>NC_067490.1:21251830-21898080 GCF_947179515.1 Apodemus sylvaticus | reverse complement strand
AACAGAAGGTGGACAGGTTGCAAGAGCCAAGAAGAGATTGGGGAAGATTACCTAACACAATGTCTTCTGGGCATAAAGGACAGTTAAAACCATGCACCGACAGCAGCTCTAGTTATCTATAGCAGACCTGCATAGAATCAAGTCAGTATACAATCAATCACTCCTAAAAAAGGCTCAGGACACCCAAACACTAGCTGAAAAACTAACTGTAGGTGTTTGATGCATGCTAGAGAGACAGAGTCCACTTTTTCTAGGGATGTGGACCCTGATGAGTTGCTCACACTTTGGTGGGTGACTTGATCTATACTCATGCTTATATGGGCGGCACTATTTGGATTCATTGGGTTATTAAAGAAAAAGAAAAAAAAGGAGGGCATAATTTTGGAAGTACAGGAGTTGGAGACGTGTAGGTGGGTGGATATGATCTAAATTCATTGGATACACATATGAAGTTTTCAAAGAATAATGGAATCATTAAAATTTAGCTTAGTCCTTTATTATTTTTCTCAGATGGGTCTTTGAGGGTCAGCATTTAAGTGGAATTTTAAAACTGTAATACTTTGTCCAAATGCCTGATAGTAGGAAGGATATTAAAATTATTAAGGTATTTTTCAATCTAATTTTCCTCCATGAATCTCAATCTAGTGTGAGGTATTCAGGCCTAACTCAGGGAGGGATGTCCTTGCAGTGAGATTTGAGCTTTATTTGCAGAGTCAACACTGACATCAGGCCACTAGTAAGACATGTCAGTCTGAGCAGGGTGGGCAGCCTGACCACATGATTCACAACATTGTTCTTAAATACAGGCATCTAAAATTGATTTCTCAGTAAAAGGAACCAAAGATGTCTATAGAAAGACGTGTTAAAATTAGGAATGCAAGACTATCAGAATGGTTCTTTTATAGTAAAAATGATCCATTAACTGAGAAGCACCTTAAGAAATGTTCAACATCATTAATCATTAGGGAAATGCAAATCAAAACAACCCTGAGATTTCACCTCACACCAGTCAGAATGGCTAAGATTAAAAACTAAAGAGGCAGCAGGTGATGGCAAGGATGTGGAGAAAGAGGAACATTCCTCCACTGCTGGTGGGATTGCAAGTTGGTACAACTACTCTGGAAATCAGTCTGGTGGTTCCTCAGAAAACTGGGCACGACACTTCTAGAGGACCTTGCTATACCACTCCTGGGCATAGACTCAGAGGATTTTCCAGTATGTAATAAGGATTCAAGCACTACTATATTCATAGCAGCCCTATTAATAAAAGCCAGAAGCTGGAAAGAACCCAGATGTCCCTCAACAGAGGAATGGATACAAAATTGTGGTATATATACACAATGGAGTACTATTCAGCTATTGGAAGCAATGAATTCATGAAATTCTTAGACAAATGAATGGAACTGGAGAACATCATCCTAAGTCAGGTAACTCAGTCTCAAAAGAATACTCATGGCATGCATTCACTGATACGCAGATATTAGCCTAGAAGCTTGGAATACACAAGACACAATGTACATATCTAATGATGTCCAAGAAGAAGGAAGGAGTGGCCCCTGGTTCTGGAAAGACTCAGTGCAGCAGTGTAGGGGAATACCAGGACAGGGAAGTGGGAAGGAGTAGATGGGGGAACAAGGGGAGGGAAGAGGGCTTATGGGACTTTTGGGGAGTTGGGATCCAGGAAAGGGGAAATCATTTGAAATGTAAATAAAGAATATATTGAATAAAAAAATAAAAAAATACTTCTTTATAATGTATCCTCAATAATTCTCTATATCTCTATTTTAAATATAAAAGAGATACAAGGAGGAAAGGATACAAGAATTTGGACTTCTTTTGGTATGTTGAACATGGTTTAGTTTCACACTCAGGATTTAATTGGAATTACTCATCTCTTTTAAGATGCACTTCACCACTTTTTTTCATTTAAGACGATTTTAATTGTGTTAAAAATACTTGAGAAATTTTGCAATAAAATATGATAACTTTAAAAAGCAGGGCTGAAATCTAGCTCCCCAATCTCTGTCAAATTACTAATGTTCTAGGATCCTCAGTTTTAACATTAGGATTAGACTCATTCCCAGAAAATTAAATTTAATGATTGTGACCATGTTCATATGTCTTTTTTACACATCTACACATACATACACATGTAGTTCTTCAGTGCTCTGTTTTCAAAACAAAGAAAGTGTCAAGCTTTTTCCTAAATAGTTACACATTCAAAATGGCTTCTTCAACACCTACATGCATACATACATACATATATAAGTACATACATATACACATACATGTACATGTATACATAGATGTGTCTAATATTTATAAACATGATATGGAATCACCAGTGAGATTACCAAAAGTGATAACCATCAGGCAATGAACATCACCTGTTTATTTCATTGGGTTTTATTTAAGCTTTTATCTCTCAAACAAACATTATATAATCTACTCCTCACATGAAGGACATGATGCAACACTAACATTCACAGTGTGGAGTCTGTTTTAATGGGGGTTCTTAATTTTCAGATGAAACTTGTGGAGACCTCACAAAATCAAACAGAAGCTGCAAAAAGTAATTAGTGTTAATATTTATTATATACTTAGAAGCTAGCACTAACAATAACCCTGTGGGATAGTACTATTTCCCTGCCTCTTAAATGTTATAGAGACTCGGTTCAGAAATTTAAGTTCATTAATATCATACATATTGCATAAGAAGTTTGGCTCTTCAGTTCCAAAATCTGTGCTTCTAACTACTACCTTGATGTGTTTATACCATGAATAAATAACAAAGGAAGAATAAATGAAAGATAAGAAAAGCATCAGACAGGGAAAATTTACAAACAAATTGAGATGATGGTTTGTGGGAAGATAGCCATAATGATTTGGAAAGGAACATTTTAGTTTATACTTTTAGAAACAATTGTTTCATGAGATTAATCTTGCTGTATGGTTCAATATTTTTCATCCTATTTATCAAGAAAGTTCAATTAGTTGATGGTAAGGGCACTGAAGTAGTTATGTCAGTTAATCGGCTTTTCCCTCCAGAATGTATTCTCCTAAGCGATGAGTATGAGACAGGAATCATTCTGATCACTGGATATCATTCCTTACAGGCTAGTGGTGTTCCAAAGTCATTCAAATATCTTTGAACATTAATCACTGTAAATTTTACAGGTTCAGAGATCTGCAGTGATTACAAATAACCACTCTCATAAACAGGGACTATTTAATCAGGAGGAAAGTGCATTGAAATAAAATTAGTGCTGAGAGTGATTATTACATTATTGTATTATTAAACTGCCTTCAGTAGTGTTCCTAAGTTTCATTCCTGGATAATTTAATTCCTGGATAAAAAAGGGCAGATATTGTAGATGTATGAAATAAAAGTCATACTTAATACTATTAAACTTTTAGTTAAATTTTTAGTCTTAAAAGTTAAAACATCATTTACCCATAGTGAACTATACATTTTAGATAGAATGTATAATGGGTTAGGTACACACACACACACACACACACACACACACGCCATACACATACACACACAAACACATGCACTCAAATGCAAATGTATACACACAAGCATATTTTCACAACATATATATATATATATACACACACATATATATAAACATGTTCAAATATACACATATGCAAGCATATAAGCACACATGCACACATATACGTACATACATAATTCACAAATCACATGCATACATATGTATATATGCATACACATATACAGAAGCACATGCACACATTCATTTGCCAACATACACAAACACAATGCATATAATATACACACTTACACAGACAAATATACTCACACAGATGCACATATACACAAATATACACTCTTGCATGCACACATGCACATATAGGCACAATATACAGAGATACATATAAACAGGAACATACACACACAGATACACACATAAGAAAACTCACATATACACTTTCATATGCATGGGTACCCACATGCAAATGTACACATGCCTGGGCACACACACATGTATATAAATACTAAAGATGAACAGAGGCAGTCACAATACATGGACACACACAGGCATATATGCATATACATACACTCACACACATACATACTCACATGCACACACAACTAGTGTATGCACATTTTTATAGGATACTAATAAACACTACTCCACAGTGTGACCATCATTTACACGCCCACCAGCAATACATGACAATACCAGTTGTCTGACACACACCTCTTCTTGCATAACACCAGAATTAAGTTTTACCTATAATTCTCTTTAAACCACAGGTTAAATAATTTTTGTTTTAATTTTTCTAGCTCTTTATTTACTCCACATGGCATTTTTTTGTCAATATTATATCCACTATTGAGAGGGGCATTTTTCCATATGATATGTAAGATAATTTTATTTAGTGTGGGTAGTATGTGGACATAAACCAGTCATATGGTTACTTGTGACATTTAAAAAAAGGAGTTTTTTTTCAGTCTCAATATTTTCAGGGCTGTCATCCAGGACCCCTCCTGAAAGAGAACATCAAGGTGTCCAGAGCTAGTGGCCCCTCACTTCAAAGAAGATAGAAACCAGATGGAATACCAGAAATACCAGCTACCTTCTCCTGTCACACACCTCCTCCAGAGTGGCCCCACCTCCTAATACTTCCCTTGCTTCCCAAAACAGCACCACAGGAAGCAGCTTGCTCAACAGGGAGCCTCTGGAGGGACATTTCATACTCAAATGAAACAATACACATTTACTAATCTGTACTGCATCTGATTTGCCCATCACTGATTTGGGGTTTTGAAATCTCTTTGCCCATTCCACAGGACAAATATATCTCCCTTTGCTTAATTCTAGCATACCCGTGCCTTTCAGTGTTATATTTAGGACCCTGTAAATCTCTAACTACCGTTTTGTACATAATGAGGGATAAAAATGAGTTTAATTTTTCTTCATGCGAATATCCAACTTTCCAGTTCTTTTTTGTGAAGACTCTCCTTGCTGCAGTGAATTGCGTTGATGACTTCACGCTATTTCTGGCCTTTCTGTTCTGTTCCAACTATCAATTTATCCCTTCTTGTTCCAACGCCCACTCCAAGTTTGGAATCAGATAGGGTAAGTGCTACACCACAATTTCGTTCTTTACCAAGTTATTTTAGATTTTTTGAAGTATTTTCTAAAGACATAAATTGCATAAAAGGTTGTCAATTCCTACAAAGGAAGATGCAAAATTTTATTTTATATTAATCTATTCCAATGCAAGAACACTCTATTCCATAGATTCTTAAAGGGATACTGTGTATCTTGTTTCTATTACTTTCTTGTTTTATAACTGCCTACACAAAAGTCTACAGCTCTCCTTGAAGAAAAGAGAGAGCAGTTACTGTGAAGCCATTTCTGGACTGTGCTTTCAGTAATACAAACTTAAGTTACCCGAAATTCCATGTTCCTATGAGGAAGCAGTATTGTGACATTTTTATAGTTTGAAATCTGTAAAAATGAAAAAGTCAAATTTTTTTATCTAGCAGCCACAGGATGTCGGTCTCAACACACAGGTGGGCAAAGAATGGTTGGAATAGAGGGCTGAGGAAGTCATACATCGAGACAAGTTTAAAATACTCAGGTGGGTACATCAGAGAGGCAGGTACAGCACGATGGGGAAAGCTCTTTTAGGGGGCTCAAGGTAGCGTCAGGTGACATTCATACGTTTTGGGTCGATAGAAAGTAGTGGGTCTGTTCAACTGATAGAATCCAAAGATTTTTTTTATCTAGCAGCCACAGGATGTCGGTCTCAACACACAGGTGGGCAAAGAATGGTTGGAATAGAGGGCTGGAACTAGCCCAAGATAAGGAAATAGGCGGCTGGAACTGCAATGTTCCTTCCCAACTTCTCCATTGTACTGAACTTGTAACCTACCACACCGGTGGATTACTTGTCAGTCCCAGTCTGCAGACAACTTCTTTCTAAAAGTTCTCATTCACCTGGCTCAGATATTCAGATCTGTGTTCTCTAAAGCATCATTTAATTTGTTTTACTTGAATTCTATGTGTACTCTTTTCATTCCCTTAACTAGACATTTTAAGCATTCTCTTGTTGTCTTTCTGATTCGTGGAATTTAGAATCTGGACCTGGGGATCCACCTGTCCCTGCTTCCACGGAGCGGAGATTACAAGCATCATTTGAGTGCTGGGCCAAGCCTACGTCCTCCCTAATCAAGAGCAAGTGTTTTAACTAGACAGCCTCCTCCATAGCTGTTTGGACTTTGGTTATGCATCTTTACAACATTCTAACGACTATTGTATATATATACCTGATTAAGTATTCTGTGTCAGACTTGCTCTGTTGTACCTGTTTCAAGTGTACTATAACCATTTTATAATTTCAAATTTTTATCTTGGCTGGGTATTTAGTTTTTTGCCTGATCTTTTTAATATGCTGTTTAGAGCATTTTGTTCTAACTCTAAGACTGATGAATATCAGTAAAATTTTCTGCTACTTTCAAAAAAGTATTTTAACATTAATAAAAGATTTTGAGAAAGTCCCACATATTCTCCACATGTCCTGTGTTTATATATATTTAATGTCTATGTATTCAACATGGATCCTCAAACAACAATAAAGCATAAATTTGGATGTGTGTGTGTGAGTGACAGCATATAGATATATGTATATATATTTATATGTAGTGTATATGTGTATTTAATATAGTCACAATTAAGTTATTTCCTCATTAGATCATTAATCTGCTTATTTATTTTTAAAATATTTTAGATTTATTATTTATTCTGTATATTTGTTTGTTAGTGCATGACAACTTATGACCTTTGGCTCTAATCTTCTACCTGTGGATTCTCAGGATCAATCTCAGTTGAGCAGCCTTCATGCCAAGCACCGTTACCCAATGACCTGCCTTCCTAGCCTGTTAGTACTTTTATAGAATCTCTGACCATTTCTGAATAAATAATTTTCAATATAATATTATTATGTACTATTTAAATAAAAATCACAAGAAAATGAGTGACCGGTTAATATCTGGTACACAAGTGTTGCCCACATACTTGCATATACATATAATTTAAAACAGCAAGAAATGGCCTATATTTGTGTGTATTCATTCTGTCAGTACCAGATACATTTCTATATTCCAAGTGCTACAGAAAGTTTCCTGGAAAGAGAATAATAAATACTGGTGTATCTTTCTATCTTGATCTAAAACTATGCAGAGCACATCAAATATATCATTGGAAAACCCTTAATTATTACAGGTAGAAAATTAACAAGAGATATGCTCACAATAGCTTTCCCAAACATAGCCTGGAACCTCTGGGAAGCTGTAGTTAAGAGACTGATAACATTTTAGGATGATTGCCTTCTGTACATATTAACATAGCATAGGAAATCAAAACATTTATTTTTTAAATTATGGACAACAAGGAAATTAACATTTCTGAGTTGACATTTAGACAATTCAAAGTATAAAGTAAGTTTTAATGGAATATATATTTTCATGGATCTTAGCAATGTATGCACTTGCATGACCCTACTTCTGGTTGTAAAATACTTGAATGAATTTATCATCACCAGAAGTTTCATTCCATGCCACAAATGCCAGTTATGTCTAATTTTCATTACTTAAACTTCATTTCTTAAATTTCACAAAATGATTAATATATATGGATTCCAATTCAGTTTTGTTTCATCTATAAATATAACATATGTTTTGTTTACTGAAAACTTACAATTGGTGTTTTGTCTATATTCCAATCTTTGAACATTTATATTACTTCTAGGCAGGTATAATTATAAGTAATTTGATTTGAAATTTTTATAAATTGTTCTTGGAGAAATACCAAGCTGCATAATTGCTCCAGTGTGTTCTGCATATGATTTTAATGTTCTAAGAATCCTCTTACCGTACAGAACCTTTTCAGTTTCATGTGTTCTCATTTATCAATTGTTGATCTTAGAGCCTCAGCCATTGGCATTCTGTTTAGGAAATTTCCCCCTGTGCCAATGAGTTAGAGGCTTTTTCCCATTCTCTCTTCTATTAGATTCAGTGTATCTGGTAATATGTCAAGGTCCTTGTTCCACTTGAATGTGAGCTTTATGCAAGGTATTAAATATGGATCTATTTTCATTTTTCTAGAAATAGACTACCAGTTGTATCAGCACCATTTATTGACAATGTTTTCTTTTTTCCATTCTATGTTTTTGCTTCTTTGTCAAAGATCAAGTGTTTGTAAGTGTGCGGTTTTATATCTGTGTCTTCAGTTCTAATTCATTGATTGACCTGTATGTCCCTGTACCAATACCATGAAATTTTTAATCATTATTGCTCTGTAGTACAGTTTGAGGTCAAGATGACACCTCATGAAACTGAAAAGCTTCTTTCTATAAGGCAGTCAATAGGACTGCTTCTATAAGATACAGTCAATAGGACAAATCAGCAGCCTACAGATGGCAAAAAAAAAAAATCTTCACCAACTTGACATCTGATAGAGGACAAATATATAAAATATAAAAAGAACTCATGAAGCTAAACTCCAAAACCCCAAATAACCCAATTGAAAAATGGGGTACAGAGCTAGACAGAATTATCAACTGAGGAATCTCAAATGGCTGAGAAGCACGTAAGAATTGTTCAACATCCTTAGTCATCAGGGAAATGTAAGTCAAAACAACCTGAAGATTCTACCTTACACCAGTCAGAATGGCTAAAATTAAAAACTAAGGTGCCAGTCGATGCTGGTGAGGATATGGAGAAAGAGGAACACTCCTCCATTGCTGGTGGGATTGCAAGCTGGTACAACACCTCTGGAAATCAGTGTGGTGGTTCCTCAGAAAATTGGAAATAGTTCTACCTGAAGACCCAGCTATACCACTCCTGGGCCATATACCCAAAAGATGCTCCAACATATAACAAGGACACATGTTCCACTATGTTCATAGCAGCCTTATTTATAATAGCCAGAAGCTGGAAACAACCCAGATGTCCCTCAACAGAAGAATGAATACAGAAAATATGGTATATTTACATAATAGAGTACTACTCAGCTATTAGAAATGATGACTTTACAAACTTTGCAGGCAAATGGATGAAACTAGAAAATATCATCCTGAGTGAGGTAACACAGACCCAAAAAGACATACATAGTATGTACTCACTGATAAGTGAATATTAACCCAAAAGCTCAGAATACATACAATACAACTCATAGACCGCATGAAGCTTAACAAGACGGAAAACCAAAGTGTGGATGCTTCAATGCCAGTTAGAAAGAGGAACAAAATAATCACTGGAGACAGATGGAGGGAAGGTCTTGAGTGGGAGAGGGCAGGGGTCTTAGAGGCAAAAGGGAGAAGGGATGGGAGGTGGGCTTACTGATGTGAGACCTGGAAGAGTAACAACATTTGAAATGTAAATAAATAAAATAATAAATTAAAAATGAAAGAAAAGGAAGGAAGGAAGGAAGAAAGGAAGGACCGAAGGAAGGAAATAAACTTCTTGGAGTGCTTTATCAATGTTATTTGACTCCACTCTCTCCAGCATTATAGATATGGCCAATGAGTATACCAAACAGAATTTCATACTATGACTCATTGAGGAATACAAATTGTTTCATTTTTTGTTAACTGTATTATTGAACTTCAACATTTTTAAACATGATGATAGATATGTCATGCTAGATCATTGTGTTTGGATTTGCATTTTTCTGATGACTAGTAGGATTCTCTGTATGCTTATATATATATATATGTATGTATATATGTATGTATATATGTATGTATATACATATATGTGTGTGTCTATATACTATCATTAATTTATATTGTTTTCCAAGTTTTGTTGAAATATCTTCCTAATATGCATACCTATTTACTATCTTTTTACATGCTGCCTCTTTCTTTGGTTGTGCTTCCATTATAAAAAATGGGCAGATGCTTGGAGTTTCTTTGTATCTTTTATGTGTTTCCTAGCAACGCCACTAGAAAGTAAGACTTGATATTTTTTAATTATATTTTATTGATACATCATTCTTAAGTTTTGTCTGAGTTGTTGTGCCAAATTTTTTCTAAAAATTTTAATTTTATGTGCCATATTTAATAATGCACTACATGTGTGAGGGCAGTGTTCATATTTTTATATACATAAAAATTTCACCCACAGTTCTTTGTCATTTTCTTCAAGAGTGTTGCAGATGTACAAAATATGACTATTTCTGGAAAATCCATACTATGTTATTGTTGTATTTATCCATAGGTTCAAAAATGTTGTAGATTACTATTTAAAGTTAGAACTAATCCTTGTTTACTGAAATATTAAATAGTTTTCTGCTATATTTCTATATCTAATGGAGATTGTGTTTTTACTAATTATTTTAGACTACTAATATGGTATGTTACAGTAATTGACTGTTTTAATGTTAAGCCCACTCTGACTTATTGAGTATACCCCATTTATCTACAATGCTGTATAATAATTTTTTCCTAGAGTCTAAAATCAGAAATTTCAAACTGTTATTGTATTAGGCATCAATTTTTACAGAATGGAAATTTTGTTACATTTCTCTTATTTCCAAACAAAGAACAATGAAAATTTTTCTATCACATTAACATTTGTGCTTGTTTTACAGTTTATTGACAGTTACCTTTCCATACACAAGAATTCCATTCATATTATTCGTTTAATATTATTTATTATTAATATTTACTTAATATTAATTTAGTTAATCAATTTATTGAATGTTTATTTACATTTATTTAATATTTAAATTTTAATATTATCAAATGTTTATTTAATATTAATACTTCCATATGTTTTTATTAATTCTAACCTCTGCCCATTGCCTCCTATTACTTCCTTATTCCCAGCACATCACTTTTTCTGCCCAACCTCACCCTTCTTCCTTTCCTCCTCCTCCTCTTCCCTCCCTCTCTCTCTGTATCTCTCTCTCTCCCTCCCTCCCATCTCCTCTTGTCTTCTCTCCCTTCCTCTCTCCCCATTAAGTCCTGGATGTATGTACATGGATGTGGGGCCACCTACTGGAGCATCACTAACATATTAGCCTTATATCCCTGAAAAAAACCAACTCATATTTCCTAGTAGCCATCAATTGCCTTTGCTCCTAAGGCAGGGATGGTATTTCAAGATTCCCTACTTTGTGTCTGAGAGAACTTGACAGTATACTCACATATATAAAATAAATAAAATCTAAAAATAAACAATAAAAAAGAGATATAGCCAATTCTACTTTTTGATTGATGACCTTACAGTGGAGCTTCTGAATGTTTTCTTCATATCTGAGAACACTCCACTTACTATTGCCATAAATCACACTACATGCTTCATATATATATGTGTGTGTGTGTGTGTGTGTGTGTGTGTGTGTGTGTGAGTGTGTGTGTGTACTTATGGCATAATTTCATTTCCATGGTCTGTGTCCTCTAGTGTACTCCTTTAGTCAGACATCTGTCTTCTGTAAATAGCTCTACATTCTACACAGTCACAATTCTTGAGACGTTTAATCAATCAGACCATTTAGTAGCTGCGGACATAGAAACTGGTGTAGTTATTAACATATCTCGTGGCATACTGAACATGGAATCCCAAGAAAAAGAATCTGAAGTCCAGAGCTAATTGGGTTAGGAGGATGCCACCTTCATTAAACAAAGAACTCTAGGAAAGAAAGCAAGACCAATCAGGTCGCATTACTAACATTACTTGAGATCCTCAATCATGTATTCTGGAAGGCACGTGTACTCCTCTCAGAGAACTGAACACTTCCTATAGAAGAACACGAGGTCCTTGTGCTCACAGATAAACACTAGGGAAACCAGGAATGTTTAACCCTCAGGGGTGTCTTTTCAACAAAAGGGAGGTATATCTGTTTCCCATGAAGAAGACTGTGAGGGAAAGTAATTAATAGCCAGGTGATCTGTTTATGTGTAGGGCCAGGCTACATCTGAATATGACAGACTATTATGTCTATTTCAGACTCTTCCTCCATGAGCCCTTATGTTTAGCTTTGTTTCTCAGTCTATAGAGCCCATCCTTAGGGGAAATGTTGCATGTACTCTTTAGCTTGGTGGCCTGTATGCTATCTGCATGAGCAATACCATACCAGATACTCCCCAGACCCTTGAGTTATAGAACCCATCTTCCTGGCAGAGGTCACATGTATTTAGAACACCAATTATCTACTTCAAAATCAGAGACTGCATGTACCTATGTGACAATGTTGTTTCAGAATTTAAAAAAATCAATTCCCTTGCTCATTTGTTTTGTTTATTTATTTATTTATTTTGACTGTTTTTCTAAATGGAAACAACTATGTTAGGGAATTCGTTATGTGCTCACAAATTGAAGAAAACAAGTGGAGATTGTACTAGAATCTAAAATCCTTATCACTGAGTGTATGCTTCATGCCTCGTGATTTTACTGAGCTACTTTTAGGATTTCCATTAAGATATGGTGTTTTCATGTAAAGCAGAGGACTGCCCTGGTCTGGCCTCAGTGAGAGAAGGTACACCTAACACTTGAGAGGCTTGTGTCCCCAGGCAATGGGGAGATCTGGTGAGGTGTGTGAGACTGTGGGGGTGTGGGACATCTTCTTAGAGTTGGGGGAGGAGGAATGGGATGAGGAACTGTAGGAGGGCAGAATAGGAGGGGAATAACTACCAGACTGTGAAAAAAAGATTAAATATTAAGAAAAAAAGATGTGTTTTTCAACCATATGCGAAATCAGTATCCTATCTAAGAGCATTCATTTGACTGTCAGTGAAAAACACTGAAGCTGATCTAATGTGTTTATGAATCTATTTATGAAGCTGATCTGATGTAAGCACTAAGAAATATTACTAGAAATCTCATAAACGGTACAATGAGTCTCATGAGATCTTACCACCGGAAATCACATCCCATCATTGTTATCACAAATGCAGACCAAAATGGACACCAACCACAAGATTAAAAACCATATATGTAAGGGATATAAATCTGCTAATTTTTGTTGTCATTTTGTAGTGAAATAATTTTAATACAGTTTAATCTGAAGTGAATTAGTCAATGGATGCATTATTTATGAGGTAAGGAAGCATTTTATTGGTGCAAAACACATATTAAATTTAGTGTCTTAAGCATATTAATTGAGCCCGATACCCCATTCTTGTACAATAGCACTGTTTGGTCCCAACCCAGGGAACACACAGTAAGCTGGTGTACTAATAAATAGGCCAGGCCAATATCACTGTACATTTAACTCAAATCTCATTCCTAGTGAAGAAAGAGATTCTAAATTGTGACAAGTTGACATTAAAAGCTACCAAGCACACCACAATTTCTGTGTTAGTTACGTTTACATCACAGTGATGAAGGGAAGAAAATACATTTTATATCCCTTACTGTTTCAGAGCTGTCAGTGTGTCATGTTGAGGACTGAGCTGCAGATAATAGCTGTGTGTATCATTGCAGAAGAGGGAGCACACAAAGAGAGAGGAGGCCATGTATATAATACAGCTTACCAAGCCAAGGTCCTCATTGACCCTCATCATCTTTCAGTCTCTGTCTTCCTAAATCCCAACTTTCCAATCAGTACCAGACATGGGGGACAACACACCAACCTGAGCCTGTAGAACATTTTAGATTCAAACCCTGATGATATCTTCTAAAACTGCTTCTGCTCTAATATTTGTTCCTTCCTTCATAAAACAAGAAACAAGTGACTTCCAACTTAAATTACAGTCTCAGATGATGGAGATGATCTGTTCTGATTGGTTTGCTTTGCCTTTGTTCTCATTTTAATTTCATACTATGCTTTCCTTTGAATTGGGGGATATTTTATTGCTCCAAGTCCCAGTTGACAAATGGTTTCTTCTCTTCTTTTGCTTTTAAACCCAGTGGTTGATCTTTTATTTGGATTGCTAATTTTTTTTCAGGTTTAAAATTCACACTTTCTTTTGTGTATGATCTAGGTCTTTGCTAGGTTTCTGTATTTTTAATTGTTTGAAGCAGGTTTATATATATTCATTGAAGCATTTCTATAGTTGGAGTTTTTAAAATCTTTGGTAATATTTTCCTCATTTTATACATTTTTATATGTTTTTCTGATTCTTGGGATGATAGTTTCAACTTAAGTTGTGAGGTATTTCATAGTAAAATCAATTCCTTTTATTTAAGTCTTCTATAAGTCCTAGAAGGCTCACTCTGTGATAGGATCACTACAAAGCCAAGAAGACATAGAAGAAGATGTGAGGCTTTTAGTTGTTGTTGTTTGTAAAGTAGCTAAAAATAAACAAATAGTGAATTCAAATAAGGGGAAAACAAAAATGATAAATATAAAGTTAAATTAAGCCATAAATTTGAATAATTTTAGTAAATAAAATAATGAGAAGTAAATATATATATTTTGATTTTATATATTGTCACACCATCTCTAGTAGGATCTGTGTGACAAATTTTATAGACTGAGGTGTTTGACCTCAACAGGGGGAGGCCTCTTGGAACTGGTTATGGAACTCTGTTGGAGAAAAATTATTGAGCCGTAGTTCTCTTGGCAACTTCTCTGTCTTATGTTTTTTATCTCTTTTTAAATTTAAAGATGTTTTTGATAGCCTCGGCTAAGATCTTAAGTACATATAATGCATATGAATCCATCTCTTGAGATGGACTCATTAACCATGACATCATCTCTGGTTAAACCAGTGCTTTACTTTATAAATCACTTAAGAGATAATATTGATAAATATACATTTTCTCAACAATAATATTTTATATGGTTACATGTATGTCATCAGAAGTAGGTTTTGGTATATTATTTAAGAAAGCCTAATAGCCAGAAGCTGGAAAGAACCCAGATGTCCCTCAGTGGAGGAATGGATACAGAAAATGTGGTATATTTACACAATGGAATACTACTCAGCAATTAAAAACAATGAATTCATGAAACTTTTAGACAAATGGTTGGATCTGGAAAATATCATCCTAAGTGAGGTAACCCAATCACAAAAGAATACACATGGAATGCAATCTCTGATAAGTGAATATTAATTTGTCCAGAAGAGCTAAATACCCAAGGCACAATTAGCATAAGAAATGACTCCCATGAAGAAGTAAGGGGAGGGTCCTGATCATCATGGAAAGGCTTGATCTAGCATTGTAGGGGAGTACCAGGACAAAGAAAAAGGAGAGAGGTGATTGGAGAATGGGTGGAGAGAAGAAAGTTTATGGGACATATGGGGAGGGGGGGAACTGGGAAAGGGGAAATCATTTAGAATGTAAACAAAGAATATAGAAAATAAAAATATATAATAAAAAAAGAAGGGAAGAAAAAAAAGAAAGCCTTAAATAAAAAAGAATTAAAATAGTTTAAATTTATGTTTTGAAGAGTAATAGAAGAACAAGAACTAGAAGTTAAATAGTAACTAATCATAAAAATGTATTTATTTTTCAAAATTTACCACTAGCCTAGGTGCTTTTTATATTTTGATATATTAAATGATCATAACAATATCAGTTCTACCTGTCTGTCTCATTAAATATATCCTTTTAAAATTATAATATTTAAATGATTTTGTATTTTGTTAGGCCAAATGATTATTACAATGTTCGTTCTGCTGTACTGCTTCACTGAACATAGCTTTTCAGTGTTAAAATACCTGTTTCTCTATGGGTAAAAACCCTTACTTAAGAGCTACAAAATACACTCAGATTCAAACTTCCTCTATGTTAGTTTCTGTTAGTCATCGCCAAATCCTTACCCCCCTAACTTCAAGAACCCACATCCCAGGCACCCCCCAGACCCAGCTGGGGTGGTCTGTGACAATATATGATGTATAGTACTACTCAAAGCTATTCATAATTATGACTATTTCAGCATCACTTGTTAAGAATATTATGTTTATTCACTGAGAGATTTGTCTTTTCAATAAAAAAAATCCAATAAGCATATGTACATGGATTTACTTTCAAAACTTCTTATGGTCTATGAATTATGTATAATAGATAAGTTTGGTTGTTCTCTTTACAGGATATAGAATCACCCAGGGGGCCATCTTCTTGACATCCCTATGAATAATTATTTAAATTCCATCGGCCTCTTAGGAGACTCTGCGGGATTATAAGGTTAGGCGAGGTTGGTAGATCTACCTTGACTATAAGCAGTGTTATCTTAGCCATGGTCCTTTGTAGGCTTAGATTTTTCTGTAAGCCTACTTTATTTAGTGTTCTTAATTGCTTCAACCTTCTTTCTAGCCCACTGACCAACACACCCAGATCTTTGTATGTATTTTAGAAAGAGGTCTTTTTGTTAGCCAACCATCAATGCAGAACAGAAATGCAAATTCTCCAAGCAAATAGAATAGTTGATTAAAATGGATAGAGATATGAAATGGATAGAGGTTTTTGTTACAAAAACCTACCTTAAAAACACAAGCATTAAAGTATTTTATAGCTTTGTTTTCTTTCTTGAATATATTTTCATACACTATACTCTGATCATGGTTCTCCCCTCCCCCAACTTCCCCCATATGCTCTACCTCTCCAACCACCCAAATCTGAACCCTTCCTTTTTCTTAGGCTTTAGAAAGTAAACAAGCAGTCAGATAAATAAGCAAACAAAGACAGAATAAATCAAAATAAAAAAAAACACAGAAGAAATAAGACATGTTGGAAGACACATCTTTTCTAGCTTATTTTAATATGCTAGTTCCCCCCCCCCCCCGGCTATTTAGAGTAATTTTATTTTATTTTTTATTTAACTGAAAAATTAATTTCATCAAGATGAATCATGTAAGCAAAAGCATTAAGTAATGACAATGAAAATTCAAATTAACGTCATTTCTATACAATGTACCCATCCATGAAGCTTTGTAGAGGATCTGCAGAAGCTGCAGACCATTTGAGAAATAGCAGTTACAACATCAACATCAGCATCATCAACAACAATAACTGCTGATCTTCATGTAGAAGTTGTGTCTCGAGGATGAAATAAAATAAAATAAAAATAAAATAAAACCTGTCCCATGACATTGGGTAACTTGTCCTTCGGCCTCCTGGACCCTGCCAACCTGTTCCTGGTCACACATACACCATGCATGTGTCTGTATCTACTTGCCTTATTTATAAACACGGGTTCTAAAGAGTCTACAGGTAGTTCTGTTCTCTTTCTCACCCTCTGCCAAGTGTATCTTTCTGTACACCAAATGTAATAATAAAATAAGTAAGCTTTGTTGCTTACTTTCTATATTTCTGCTGAATAAATATAAAAGAATGAAAAACATGCCAATCTATTTACCAAGGACTCATAAATTTAAGAATTTGTGTGTGTGTGTGTGTGTGAAAACTAATGCAAGACGTCAATGAACAAGTTACCCAGCTAAGAATACAAACAATGTGTGTAAAAACAAACAAAAACAAGAGAAAACAAAACATTATTTGTCATTTGGAGCCTTGGGAGTTTAGAAAACATGTTTTGAATTAGGAACTAGAAAAATCTGTATATGGAAATCGAAACATTGGTTTTCATATAAAAGAACCCACTCCTTGGTCTAGATGAAAATCCCAATGATATATATATATATATATATATATATATATATATATATATATATATATATACATACATACATATATATATATGTATATATACACATATATCAATGATATTCTTAAAGTCAGAAAATCAGCATTTTTCCTCCATGTGTATGGAAATAGTCCTTAACTGATACTCCCAGATGCACACTTGCACAATGACCACATTGCCAGATGTTATTCAAAATACACTAATCCATGCAGATCTCCTACAGTAATTTGTGACACTGGTTAGAAATTAGAATGAAAATATTTGAACTGTCCTACTTGCTTGAATAACAGAAAACCATTTTTACTTTTATATTTTGATATGCTGGATGTTATATTTGTGCCACCTATGATTAGATTGCATGGGGCAACATCTGGTGATGGCTCCTGTCACCATGCTATAAGAACAATCATGGAATCTTCCAGTTGCCTCACTTGGATAGAAAGTGTGAAAATGTTAAGTTAGGTGTCTACCAGTCACAAAGTCAGGAAGCTGTTTTACCGATATTATCTCTACTTCAACCCAAAGCACACTTTTGAGGTCATTTAAATGTGTAATTTGGTAGGATGCTCTTTAAATCAAATTATACAACAAGAACAATGAGCAATGATATTGTAAGCAAGCCTGGTCTTACTTTAATCATGAAAACAAAAACAAACAAATAAACTCAACCCCCACATTTTATTTTATAAGATAGATAGAAAGCTCAGGTATGATACTTTACAACATCAAAATGCAGGCCACAAATCATAGAAAATACTGATTCATATGGCTCCTACCTGAATACCCTAAAAGGAGGTAGGTTAAATTTATAGCTTTTAAAATAATTTTATTAGTTTGTAATTTTTAAATGGTCATTGAAAATCCCGTCAAGCTAAACATACAACAGGATCTCCACATGTTTTTGTTGTTCCCAGGTTTCAGCACCTTATGTTGGGTTCATAAACAGAAAAAGAGGTTTAGAGAATGGTATAAGGCACTGTGGGGAAGGGGGTGCCTAGGCGGGCCAATGCCCAGGCATCCCTTCCCCTGAGGGACCAGACACACACAGACATGGTATAGAATAGAGCTATTCAGGGCAAACGATGGGAGTTAATGGGGTAGTGGAGGCAGAGAGAGAGAGAGAGAGAGAGAGAGAGAGAGAGAGAGAGAGAGAGAGAGGAGGGGCAAGCAGCCCCTTTTATAGTGAGCCAGGTCTACCTGGCTGTTGCCAAGCAACTGTGGGGCGGAGCATACATGGCTGTTCCCAGGTAATTGTGGGGTGGAGCTTAGACAGAATACTAACAGTTTTTTTCTTAATTAGAATGATTGCTTTACAGAATAAGCAGGGCTTGATTGAATGGTGGTATATACTTCCTTTACATTAAAAGAGGGTGTGATTGAACAAACATTGTAAGCTTGGAGACTAGTGAAGCCAGCCCAGCTGTTTGGAGAAAGCAAATAGTGGGTGTGGTACTCTGATGGAATTTCAGTCCTTATCAGATATCACAGGTGCCATTCAACAGGTGGATGCTATGAGGACTGAAAGCGCATAATTGAAATGTAGTCATGTCCTTGGAAATAGAATCAGTGACTGAGGAAAAGAAAGTGTGCCATTAATTCCAGAGAGAAAAAAGGTTCAGTCTCAAAATCATAAAATGCTACTAAAAGTTCAAAGCCAGGCTTTGATCGTCTTTTACAAAGAACTACAAGCCACCAGAAGATTAGGTTTCCAATTGCCATTTAATGAGGACATTTTATATTTTATTTAATACAAAGGGCATCTGTTGGATCCTGCTAATAAGGTCATAGTCTACCATGTCCAAATAACTATGTGGAGCTCCATTTAAAATGGAAGACTTCCCTTTACTTAGCAGGGCTTATTTGGTCCTGCCTGATCTCTGAAGACCCAATCTTCTACCTGAGGAATGTCACATAGTCCTTGGCAAAATTACAGATTCAACTTCCTCTCTCCAGATAAGCTCCTGGGATTCCTGGAATACCTCTCCATGCAAATAAGGCATCCCCAGTATATTAAGCTCTAGCTGATGATTTACATTCACCCTAAAAATTCCTTCCCACCCTCCAAGGTGCATAGATTGTCCTTGCTCACCCTGATCATATATATATGTATATATACATATATATGTATATATCCATAAATATATTCTTTTGAAACCATTTATATATATATATATATATATAAATGGTTTCAAAAGAATATATTTGTACATACATATATAGAGATAGATAGATAAAGAATAAAATTAAAAATTTCATTATACTAAAACCTGAGGGAAACTGCTCAACAACATTGTTGGTAATAACAGCCTTCTAGAACGTTTAATAATTTATTAGAATTATATCTCATTATTTGAATAGTCACAATGTGTTTGAACATTTTCACAATGAACCCTTAGTGAATGTCCTATGTCATATAACTAGTAGATATTTATCACAACTTTATTCTGATAATTTTACATTTTTTACCATCCGAAATCACATTTGTCCTGAAGAGTAAAAAAAAAAAATCTATAGTAAATTAAATTAATTTTCCCCCTAAAAAATATAGCAAAATGTTAACACTAATTAGTATTACCATCAGGAGATGTGATGCCAACATTTAGCTTCCAGTTACATTCATGACAGAAAACTGAGTTACATTAATATGGCAAGAAGTGAATGCCAATAATGAGAATGTGCTTGGTGGAATTCCTGTTTCCCAGAGACAGAGATAAAGCACATTTCAAAGTATATTGAAGAGGTCAGTTCAGAACCTTTTGGAAAATTTCTCCAGACCCCTCCCCTCTGGAAGGGGAAGGCTAATTAACATTCTGCAGAAGGGAGAGACAGATCACTGGCCTCCTGTGGGTGGGGGAGGCTTAGAGCATGTAAACATATTCTGCAGGACAGATATGGCCAACTCATTCCCTAAAGACCAATCAGTTTAAAAATCACACTGTTCTGCCAGTCGTATTGTGCTTAATGGCGTCTGCTCTAAAAAACTGTATGAATACTGACCAAATGTGCTGTGGCAGTGGTGGGAGTGGGGGTGGGAGGCTCGCCACTTCCTTGCTTTTTGCGTTGATTCCCAGGTCCGTGGTGTTGTTTACTCAGGGAGTCTCTGGTAAGCTAAGGCTCACCAGAGTCTTACAATATGATATGCTGGTAGAAATTTGACTTCAAGTTTTTTCAATTCATGAAAAACATAAATGTTCCAGAAAAGAGTGCATCAATTGCTTATTCAATACCAAGTAATCATACCTAAAACACAGTCACACAAACAATTTTATAGGCTGAGTGGGTTGTACTTATATCCATATAAATCAATCAATCAATCAATAAATAAATAAATAAAAAGGTCCCAATGGAACCTTTATAGTAAAATATACACCCTTCTAAGGAGGAACATTTGACGAGGAAAAGGATCCATAATTTGTCTTGGTCATAAGTGTAGACTCAAAGTGGCATAACTAGACTTCTTGGAAATGAAGAATAGACTTAATCTTAGCAAATTCGTGTAAAAAAATTTTATGATACATTAATTTATTAGGGAAAGTAGTCGCATTTGCAACCTCTGCTAGCTAAGAATATAACAGTCAATAGATTATGTAAAGACAGAAAGAAGCATATAAATAAAAAGCAAATAGACAAAACCTCAGAATTCATTAAGGAGAAACAAGATTGATCGAACCAGATTCACTTTATTCAAACCACTAAATCATCACAGCCAAAGGATGTTTTAACAGGCTTGATAATGCAGTGACTTTTACAGAAAATGTCGCTACAGTATATCATGTTAAGTGGGATGGTGCATCTTTCTATAATACAAATGAAAGTGCCATAAGTCAGACATAGTGTTTAATTTGAGAATGCCCTCAAAAAAATATCCTTAGAATAAAATATTGCTATGCCGTATTCTCAAAGCTCTCTAAGTGCACATTTATGTGTAGAGTTAAGTACTAAAAGCTTTTATCCTTTTTCTTTTTATTTCTTTTTGCTCCCTTAGAGTGAAATCACTGGGTCATGATACCGAGAGAAATTCAAGGCATCCCCTGAAACAAGTGGTTTTGACTGTAGATGCCAAAATCCTGTTACGTATCTTCCATACAAAGCATAAATTGATGATGTATCTGTTCTTGCACTTACTGAATCTATATAAACATTTGTATTTTGAAGAAGATACAAATGTAGAAGGGTGAATTACTGATTAGAAGGGTTTTCAAAGGGGAGAGGGAGTTGAGAGAGGGAATGGCAGGTGATATTGATAATCTTCTCTATATAAATGTGTGATGTTGTTTAATATTCTAAACGTTCTTAAGGTCATAAGAGGGACGCAAATTACAACCACAGGGAGACAGTGCTTCAGGATGGTTGAAATGGTTATTATAGCAAGCATGGATGAGTAAGGCATATTTTTTAAGTACAAACTGAAACATTAACTAAATTAACAATAAAGAAGCTTTGAGCTATAAAATGAACTTCTAAGAAAGACATGACTTCTGTTGCTTTGAATTTTTGTTTCAAGGAAAACTTGACTTTAGTTGCTTATCCTGAAAAGAGCAACAAAATTTTCAAGATAAAATACTAACAATGGGCTTGATAGATGTCTCAGTGGTTTAAGAATACACAGTGCTATTTCAAAGAACCAGAGTTCAGCTCCCAGAATCCATGTTGTGCAGCTCACAACCTCTTGCATATTCTAGGGAATCTGATTCCATGATCACCAGCATATAAAACATACAAACACACACACAGAGACACACACATACACTCACACTCACATTCACCAAATACAAACACAAGGAAGACATATAAACACACACATACACACACATAAGAAGTACAAACACACAAGGGTGTACACACACATACATACATTCACACATATACACACATGAGCACAATAATAATAAAAATATAATAAAAAATAATAAAAAATATTCAGACTATCTTAATCGTTTTCTAAATATTTTAGAAAAATTATATAAAATTTGTCAAAAATTTTCTACTTTTGAATGGTTATCTACTTGGAAAACATAATAATCAACAGGAAATCTATTAAATTAAAGAGAAATACATTTTTCTAATTAGCTACAGAATAAACAGTTTTAACAAATAAAGAAGGTGACTGAAGGGACTGGTGCAGCCAGGAACACAGGGAACACCAAAGTGTAAGATCACTTGGGACATGCTCCAACAGGGCCCCACCTGCACCCAGGTGATGGGCAGTGCCACAGCTTCCTGGGCACTTATGCTGCAAGGGGATATCTGCTCTGCAGAGGAAGTCCCTTGTTTAGAGGGGAGGCTACCATCTTTGTTCCTGTGACTGAGCAGACAGGCACAGCCAGGAACACAGGAAACACCTGAGTGTAAGATCACTTGGGACATTGTCTGCCAGGGCTGGGGAGCACCACAGGAGTCTGTACCAGGGGAGAGCCAGTCACCCAGGGGTGCTGAGTCAGGTTTGCAGGCACACAAAAGAGACAAGCACCAGCCAGAGACAGCAGGATCAAGTAACATTAGATATAACCAGATGGCAAAAGGCAAACATAGGAACATTGCTAACAGAAATCACGGACACTTTATACTCATCAAAGGAAAAATTTACCAAGAAGAACTCTAAAGTCTGAACATCTATGCTCCAAATACAAGGGTACCCTCATTCGTAAAAGAAACTTTACTAAAGCTTAAAGCACATATTGAACCTCACACAACAATTGTGGGTGACTTCAACACCCCACTCTCCTCAATGGACAGATCAGGGAAACACAAATTAAACAGAGACACAGTGAAACTAACAAAAGTTTTAGACCAAATGGATTTAATAGATATCGATAGAACATTTCATTCTAAATCAAAAGAATATACTTTCTTCTCAGCACCTCATGGTACCTTTTCCAAAATTGACCATATACTTGGACACAAAACCGACCTCAACAGATATAAGAAGATCAAACTAATCGCATGCCTCCTATCAAATTACTATGGAGCAAGGGTGGTCTTCAATAACAACAAAAACAACAGAAAGCCCACATACATATGGAAGCTGAACAATGCTCTACTCAATGATACTCAATGTTCTTGGTCAAGGAAGAAATAAGGAAAGAAATCAAAGACTTTTTAGAATTTAAAGAAAATGAAGGTACAACATACCCAAATTTATGAGACACAATGCTAAGTTTTTGTTAATTTCACTGTGTTTTGTTAACTTTTGTTAGTTCCACTGTGTCTCTGTTTAATTTGTGTTTCCCTGACAATAAACAGTGCTAAGAGGAAAACTCATAGCTTTGAGAGTAGGTACCCGAGGCCTGCAAAGCTTGTGACGCCATACAAGCAATGTATAGGTCTGTTGCCAAGGCAACAGCTGCCGTTTACCCAGAATTCCATAGCCCACCTTTACCTGTAATTACATCATCCCCGGTATATAACTGGGCAGCCCTCTTTTCCCTTCTCTTTTCTCTTCTCCCCTTCCTTCCCACCTGCCACCCCTTCCCTATCTTTTTTTTTCCTTAAAATTTTTTTATTCGATATATTTTTTATTTACATTTCAAATGATTTCCCCTTTTCTAGCCCCCCCCACTCCCCGAAAGTCCCGTAAGCCCCCTTCTCTCCCCCTGTCCTCCCACCCACCCCTTCTCACTTCCCCGTTCTGGTTTTGCTGAATACTGCTTCACTGAGTCTTTCCAGAACAAGGGGCCACTCTTCCTTTCTTCTTGTACCTCATTTGATGTGTAGATTATGTTTTGGGTATTCCAGTTTTCTAGGTTAATATCCACTTATTAGTGAGTGCATACCATGATTCACCTTTTGAGTCTGGGTTACCTCACTTAGTATGATGTTCTCTAGCTCCATCCATTTGCCTAAGAATTTCATGAATTCTAAGAATTTCATGAACACTCCTCCACTGCTGGTGGGGTTGCAAATTGGTACAACCACTCTGGAAATCAGTCTGGCGGTTCCTCCGAAAACTGGGCACCTCACTTCCAGAAGATCCTGCTATACCACTCTTGGGCATATACCCAGAGGATTCCCCACCATGTAATAAGGATACATGCTCTACTATGTTCATAGCAGCCCTATTTATAATTGCCAGATGCTGGAAAGAACCCAGGTATCCCTCAACAGAAGAGTGGATGCAAAAAATGTGGTATATCTACACAATGGAGTACTATTCAGCCATTAGAAACAATGAATTCATGAAAACCCCTTCCCTATCTTAAATAAAGCCCCACGTGGAACTATCTGGTCTAGCATGTCTCATTGCGGCTCATGGTTCCACCGCGTCCTGTGGCGCGGTGCCCGTGGTGTGCGCGTGTGGGCGCCTGTGGTGCGCTCGTGTGGGCACAGCGAGCAGCGAGCAGCCGCAACACAGGGAGCAGAGAGGACCTTCTAGCGAGCGCAGAAACCAACACTGAGTGCCTCCAAAAAGAAGCTGGAGATAGCACACACTAGCAGCTTAAGAGCACACCTGAAAGCTTTACAACAGAAAGAAGCTAATAACACCCAAGAGGAGTAGAAGGCAGGAAATCATCAAACTCAGGACTGAAATCAACAAAGTTGAAACAAAAAGAACTATACAAAGAATCAACAAAACCAGGAGCTGCTTCTTTGAGAAAATCAACAAGATACATAAACCCTTAGCCAGACTAACCAGAGAGCACAGAGACAGAACCGAAATTAACAAAATCAGAAATTAAAAGGGATATATATATAACAACAAAAACTGAGGAAATTCAAAAAAATCATCAGATTCTATTACAAAAGCCTGTACTCAACACAACTGGAAAATTTGGATGAAATGAATAATTTCCTAGACAGATACCAAATACCAAAGTTAAATCAGGATCACATAGAAAATCTAAACAGTTCCATTACCCCTAAAGAAATAGAAGTGGTCATTGAAAGTCTCCCAACCAAAAAAAAAAAAACAGGACCAGATGGTTTCAGTGCAGAATTCTATCAGACCTTTGAAGAAGACCTAACACGAATGAATCCTCTTCAAACTATGCCACAAAAGAGAAACAGAAGGAGAACTACCCAACTCGTTCTATGAAGCCACAATTACTCTGATACCAAAACCACACAGAGATCCAACAAAGAAAGAGAACTTCAGACCAATTTCCCTTATGAATATTGATGCAACAATACTCAATAAAATTCTTGCCAACCGAATCTAAGAACACATAAAAATGATCATTCAACATGATCAAGTAGGCTTCATCCCAGGGATGTAGGGATGGTTCAATATACGGAAATCCATCAATGTAATTAATCCACTACATAAATGAACTCAAGGGGAAAAAAACACATGGTCATTTCATTAGATGCTGAAAAAAACATTTGACAAAATTCAGCATCCTTTCATGTTAAAAGTCTTGGAAAGAACAGGAATTCAAGGCCCATCCCTAAACATAGTAAAAGCAATATACAGCAAACCAATAGCCAACATCAAACTAAATGGCGAGAAACTTGAAGCAACTCACTAAAGTCAGGGACTAGACAAGACTGCCCTCTCTCTTCATATTTATTCAATATAGTACTTGAAGTTCTATCTAGACCAATTAAAGAACACAAGGAGGTCAAAGGGATACAAATTAGACAGGAAGAAGTAAAATCATCACTATTTGCAGATGACATGATAGTATACTTAAGTGACCCAAAAAACTCCACCAGAGAACTCCTAGAGCTGATAAACAACTTCAGCAAAGTGGCTGAATATAAAATTAACTCAAATAAATCAGTAACCCTCCTATATTCAAAGGATAAACAAGCTGAGAAAGAAAGTAGGGAAATGACAACCTTCACAATAGTTATAAACAATATAAAGTATCTTGGTGTGACTGTAACCAAACAAGTGAAATATCTGTATGATAAGAACTTCAAGTCTCTGAAAACAGAAGTCAAAGAAGACCTCAAAAGATGGAAAGATCTCCCATGCTCCTTGATTGGCAGGATTAATATAGTAAAAATAGCCATCTTGCCAAAAGCAATATACAGATTCAATGCAATCCCCACCAAAATTCCAACTCAATTCTTCATAGACTTAGAAAGAGCAATTTGCAAATTCATCTGGAATAACAAAAAACCCAGGATAGCCTATTCTCAACAGTAAAAGAACTTCTGGGGGAATCAGTATTACCAACCTCAAACTACTACAGAGCAACAGTGCTAAAAACTGCATGGTATTGGTACAATGACAGACAGGTACATCAATGGAATAGAATTGAAGACCCAGAAATGAACCCACACACTTGATCTTTGACAAAGGAGTGAAAGCTATCCAATGGAATAAAGATAGCCTTTTCAACAAATGGTGCTGGTTCAACTAGTGGCTAGCATGCAGAAGAATGCAAATCGATCCATTCTTATCTCCTTGTACTAAGCTCAAGTCCAAACGGATCAAGAACCTCCACATAAAAACAGACATACTGTAACTAATAGAAAAGAAACTGGGGAAGAGCCTTGAGCACATGGGCACAGTGGAAATTTTCCTGAACAGAACACCAATAGCTTACGCTCTAAGATCATAAATGGGACCTTATAAAATTACTAAGTTTCTGTAAGACAAAGGACACTGTCAATAGGACAAAATAGCAACCAACAAATTGGGAAAAGATCTTTACCAACCCTACATCTGACAGAGGGTTAATATCCAATATATACAAAGAACTCAAGAAATTAGACTCCAGAGAACCAATTAACCCTATTAAAAATGGGGTACAGAGTTAAACGAAGAATTTTCACCTGAGGCATATCGAATGGCTGAGAAGCACCTAACGAAATGTACAACACCCTTAGTCATCAGGGGATGGTTTTGTAGAAGTGGATACTTATGATCTCTGTTGCTAGAAACATGAATTAGACTGGGGAAGAGCACAAAGAATGACTACAGCTTCGGGTGACTCAGACAACTGCATTATCCACTGAAAGAAATAGTGGCAAAGTCTTCAAATGGCCAATAGAAGGGTTTAAATTTTAGTTTTAAAAGTTTCTGCCCTACCTAGGGATCCATCCCATCTGCAGACACCAAACCCAGACACTATGGCTGATGCCAAGAAGCACTTGCTGACAGGAGCCCGGTAAAGCTGTCCCCTGAGAGACTCTGCCAGAGCCTGACCAATACAAACATGGATGGATGCACAGAGCCAAACATCAGACTGAGCATGGAGACCCCAATGGGGAAATTAGGGCAAAACCTGAAGGAGCTGAAAGGGATTGCAATCCTATAAGAAGAACAACAATATCAACCAACCAGAACCCCTGGAGCTCACAGGGACTAAACCACCAACCAAAGAGTACACCTGGGGGAAACACATGACTCCAGTGGGATATATAACAAAGCATTACCATATCGAGCATCACTGGGAGGGTAAGCCCTAGGGTCCTGTGGGGGCTTCCAGGGTAAGGGAATTCTAGGGTCCTGAGGCATGAGTGTGTGTGTGCGTAGGTGTGTAGGAGCACCCTCACAGAGGCAGGGGGAGGGGATAAGGGTTAAGTGGTTTGTGGTTTGTGGAGAGGAAACATTATTTACATTTGAAATGTAAATAAATAAAATAATCAATAAAAAGTTTCTATAATAACTTGATAACTAAGAGATGATTTATACAGTTCTGGGAAAGAATTTAAAGATTACTACATGCTATTTTGGTGACATGGACCACAAGTTGATTCAAATGAAGTATTAGGAAATGTGCCATAGCACTGGGACAATGTCAGTGACAGTTCTGAGTTAAACATAGAAGACTAGTGTATGTAATCAGAATATGCAATTTCCCCTTTGGTGTTCCCCTGTATAATGCCCATGTAAGAGTAAATGTGTTTAGCAGACATTCATAAAAGCACAATAAAATAATCTTCACCTCTCCCTCGGAATATAAAATAGTAAAAAATAAATGTTAACAGCAAGTATAATTCTAATCCCTCCAAACATCAAATATATATAACAAGAAAATGAGGAAGACAAATTTCACCTAATTTCAACAAGGTAACTGGCAGGATCACTTATGAAAATGGTGTCTGGGAGATAAAAGACACAAAAATAAAATAAAGATAAGTAAAGATAGGAAGAATAGGATACTTACTACATTTGGTAATATAAAAAAAGTGACTATAAAGTCAGTAAGCATAAACTCAGGGAAGATAAGGAAACCTCACTGAAGAGAATAACGAGAATATGGTCAGAAAGAATAACAAAGACACGGGGTTCTTACAAGCATCCTTGACTTGCTAATATAAGCCACATGCCCAAATATACTCAGAGATCCTCAAAGGTATTAGGTGGAGATCAAATTCAGGATCAAACCAATGAATGAGAAAATTCCCCACACAATATTTTTTTTAATATTTTTTAATATTTTTGTTAACCCATTTTATGGTTTCTTTAAATAAGTCTCTGAGACTTAAAACAATAAGTCTTTAAAACAAGTCTTCCTCTGTAAACATTATATATAGGTGAGTTAGTTAACTTTAAGAATGAATACTATGTGGGATATTTTCCAATTCTTTTAATAAGAGAAAAAAGTTATTCATTAAATGTGCTTTAAAAACAAACAAACAAACTGTAAAGTTCTGAGAAAGAAGCTGAAGTCTAATGTTCTTTAAAATAATATATTTGCTTGAATTTTGTAACAATAAAGACACAGCAGTGGTTGTGTGGTAACAAATCAAAATAACACATCAAAAGGTTTAAAATTAGAAGAAAATAAGCATGCAGATTTCAGTTGTAAACGTTGACAAAAGGGATGAATTTAGGAGTGATAGCTCAGCCCCCCTGTAATGAGGTTTATGGGTTAAGATCAAACAGGGATGCAGAGAAATAAAACATTTTAATCTGAATTAATGTTATTTGTTATCAAAGTAGAACATGCTTGGATTGGTTTCAGAGCTCTGTATAGCAACAGAGCTCTTCATGTAAATCATTTGAAATAAGCAGTGACAAAACCTCTGTTGAAGGTCGTCATGTACAAACTCAACTATGAAATCTAGCTGGCTTTATGTGCCAGGAGAAAGGGTTACGATTGTGGTTCAAGTGAGGTGGCGACTCAACAGTGTCTTTCCCAGAGATTCATTGGGACAATGAGTAAAAAAAACAAAAAGTACGAGAAGGGCTATCGAAGACTGTTGGCATGCTGTAGATGAAGCAGGGCGGGTAGCCATTGAAGGACTCTGGGAAAATGCTAAATACTCTACTGAGTCATTTCTCCTGGCCCACAGAGTCATGAGGCAATTTAAAACATCTTCCATTTACTATTGAAGGCTACCTTCCATTCTGGAGAATTATCAACTTTCTACTGTAATGCTAAACCAATAATATCCAGAAATCTAAGAGGTTTCTAACAAGTCCTCAGCTGCCCCAAATGAGCATGGCTCCACCACCAGAGAGACTACCTTAGAGATACTCTTTTGCAGTTCCTAGGGGTCTTGAATTCTCCTGCCACACATATACATACAAACATATACATGGACTCACATACAACTGAGGGTTAACATTAAGCCAAAACGTAACCAGGTATGTATCTAGGCATGCATTTGAGGGATTGTTTCGATTAGGTACATTGAGGTGGAAATTCGAAACTTGGGCAGTATCTAAATTCTAAACACAGGCTTAACGTGGACCAAATCATGCACTGGACTAGATGCGAAGGAGAAAAATATCTGAAGACCAGCATCCATCACCCTCTGCTTCCTGACCAATATGACAGGTAGCTTTACATTTGTGTCGTCATGACAATCCCACGATTTTGTACATCCACTCAAACTGTAAACCAGAAAAGAAATAAACCCTGCCTCCTTCCTTTAGTTCCTTGGTTCAGTATTTTACCATAACACTAAGCAAAATATCTGATATAATACAGACAATGAAGACACACATAGAATTGTAAATGGAGAGGCCCCTGAGTCAAAGTTTATTAGAGACAGTAAATGATATAACAATATTAACAGTGACATGTGGGTTCCCTGAGTCCCCATTCCAAAAGAGTGATTAGATGGTATGCTGGGTAGCTTTGATTGCCAACTTGGTACAAGCTTGAGTTACCTGGAAAAGGGTATCTCAGTAGATAAATGGCCAATGGGCATGGCTTTGGGATGTTGACTTGAGTATTGGTTGATATAGGAGGACCAAGACCATAGTGGGATCTACAATCTCTGAGGATGTGGCCCTTGGCTATACAAAACAACAACAACAACAACACAACAACAACAAAACCAAAACAACAACAACAACAAACAAACAAACAAACAAACAAACAAAAACCAGGCTAAGCTTGAGCTAAAGAGTGGGTTAGGGAGCAGCACGGATTCTGGTTCAAGCCTCTGTCTTGAATTACTGCTCTGACTTCCCTTAATAATGCTCTGTGATGCGGATGAGTAAACTGATGTGGATGAGTTAACATTTTCTTCACCATTGAGCTATTAGTCTAAGAGTTTTATCACAGCAGTAGATAAAAAGGTACAGACTAAGGAATTATTGGTAACTACATACTTGAGGTGAGCAATAGAATACAAGAGAGAAGGTAGAAATTTAGCAGACCACCATCTTATGTAGAGTAGCCAAGCCTGCCCAGAGGAATCTCCATATAGAAATTATGTTATTTTCCTAAAATAGAGTGTCTCCATAAGTAATATTTCTAAATGTCACTATGGGAAGCTCACTGCCTTTATTTTTTTACCCTGGGAGCATTTTTTCCAGAAAGAATATACCCTTCTGTTCTTTGATAGTGAATTTTACATGCCCACTGTATTGGATTAAAAAACCATCTAAGACCCAAAGGAAGGTGTGTCTTGAGGGTTTTTACAAAGAAGATTAATTTGACAGGCACACCTGCCTTGAAAAAGGCCAAAACACACCGACAGGCTGGAGTCCTCTATGTAATAAAAATGGTATAGGGCGATAGATGTACAGTTAGATATCTGGACTCCTCTCTACCTAATCTGCCCACACACCAATAAGCTCCCCAACCATACCTACTAGGTACTCATATCACCATAAGCCCATCTGCCTCCATACATCCCGGGCTGTGATGCACCCCATCCCTGCAAACTATGGACCCAAGTGAATCCTTCCTCTCTCAAGTTGCTCTGGTAACAGTGATCAGAAAAGTATTGGCATCCCTTGAAGGTCTATTTCTATAAACATTCTAGAAAAATATAGATCCGGAACCAAAATTTTTAATACCTATGTAAGTGTCAGTGTCAGGGGTGTGTGAGGTATACTCTTAGTTACAGTTGGATTTTAGTAAGATTTTTTTTCCTCCCTCTGTAGTCATTACTCTTCAAGAGGAATTATTTATTAGATTTTTATGTAATTCTGGAAATACAGTTTGACTGTGTTGGCTTGTTGATTGCAGAAGCTGCCTCTTGGAGCTTCCCTTTGTTACCCACACCATCATTCTGGGTTAGATAATCAGTCCAAGGAGCTGAATACGGAAAGATGGCTTGAGGTGATCACTGGCCTTGGCAGCATGCCTGCTCCCAACTCTTGGTTAGTGTAGAGTAAGGGCCTGAGGCACATAGCACTAGTATTTCGATTTTCAGGTAATTGATAGTACCTTTCAGAATCTGCACTGTAGCAGGCCTCTGTAACATGATTAAAACTGACAGGAATGGAGAAGCTGGATCTTAGGCCTCCTACGGAGGAAGACACAGGCTTAGGTGTGCCTCTTGACACTGCTTTTAATCAACCTTATTCAAATTCCCTACTTTTTCATGATTTGTAATGTAGGCCAAGGAGAATCATCGTCTTGCTTTGTGTGTATGTGGTATATCATATGGAGGCAAAGTTTAAATGCAAAAAAGAGTTAGAAAACTTATACATGATCTTTTGATAATAACATATGTTATAGCAATAAAAACATTATTGGGACAATTATTTGCACATTTGTTAAACCTTAAACTTACTATCTGTTTGTAAGAGAACTCAGGATTCCTTTTCATCCTGTGAATTGCATGCTCTTCTTTTTTTTTAATTGATATATTTTTTTATTTACATTTCAAATCATTTCCCCTTTTCTGGGTCCCCACTCCCCGCAAGTCCCATAAGCCCTCTTCCCTCCCCCTGTTCCTCCATCTACCCCTTCCCGCTTCCCTGTTCTGGAATTCCCCTATACTCTTGCACTGAGTCTTTCCAGAACAAGGGGCCACTCCTCCATTCTTTTTGGACATCATTTAATTTGTGGATTATGTCCTGGGCATTCAGAGTTTCTAGGCTAATATCCACTTATCAGTGAGTGCATACCATGATTGATCTTTTGAGACTGGGTTACCTCACTTAGTATGATGTTCTCCAGCTCCATCGCATGCTCTTCTTAAAACCCCAGATCTAAAATATGCATCCTGACCTCAAAGTCTGCAACCTTTTCTACTTATTGTCTGGAAATGAATCAGGAAATAAACATTTTAGGCTTTGTAGGACTGATGGTCTTTATCAAAAGTGCATCCTGACGTCTGAAAACTTTATGTATTATATAGAATGAGTGTGCATGACTCTTTCAACCCTACTTGACTTATGGATACTAAGCTTTCCACATCCACCTGAAGAAATGTCCACAAACCATGCAGGTTTAAGCCACAGAATCAGAGGTCTGGAATGAAGTCTACCGCCAAGCTGAGGGCAGTGTGTGTCTCACTAAGGTGCTGGTAGTTGCCTACCATCCTAGCACCCAATGGGTGACAAACTCACAACTGCCATCATCTTCACCACGGTGTTTTGTCTGTTTCCAGCCTCTAAAATGAAATTGGATCTTGAAATTGAGGACCCACCCTAATACAGTCTGAAGCCTTCTCAACACACCAAGAAAGACTTTTTCTAGAAATACTCACATTTTATAGAGGATTCCCGGAGAATTCAAAGCATCCTTTGAAGACGACAGAGTTCCACCCACAACAGACACACAAATATGAATTCCTAAAATTTTATATGCGATGAAATATTGCTATTTTGGCCACTTATATAATAAAGATATTCTTATCTTAAGATAGAACAGCAGGCACCCACCAGGTCATACTTCTCCCTAGAAACATAACCTTGCCAACCTGTGGGCTGGGTTAAAGGTGTTTAGTCTGTTTACTTACAAACCTTTAATTCAAAGAGGAAAGAATGTGAAAATAACTTCTGTCAGTGACCTTAAGGGGACAGCAAATGTCTTACATTTTTTTAAAAGGACAAAATGACATTCTAAATTTTTAAGCAATTCCTTACTTAAAAAATAGGTAATCTGAAGGTCAGTGAATGACTTAACACAATGAACTATCAAAGCAAACAACAAGTTTACTGATATTCATGAAGTTACAAAATAGAGGAGTATCTGTGCCCATTGTGGGACTGCTGACTTCCTCACTTGAGCACACAGTAGGACTACTGACTTCCTCATGGAAACCCACAGTGGGACTACTGACTTCTTCATCTGAGCACACAGTAGACTGCTGACTTCCTCATGGAAACCCACAGTGGGACTACTGACTTCTTCATCTGAGCACACAGTAGACTGCTGACTTCCTCATGGAAACCCACAGTGGGACTACTGACTTCTTCATCTGAGCACACAGTGGGACTGCTGAATTTCTCGTCTGAGCACACAGTAGGACTACTGACTTCCTCATGGAAACCCACAGTGGGACTACTGACTTCTTCATCTGAGCACACAGTGGGACTGCTGACTTCCTCACTTGAGCACACAGTAGGACTACTGACTTTCTCATGGGAACCCACAGTGGGACTACTGACTTCTTCATCTGAGCACACAGTAGGACTAAGATGAGAGTTAAAGTGATGAAACAGGGTTACTAGACAGTCCTACCCTTAGAGCATATTTGGTGAGCCTAAGCAATTGCACAAGTGACCATGATGTATGACATAAATGAGAGAGAAGACAGGGCTTGATATGAATTGAAGCTCTTATGTGATGGAAACCACTGTCTATCTGAGGCTTCAGTATATTCCTATATGTCCTTAAATGTTCTTTGGGCTGAAGCAGAATGGTCAGAATCTGACCACTTTCTATAAGATTCTAGGTAAAGAAGTTTTCAGACTAGATATGGGGGACCAAGGAACAGATGACACATTTCTGAACAGTTTCTAGGGGCTCAATGCCTAGGTGAGGGTATCTTAGAAACCCCTGATTTTGGAGGCTTCTACTGCAATGGGGAAGAAATATAAGGTAGGGAGAATGTACTCTTGCTAACCTATGGGTCAGCTGCTCAGAATTTAGTGCATTAACAATTCACTTGTAGAGAGCAGGGATGTGTTTCTATAACTAAGGCATCATAAGGAGGTTGCACAATCATACACAGGACAGGGTGGGGACAGGTTGAAGAACTGTGGATAGAGCAGGAGCAAAACCACAGAAGAAGTGTAGTGAGCCCTACGCATGGAAATCTCCTGTGCCAACTCTTCACTAGGCTTAGAATTGGATTGTCCTGTCAATTACCTCATTTAAACGCATGATTTCTCAAGAATGTTCCCAAGTTTGCTTCTTCATATTCAAGTGCTTAATAGAGCCATACCTCAATAAAAATTAATAAATATTAGGTGTACCTACCTAACATCTGAGGTAAGCTTGACTTCATGGAGAGAATGAGTATGAAGATGGGACTTGAGAGGGATGAGATGGCCTCGGGACCATGTTGCCCTGAAGCATTTTAACATGAATATTTTAAAACTTCCCACAATCAATGTGAGGATGAGATATGATTTATGAGGCATTATAAATGATAATTATTTATAAATGGATGCATTATTTTTAAGAGCAGTTCATAGAATATAAATACTGTAGTGATTTGAGACCTACAGTAATTAAAATGAATTAACATTGTATCTAATACTTGAAAATTTTACTGCATATCTTTATCATTGAAATGACTTCAATATTACATCTACTACATCATTATATTTCCTGGTGCCTGAGATGTTGCACATTAATTCATTAATTTATCATGTGTGCATATTTTATTGCAAGTAAATGTATACCAATTAAATTATATTTTTAATCTTTCACATAGCTATTAATCCTTAAATACTGGATTCCCTTTAAGTTTTTATAACAATTAAGCTCACATATGCTTTTATAAATTTTAAAAGCAAATTTTAATACTAAATTGCTAAATGGATGGAGTTTTTAGTATCATGACTCAAAAAAAAACCACATGAACTAATACATTAACTAATTTAAGCAAACCCTAATGTAATATGTTCATTGAACATAGCTTTAGGACTAATAATAGTATGATATTTGTGTATGTGCCTAGTAAAAAAAGAAATGATAAAAAAATTTGCTAGCTCTCAGGTGCTATCTATTTTTATAAAGATAGTAGCACATATATCCTATTATAAGAGCCATAGACTATCTGGCAAAATTCAAGTACTAAAAAACCTTCAATTTTTTTATTAAATATTTTATTTATTTATATTTCAAATACTATCTTCTTTCCCTGTTTCTCCCCCCAAAACCCTGTATCCCATACCCCTGCTCACCAACCCATGTTCCACTATGTTCATAGCAGCCCTATTTATAATATTATAACTTCTTATAAAAATAGTATGTGAATTTGCAACATGAGCAAGAATAATGACATGCTAAGGAAAACTCAGTTTAGCAGGTCAGAAATCCAGAACACCAAGAAAGAGTGCTAAAGCACCAGTCAATGTTTAAGGTATATTATTGCTTTCACGAGTGATCCGTGTTTTGTTCCCAGCATCCATGTCTTGTAGCTCATATTTTCCATGAATTCAAACTCCAGTAGGTATTGGATACTGTGGTCTTCACAGATACACATATCATACGCGCAAATCTATCCACAGAAACAGATAGACAGAAAACCGGAAACATACATGCAATTAAGAATGAAATAAGTCTTCAAATCAGCAACAGAGAAATGAGCTCCTGGATAGATTCAACCTAGATAAGAAAGCAGAGAGGTTCCAAGGAGTAGAGGGATTATGTCAAACTAAAACTCAAAGCATAAATGAAATAAAATGACAGAATTGAACCTGTAGGGACTGTGGGATATTGCGGAAAGGTTTAAATGCAAAACTGGAAGCACAAAGAATAAAGAGAAGCAGGGGAGATGAACAATTATTTGAAGTTACAGTACATCAACGCTCACCAGAATTAATGACAGATAATAAAGCTCAGAGCAGGAAAAAGGCAGCATGTCGCAGGATAATTAACAGCAAGAAAACTAAGACAAACTAATGAACAGCACACTCAACGGAAGAAAATCAAACCAAAAGAAAATTCTGAGAAGGAAATGGCACCTTATCTCTGGAAAAAGATGAAGAGGAGACTTTCTATCAGGACCCTTCCAAATAAGAATGGAGAGAAATATTTAAAATAATAAAAGATGTGGCATATCAATCAAATCAATGCAAGCAGGAGAGTTGACATCGACAGAGCTGGACAGGGACCCTGAAGCAGCATTTTAGATATGTTCCTGATAGAGTACAGAAATGTAAGAATGTTCTTGGTTGCTTGTCATCTCTTAGGATACTAAAGAAAAGGCTTAGTTATGACAGAAGGAAGGTATAGGAAAGAATCAGAATTAACCTAGAGAATCACTCATAGGAAGGAAATAAGATAGGGGAAGTCAATGAAAGACAGCTTGGTTCTTGTGTAAGCAATGCAGTCGCTCTAATAAACCTAGCATGCAAATAGAAGGGCTAGGAAAGGAAAAGAAACTGGAAAAGATAAGAAAAGGAAAGAGAGATGAGGTAGAGACAGAAACAGAGATAGATGTACAGATAGATGATAGATAAATAATAGATGATGGAAAATAGATAGATGATAGATAATAGATGATAGATAATACATAGATGATAGATAAATAATAGATAAACAGATAATACATAGATAGATAGATAGATAGATAGATAGATAGATAGATACATAGATACATAGATATATAGAGAGATAGATACATAGATACATAAATAGATAATAGATAGATAATAGATAGATACATAGATACATAGATAGATAGATAGATAGATAGATACATACATACATACATACATACATACTTATATAGATACATAGATACATAGATACATAAATACATAGATACATGGATAGATAGATACATAGATACATAGATACATAGATAGATACATAGATACATAGATACATAGATACATAGATACATAGATACATAGATAGATAATAGATAGATAGATACATAGATAGATAGATAGATAGATAGATACATACATACATACATACATACATACATAGATACATGGATAGATAGATACATAGATAGATACATAGATAGATACATAGATACATAGATACATGGATAGATAGATAGATAGATAGATAGATAGATGGATAGATGGATAAATAGACAGATAAAGATAGATGATACATGGATCTAATGAATTCTCAGTATGCAAAAAGATCAAGAGAGCTACTGCATGGACTTTGAAGAGAGGGTGGCCACTTTGGACATTTATGTGTCTACAAACAAAGTATCATGAATGGGATGAATAATTCTTCAAAGACAAAGTAGTTAAAATCAGAGTAGTAAAAAGAGAACAACCTGTCTGGAAATGATAATTAAGTGTATACACAGACATATTTTGTAAATGTATGTATACATGCATGTATTGATATGTGTGCATGTGTATGTGTTGTTGTCTGTGTATGTATATGTATATGATCAAATGTATATATCTATGAACACCATCATGCACAGATGGTTTGGACAGTGAATCTTATCTAAACATTTTGAATTAAAATGGCATAAATTCCCCACATTCTGTCTACAAGAAGAAAACAGCATACATACTTCCTCATTCTCTGAGGCCAGAATTTTATTAACCCAAGCAATGTAAAGACTTTTTTAAAAATTACAAAACCTTTTTATGAAAAAATGTTCATCAAAGTACTAGGAAAACAAATTAATTTCGGGCAGGGTGTCGAAGTTATAAAACTTGAGAAGGTGGGAGGAAATTTTTGCAAAGCTCCAGCTCAGTGAGCCTCTCAGTGAGCCTCTCAGTGAGCCTCACCCTCAGAGGTATTTGCTCAGCTCATTTTGAAATTGCAAGTCCACAAATCCCTGCATAGGAATGTTTGCCTCAGCTCTAGTCGTAATTACCAATCCATAAACAATGTATACTTTCACAGGGAAACAGATAAACAGTAGCACATCATCCAATCGAATATTATTCACAATTAAAAACAATGAAATTTTGTGCCACAAAAAGACATGGCATAGCTTTAAAAAGAAATTTATGATTATTAAGCATGTGTATGTGATATGTGTGTGGGTGTGAGAGTCCACCACATTACAGAAAGTATGCAGAATAAGTATGTCGAATTCAAAAGAAAATTTTGTAGCATTAGTGCTTACCTGCGCCTTTATGGCGGCTTTGGGAATTTAATTCAGATAATCAGGCTTTTACAACAGCCCTACTTCATGTAACTGAGCTGTCTGCTTGACCCATATGGATAGATCTTAAACATACATTGCTAAATTAAAGAATTTTTCCAAGAGTACAGACAGCTTGATTCCAATCATATAGCTTTCTGAGAAAGCCACAGAGGCTTAGGAGTCAAAGTTAATAAAACAGCTGTGGGATGTTTATTTTAGGAAGATTACACTCCTCCTAAGGTCTTGCCATGGTACAGCAAAGCACTGGGAATTTGTCAAAACCCATGGAATTTAACAGCCTAGTGGGCCTTAAGGATGCAAATAAAAGCCTCTTGTAGGCGATGGGAAAAATCTCAGATTCAGCATTGTTCCTTGTTAGAAACATCAACCTGAGGCTGGAGAAATTGCTCAGTGGTTAAGAGCATTTGTTTAATAATGAGAATCAAAGATGGACACCTATCCTCAGAATATCAAGCAGCTCAAACAACCTATAACCTTAGTTCTAAGGAATCTGATATACTTTCAGGCTTCCACCATTTTGTGCATGTGCACACATGAACACACACACACACACACACACACACACACACACACACACGTTATCCATTGCCAATTACAAATGCTTGAAGCGATCTGACCTGTATTCCAGTTGAGTGATGTAATGGTTCAAAAAGGTTCCTTTGTGAAGTATTAGCTTCCAGTTAGTGGGCCAGTTCAGGGAGAGGGGTCAGGATCATGACGATTTTAAAATCATCAATGGATTTAATATTAAAATCATCATCAGTGAACATATAATTTGATGAGTTGGTCTCTGGTAGACAACCAGGCCACTGGGAGATAGGCAAACTCATTCCATGCATATTCTATAGCTCCTCTGCTGAATAAGGATATGGAGGGAGTTCTCAATGAGAAAAATGGCTGTCTTCTAAATACTACATGTAAAAATGGGGAAACAAGGAACATAGGGAAACAAGGAAATTAACAAAGATGACCTTAGTTCAGTGTCAAGGTCAACAGCCAGAGGTAAGTTGTATTGAGAGTTTATAGCTTTGATACAATTTTGGGGCGGCGGTGGTGGTGGAATGACCCTCTGTTGTTCTTCACTCTCAGTCCCATAATCCATTTTGAATCACATGAACAATGTCAGCCATATTGCAATTAGCATTAGCTAATTTAACACAAAGTGCTTGACTAATGCTCATTAAAATCTTCAGGGTCATCAAACTTAAGAAAAATTCAAGAAAACAGTCAGTAACTGCCTAACAGAACACATGGAACACTTCATGGAGGCCTAGGCTGCATCAAAAAAGGAAAGCATCTCATCTCATGAGGGACAGATAATCCTCAGTCAAAAGACGAAATGTAAGTAACTTATTTCTTAATATCCCCGTTTCTCTCCGGAAAAATTACTCAGACCTTAATTTTCCATGGAGAAGTAGTTTAGCTAGCAAGGACATAAAAACCCAAGCCAGAGAGAGAAAGAAGGCTTTAATTATAATGTTCTCCTTCTGCAAGAAACAAGCCTTCCCTGGATATCAGTTCTTTATCATTTTCAGAAAAATGGTTCCCATCTTTAGAACAAGCTGAGAGGTGGGCAGTGTATTCTTTCAATATTTTATGGAAGACGTGCACTGGCAAAGAGTATCTGGGTTTCACGAGAATATTTTTAGAGCAGCTTATTGTTTGAACATTCACTAAAGAGCACATACTCTGTTCATCAGGGATGCAAATATTCACTTTTTAAAAGGTGAGCATTATCAGAGTATAGCCCAATTGGCAATATAAAATCGATTCATAATCAGTGTATATAACCCCAATCCCTGAAATATTTATGGCCACTAGTCTTTCCACTCTGAATAATAAATTAAAGAAAATCTTTAACGTTTGTTTTTTTCCCATTAGCATGATAGTCAAGTCATTATTTTTTGACAGATGAGAGATGAGATTTTTAGAACTCCAAAATTTATTTTTGAAGAACTAATGAGAATTGCTTCAGAATCACTGAACCAAATGCCTATAGAGATTAGGAAAGTTATTCAATGTTACCAAGTGAGACATTGTCAAGGAAATAAGCAGAAAATGACAAGGGGACCTGATGAGCAAAAAGGACATGTATAAAAAAATACTCAAAGTGTGTATTAATTCTATTACAATTGGAGTCTTTCCCTCAATGCTGTCTATCTATTCTTTCTGCAGGTGAATTTTGCCAATGTCTTAAAGTGCATAACAAATAAAAGTAATGTCAGAGACCAGAATTAGTTCTCAGGTTACCAAATTAAAATGTCTGCTGTTGTCCTCTTATTCTATTTGTGGCTTATAAACAAGACATTGCTTCTTCTCTGCAGAGAATCTCTGCAGAGATGAGGGTCTTTGTCAATATTTAAAATGTATTGGAGGAATCATGTTGTATCATATTTAGTTTCTCTAAGCATAATGTTTAATTCAGAAAAAGACAACTCCATACAAAGTCCATAACTGTAAAGATAATCTCTAACACAGGCTGCAAACAATTGTTAGACTGTTGCATAAACATATGCCAGAGACTTAGCTGTCCAATATTCAAATGCTGTTAATTTACTTTTCCATGTTTCTAAGTAGCTGGCAGGAGAGGAATGAAGTTCACAACATAAAATCCCTTGATGGAATATAAGAGACTTCCCAGGCTTGTTTAATTTTATGTCTATGAATGTTCTGCATACATGTAGTTAAGGATGTTTGCCTACAAGGAGTTAAGGATGACTGTGAGCCATCACGACTGTTCTGAGAATCAAATGCATGTCCTCTGCAATAGTAACAGTTCTCTGAACCACTGACCCTTTCTTTCATTATTCCAGCCCCAGAAACACTTTGCTTGCAAGGAATGATTTGGATTTAGTCCTTTTGAAACTTTGCCTGTTAGAACAAGGTTGGAACGAGCCATTCCAATGGGACCAAGAACATAGTTGAAGGCTTTAAAACTAATATGACATAGTGTTGACTGGAGGAAAGATGTTTGGTAGTGTAATGTCCTTAATATTCCCAAGTTCAATGTTCTTCTGAGTGTTAATACAGCAGTGTTAGTGGAATTTTCATACTGTACTAGGTTGAAAGAACTGTTTAAGAACAAAGTTAACTCTAACTTGCCATCCCTATTTACTAATATTTGAACTTAATGAGATAAACTATAATTCTCATATAAAGAATTATAGAGGCAGATATATCTAATGTATACATTTATATGCATATTAAATAATATATACATATGTGATATAGTTATATATGCTCATTATATAGTTACATACAGAACAGGATAAATCCTGCTAACATAATTAAATATTAATAATAGCTTATATTTATGACACACAATGTTAATGCCTCTTTAAACCTTTTCTTTGATTCATGGAGTGAATCACATGAAGTAGTTCACTTTGTCAATCAGCCCAATCTGATAGTCCCTGTCCATGCTGCAGAGACTTTTGGTAGATTACTATTAATTTTCCATTATGTTAAAATATTTCCCCAAAGTGGTCCCTGGTTCTGGAAAGACTCAGTGAAACAGTATTCGGCAAAACCAGAACGGGGAACTGGGAAGGGGAGGGAGGGAGGACAGGGGAAGAGAAGGGGGCTTATGGGACTTTCAGGGAGTGGGGGGGACTAGAAAAGGGGAAATCATTTGAAATGTAAATAAACTATATCAAATAAAAAAAATTAAAAAAAATATTTCCCCAAAAGAATATTTGAATCATAGAATCACATGGAGACTGAGTGCCATCAGAGTGATCACCAGTCAGCTTGAGATTCACAGAATGTTGCTTGGCTTAATTATGCATGAGGGTGGATAGGCTTAATTTCTTCAACAAAGGCTTAATTTCTTCAATGTTTATACAAAAACCATGTATAATTCCAGTTTGTACAATGATGGGGGCTGCAAACTTCATCACTAAGAATTTTTGATTATTCAATGTGAAATTTTGTGATAATTATTTCTTAATATAATATTTATTTCTGTTCTCACTACTATTTTTAAATCTTTATATATATGTATATATAAAATTTTGATTTTCTTTGTTCATCTACTAATGGGAGGGGTTGACTTTTTGTGCTGTTATGAATATCATGCAATTTCAACACACACACAAACATGTACACACAAAAATATACATATTATATGTACATACATGCACTTGAATACATACATACATACATGAATACACATACATGGATCATACACATACTTCATCTCATTATTATACTGCAGGTATCTTCTCTCAAACAAAATTATTGTGCACTTTCTATGAGCTTTGTCTTCCTCAGGTGCACATAACTTTTCTAGCATCTGTAAGAGTTGAGCATGGTAAGTCCAAACTGGTCTGGTCACAGTGTCCTTGTCATTTGGCATACCTCCCCATGCTTCCTTATGAAAGTATATCTCTGCTTGTTTCTTGTAAGTATGGGTTGGAAGCACTGGAGTTTGAAATAATTATAAAATCTACATCAGAACTTAGACATGTGTCCATTGAATGTACCCTTCAATTCCACCACATTCAGTTACTTAATGAAGCCATCCTGGAGAGGACTTTGTGGTTAAGCAGAAAGCCTGGCAGGCAGCTATAGGGAAAGTGAAGTGAATATCCACTTCTGTGTACCTTCTCTGATCTCTGGCTGGGTTTGTGGAATCATTACTTCATCTACATATGTGTTTCTCAGGTACTTTTCTCAAACCTAAAATGCATTATACACCAAATTCCAAATAGTTAGCCAAATCCCTGGTGTCTAAGGAACTTTCTCTGTGTGTTTGTGTCTATATGTAAGCTGGATATAATGGCTACCATACAACAGGATAACAAGGGTACTGCTCATACTTGGGATTATACAGTTAAGCTCTCTTCCAGTTCCTGGGATAATTTCTAGAGTCATTATTGAAAGGAATAGTGTTGTTCTAATAACATCACACAGATCACAATAGGATATAAGGCAACTATCTAAGAATTATAACCAGTATCTCTTCTATGTGTTTTTTCAGAATAACAATACACAGATAAAAGCAATGCCTCAATGTGAAAATACTAGAAGGCAAGGGAGACTGAAATGTTTAACCACACGACAAAGCACATCTTCATTGGGGCATATCCATATAGCTAAATAGCCAGTTTAAGAGGTCAAAGCCTAACTCTTAACTTGGTGTGATCTCAGAGTAATGATCATATAGACACCCGATTGGAACTGAGATTTTCTGAAACAAAAGAAGATAATCTTTCTGAAAGATTTTTTTTTGCACTTCCAGATCCCTTTAAGCTGGAGTTAAAGATGGGTGTATGCTACCTTCCTTGGGTGCAAGGAACTGAACTCAGGTACTCTGAAAGAGGAGCAATGATCTAACCATGAAGCCATCTCTCGGTTATATCTTTAATAGATAACCAGACTGCTGTTGTATCACTCCAGCTCTGGTAAAATAATGCCAGGATTTGTGGGTCCAGAGCTTCTACTGAAGCCCTAGGGATGTTTGCTACACGTGGGTCATTGCCATGTGACCCACGTAGCAGTGCTGGCATCAGTGACTATCTAGCATGCCCGAAACTAATCATGCCTTTTGTCACAGATGCAATCCTGATTCCCGAGGGGTTCCTATCTCAACCATATTAGTCTATTTCAATAATGGCTTTAAATTTTTTTAAACCATGCTTTAGTTTCTGTTCAACTTTGTGACATTTGATTCCATTTAGGTAAAAAGTAAATATATGGTTCTTTAGGTAAAAGTATAAGCAGGAATATTTTTAAGGTCACATATACAATATTCATTCTTTGAATTACTTGAAGACTCTCCTTTTGATTATATAAGACAATTCTAGATAATTTTACAAGGATATTTCCTCACATTTATAGAATCTTTTAAACACAGACCAATACATAGTGATATACTTGGCTATTCTTAAAGTTCTAAGCCTGCAGATCTAAATATGATTAATTATATATTATCTCATTTATATATTACCCTCATTTTTCTCTTGCATACTATTCCTAAATTCTACATATATGGCTATCATGATTCAAAGACTCATCAAAGAATACTGGAAGCATACAGAAAAAACATGGGCCCCAAAGGCAAATTTTACTATTGTATATTTACATAGTTTATTTTTGTAAGATTTATTTTAATTTTTATACCTGTGGATGTGAGTGTATGAGTGTGTGTGTGTGTGTGTGTGTGTGTGTGTGTGTGTGTGTGTGTGTCTGCATAGAAGAGAGTGTTGAATCACTTGGAGCTGGAGTAACAGCTGTTGTGAGCTGCATGACATGGGTTCTGGGACTTCAACTGGGATCCAATGCAAAAGAGTGTGTGATTATAACTGCTGCCCCATCTCTCCAGCCACTCCCTTGTCTTTAGTGGTAGCTGAATTAAGGACAAAGCTTCCAATATGCTACACTTGCAATGGTACAACTGAATTACATACCAAATTTCTTGACTTGTTCTTCATATACTGTATATAATATGTATTGAAGATATCTACTATAAAACATGAACTCCAGCTGTACAAAGTAGGATTTTTAGGTCCTACCCAGTGGAGGGGTTAGTGTGTATCTTTCCAAAATAATTATTCCCATTTGTTTGTAAGGATTGCCTTATTCTGAGGAATAGAGATGATATTGTTGTACATTGTCCACTTGCTTTGTATTGGTGTAGTATACCAATTAGTGACTTCAGTTTTGATGGCATGCTCATGGCCTGCAGTCCTAGTATTTTGTGGTAAAGAGAGTTTCCCTGTATTTCATATTCCATTTTCTGAATCATTAGTATTCTACGCTTGCAGTTGTTTTAAGCCTAAGATTTTTAAAAAGTGCTCTCAATCAATTTATTTTTAAAAGAAAATGTATTTTACTTACCAATAAAAAATAATAGCTAAGTTCACATGTGCCAGAAATGATAGACATAATTGTTGGTATTTACTTCTATTTTTAATCATTACATTTAGGCTTGTAACTGAACTGAAAAAGGCAGTTATTCATTTTATCATATGAATTAGATATTTTCTCTAAAAGAAAGCAAGAGAACAAATATCTCCATGAATTAATGAAAAGGCTGAGAAATATAAAGTACAGTCATTTTCACAGATGTTTTTCTGAGGATGAGAAGGTTTACTGTCATTGAGATTTCATTTGTTTTCAATTTCTTTATATCTGTAATGATATATTTGGATTTTATTTGCCTTTTATGAAATACATCTTTGTAGAAAATAGGTTGTCATTTTATTTCATTTTATTTTTTGCCTATAAATTCTTTGGCATTGTCTTAAATTCTCTTTTAATAGTGCTTCTAGTTTTTATTATTTGCTAATCCACTTATACCTTGAACCTCAATATTTAAGATAATTAAAAATTAATCTTCCAAAATATTAGATAAACTTATATTTTAGCATCTCACAAGTTATAGAATCTAAATTTCTTCCTATTTACTTTGTAAATTATTTTTATTTCATGATGTGGATGTTTGCCTGTCCTGTGCAAGCCCGGTCCCCACAGAGGTCAGAGGAAGGTATCAGATCCCCTGGAACTGTAGCCACCAGTGGTTAAGTAGTACCAAATGGGTCTTTTGAAAGATCAACAAGTATTTCCAACCACACAGTCATGTATCTAATCCTCCAAATCTAAAATTCTGAATGTTCTTCAGAAAGTCATCCTGTGGTTTCCACTACAAGCAGGTGTCCAAGGATGTTTGGCAGGTATTAGGTGGGACTAGCCACTGAAGTTTAGGTCAAGTGGAGAGACAAAGATAATACATTGGTTAAGTGCATAATAATAATAAATAATAATGCCCAGCGATTGTGCCTAAAAGGCAAGTTGAAAGTAACAAACTGTGTATGTATGTGTGTGTGTGTGTGTGTGTATGTGTGTGTGTCTTTTATCCATGGATTTAAGGGTCTCAGGTGTGAGTTGGTAGCTCGGTCACCTCCTGGAGCAATGGTGGGTAGAACAAAAGGGAAGCCAAGAGGGGCTAGTAGTGTAGAAGGTCTGGAGCTAAAGGAGGTAGAATTAAAACAAAAGCAACAGATGGCACCAAGCCAGGAGGGGCTGGTACCGTGGCCGACTCAGGGCAAAGGTGGTAGCATTAAAACTCCACACATTAACCACATAAGTAGATCTTCTCTCATAGGAGCGGACATGTCTATACTTACGTATATAGAGGTTTCTGCTCAAAATACTTAGAGATGGGGTAGTAGTTCATGCCAGCTAAGGTCATTCATTTTTCTGAAGTTTCTAAGAACAGATTTAACAGGTGTAAAGAGAAATATATAATAGACTTTATCTGCTTTTGAGTACTAGTTGGACAAAGTAAGAAATATATTTTAAAGTTTTATTTTGCCAAAATTATATACATTCAAAAAACTGTCACAGCACTGCTATGTTTTCCTTAATTTCATAAGTTTAAATCATTATTTAGGATAGAACTTACCATTTTAAGATTAAACACTTACATAAACTTGGAAAGCAAAACAAGAACCTCCACACAACAGAGGAAGAATACATTCTTGGGTCAGCCTTCTTCTTAACCCTCCGATTTCCTATCTCACTGGGCACAGTTGGTGAGAGAGGAGGCAGAAGGTCTTTGTATATATCTATAACAAGACAGGGGACTCAGCTTAGACCTTGAGACATTATTAAATATAAGTGGCAATTGAGTTTGTCACTTCAACATGATATCAGTTTCCCTAGGGTTATCACATGAATTGTGGCTTTCTGTGATTTCTTTTATTAGTCCACTATATCATTGTTCACAGGAATTGTATTTGGCAAACATTGCTTCTAGTTTGTATTTTTTTTTCAATTTGCAATTAGTAGCATAGAAAACAATGGATGAGTTTACTGTTGACAAAAGAGGAGAATTAGTCATCTTAAAGAGTAGTTTTGGAAGCAGTGTTAGATCCTGTTCATGAGCCAACACTATCTCTAGAGAATCTTTATGCTTTTATTTGTATGTGTGTGAATGTGGGTACCTGCATGTCATACTGTACATGCAGGAGATAGAGAATATTATTAAATGTTAGTCTGTGCCTTACCCCTTGCTTTAGACAGGATTGTTAATTTTTTAATAAATTAATTCTTCTCTTCAATGTTTATGCCAGCATGGATGAATGCATATCAGAGTAGTACCTTATTTTAGTTTATTGTAAATACCTTAGCTTCTTATCTCTTATATCAACATACAATGTGCCCATTGTGTGCTATTTCTTGAAAAATCTGTCTATAAATAAAACATTTTTGAGTAGTTGGTAATAACATCCTCATTATTGCTTAAATTTATTCTTAACCTAAGAGTATATTAGGATTCTTTTAACTTCTAAATTTTGATTAATCTGAGAGCCACAGGACTCCATCTTATTACTTGACAAATTATTTTCCTTCTTGTAAATTAAAAACAAATAATATTTCCATGTCTCTCGGTAAATTTTAAACTAACCTTAACCTAATATATATATATATATATATATATCATGTTCCATATATTCATTTTGTATGTAGAGGAACTGATTATTATCTAATTAGTTAGACTGTGTTTTTAAATCAGTATGTTCATAATGTGGACACATGCTCATATATGTTTATAAATTGATAATTTATTTTGAATTCAATGCAAAACACACCAAGTAGAATAACCTGAATTTTTTAATGTAGAAGTTTTTAGGTTTATACTAAACTAATGGCTATCTATATAAAGATTTAAATAAACCCACTGTGTTACATTATTAAGGTAATATGCTTCTTGTTACCATGTTAAAAGTAATAAAATACCATTTTCAGAAAGCCATTAAGTAACACATTATGCAAATGTTGCAGACTGTGTTACTATGGACAGGAGATAGTGATTGTGGAAAACAAGATTACATAAGGTGAAAATCCCCAGAGAAAAATCTTTCCTAGGATAATTCTCTCCTCCTACCTATACCATGCCCTTTGAGCTCAAACAGTGACAGGTAGTTTTCACAAATTGGAAAGTTAAAACAAGTAAAATATCTTTGGATTTGCAGCTAATTCCTCTATGGTACATTTGTTCTATCAAATTATCCTATGGTTAATGAGCTATGTATTTCTATACATAGTATATTACAATTCCTCTATAATTCTAGAGGAATTTTAATCCAGTAAAATGGCTGCTTTAGCAATGGATCACATTCAAAATACTATCCTCCTGGAATGAAGACATGCTCTGAATTACAGTATTATGTGGCTGGAATATGAATATGCTCTTAGTCCAAACTTTTAGGGCAAAATTAGTTTGTTGAAGGAAGTAGCCATGTTTAAAAATAACATGTAATTGAGGGGCAGACAAAGTGACAAATCAGAGAACAATTTGGCAGAATGAGTCAGAGTTAGGATATGCTCAACTCTCAGAAGAAAAGCACAGGAAGAAGAGGATATTTAATAGTAGGCAGGAGAGAGTTAGGAGTCAGTGCAGTGCAATATAGTTGAGTTTATTAGTTCATGTAGGTCAGTGGAACAGTTGAAGTCATAGAACAAAAATGTGCCAGCGAAAAGACAGAGAGAGAAGAGAGAGAGAGAGAGAGAGAGAGAGAGAGAGAGAGAGAGAGAGAGAGCACCAACAGATCAGAGTACGTTGCCAGAGTTAGTTTGAAGTCAAATAGACATCAGGGTTGATCCAGCCATCCTGAGTTCAGAAAGAACTGGAAAGAGTGAGTTTATTCATCCATAAGTCTCTGAGACAACAATTACATCAGGCTCGTAAATGTTACATTTACAGTCCTGCTTCATAAACTCACAAACTTTTGTAACTAAGAGAAGGCATCATAAGATAAAGGCAGGTGAAATCTGTCATTAACATTAAACCTAGGTGGATTCAAGTACTCAAGGAATGAAGAATCAAGGACAACAGAATCCCACATAGAACGAATGCCCAGCTAGCCCAGTTCCTGAGTAAGCCAAGGGACGATCCTTTCTATTTCCCCAGACACAAAGGAATAGCCATCTGGATGAAGTCATGCTGTTAGTGTAACTTCTTTATACTCAGCAATTAAAAACAACGAATTCAGGAAATTTGTAGGCAAATGATTAGAACTGGAAAATATCCTCCTAAGCGAGGTAACCCAATCACAAAAGAATATACATGGAATGCAATCACTGATAAGTGGATATTAACTAGCCCAGAAGCTCTGAATACCCAAGACACAAGTAGCATATCAAATGACTCCCATGAAGAAGTAAGGAGAGGGCCCTGATCCTGGAAAGGCCTGATCCAGCATTGTAGGGGAGTACCAGGACAGAGAAAAAAAAAAGGAGGGAAGTGATTGGAGTGTGGGTGTAGAGAAGGCTTATGGGACATATGGGGAGGGGGGAACTGGGAAAGGGGAAAGCGTTTTGGAATGTAAACAAAGAATTTAGAAAATAAAAAATTAAAAAAAATTTAAAAAAGAAAGAACTTGATACTTAAGAACAATAAAATTGTTGATATTTAAATCACATCGGATGACTGCAACAGCAAACAGTAAACACACATATAAAGACACGCAGACACACAAATAAACATACACCTCCATATACAAATATACACATACTTAGATATACACACATAACACACAATCACACACATGCATAGGTGTATACACTGCCATATATACACACTGAAATAACAGTACGATACTGTAACACACAAGTTTCATTAACAAGGGGAACAGAGTAGGATGAGATGGGTCAGTGATGAGTAAGCTCTATGAGAACACCCAGACTACCTCAAAGGTCATCTCAATACAGATAGGAGTTATTTCCAAAAAGTAAGCTTTCACTTCAAAACTATTGAGTACATAAAGAAAATAAGCAATTGTTTTTAAAATTGACCCAGGTAATTCATAAGAAACATGACAATGAAGTTTAACCTTTCATCAGTTAACTTAGTCCAGAAATACTCTCAAAGCCACATATAGATCTCTGTCTCCTAGGTTAGTCTAGATCCTGACAATATTAACCACCACCAACCATAGACTAACAAAAGTTTTCTCCTGCCTTCCTTGACCCGTTTAAATAATTTTTATATGAATGTGTGTTTTGTCTGTTCCTGCGACTATACATCACTTGTGTGCCTAGTTACCACAAATACTAGAGGAATAAATACCTCAGATCTCCTGGGTCAAATGTTAGACAGTGGTAAGCTACCACATTGGTGGTGGGAATCAAACTCAGGGCCTGAAGTAGAGACCTCTTAAACACTGAGCCATATCTCTAGCCCAAAGAACTTTTAAAGGAGAAAATTTCCCTTATGCCCTTAGAATAAGATAAATCACACTTATTTTTTAATTTATTATTTATTTTTGAAGGCTAATAATTAAATGCATAGCTTCACATAAATTATACAAGTGGTCTACTACTGAGCCTTATCTTCTGAAGCAAATATTATTTTTTAAAAAAATAGGATAGAATATGTTGTGAGCCATTTTTAAAAGCTGATCAATTGATTTTCATTACTATTAAAATTCATCCTTATAGCAAAGAGTATTGAGACTATGAAATTCTGTCTTAGCCTAGAAAGAGATAACAGCAGTGCTTTAATAAGAAAAAAGAAGTTGTATATTATATAAATTATTTCATAAAATAAAACAATAGACAACAAAATAAATTTTAGGCAAAAGCCCTGGATAAATACTCAAAGCAATAATTAATCTTGACTACAATTATTTTTAGGAGATATTCAAATTTAAATCATAGCACTGGTTGCACTACGAACCTCCAGAACGTTTAAAATTAATTTTATGATCTAACAAAGTTCTGATAAGAAAATGGGTAATGAGAATTTCCCTGCATGGCTGGTGGGAATGCACACAGACACATCGTTCTAGACAGGATTAGCGGTTTGCCATTAATAATTAACAATGGCCTAGAAATTTAATTCCTGGGTTCTACAAAAGTTAAAAGATGCATTTATAAAAGACTTACACGAAATATTTATAGTAATATCTCCGAAACACATAGAAATTTAATGTTTTAAATAACCTTAAAAACGATCTTGTGGCAGGCATGATGTCACAGATTAGTAATGTCAGCAGTCAGGAAGCTGAGACGTGAGAAGCCCAATTTTAAGGTTAGTCTGAGCTACATTCAAACACAAAGACTGTATCCAAAACACAAAAGCTACAAATATGTCTCTGTGCTAGACAGCTTCCTTAGCATACACAAAAGCTCTCGGATGTCTTCCCCCTCAACCACAAAAGTTTAGAACAGAGTCAAAGATTATTTAAAATGCCCGATACATAAGAACATCAGATACAATGTTCATGAAGTGAACATTCCAAAGAGAGCAAATTATAACTACAACAATAGAAAATTATTTAACTAGTTACCTTTGAAAGTGCATGGTGTGGGGGCTGATTGTTAAAATCACTAAATAGACCTGGAGGGTTAAAGAAGAAATTTTTTGTGAGGGAGAATGAAGGATAAAGTTTAACACAATTTACAAAAGAAAAGCTACTCAGATCAAAGGAACTTCCCTGTACCTCATGGTTTTCATTTCTACCAAGAAAATCAAAAGGGCCTGAGGATGGTCCTTGGAACCAACCAGAGAGTTGTGTTTCTGTATATGTACTTAAAATTTTCTGTTTGCCTTGTTTGGTTACTCTGCAATGCAACCTTTCTTAGTTATCATTAACTAAATGAAGTATTGAAAACAACCTGAGAGAAGTATCTAAAATGAAAGAAGGTTCTCTGGCCTATGCTGGATTATAGTTAGCAGTCACAGCTGAAGATCTCTAAGAATATCAACAACCATCCTACAGAAACTGAATACCATCTACTGTAAAAGCTACAAATTCCTCTAGAGGCATGGACTCTTCCCAGGTAGACCGGGAAGGCCGAGTAATTGTCACACAGATGTGTCAGGTCTCAAATATTTTGACAGTATGTCTGCTTCTGCTATATGGGTATTGGGACAACAGGCAGGAGACATCATAATCCAGCTGGAAGACATATCACAGCATATCATTGAGTTAAGTGAAACAAGACAGACAGAAAAAGGAAAATAGAACATGTTTTCTTTTTATGTGTGTATGTATGTATGCATGTATTTACGTATTTACTTTAAAACTCAATTGCACCTCTTTCTTCTTCTCCTAGTCCCAACCCTATAAATTCTTCCTCAGACAAGGGGAAGCCCCTCTTGGGTACTACTTCACCCTGAGACATCTACTCCCAGCAGGATTAAGCACATCCTCTCTCACTGGGGCCCAGTGTGTCAGTCTAGTTAGGGGAGGGGGATCCAATGGCAGGCAATAGAGTCAGAGACAATTCTCTGCTCCAAATGTTAGGGGACCCACATGAGGACCAAGTTATATATCTGCTACAAATGTGTAGGGGACCTATGTACAGCCCTTGTAAACTCTGTGGTTGGTAGTTTACTCTTCATGAGCTGGTTAAGGACACCACAAAAAGACCTATAGAGTCAACTAACCTGGGCCCACGGGAGCTCACAGAGACTGAACAATATGTGGAATCTTAATTTAAGTGTGTGTGTGTGTGTGTGTGTGTGTGTGTGTATGTGTGTAGATACTGATACAAGTGGGACCACAGAAAGAATTAGTATATCTTAAGAGAGGTAGAGAGGCAAAAACAGAGAGTAACAAAATTTCTATCATGTGAGATCAATATGAAAGCCTATATGGATAGAGGAAGGGGTTTACAAAACATGAACAAAAGGGGTTGGGGGTAAAATGAACAAACCAGGGTATAATGGCATGCATGCAGGCAGTTCCATAATGATGATAATCACTTTGTGTAACAATTCAAAACTAACTTTAAAAGTCTTAATGTTATTTTATGTGCAATATTAATACATGAATGGGGTTTAAGATGTTGCCAAATCCTAATATTAACTTGGGTAGAAATATATAATTGGATTTCTTTCAATTTAGATTGAAAATGTCTATTGTGAATAATACTTATTTTCCAAGATAACAATGATCATGCACTTTACAGTTTTGCATACCAAAAGTCCCCCAACTTTTCTCTGGGTCCAAGCCTGGAAAACACACTTTGTATTCTGCAGAGCCACGGTGATGATGGATGTGCCTTTGAATCTGTCAGCTAATGAGAGAGCTTCCCTTTAGATATTGTACTAGTGCTTTTAAATTGTAAAACTACTCCTTTTTATGTAATGCAAGAGAATAAATGGGAGTCTCATCACACGCTCTAACAAAATGTTCTTAAATTACATGCATCACATTGTGTTATTTAAATTATGCTCCAAATAATCTCCAGTCTGCTGAAAATTAAGTTCTGAAAAGATATTAAGAAAGGGTAATTGGAGCTATAAATTTACTGAAGATGAGCTATATTGATGAACTGGTATATTTTAGAAAAACATTTTATGCTAAACTGTAACTCTATTGAAAAAATGAGAGAAAAGCAACTTATTACTGTACTTAAGGTTTTTATGAAAAAGCCGTTGGTATATTAAAAGTAAAAATCCACCTAAAAGAAATGAATTGTGCTGAATACACATACAGACAAAATTAGTACTAGTTAAAATGGAAGAAATGCTTGGTTTGCAGAAGTTTTATCCCAATACAGCGAGCAAATCATGATTCACTCAGAAATCTATTTAGTATGCCTACAGGTAAATATAGTCATTCAATAGAATATTGTCCCTCTAAGGTTTACCGTACTTGTAGCTAAAGAACATTATTTTAAGTATGATCAAATAATTTTATGCTCATTGGTTTACTACAGAAGCATCTCTGTATTATGTGCCTTTCTGGATCAAAATGTCTTTCAATAAGAGGAAGACGTTAGTTAAACCAAATCATATTTTTATATCACTCTCAACACACATACATTTGCACACACACATACATATGCACACACAATCACACACATTCACCATCAAGCACGCATACTTTTACACATGTTCACATATTCATGTACATATACACACCCACACATACAAATGACAAGTAGTTTCCAGGTTCCTTAGATGTAAAATGTGGACATTTCTATTTATTCAATATTTTCTGTATATGTATTACATTCCAAAGACTTACAGGTGCTCCACCTTACAAAACAAATAAAACATATTCTATTCAGTGATGTGTTTTAACCCCAAAAGACCAAGTTTGGAATCCAGAGATTTCAGTATCTGTGTTCTCTCCTATTTAGTTAATATTCAGGGTTCCTTCCTTTAACCCATAGTGTCGTTTCTGTACAATTTTATGTAAATTGACACAAGAGAGTCAATTAATTAATAACAGTAAAACTAAAAAGAAATTTAAATATTAATAATCATTACATAGATACATATCTGATTTGTATATGAAAATAAATTCATAAGACATAAAGCAAAATATGAAATATATATAAATTAAATAATTTTCTTCTAGACATGCATAAATTATAATTTGTTTTGTGTCACTGGAAAAAATGTAATTTTTTTCTACTTGCATCTCACAATGTTGATTTTAATGCTCAACTTCCGTAAGTATTTTTTTCACATAAAACAAACATATACTAGGTGCTGGTATAGCATAACCACATTGTCTAATTAAATCTGTATTTTTTTCCAGTCACAAAATATGTTCTCAGCAATATTCTGCTCAGTGTTTTTAATATTTACATTTCCATTGTGACTATTTAGTGTTTTTATGTGTGTAAGAGGATTTAAAACTACAACTGGCTTCATAGCATAATTTCCTTCTCGGTAGTAATATACAGTTTTCAGTGTGGACTAAGAACCAACATAGACCTCTGAGAATCTTGCAGACATCTAGCGTCAGATAGGGAATGCTGGTACATGAATTCTCATGCACAAGGTATACCAGGTTCCAGTGTGTAGTCAGCCATTGTTGGAATAACTAGATCATACCAGATAGAACAATCTAAAAATACCCTTTGTGATGTATAACCATTGTAAGGCTCTGTAGAAAATTATGACAAATACTGACAATACCTCTACATCAGGTGATCACTTTAGGATAAAAATATAAATCTGTTAAAACTGAGTTTTATTACTAATTATTGTGGTAATGCCTCTAGTATTTTAAGCTCATCCATGTAATCATACATTTTAACATGATTTCATATGTTATTGCAAACATAATATTGTTCAATTTGAACTGTCTCTGTTATAAAAATTACTAGAATCTATATCATGGAAGTCAGCAATGTGCACAGGGAGGGGCACATTGTTCTAAAATGAAATATATAAAGCATGGACCCCAGCCCCATCATTTGTTGTCTAGTCTAATACACTAAGCTTTCAAAACATAATTTTATTAAAAACTAAGATGGAGAACAGAGGGGAGTGGAAGAGAGGGTAATTATACTTAGAAAAAAGAGCTAATGCAATGTATAGAAATTATCATTATCTTTGGCTGTGTTTATGGATACAAAGTCTCAGACAATCTAATCTGATCTCAACTTTCTATGTAACCAAAGGTGTTCTAGAACTCCTTATTTTTCTGCCTCTGCCTTTTAAGTTTTCCAGATTGTAGGATTGAGCCACTATGCTTGGCTAATCGGTGAAAATTGTACTCTCAATAACAATATTATTGATGCTGTACTTGAATGAAAGACAGCGAACTCATTAACTAAGCTAAACTATATTAACATGAAATAAATAAATAATATGAATTCTTTATTCAGTTTATCTGGTTCAATTCCATTATCAGAGGATAAGCTAACTTTTATATAGATATTTAAATGTGTTGTTCTTATTCTCATAACACATTTGCAAGATATTGTTTAAATTTTATTAATAACAACCCTAAATTTTTAATGCCTTTTGATAGTCTTTCATGTTAAATACATTATATTATCAAAGAATAAACACAAATTACTTTAGTGCCTCAAGTGCTGTATTTCAAGTCAAAGAAACCAATGCTACATTTATTTATATTCAAAAAGACATCATACTAAGTGAGTAACCCAGACTCAAAAGATTAATCATGGTATGCACTCACTAATAAGTGGATATTAGCCTAAAAAACTGGAATATCCAAAACATAATCCACACATCAAATGAGGTTCAAGAAGAACGGAGGAGTGGCCCCTTGTTCTGGAAAGACTCAGTGAAGCAGTATAGGGCAAAACCAGAACGGGGAGGTGGGAAGGGGTGGGTGGGAGGACAGGGGCAGAGAAGGGGGCTTATGGGACTTTCAGGGAGTGGGGGGCTAGAAAAGGGGAAATCATTTGAAATGTAAATAAAAATATATCGAATAAAAAAAAGTATTATTCTAAAGAGTGTGAAGATAGGTCTGTGTAGCTAACTGTATTCTAATGCTAATGTGGTCTCCCAAATTAGTTTGCATGAGAGGGTCAACAGTAACTTCTGGGATCCCGCACCCAGTTAATTCTGATTGGTAAATAAAGATGCCAACAGCCAATAGCTGGGAAGAAGAGAGAGACAGGTGAGTTTAGGTTTCCCAGGCTTGAGACCTCAAGGAGAAGGAGAGAGGAGGAGATACCATGCCTGGGATGTGGACAGGAGAGAGGAGCAGGGCCACAGTGCAAAGGATGGGGGCCAAGAGGACTTGTCCCAGAGGGCTGCTCAACTAGGTCTAGAGAGCCAAGATAGAGCATGGAAAGTAGTAAGTATTATTGGTGGGAGGTAGATTCTAACAACATGGAAGCTATGCAGTTTCCCAGTTATTGTGCTGCATAAAGCATACTGAAATATAAAAGCAGTGTGCATGTCTTTCATTGAGAAACATAAGCTATTGAGGCGCAAAGCAACCCCATACTGTGATTTATTAAAATGGTAATTCTACAGGTGTAATATATTAACACATAGAACCCAGCATATGCTTTTCTTTCTTGTTTTGGAATGCTATAATAGTTAACAAATTCATATAGACTGGGTATTGCATTTGCAGCAAAGGATTTAAATGTTGGACCAATCTTGGGTACCTATTTGGTATGTTCCCTTATGGTCTAAGTAGTATTAATGTGAAGGGTATAATCAAATAAAGTTCAAGAGATCTAACTATGGGATCAGTGTATTTTGTGGAGAGGAGAGATATTAATTGTTCTGTATATAAGGGATGTTATGTAAGAAAGCCTCCAAGTCTGCCTCCATATATTCAAACCATTATTCATGACCTGTCTCATGGGTGCCAGTGACCCTCTACTCATAGGACATCTAAAAGTGATACATTGTCACTTCTGAGATGCTGTTATAAAAGACATTGACTTTGTCATGTTTACACTCTTGCATTCTTCTCCTGCTGGGATAATTGCATAGGGTCATGTAAGTCAAACTCTCAAATGACTGCAATCCCAGTCAACACGTGGCTGTTATCTTAGGAGTGACTGAGCCAGACCACCTATTTAAACCATACTGGACTTCTGGACTTTAGGACTTTAGGCACCACTAAATGACAGATGGTCACTGTTCTAGACTGTTAATTTTAATTTTTAAATTGTTAGGTAGTAACAAAGAGTCAATATTCTTGATATTAGAAGCCAGTCAATGAAGCTCATTTTCTTTACTCACAGGTTATAGCCATTGATACAGTGCTTATATTCATTGGATACTGTTACACTCTTGCAGAGGTACATCATATATTACTACTCTAGAAATTCTCTTGGTCTTATTTTAATTAAGTTACAAAACTTATCTACTGAAAGGCCAGATCTAAGGCTATTTCTATGTTGGCTTTTGTTTTTAGATGAGAAATTAATCTCTTACAAATATTTATGATTGATGCCAAAAGTATTTCTTTGTCAATCAGAAACCTTAAATGAAATCCTGGGTGATATGGGGAAGAGTTCCTGATCATCAAATATGATATGATCACTCTCACCAGTGACTTGACATTATAAAGCCCACAACACTGATTATATAGGAGCATATAGAATTCCCTATGATTTACCTGGTCAGTGGAGCAGGAAACTAGAGCTTTACTGTGCTAGGGGCAAAGAGGCATCTTCAAAGCACTATTGTATATGTTGGGTTCCTGCTTCATTTGCACATGATGATCAATATTTGTGAATCAAGCTAAAATGCAAGTATATTTCTGAGGCATAGCATGAAAAATAGCAAATACAGGAAGAGAGCGTAGAATTGGGATGGGCACCAGGGCTAGAACATCCACAACAGTCCATGGGAAACCATACAGTGAGAGAAAGGCAGCCACAAAGCAACAGAGAATGCCTCACATCTTTAACCCAGGGTATGCAGTCATGCAGCAAAACAGTGTTGCATTCTAGAAAAGACAGGGGAAAGATTCTTTAGGAGTGTCATTCAAACCATTGTCATGTAAACAAATGGCAAAGTCCAAATCCCTCAATTCAGAATATAGGAAGCATGTTGAGTCCAAGGACTTTTGTAGCAGCCCCTTTGTGACATTTCTAAAATATGGACAGGGTCTAAAACTGCTTAGTTCCTCCTTTAAAATGATGTGAATGTTCAAAATGAAAATTAAAAAAAAAGAACAAAGTAACTATGTTCAGAGACAAAGACAAAATTGGAAAGTATAAGATATATATTAAAAAGCAGGAATGAATGACTAGAAAACTACACAATGGCAACAGACATGGAAATAAAGGATTTGATAAATTAGCACATGAAATACTATAAGTAATGCTATTAATATCCTCTGTGCTCAAATATATGAAGGCAAAGTTAAGCATGAGGAGAGCAGGGATGAAAGACAAGGAGACGTGAGAAAGCAAGGAAGAAGAAAGAGAAGGTAAGGAAATGATGGTGTTAAAACATTTAAATAAACATTTCCACCTCTGATAGAAAGAGAGTCCATAGATCGAAACTATGCACTCACAAGCTAAGAGCTTAGAAACCTCTCAGATGAGATAGAGCCACAGAATAAAAAAAGACACTTAAACCTGCCTTTGCCAAGGGATGGTGATTCAGAGAGATATTAATAATAGCACCAAATGTAGAAGCCAAACTACTTTCGGAAAGGGAAAGATAGTGATTTTCTGAAGATTTAGCTCAACTTCAGCCTAGAAGACCCTGGAAAAATGGACAAATATATAACAAGAAAATAACAGTGACAGGAAATTAAAGAAAAAAAATTTTTTTTTCAAATTTGAAAGAAAATTGAAGTTTCCATATGTGGTATTACTTGAACATAAAGTTGACTATCTTAAACAATGTTAATATACCTTCCTGGTAAGAAAGAAACCACCAAAACTAAGTAAAAATAATTAATCCATTCATGAAGCTATTGAAATTTATTTTACAAAATTTACTTAATGCTACTAAATATGCTTTTATTTTATAAATATATAATATGAATAATATATACCAAATATATAATACAATAAAACTAATAATATATTTTTCTATAAAGAATATCTCATGTATTCATTGGTCATTACTTGTCATATATAACATCATGTTCTCATAAAAGCTAAAATGCCATTGCAAAAATTTACATTTCTATTTCAGGATGTAAGGCCTTTATTGTCTTAATACAAAGAAAGAAAAGAAAAAGAAAATTATGTATGCATGTTGCATCTATAAGATTTCATCAAATGTATTAAATCAAAATTAGTAAACATTATTATCAGTAGTACATTATTAGTAGTACATTATCAGAATGTAAAGTCAGTTTAAACTTTTCAAGTCAAATCAAGTTAATCTACTATATTAACAGAATAAAACAAAACTGTGTTCCTCAAAGTAGAAGAATAATAGATCCTAGATCAGCAAAACATCTTTCGCAATTAAAGATCTCAAAAAGGGTAACAGGAAATTATTTCATCTAACCAAACCAATTATGAGATACCCACTACATATCCTGTAGTTAATAGTGAAATATTTAATATTTTTAAATAATTTCAGAGCAATAAGTTTAGCTTGCATTTATGAATATTCTATCCAGTGCTATAAATTAATGAAAAAACCAATGTGTGACATAATAAAGAAATGGAAGGGACATTGTTCTCATTTATAGAAAACATAATTTTATACATATACATATATATACACAACAAATAAGTATGCACACCCACACACACACACATATAAACACACTCACAATTCTACCTGACCTTTGAAGCAATAAATAATCTGAAGCTGAATAAAATTCCTAAGTTGAATCAAAATAGTAATAAATAGCACAAGACATTCATTAAAACACTGCCAAATGGCATGTGCCAGTCAATAATGAAAAATATACATCAAACCTTTTCACTTATATACAGAGAATCCCAGAAATAATTTGGAGAAACTTAATAAATGAAGAAATCTGAAATGATCACGAAAAGACATTGTCAAGACGTCAACTGTCAAGTGCCTAAAAATCGCATCTAAAATTCATTACGATCTCAATTAGCATCCCAGCAGGCATTTTTATACAAGTTGTCAGAATGGTTCTAACACATATGCTGAGGCACAAATGAGCCTGAAAGCTAAAATGAGTTTGGCAAAGACAACAAGTAAAGGGATAATGCTATCTGATTGCATTTTAAAACATCTTTTGTATTGACATGCATATCAATGTGACAAAAATGAGCATTCAGATAAGGTACAATGTGGAGATGATTTAATCCTGGTGCCAATGTCATTTAATGGAGCCAAAATGTCCAAAAAAACTTAATATGTACAATGAAAGTAGGAAACCTTGACTGTTACCTTACACCTTATACAAATTTAGTCACTGGAACTAGGAATTAAATATTAAAGAAAAAAATGGTAAAATATATACAGAATAATACAGGATTGATCTTTACAACATTATAAAAGTTTCTAGACTATCAAGCTACAGAGTAAATATTAGTAAACTTGTTCTCACTAAGTTTGAAATCTGATAGGGATTATTTATGTAAAGTTATGAGCATCCTAGGACATCATTTTGCATCTTTTAGACACCATATTTACAATTTAAAGTTTTTGTCTTCAGTTAGATGACAAAATATCTATCAAATTTTAATATTGAAAAATTACAAAAACATGTTACATGAATGTCTGAAAACAGAAGAAAATAAGATGAACATTAGCATTAGGCCCTGAGGAGATATCATGGCACACCACTGGAATGAATAAAATCGAAAGATACCATTATCTGTGTATGTGATATGATGGACATTTGGTAAGTCTTACATGTTGCAGGTGTGACATAAAATGTTACTATCAATATCCACAAGTGTTAAAGTATGCCTTAAAACATGTAAGTTTATTTAGCAAGTGTTACTGGGAAATTTATGCATGCAGTGTGTGAGACTGAAACCCAAACCTTACATCTTACTCTTTATGAAACTCAACTCAAAAAAATAATCTAAGACCTTAAAATAATACCTGATTCACTACAACAGCTGGCCAAAAATTGTGATATATACCTATGATCTAGGAAAAGACAATGCTGTCCTTGATAGGGTTTCAATAGCTTAGGAAATTATAAGAAGAATCATCAAATGGTCTGACATCAAAGCAAGAACATCTGCAAAGAAGACAAAAGTGAAAAGACAGTCTGAAAGAAGGGGCTCCTCTACCATATTCATGTGATCATAGCATCCAGAGTATATAAAGAAATCAAATAATCAAAAAGAAAAGGCTAAAATGAAAAGAAAAACTAAGTGTTTCAACCAATAAATGGTCAAGTGAATCAGTTGGACATATTTAAAAGGAGAAAGGCAAATACATGTATTAAAATTGTTCAAAGTGTTTAGCCATCCAGGAACTTGAAATAAAAATTATGATTATGGGATTCTATTTCACATCTATCAGAATATCCACAATCGGATTAAAAAAAGCTAACTAATGGTGAGAATGAAGGTAAGACTGTGTGCTGGGTGACAGTGCAGGAGAAGAACACTTGCACATTGTTGGTTCTTCAGGAAGTTAAAATAGGATCATGAGATGATCCAGTTTCTGAGTGTGCTCCTGATAGCCAATATCCAATGAAGACAATTACACACTGCCCACAATAGATAGTGATGTCATCATTGTGGATGCCCATGAATAAACACATGAATGTGCAAAGGAAACACGATACACACACACACACACACACACATAAAAGTTAAATAGTGACTATTAAGCAAAAGGAAGGAAAAATGAAGTGGGGAAGCAGAGAAGTGTGTGGTAAAAAGAAGACCCAAGTCTATTATATACATATATATGTCAACATTACATAAGACCTATTGGTTTTGTATGGTTAATTTTTACTAACAAAAAGTTTTACACGCTACCTTCAAATTGGAAACCAGTTAATCTGGTTGTAGAGAGATCTACCCATACTATTCTAACTCATTTGAGCTGTTGCTTGCCTTCTACCATGTGAGTTCTAGGCAGGAACACAAGTAGTAAGACTGGGCATCAGGCTTCCTTGTCCCTGTGCCGTGTCCCAGCCAAGCAGCCATAATCTTAACACAACCTTAAACACCTCTAACTCAGAAAATGAGAAGTTAGAAAATAATAGAGTAATTCTTCGATTTTGGTATTTTTTGTATGTTTTATAAAACATTTATCTTGCCTACAATTTAAGTGACAACTTAAATTATAATTCATAGAAAGGTAATATTTGAGCACTTCCATGTATTGTGGTTTCACAAGCTTTTATTTATTGCCCTTTTATTTACTAAAATACTAGAAATTGTAAAGTCACATTTTAATGGGCTATGGCAGAGTGCTAAGTTTGCCAAAAAAAGACTTGGAGAAAACGCACAGATTTTCCTCTTACATCTCTCTGTTGCATTGTATTATGGTTAGACATGTAGTGCTTATACATGGAATTTGATCTTAAGGTAAAAAGTATATATCAGTGTTCTCCTTTGATGCTCAAATTTAGAAAAGTTTGAAAATAATTCCAGAAACATCTGAAAAATCTTTTCAAGGTAAACAATGTATTATAGAAATGATGATTGCTAAGCATCTCTCATTCCACCATCATTACTAAGTCCATCCCATTTCACTTTTGGACACTACTGACTGATGTTCCACTAGGAAGGATGGAGAATTTTACATTTTTTTCTTTTTCTGCCATCTCCAATTCATATATTATTATTTTAAGCAGCAAATAATTTTTAGATTTTTTTTTTAACTTGTACGATTGAATTTTGAAGCAATGACTTTTCGGTTTCCCAGACTGAAGAACTTGTCATAATAATTAGTTAACTTTCTCTATCGAAAGGGCAGAGCATCCTTTCCAGGTCAAGGTGACACATGAGTCACAGAGTAGATGAGCACCTGATCATTGCTTCATCTCATGGTCTTAGAAGATTCTCTTTGCTTAAAGTCTCTCTTTCTCTTTAAGGAGAGATTTAAAATGCTGCAGATATGTAGATTAGAAGAGCTAAAAAGGTGGCAGAGGAATGCCTTGTCAGGCATCAGTGGGAGGAGTGGTCTTTGGTCCAATGAAGGCTCAATAGATGCCCTCAAAAAGGGAAGTCGAGGGGATAGGGAGGTGGGAGTGAGTGGGTTAGGTGGAGGGGCATATACTTGGAAGATAGTAGTAGTTCAAGAGTGTCAAGATTTTTGGTTCATGTAGTAGTGTAAACCTAGAGGTACAGCACTCTAGAGTCAGAAACATGAAAGCAAATATAGGAGGCCAGACTGAGCTACACACAAAACTCAAGACATTCCAGGGCTACACATTGACACCGTCTGGAAGCCAACTATCAACGACAATTTATGCAATCAATTAGAACAGAGTTATCTGGTTAAAAACTGAGTATTTTGTCTTGAAAGCACATACATGCTTAGCAGATTTGCTTCAAAATTAAATATCCTAGAATACATAAATCTGTTTTGACCTTTAGATACAGCAAGTTCACATCTTCAATTTAACAATCACAAATGATATTTAAAACAGCATATCAAAGTATGCAGATATGTATTTTCATACCTGAAGTCCATTACAATGACATTATGAGTATGACATGGTTATAATTTATTTTATATATACTGGACATGACACACTGGGAGAATAAACCAGTTAGCCCAAATTAGATAATTTTATTAAATAAAAATATGAGAGTAAATACTATATTATTATTAAGATGGCATGTTAATTAACTCATTCATAAACAAATATGCTGGCCAATGAATATAAAACTTATAAATCTCTTTGGCCTTTTAAAACAGTTTAATCTTGGTTTTTATCTATCAGCCAAAATGACAGCTTCTTATGACATATTCAAATTGTGATAGATAATATAAGTAGATGATAGATAGATAGATAGATGTTAGATAAATACATAAGAGAGATAGATATATGATGGATAATAGAGACAGATAGATAGATAGATAGATAGATAGATAGATAGATAGATAGATAGATAGATAGATAGAAAGATAGATGGATAGATGGATGGATGGATGGATAGATAGATAGATAGATAGATAGATAGATAGATAGATAGATAGATGGATGGATGATGGATAGATGGATAGATGGACAGACGGACAGACGGACGGACATACAGACGGAGGGACAGACGGACGGACAGACAGACAGACAGACAGAGAGAGAGAGAGAGAGAGAGAGAGAGAGATAGACAGATAGGTAGATAGATAGATGGATAGATAGATGGATAGATAGATGCAGACTGACCAGGAGACAGAGAAAACACAATAGAGAGGGAATGAGAATAAGCTGTAATGTTCAGAGGGATCTCATATAGGTTGGTCATGTCACAGAGGGAAACGTATATAACTCAGAGGAACAGTACAAATGTGCTGCTCCTGACAGAGGTAGGTGATGACTTCAGCTACTAGCACTGTCCCTGAAAGGCAGACCCCTGATCATAACTACAATGGTGGGTAAGCTAAATCCCAGAATCTGACTATTTTTCACACATCCACGGCTGAAAGTAGTTCTGCAGTCACAATCAGCAATGTAGAACTCATTATGTGACTGCTGGGGTGGGGGCAGCGTTGAGCTTATGCTTTCTTCTTAACAGCAGGCCCCCTTACCCACTGAGACAGCTCTTCAAGTTCTCATTACAAGAACTTCAAGTTACATGGTTATACATTAAAAATAACATTTAAAAACTTCAATAAAAATAAGAACAACAAAAGCATTTTTTTTCAAAATAAGTTAATATGGACTACAATACGTCTTTATTGTCAAAGGACTGCAAGAAGAAAATGTATCTTGCCAGTAATATCTTTGTATGATATATTGTTTCATTCTTTCTTAGCAGTAATAAGAGGTAGAGATAAGAATAAATGGAACCATTTATAATATTACTGTGTTAGATGATTCTGTGTGAAATGCTGATGGAATTTAATCTTTAATCAGTTATTAAGGAAATCGAAAGCACTTTAATAAGGTTACATTTTGATGACCCCCATCATTGTTGATGGTTATTTAAATCCTGCATCCTATAAAGGGTATCATGTGTTTGATAATGTCATTACTAATCAGTATGCAAATGTCTGTTATTAACTGGAGTCTCTGATTGAGAACTTTATTAGAATGAGAAAGTACAAAGTATCAGAAGGAGTGAAAATAGAATACAGCATTATTATATTGCTGACATGTTGGAGCACTTTCTTGCTGTAATAGTTGGTTAAAATCCCAGAACAATGGTTGGCCAGCTACTCAGTAACTGTATTTGAAGCAAAATATATCCCAGCAAGCAGGAAAGCAAGGCCAGTAGATGATGAGTTTATGCCAGCTTGGGATCTAGTCTCAAAATTATCCAAAACTCAAAACACAAGGAGATCATGTTAGACACTATTGAAATAGGCAATGTTTAAAAGCTCATGTGTCTATTTTTGAGAACAAAGTATATTTGCACTTTTTCAAAGAAACACTAAATAGTATGCCAAAACATGGTCATTTACTTATTAACCCTGTGAATTTTTAAGGCTAGAAAGTGTGTGTGTGTGTGTGTGTGTGTGTGTGTTTTCTAGGCAATTTGACATACTGAAATTCACCTACAAAGCTCAGCAGAGGCAATTCTGGTGTACAATAACAATAACAGAAATTATATTGTTGGAAAGTAAAGCCATGGATCCAAGAGTCACCTGATCGCTATTCTATAAAAATAGACATGATAAATGTCACTGACTTAGTGTTTATATTACTATGAAGAGACATCATGAGCAAGGGAGCTCTTAGAAAGGAAAGGGATTTAATTGCGGTCTTTCTTACAGTTTTCGAGGCAGTCCGTCATCATCATGGTGAGGAGCAGGGAAGCATGAAGGCAGGCCTAGGACTGCATAATTAACTGAGAACTTTACATCTTGATCCTCAGGCAGCAGGCAGAGGAAGCCACTGGGCTTCTAAAACTTCAAATCCCACCCACCACCCGTGACACACTTTCTCCAATAATGTCATACCTCCTATAACAAGGGCACACCTTCTAATCTTCTAATCCTTCCCAAACAGTTCGCCAGCTGGGAACTATGCATTCAAGTATATGAGACTCTGTGCACCAATTTTATTCAAAGCACCACATCAATACAAAGCAATAATAGGAATTTTTTTTATGTTTGAAGGAAAAATAATTCTATTTTTGGTTGGAAACTTTAAAAGAAAAATATGGTGAAATGGGATTAGGAAAACTATTTAGAAAATAACTCCAGATGCCAAATGACAGAAAAGTAGAAAAATCCTATTAGCTGTGAGCTATATGGAAGAAAGACAATGACAGAAAGACAAAACATTATTTAACAAGTAAAGGCATTTTAGTTTGAAAGGAAAAAGAGTAAGTTGGTAAGAAGATCACATACTATTTTATTCAATGATCTTGGTGTGTGTGTGTGTGTGTGTGTGTGTGTGTGTGTATTTGTGAGTGTGTGTATGCATGTAAGCATTTAAGTATGTTTGTAATTCTCTCTCTCTCTCTCTCTCTCTCTCTCTCTCTCTCTCTCTCTCTCCATGTTAGTATTTACATATGTTTGTAATTTTCTGTGAATCCCCGGAAGCTGCAGTTACTTTAGATTGAGTTGTTCCACATGGTGCTGGGAGCTAACTCTAGTCCTCTGCAAAAGCATCAATAACCCTGAGACATTGAGCCATCTCATCAGCCTCCACTACTTCATGTAAAAACAAGCAGGACTGCTGAAAATAAGATAGAAATTAATTAATGCCAAGGAAGCACAGATTCTGGAGAAATAAGCATAGGGAGAAATTACAATTGTTTGTAATTATTTCATGTTGGGCTTCAGGTTAAAACAAGATGCAACTTTTCAGAACATTTGTAACAGAAACACAGTACAATATAATGCTATCAAATTGATTATAAAAATACGACCTCTCTGAAAATTGTGCTCAAGCATCTCAATTTCTAATGCTTGATGCATATCATCAATGAGTTTTATGTGAGGATACCAGGAACTCTTTCTTCCTTTGGAAGTTTGAGTATGAAAGAAATGTTACATATGTATTTAATTAAACCATGATGTGTTGTCCCCATAACTTGGAAAACATGTAATTTAAGTAAAAGGGAATTTCTGTCATTTTAAGGGAAATAGAAAACGGGAAGGATAAACACACGTAATGAGCAGCGGAACAGATGTGATGTGCGTGGTGTAGTGGGGATTCATGAGGAAAAGTTATGTGAAGCAGGCAATTCAGCACCAAGAAAGAAACCAGATGCAGAAAACAGCATGGAGTCAGCATGCCAATGAGAGAGGGGGTGTATGGCTTGGGTTTACAAGGTTATTCCTATCTGAAATTAAATCATTATAAATAATATATCACTGTAAATATTAACTAGGAATTAGGAGTTGAAGATGTGGGGCAGTGGTTAAAATGTTCTGCTGGATACATTTGAAGACCAAAGTTCAGTTCACACATCACAAGACGGGCTCCGGTACACATCTGTAACCTGACCTGAAAAAAAAAGGGAGGAGACAGTGGGGCTCACTACAATTTGCTCTACTCCACTCTCACTGAGAAAATGTGAACACCTGGCTCAAGAAGAGATCCTGCCTCAAAACACAAGTAGAAAGTTAACAGAGAAGGACCTCACCCATGCCCTCTACTGGCTTCCTTTAGCTTTCACAGGCACAAGTAGCTATACCCACCAACGTATTGCCACATGTACCTATACATTTAGTCAGACATGTGCATGGGTATGCACACACACAAACACACACACACACACACACACAAACACATTCTTAAACACAAATTAGAAGAATATCAAGGTAGTGAATATGCTTGTTTATAGAAAGGACAGATAGGAACATTCATAAATCAAAATATATGTTCAATCTCAAATGTTTCTTGTTTCTGATCTTTCATTATTTTTGTAATTATTTTGATTTGTTATTTTATTGGTAGTTTAAAATAACACCATACACATTAAAGTTGATTAGATATTTATTCTGGTAGAATGAACAGTCCCTTTCAGCATTAGGAAAGCTGACCAGGAGTGTGAACCTTCTCACACTCAGTAGTGGCTTGTCCTCTGCATGTTCTACAACTCAACTAAGTGGTATGTTTCACAACAAGGTATTACTGTTCTGAAGAGTAACCAAGAGCATTAATCACAATCTGTTATGTTTGGAGGTCTCTGGGGTGTCATTGGCCAATGACTATGAAAGAGGTAACACTTTTCTGGAATTTCTATTTTTTTAGCTCAGTGTTTAGTAGGACACTGTTGTCTATTATAGGGTAAGTGCACACACACACACACACATATATATATGCATATATATATATATATATATATAATTTATCTGTATGTATGTATATATGTGTGTCTGCAAGTATATGCAGGTATTTCTCTGTCTGTCTCTGTGAGCTTCAACAATATTTGAGTTCAATATAATTTTTCAAGACGAGTTTTTGTGTTCTTTATCCCTCTCCATATTTCTTCCTCCACCCTGAACTCATATTAGCAAATGACTTAATTCCCTGTGTCATATATGACTTGAAGGTTCAGTTAGTCACCTGCTTGACTTCTCCATGATTAACATGCATGTCTTGCTTGGGCAATGGAGTCTTACCATCAGGTTTTGTAGAATATGTATATTCTTGGCAACTGCCTGGGTATTTAGGGAAACCCATGGGCCCACTTTGGCTGACAACTAAATTAGATACAATATAATCCTGTATTGAAAGTTTCATGAGGTTACAAGAGATTACTTGCGACTTTGGCACCCTCAATATGGCAATTATTTGGCAATTTCATTTAGAACACACACAGAGAGACAAACACACACACATACACACACACTTACACATTCTTGGTTTGTGTGATTTTTTAAAAACATCTACATTATTAGAATTCTACACTATCCCACAAGTGGTCCTTAATTTTGTCTGTCTCTCCCCTTATTTCCTCTCTTCTACTCTTCACTTCTCCCATCCAGTACCCGCTCCAATCATAACTATTATATGTCCAGTTGAAGGATAGGTTGTTTTTAATTTCTGCCTACTAGTAATAGAACAGCAATGACCATGGTTGATCAAGAGACTTGTGAACTTTGGGTATACGCCAGGGAATGATAACATCTAGATCTTGAGGTAGATTAATACCCATCTTTCTGAGAAACTACCACAATGATTTCCATACTAACTGTACAAGTTTGCACTCCTCCAGAAATAGATAAGTGTTCCTCTTGTTTTACATACTTGCCAGCATGAGCCTGTCATTTGTGTTATTGATCTTAGCCATTCTGAAAGGTGCAAGATAAACATCTCAAAGTAGTTTTGTGTTGTATTTCACTAATAACTAAGGATGTTGAGCATTTCTTCAAGTTTTTCTTAGACATTTGACTTTTGTCTACTGAGAATTCTCAATTTAAATCTGCCCCCTGTTTTTAACTGGGTTATTTGTTTTCTTGATATCTAATTCTTTGTGTTCTCTATGTGTTTTAGATATTGGCCTTCTATAGTATGTATAGTTCCAGGCTATTCTCCACTATCTCTTCTATCAGGGTCAGTAGTTTTAATTTTATGTTGAGGTCTTTGATCCATTGATAGTTGAGTCTTATACAGGGAAATAAATATGGAACTATTTTGAATCTTCTACATGCAGCTATACAGTTTTACCAGTATCATTGGTAAATATGTAGTCTTTTCCCCAGCATGTCTCTTTGGTTTCTTTATAAACATCAGGTGTCCATTGGTGTCTGGTATTTATGTCTGGATATTCAATTCATTTGATCAAAATATCTGATTTTGTGTTAATTCCATGCTGTGTTTTTTAATTACTATGGCACTATACAACTTGAAATTAGAGATCCAAGAATTCTCAATAAAACTTTTGCAAATAAAATCCAGGAATATATCACAAATATAATCCACTATGATCAAGTAGATTTGATCCTAGAGGATGGGATGCAGGAATTGTTCAACATACATAAATCAGTAAATATAAACCATTATAAACATAAACTGAAAGATAAAACATGCAATCATCTAATTAGATACAAAAATGGCCTTTGGCAAAATCCACCACTGCTTCGTGATAAATTATCTCAAGAGACTGGGGATTCAGGAGACACACCTCAACAATAAAGGCACTTTACAGCAAGCTCATAGCCAGCATCAAATTAAATAGGCAGAAACTCAAAGCAATTTTATTCAAACCAGGAACAACTCAATGTCTACTCTCCCTTTACCAATTCAATATTGTTATTGAAATCTAATCTAAAGCAGGAAGACAATGGAAGATGATCAAGAGAATAGAAATTAGGAATGAAGAAGTACAAAGCATTTTATTTGCAGATGACATGATAGTATGTGGTAATATATATATATATATATATATATATATATATATATCTCATGTATATCATATATATATTTATATATATGAATTTAAAATTAACTCATAAATACTAATAGCTCTGTTATATACAAATGAGAATCAGACTGAAAGAAATCAGGGAAACAATATCTGTCACAAAACCCTCAAATAATAAAATATCTTGATGTATCTGTAATGAAACAAGTAAAAGACTTCTATGATACAAATTTCAAGTCATTGACATAAGAAATTGAAGATGATATCAGAAGATAGAAAGATCTTCCTTGCCTGTGTATCAGTAAAATTGGCATAGTAAAAATGGCAGTCCTATAAATTCTACAGATTCTTATAATCTGTAGACTTCCCATCACAATTCCAATATAAATCCTCACAAGACTTGAAATGAGAATATTTAGTTTCATATGAAAACACAAAATGTCCAAGAATGGTTAAAAACAATTCTGAGTACTAAAATATGATTTCTTATTCCTTATCAGCATGTTTATACTATGTGAATCAGATATTAAGAATCCCAAGGTTAAAACCATGAAGGATAGAAAGAATAAAATGAATTGCATATGTCAGCAAACATGCTAAACTATCTGTATTTAGGTTGCATACTTCAATAAGAAATACTTATTTTGGCATGGCTAGTTTTCAGTGACTCTTTTCTAGACTTCATGGTGACAAAATGAATTGGCTATAAATAAATTAAAAGTAGCTTTGTTTTATAGCCACACACATACACACACACACACACACACACACACACACACACACACACACACACACACACACACACATCCTATAGTAGGAAGCTGAATAAGTATTTTTCAAGTAAATTAACAGACATCAGAATGAAAACATGGCTCCAGCTGCATATGTAGCAGAGGATAGCCTTGTTGGACATCAATGGGAGGAGAAGCCCTTGTTCCTTTGAAGGCTTGATGCCACAGTGTAGGAGAATACCAGGGCGGGGAAGTGGGAGTGGGTGGGTTGGTGAGCAGGGAGAGGAGGGATGGGATAAGGAGTTTTCGGAGGGGAAATAATGAAAGAGGATCGTATTATTTCCTCTAGTAATGCCCTGAATCAGGTGAATGCAGAAAGGTTCAAATGCAGATAATGGACCTAAAGTATGAAGACAGATATGGAGTATATAAATTAATTGTTTTCTAGTTCCCATTTTGTTGTAATTTATTTATTTATGATGGCAAACCAGCTCATCAAATTGTCTGTGTAAAGTCCAGTGTGAAGAGCCACAGCTTTAGAAGAGTCATACTGACTGTTGATTTGGATGTACAGAACTGGAATTTGATTCATTTTTTGCATGTGATATTTTAATTTTTCAATCATTAAAATAATAAAGTTATGAAAATTAAAACCCATTCAGCCAAACTTAATCTGGATTTGTACAATTTGCCCCAAGACATTACCAAGCCCTTCTTTTCCCCATGCTTAAGATATTAACCCTATGCTATGTGTATGCTGCTGAGAGCATTTTCCAGACTTTTTTTGTATTATTACATCGAATTTGGAAGTGTTATGTATCTTCCTGTTTTATTTCTCTTTCTGCAACAAAATTATATTCCAATGGCTGTATCTATTTTATCCCAAGTGTGAGAACACATCATTTCACCTCTTGGCTTTAGCATTTGCATAAACTGTTCCTAAGGAGATGATCAAACACCAAATCAACCCAGATAGGACACCAATAACAGAATCTAAGAAACAATTCCAATGAGTTTAATGCAGGTTGCTAACAGGAACATGAGCAGCATATGAGCAGGAATACCACTAAAGAAAGGATTGCCAGCAAGGGTTTAAACACTGTACAAATCTCTGAGAGAGTTTGGTCTGGGAAGCAGCACTTTTCCGCTGAGGCACAAAGTCAACAGACCCAATATTATGCAGGTCCCAGGGGTAAACACAACTTCTGATCTTTCAAGAGGGCACCAACCATGCTGTGCTCAGAGGACAGAGTTCTAACACAGCCCAAAATGGATCAATGTCTCACTTAAACAGACACACAGAAAGCAGTCAGTTAAGATTAGTTGGGCTCTTCTGTTATTGATTTGCCCTGACCTTGAAGTCTTCTGATTTTGTTGGGGCTAACATAGACACCAGCACAAGCTTCTCCTTCTGGCTGTTCCAATGTTTTCTGAAGAACCAGGTAGAGTGTCGTGGTATGCCAGTCAGCGTCTAACGAACCAATGAACTGTTGTATAAGTACTACCTCAAGCCATCCAAGAGTTATTACCCATCATTTCAGAATTAACTAGAGTTTTAGAGAACTAACTAGATGAGTTTTGATGAGTGCAATAGGTTCAATCATGTTTACCAGTTTACTCTCAGTCAGAAACTGTCTATTTGTTAGTGGCTTCACCATGTGTGTATGCTACACAAAATATACAAATTACCTTGTTCGTTAATATTCAACATTCTTATCATTGTCCAAAATTGACTGCAGATACAAGTAGAGGGAGCAAGCATTCTTCTATGTCACTTTCATATCATACAGTGACACACATGTCATTCTTCTATGACACCCATGTCATTCTTCTATGTCACTTTCATATCATACAGTGACACCCATAGGCTTCATACCGACAAGCAATTCTTCCCAATTGTGAGACTGTTGAAACATTTCATCCTGATTCATGCCTCACACTGCAAGTATGGAATTCAAATGTACACCCAACCACAAAGTAAATCTCAATGCTACATACCCTATTTCCTCACCAACCTTAATGGTGGATTCACATAACTGAGAGTAAATATAACCATCCGACGTGGTCCAGATAACTGAGACAGATACAACCCTAACTTTACTATTCTCTGGAATACAAAAGGAATTAGAGATGAGATAGTGTGACTACTCTGTTATCTGTTTAGTCAGTGACCTTTTGTTGTAAATTATGGAAAGCAGCATCCTGGTGGTGGAAACATTTGAAGGGGCTCATTTGACTTGGAGAGTAATTACTTTATGGCAGTATTTTTTTTCCCTGAACTTTGAGAACATAAGTTAAATAATTGCAATTATTTCAAAGGAGGTAATTAAGGTCCTTAAATAGATATGAGGCTGGCTTAGAAACTAATAAAAGCCTCCGGGTAGGAATTTAAGTACTAAAATCCGGTACCTATGCTATGCATTGTAACAAACAGGCAGTCAATATGAAACCCAGCTGGGCAGTAGCCATACGCACAGCCTCCAGCAAATTGCTTCATTAAGTTTATATTATACAAACTTACCCCTTTCTGACATTATAACCCCTCTTTCTGCAGTCTCAAGCATTTGATTAAACTGCTCATTTACAGAACACTACCAGATTAAAATGCTATGATCTAATGGCATTTAATTTTCACACAGTAATTCTAATAATTTCTTAATGAGATTAGCAGAGGCCTCAGTTGTGATGTGGAGAGGAAACTCAGCAGTAACCTGGTCCACATGCTCATTTAGTCACTGAGAAGATGCTAGACCCAAATAGGAAAGGCCTGCTGATACCCTAGAAGTGGCCACTGCTCTGTCAATGATGGTAAAATCTGCTCCATTGCTGTAACACCATGGGATTTCTCCAAGAGACATGTGAAAATAATGCACAATTATGTTTACACTTAAAATGTATCATACAACCCAGTGAGAAGTGGAAAATGTTTTGTCAGATGACATCCACATTAAATTTGTTCTGAGTGTTAGCAACTATTTTGTAAAGTCCTAAAGAGGAGTCCCCATCTACCTACCTTCTGACTGTCTTTCTATTATATTAATAATGCCTAGCATATGGTAACATTGTAAAAAAAAAAGTGCTTGCTGAATGGAGCTGCCTAAATCTGAGCCCTTGGTTACCTCACATCTAACAGTTTAGGATGACTTCACTTTTGCTAACCCTTCAATTTTTCTGACCACGTTGGCACATGTTTTCCCAATCCATTGAACTTACTTCTGAGATAGAAAAAAAGATGAGGTAGGTTCTGAATGGCGTGTGGAATACACAAGCATTTCTAAGTTTAGGTTCACCACATAAAGTCAAAGCAAACATTTCCAACACATCAAAAGGTAGTTCAGACAGTAAAATGCCTAAGCCTTCCTCATCACTGAGATAAATAACCCATGGACCTACCCTGGAAAGGGAAGGAAACCTACACAGCCTTTCTTAAATATAGATGCTGAAGCTTGTTATCCTCAAAAGCAGTTCACACAGCATGGGGATGAGAAGATGCTCGGTGGTGAAGAGCCTACATCCCTCTTCCAAGCTCAGTTGGTAGCATCCAAGTCTGTTCACAGCCACTACATCTGCAGGACCTGGGGATCCTACGCCTTCCCTAGCTGCTGAGGGCAAATCCATATGCCCACCTAGAGGTCCTCATAGAAAACTAAAAGTAGGAGATAATTTTTTTTGAAGAGTGCACAGTAGCCAAGCTAAATAATACTTTAGAGTGTAGTGAGGAAATTTGGCATGTTCTTTGAAAGCCCAGTTATGTTATATTATAAAATACATCACAAGAGGAAATTTGAGAGTATACTTTTTTTATGAAAATAACATGCTAATTGTAGATCATTCTATTTGTCAAATGGACTGCCCAGCATATTTTGGTAAAGACTATTCATGTGTGATTCAAAAACAAGAGTGTATCAGTGGCAGCCAGGACTGAGATGAGTTCCCCTCTCTATCCTCTAGAATTTTCATGAATGATCAATGTGTTATCACAGCTGAGACTTGAATAGAGAGATAAATCTTGTGAACAATGACAGGTTACCCTAAATCCTTAGTCTTTGTAAGACATGGTTCCCTGCAGTGAGCCAAACTTAGGTTCCTTTAGAACCTCATAGCCCCCATCAGGCTAATTGTAATCCTTCTTTTAAAGAGAAAAGTTCCTTGTTCCTGATAGGTTGTCAAGTCCATTTTGCACACTGGGAATTTACGTTTGTGTTGGATTTGTTCAAAGCCAAACAAACACCAAACCTCTCATCCTCACCGAATCATTCAATTTTATTTTCTGCAGTTTTATGAAGTATACCTCGTTATCCAATCAGCTCTGTTCATTTTGTGTGTGTGTGTGTGTGTGTGTGTGTGTGTGTGTGTGTGTGTGTGAGCAAATTGATGGTTGTCAAGGATCCTTGTCATTGTGGGCTTATGTAATACTGAAACTCATTTGGGGTAAATCCTTAAAAAGATGTTGTGACTACAGGACTTTAGTATCAGAGAGCACAGGGAAGAAAACGTCAATCCAGTTCAAGCCTGAGGAGCAGTCAGGAGCCTTCAGAATGCGCTTCCGGGTGGAGGTGTGACATGCGCAGACCTGGCAGTGAAAGGAACCCTGGAGCATGCGCACAGCAGCCAGAAAAAAGCTACTGATGGATGGCATGTTACCATATGGAAAGTGTATACAGTTCATAGGACATTTAGCCTGAGATGGTGACTTTAATGCATATCTATTGGTATTGGTCCTATAGGTATATTAACATGTATGATGTCAGCGTTAAATGAAAGACAAGAGAGTGCCATCTGTAGAAACAATTAATTAACATCTTTTGAAAGCAAAAACAAAGGGAGAGATGCATATTATAGAAACGGCCGCATAAAGGGTAACATATATGTGGAAGCATGTATGGTTTTGTGTTATTAGCTGCCGCATCTACTCTACAAAAAATAAGGGAACAATTTCACAAGCCGTAACAAGCCCAGAAGCTCCCAGGCAGCAAGTAAAAATGCAGCAGAGAAATACGAGTACATAGAACTTGGCAGCATTGGTGTGCTTCTCAGCCTGCTGAAGAACAATGTCTCAGACATCCACAGAGAACAGACTGTGCCGTTTGCACTTTACTTCCTGGGGAATAAAAATGGAGTGGATTAATAATCTGCAGTGAACACGTCCAGAATTTTAGGACAAAGAAAGGCCAAAACTTGAAGGCAACCCCTAAATTCGAAGGTGTGATTGAGCCAGAAAGAGGCTGTAACAAGGGAAGAGTTGAATGGCAGTCCAGTCCTGGTCACCTTTGCCAAGGCTTATGAAGTCAATATATCCAAATGCATCTGACTCCTACTGTTATAAGAGAAAAGTGTATTTCTCTTGAGCTTCTTATATTCTTATATAACTAGGGATTAGTTAGGACATGCCAGTTGTCTGCTGTGAGGTTTCTGAAGGTGTGACGTAAGCCCAGACAATGATAAAAAGGGAAGGCTTTGTGGAAGCCTTATGATGGTTGATCGTTTATAGCCATTTAGCTAAGGGTAAACAGTTTGATTCACTGCACCACTCTATGCAACTCAAAAAGTATAAGTACAGCCACCCAATGGCCAAAAAGCAATCATGTGTTTGGCTAGGAGTCTAGAAATGGAGAAGTGACCAAAGGATAATGGCTGATTTATGTAGATAACCAGTGGCTTCCTGTATATGCCATCTGGGGGGAAAAATCAACTTTGAAAAATGCATCAAGCTCACTTGATGGACTAAAATGGTTAAGATCCAATAAAAGAAAGGGACAAAGCATGCTGGGGTGGGGGGCAGATAACATTGTGAATTAAATTTGATCCTTGTATGTTAGAAACTGGCATGGGTAACATTTCAACATATTCACTATCCTTTCAATACTAAAATTAAAAATCGTGTGATATATCCAACAACAAAAATATACTGCTTTAAACATGATTCCCCACTCAATTGTTTCTGCAGCATAAATAAAGGTTCTGTGTATGCAAGTTCACAGAGAAAGGCAGAAATCCCATCTTGTAAGTGTGTGTGTGTGTGTGTGTGTGTGTGTGTGTGTGTGTGTGTGTGTGTGTATGCATATATAGACACAGTTACAGGTACCCATGGCACCAGAAGAGGGTGTCAGGTTCCCTTGATCTGAAGTTATGGGTGGTTTTGAACTATCCAAAATGGATGCTCAGAAATTAGTTCTGATCTGCTCACAAGAGTAGTCAGTAACATAAGCAGTCTCTACAGTGCCTGCAGTCCTATCTGTAGACAGCTATGATATGTCTTTATCATAAATATCCTATAACTAGGTCAGAGTTCACAAGCACAGCCTCTATATATGACTTGGAATAAAGCAAACACATGATCTAATAGGTTAGACTCAAGTTTTGGGGTACATCTTGCTAGCTATGAAGTAGTTCTGGGACATACCTCTAGTCACTGGAATTGTCCTGTGTCCTACAGTTGGTGAAGCTTTAGTTTCAGCCAACTCAGCTGAGGGAGTATCTTCACCACTCATCCACATGGAGTCTAAGACAGAGCCTGTATATCTAGTATGGTGTGGAGCAAAGCATATGGTAAGGTTATAGACTTCTTGTTTCAGTCTAGATCCTAGAATGAGAATTGTAGCACTCTGAAATTATGTAAGACATTGTGGCTATAAGATTCAGATGTGGATCAGCCTGATAATTATCATGGATGTTCAAGGCCTTGCTTTCATTCATCCTGTTTAGACTTCGGGGCAAGACATGATTTTCTAAAAGCAAGAAAGGCCAATACCCACAATACTGCTGGAAGTTATTATTGGGCCAAGAAAATGCCTTCAGTCTGTAGGCCATTGCTTCCAGATTGGGCCTTTGTACTACCTTCAGTATCATAGAGTATCGTAGTTTTATATCTTGCTGCAATAAAATATCCTAATAAAAAGCAAGAAAAGAAAGGGTCTCCTTTACCTCACCAGTTTGTAGTCCATCACCCGTGCAAAATCAAAATTGAAGCTGCCACTCACATCATAGTGACAGACGGAGAGAAATCAATATATCTATTTCTTTTCTTTTTAAGATTTGTTATTGTTATATCCAAGTACACTGTAGTTATCTTCAGACACACCAGAAGAGGGAGTCAGATTTCATTATGGATGGTTGTAAGCCACAGTGTGTTTGCTAGGATTTAAATTCAGGACCTTCAGAAGAACAGTCAGTGCTCTAAACCACTGAGCCATCTCTCCAGCCCCAATATATCCATTTCTGTGGATATCATTCCCAAGCTTGCCTTATCTACGGTTAGAGTTCGGGACTCAAGCCTAGGGAATGATACTACCCACAGTGGGCTATGCCTTACAGATACCAATTAAGAGAAAGAAAATCTGCCATGGCACACATATAGGACAACCTGGTCTATGCATTCCTTCATTGCCTGACGCTACCTAGGTGGTTTTAGGTCCTATTGACTTGACAATTAAGACTCACTGTCACACATAAATTATATCTCACATCTCAGTATATTAGATTCTGGCTCCAGCTAGCGCCACCTCTGGCTGATAGCAGTAATCTCCAGCAGTGAATCTGCCATAGTGATGAGTCCCTTATAACAGTATGAACAGTGGTCTCAGAAGGTTGTGAGATACCGGTGTGGCAGAGCATTTTAGTATCAGTGGTTATCACATGGCTTTGAAGACTGGGGAATCTCTCCTGAGTGATTCTACCCAGCACTGCTCAAAAGGAAGCCTTTCCAGGTACTCCCCCAGTCAGACTCTTCTGAATAACAAGCCACAGCTGCATATGTGGGCAAATAGATGATTATATCACTGTCTAGTACAAAAGTATTGCCAAGATACAGCAAACAGATGAGTAGCAGTGGATTCAGACCATACAACAACGGTGAGATGAATGTGATCTTTAATTGTCACATAAAAATGCTGGGTATAGTTATGTCTGTTTATAAGAGACCTGTCTCAAACAAACAACAAAAAAAGATAGCATCCTAGGACATCCTAATAATGACATCCAAGCCTCACCTCAGACATGCATACCTACATGTACATGTGTACACATGTACATGAATATATATGTGCACGTGCACACCAAAAAAGAGGAAAGCTATACTTTAGCTTAGAATTTGAGAGGATTGCATCGAAAAATCAATGAATTTATTGCTCTGGGGGCTGAGACATTATATCACAGTGATTAGAGTGTCTGGCAGAGGAATTACTCATTACAGGGCAACCATTAACTCAGACAAAGAGGAACGGATCAGGGAAGCCAGGCCACAGGAAAGCACCACCCTCTAGTGAGGTTCTTCCTGCAGCTAGAGCATACCTTCTAAATTTTCTACCAACTGCTAACAGTGCCAGCAAACTCTTTGTGTGTGTGTGTGTGTGTGTGTATATTATATACATATATAATACAATCTTGTATATTATATATTTAATAAATATATGTTGTGTGCTTGTAATAAGACTCTATATACATACATATATATAAATATATATTCAGTGTCTTAGAACTGATGAGTCTTTGTCTTTCACTTGATAAAAAACAACTAGAAGGTGTAACATATTTTAAAATGACAACTTATTATAATCTAGAAACACTTAGGAAAAGGATCAAAACTGAGAGCACTGTCTAGACCAGGTTGACCTGGAGATATGTCTATGAGAGCTGTCTTGATGTGGACAGCATTGTTTCATGGCCTGAGCCCTAGACTTTACAAGGTTTCAAAAAGCTACCTGAGCCCTAAACTAGCACACAGTTAGGCAGCATGAATGTCTTTGTTTCTCTCTGTTCCTGACCGTAGGTGTGGAATGACTGTCTCCAGCTCCTGTCTCTCAGATTTTCTAAAAGGAATGGACAGACTCAAAACTTTGTGAGCCAAATAAAATTTTCCCCTAAGTTGCTTTTTTATCAGGATATTTTATTACATCAATAGAGTTGAAATTAGAAAGGGGCCAACTGAGGTGTGAACACATGCATCACTGGGAAACCATAGCAATTAGGAACCACAAATGCACCTTTGCTTAAATAAAAGACAGTAAAGTCTATGTAGACAAGGTAACTAAAACCTTTATCAAACAGGAGAGTAATAAATTGAGTGTTTCAAAGTCCCTACTATTGAAATACTTATAATTTATAAAAACTACATTTGCATAGCTTTTAAATGAATGTACCTATAATGATATTTATTATATAAAATTAATTCTTTTTCAAGGCATCTAATTTATATTTCCAACATAGAAGCATCAAGTCTATGTTTTAGGAAAACAGAACACTTTTGATTATGATGATCAATGGAAGAAACAACTAAAGGCCAATGGACACAGACTCCTGTACCTTGTGATCAGAGTTATAGATCCTTCTCATCCCTCCATCCCCCTTAGCTAACACCAACAGGGTGAGTGAAACCCAATTATTTCAGAGTGTTAAGTAGTCGAGAAAATTAGAATGTGATAAGGAAACCTTTGCATGCTAAGAATAGGGTCAAACCAAACAACAACAATAGCAACAACAACAACAACAAAATAAAACAAAGACTAACATATAGATTGCAGGCTGTACCCATGAACCCTGCAAGGTGGGCACTGGAAGGCAGGCTCCCTCAAAGAACAGTGCATACAAAACCTCATTTACCTGCCAAAGGGACTAGATAATGCATCTGTGCCATACTTCAGATGCATTTTCAATACCAACATAAAAATATGCTTGTACATCATGAAAACATACACTCAACATTCTGGAAATTAACAGACTGGTGGTGTTCCGATAGCCTAACAGAAGATAAACAATCTGACAGCACAGATCATGAGAAAAAAATGGTAATTATAATGAAAATAAAACTCGCACATGCTCACAGCTTTTGGTATGAATGTCTTCTCTGGGAATCCTTCAAAGAGATCAGACCTCCTAGCAGCTCTTTCATCAGTGCACAAACAAGGTCAGGTGGGGACAGAAAAGTAAGGACAGGAAGTTACCCTGCTTATAGGCAGAGTGAGCCCAGCCTGAAAGTTTTGAGCTCCTAGTCTGTGTTTTTCTCTGCTTACAGCTGTCAATAAGGTCGCACATTTGTTTAAGGAAGAAAGTAGAAGGCTTTAGAAGAGTTAAGTCATTTTAAGTGGGCTAAAGTGCAAATCGCCTGGCAGAAGACAATGACAGTGCATAGGCTTCAGGACAGTTTCTAGACTGGGTGTTTCTCTGTGAAAAGACCAAAAGGGGAAGAGAATGGCATTAGAGAAATAACGGAGTGATAAATACAGAATTCACAAATGACACAATTCTGATAGCTTCACAGGGTGCTGAATTATTAGTGCATAACACACTTCAGAATTAAATCACAAGACTTCATGATTTGACACATTGGGTGGGGGTGGGGGGATGTGGCAATGCCAGAGTTTCTGAGAGAACACAGAGAAATGTTTGAGAGTGGGATCCTGAGAGTATAATTTGGTCAACACCCTACACATCAGCACTTTTCTTCCCTACTAAAGGCCCCAGAGCAGAGCTGCCCAGATGTAGAGCTTTATATAGATCAGGGACCTACTGAGATAATGACCACCTTGGCCTGCAGGGTGCCCAGAATGGCTGAGAGGTGGAGTGGAGGGTCATGAGGGCAGTGCAGTGCAGGGCCCCACAGACCACAGTACTGACTAAACTGCACTTAGCAACATGCATTGGCCTGTAAAATATGGTGTGTGGCAATGGAAATTATGTTTTAGGCAACAATACACTCAGTGCAGAGCCTGAAAAGAATCTTCCTGATTAGTACACATATTAATGAATGTATAAAACAATGTAAAGTCTAAAACACATATGTAGAAAGACATAAGTACTTATATCTTCCTGAGAGGCAAAAAGGAGGCAAGAGTAATCATCTCTGGTTTCATTCTTCAAACAAGCATATGCATGAAGTCTGCCAAAGCATACTAATTTATTAAATACAGGTCACGAGTCAAGTAGATAATGGATTGTCATATGCCCCTTCAATACCCTGCTATTTAAGAGATTTTTTTAAATTAGGAGACAGTTAACAAAACCCAACCCTTCATTATTACGTCCCTCCAGTTAACTCTGCAGTCCACTGTGATCTCCTATGGCAATCGTTTCTTTGCAAAGCACTCGGCCTTTGCTTTCTTGTCTTAGTTCTCAAGGAGATGGTCTCAGTGAAAGTCACCCTGCTCTGTTTCACAGCTGTGCTTTTTCATGAAATAAAAGACTAAAGCACGTTCACCTGTCCTCAGATTACTCAACAGGTGGCTCCTTAGTGTTACTGGGGAAACCCATTGTTTCCCATGACCAATAGCATTCTCACAGGGGGAGTTGTTGGATACTTATGTTAAAAATTCTGCTCTTGGCTTAAAATTCATACTTCTATGCATGCTCTCTGTGCTCGAGCTACGACCTTATTTTGCTAGTTCTCAGATGATCAAGGAATTGAGAAGCTGTCTACATGTACCCGGTGATGTTTCATTAGTCTACTTTCCTCAGTTTCACACCATTCCTTTCCTACCAATTCCATATAAAGATATTTTTATTTAATTAATTATTTGATTTATTCACATTCCAAACGTTGTCCCCCCTCCAAGTACCCCTTCCCAGAGTTCTTCACCCCTCCCCCTTTTACAGTTCAATGCTTTCCTTGTGGACTGAAATAGTTACCTTTTCATTTATTTTTACCTGTCCTTGTAGGAAGTTTCTACTTTTTCCTATACCATCAGTTTTGCCTTCTACACTTATTTCTTCTACTATATGAGATAAATGGTTTATGAGAATGAACAAATAAGGAAAGAGAAAATATGTCATATTATAGAGGCACGGATTATATATTTTTATGCTTTGAAAACATCTGACAAAATTATGGCAGACTATATATACTACACAGTTTTGAAACTTTATATATGTTCATTAACTAAAATGTACTTTTCACATGAAATAACAGTGAATAACTACTGTGAGGCTAGTTACATTACATTTGAAACACAGTTAGCTTTCCATAATCATTTTATTTCCTCTTTTATCTTATTTATTTCCTGTCAAAATGGTATGCATGTATTATAGACATATTTGCCTGAAATGGACTTTTAGACCTTGATTGACTGAAACTAAATGAAAAAGCAAAAGAAAGAAGACAGGCAGACAGACAAAAGGAAGGAAGGAAGGAAGGAAGGAAGGAAGGAAGGAAGGAAGGAAGGAAGGAAGGAAGGAAGGAAGGGAATGGAGGGAAAGGAGACATCATTAGGAACAGATTGCTCTCAATTAAAACAATGGAGGGCCACTGTATTTCTGTGAGAGTGGAGCCTATGTGGAAGGCACAGGGTGCCTTGGCAGTTCATATAGAGTAGAAATGGGAACTCATGCAGTAGAAGATTCCATCTCTAGAGCTGACCCCTCAGAGTTATAAATGCAAACAGAAGTTGCTATATTGATCTTCTTGTCAGGAGCTTCCCATAACTAGCCTGTCTAGATTCCAGTTGGAAGTTTCTTACCTGAGGCTTTAACATCATCAACATCTCATTCCTGATTCTAACGAGAGAGGAAAGGTGGGAGATGGCATATCTTCTTTACTTTTTAGAGAACTGCAGAAGACAAGAATCAAGTTGGCCCTGATGGACATTGAGCTGATCTGAAATGTCTTCAATGTTTTCTCAGAGCTGGTGAGACCAAGAGGTTAACTGATGGAATGAAGGCCTCAAAGCAGCAAGAAGAGGAATGAGTGGGGCAGCCCATCAGTTCCATTGCAGAGGTCACCTGAACTGCTGGAGGATTTGGGAGCATAAGCCAAAATTGCTTTAGATTTGGCAAGAGAGCCACCAGAATGTCTCAGAGGATGCTGGGGGAAAGGGCACAATTAAACTTCACAAACGGTATAGATTCAGAACATAAGACAGGTATGTGATATAAATATGTATCTTTGGAGTATCCTGTGTAATTTACCATTTATAGCATACAAAAATTGAGATTGTTAGCACTATTATAATTCTTACAGAGAGTATAATTAATAAGACAGGTGGGTAGTTTTGCCATTATCAGAGGAAGAGGACAGGCAAGAAACCAACTACAGAACTTTTGCTCAGCTTTGTCATAGGTGTTAGCAAGACTGTGTCACTGCAGTTGATTACAAGATGTAAGGCCATTGGTTTGCTGGAACAGCTTCCCACATTTATCAATGGCCACCATAAGTTCAGAACTGGCTGCCAAGTATCTTCTTTCATAACTTGGGAATGTTGTAAGCCCAAGTTCAAAGGAAAGTATTTAAGTCTTGATTAGTAACAATGTAATTGTAGAACTGCCTGACCCATGTATCAGAGCCCTGCAGAAGGACAATGTAACCATGTTTGTTAGATGCCTGCATCTGGAAGCTTTGTAAAAGAAGTCAGGTAAAGTCAACCTCTAACTGACAATTTAAAAGAGACACAGAATTTCATTTTGTCCCTTGATCATTGTTGTGTAGCAAAGTCTTAAAGATACCACTGGCATATACTGAGTAATTTTTCAAATATGTGAGTTTGATGACAGTGTATCTGGCTATCACCTTGAATAGAGAACTTAGGTAGTTAGAGTGCAAAGGGCATATTTCAGCTGTGAGAAGTGCTCTTCCAGAACGAGATAGTGCTCCACTTTTGGTATTTACAGCTTAGGGATTTGCCCTCTGTGCTTGAGAAGATAGGCTGGTCTTTCTTAGCTGTGGATATTCATTGCAGTGTTGAATAAGTCAGGAACTTTCCCTATGTCTGCTCTCCAACTCCCTCCCTTTCTTGCTCTCTTGCTCTCTCTCCATCATGAGATACATTTGTCCAAATAATACTTCATATGACCAATCATAATTTGAGAACTACAATCCTTTGAATTGTCAAAGAAACATATGGTTCATTTTAATCCTGGACATACTTTCCTGATAGGAGTTTAAGATCATGTCGGTAGCCAAGATAAATTTTTGCCTTTGTACTATTCTTTCTTTTACCAGCCATTTAAGATAAGACAAAGGCCTTGTTTAAGCATTGTTTCCCTTAGGCGCATGGAGGATCTTTTTCCTCTTTGTTGGCCTCCGTCTTTATAGACTGGACAATAATTAGAGTTCCAGACACAAGAGTTTCCATGGCCTCCTTGATCAAGTGACTTTTCACTGTTAAAGAGAATTTTGAGAATTTTCCCACAATACATTGGGATTCCACTGACTTGAAGGGACAAAACTCCTTTCCCTTTGAATCCCTCTAGCCACATTAGGTTAACCCCCAAGTATTGTTATTAGACACTTAGAGGATAGTTATGAAGTGGCTTCTGTTCTCATGCTAATTATGTTACCCAAAATCCTGTTTGCAGTATCTAGCATGTAGGCTAAAAGAACCCTGCCTCCAGGTGGTTCTGACTGGGAAATGAAGTTGCCAGCAGCTAATGGCTGGACAGGGAGACAGAGGCAGGACCTTTAAGATTCCCTGGAGAGGGAAGAGAGATATCTGCCATGAGAGGGGTATAGGAAAGCCCATGTTATGAAGGAGCTGGAGGATGAGACAGCCAAAATTTAGGTGCAAGGGAAAAGTGGCCCCATGGGAGGGCTTCCCAGATGAAAGATGGCAGCAAAGATAAAATATAGATTTAGAAAATGTAGGATTTTATCAAATGTTTTCTCAGCATCTAATAAAATGATCATGTGGCTTTTTTTCTTCGAGTTTGCTTATATAGTAAATTACATTGATGGATTTCCATATATTGAACCATCCCTGCATCCCTAGGACGTAGCTTACTTGATCATGATGGATGAAAGTTTTGATCTGTTCTTGAATGCGGTTTGCAAGAAATTTATTGAGTATTTTTGCATCAATATTCATAAGGGAAATTGGTCTGAGGTTCTCTTTCTTTGTTGAGTCATTGTGTGTTTTAGGTATGAGTATAATTATAGCTTCATAGAACGGATTGGGTAGTTTTTCCTTCTGTTTCTATTTTATGGAATAGTTTGAAGAGTATTGGTATTAGGTCTTCTTTGAAAGTCTGATAGAATTCTGCACAAAACTCATCTGTTTCTGGGCTTTTTTTGTTTGGGAGAATATTAATGACTGCTTCTATTTCTTTAGGGGATATGGGATTGTGTTATGAGCAACCATATGGACCAGAAATAAATGGTGGTGTTGTTGGTATTGGTTGTTGTTGTTTTTGTTGGCAGGATTTAGAGGTCCCTCAGTAGAGAATAGATCCCAAATATTAATTAAAAATTTTGTATTAAATAATAGGTCAGTAGTTCATCTGTGATACACAGAGATGCAGAGTGAGAGAAGAATTTGGTAGGTGGGAAGGAAACAGAACTAACCAGCCAGATTAGCATTTGAGAGAGGCTTTAGGAAATTTTGTTTAGAAGTTTGAGCTAGTAAAACCTGATACACAGAACTGTAAATGAAAACAGAAGATAGAGATAGAAAGACTTGAAGGTGGGTGTATTATTTAGGATTCTCTAGAGGATAAGAGCTACATGGGTATTTGGAATTTATTAGATTTGTTAGAGTGGTTTATGGGCTGCAGTACAACTATTCCAATAATGGCTGTCTCCAGACAGAAAGCACAAGAATCCAAAGGTTTCCCAGTTCAGAAGATAGACTATCTCAGCTGGTCTTAGATATGTCAGAATCCTGAAGAAACAGTCTCTAGTGGTAGTAAAAGAATGCCTCAGCAGCAGGACAAATTAACTCACTGGTGAGAATGTGGGCAAGCGGGTGAAAAGCCAAAACTTCACATCGGTACTTTATATAGAAGATGCCAACAGAAGGCGCGACCCGCATTTAGAGTGGATCTTCTGGCCTCAAGTGACCAAATTAACTAAAAATATCTCTCAGATGTGCCCAGATGCTTGGGATTTTAGGTAGTTTACAGATGTAGTCAAATTTACAACCAAGAATAGCCTTTGGAGTGGGAAAATTCAGACCTGTTTGGTAGCAGGTGGACTGTCAGTATCAACTAAGGCTATGTGAGAACAAAAGAAAGGGGGAGATGAATCTCAACTGGAACAGAATGTTTTTTAATTAGAACAATGGAGGACTGTGGTCTTTCTGTGGCTATGGCACCTGTGTAAGGAGGCATAGTGTGTTTGGGGGGTGGTTATATGGATGAAAGGTTATTTTGGGAGCCTGTAGATCTAATTCCTGCAGAATCAAAGGTGTAAATATCAATAGAGGTTCATATGTAGAGCTTATCAGGACCCTTGCATCTAACAGCCTGTAGATGAAATCAGCAAGTCAACACTGTCATGACTTTATCTACTCATGGTTTTCAGATCATTAAACCTTCACAGATTTTGGCTTAGGGTATTATTTATCATTTGTATTTTGAAATATATTTCTACCCTATCAGGAACCAGTTACTTAACTATTTCTATCAATCAGTGTGTATAAGTCTTAAACAAAAATACTATTTTCTCTGAATGTCTAAGTTAAGGTTTTATTGCTATGGTAAGATAGGTAAGATACCATGACCAAAAGCAACTTGGGGAGTAAAGAGTATGTTTTAGCTTATAAAGGCTTCATGCAAAGAAGGCAGAATAGGAACAAAGGGAAAGAACCAGGAGGTAGGATGTGAAGCTGAGGCTATGGAGAAATGCTTTGTACTGCCTTGGTGCCTCATGGATTGATTGTTCTACCTGCCAATGTTGCACTAAGGATTACTTGCCCAAGCAAGAGGGCTACCAGCCAGAATGGGCTGGTTTCTCCCACATCAACAACAAATTCAGAAAGTGCCTTATAGGCTTTCCTACAGATCTGTCTTATGTAGCCACTGTCTTATTGAGAGTTCTTCTTCACAAAAGACTTTAGCTTGTATCTACTTGACATAAAACTATGCAGAACTCTGAGGATTAATCAAAGAATTTTAGTATGATCCATGCCTCATTTTGTTCAATATTATGTAATAGATGATTGACTACTGTAATGTGAAATTACTATAATTTAATTTTGAACTGGAGAGAATAAAATCTCAGCATATGCTCCTTTCAACAAAACAAACACTATTTTGTATTACACTGTGACAACAAGTTTCATAACTTTCAAAGAGTATGTATTTGATAACATTTCATGAATGTTAAATTTCCTTCTGTGTCATGATTTATTTTAGTTATTTGGAAGAATCTCCCTGTTCTTACAACTAGCTGAATCAATTCAACAGAAAGAAAGGAAAAGAAAAAAAATGAATCTATCAAGATAAAGTGCCAGCAATAGAGGTAGGTGTTCATTGTTTTATTCTCAGCAATTTTGTATAAATTGAAAGACTTAAAATTTAAAAACAGGGGAAATAGCTAAAAATCTCTAAAGTTTAATTTTTATTCATTTTTTATTCAAAAGCTTTGCATCTAATCACAGTAAGATCATGTCAGATTAATTCAAAGAACTTATTGTCCGTACTCAGAAAGATCATTATTAATTTATTCATTAATACAAGATGTTGTTTGTTCTTGTGCCATTTTACATATTCTTTGTAATTATTTTTATCACAATTATATTTTCTTAGCTCAAAACATCAATCATGATCTATATCTCAGAGTGTAGATGATTTTTTTAATAAAATCTTTTCTAAGCAAGGCTTATCTGATATCACAAATCTGTATTGAACTATCCAGTTAATCTATGTTTATCTTTTTGTGGGTAAAGTGTTTTGTTTCTGGCTGTGTGTGTTGCATTGAAAATTTTCATTAGTATTGAAATCATTTGAATTATGCAATGAGATCTTGAGGCGAAAAATGTACTGCTGGTAGAATTAACAGGAATTAACTTAAAAAAAGACATTTTTCAACATCAGTCACATCTTATTATAAAGTTATTATTCTCAGTATAGCATATAGTTCTGGATTCCTGAAGGTTTCTAGGTCAGCTTGCCTCCTGTAGATGGCCAAGAATAATAATAACAGCAAAAGGTCTTGACTTGAAGAAAGCAAAAAGAAAAGACTTGTCACCAAGGTTTTCTTCTGACCTCTGCACACTCCGTGTAGACGCTGCACAATCCATGTATTCACATAACACATGAGAATACACACAGAGAAAAATGTGTGTGTGTGTGTGTGTGTTAGACAACTGACATGCTACAGCTAGATTACTACAAACTAGTTAATTTCAAAAAGCAAGAAACATATTACACTCCTTGATGCTGGGAATTTTGTGATACAGTTGTCACAGATCTATCTGTTGCATCGTAAGGTGTTTCTAGTTTGTAGTTTGCATGGTAGTAATTATCTTTTTTTAAGAAATAAATAGAGAAATGTGGAAATACAAGAGGGAAAGCAAGAGAGAGAAAGAGTCAGAGACAGAGAGTTATCTTTGTTTCTTTGTTATAAGGTATTAATCATATAATGATATCTCCGTCCTTATGGCCCAATTACTTCCTCAAAGCCTCACCTCTGAAAATGAACTGATTGATTTGCACCTACTAACTATGGAAGTTCCAAAAAGACAGTCATAACAATATTTGAAATATATTTATGTGTTACCTTTGTATAAATGGAATTATTCAGCTTAGCTCATATTTATTTTTAGCAATCTTTTACACCCAAAAGCAGAATGCAAATGTTTTAGAAAATATTTATATTTAAATTAAAACTTTAAAAATTTTACCAATCAGTCAACCTAATGTTTTGCATGCATTAAGTAACTTTGACTGCATCACAAGCAAGGATAAGTTGTAGATGTTTGTGTTGTTAAGGGCATTAGAAATAATTTTGCTCTGAAGTTAGTATTTTTACAATAGAAAGCCATAATGATATCTCTTAGGTTTGAGAGTGAAATATGTATATTTTAACAACCATAAGGGGATTAATTTAGTGAATTACACTCTTAAGCATTATCATTCAAATTCTTTTATGTGGTATATTCAAATGTAATGTGATCAAATGGAAACCTTGAAATTAAGAATTTTAAGCACCAAAGTCTCCTTCCTAAATAATCAACTGGGTCTAAAAGTAAGTCTCTTTGTTAATCTGTAAATGAACAAGGACTTTGAAGTCATACCACACTGGTCCCAGGCTGCAGTTCTATTAATTATTATATAGATTAACTACACACTGAGCTGACACTTTTCATTAAACAGCTGCTAAAACATCAGGGATAAATGATGCTTTGTGTTTTAGTCTCAGAAGTGTGCACCCAGCGGCTGTTTAATAAGCTGTAATAGCTACTCTGCCATACGGACAAATTTTACATAGCTGGAAGTGTTTGGAAGCACCACAGGTTAGAACTCATCATTGTCCTCAACTTCTGATTCAAAAAAATTCAAATAGTCATGCCTAAATCTGCAAATGCATATTAAAATGTTTGATCTAAATTCAGGCTGTGCAAATATTATATATATATATCATGACGGTAAAATCAAGAAATGTATCTTGTCCAGATACTGAAATTAAGTTCTTACACATAGGAATACGTGTAAATACTTATCCATTTTCACACAGAGTGTTCCAAGAAGTAAGGTGATTCATTAGATGAACAAATCAGTTTCAACTGGATGATGAACAACTTTTAATAGCTACCAATACTTGAGAATATGTTTGTGTAAAAAGTTTCAAGCATATGTTATATATAGCCTCCTGTAGAATAGTTGCAGATCAAAACTCATTAGTGTTACTTAGATAGAAGAGGCAGATGTTTAAAGCATTTAGACATACCCTTAGATAGCAAAAGAAGTGAATACTTGAGACCCCAATTTAAATTTATAGTCTTTGTTAGGCAACTATCAGACTCTCTTATTCATGGGAACAGAGTGAGAATAGATTTAAAATCATTTATTTTAATTTTTCAAAAACCAGTCTTTCAGTCAAATCATTCAATATTTAGTTTTTCACTCAGTTTTTGATTTATAACTTCATCTCCTTGCCTTATAACTTAAAATTAACTTCACTTTTATTACTTCTTTCAGTGTAACATTTCTTATTTTTCTCTCTGAAACTTCAGTGGTTTCCTATGCAATAGCTAAACTAAGTACCACAACACTGTAATTAAAACTTCATTTATCTATGCTTGAAGCCTTGGTGACTCAGAAAGATAATGCTATCTGTATAAAGACAACGAAGTATATGTTTATCTTATCTATACTAACAGAATTAGTAAAACAACACTGTATTTATTTCAGTGCATTCAGAGACTTTAAGATGGCTGAAACTTTTAATGAGTTTTTTGAATTGGTTTTATTTCTTTGGAAACCACATTTTGAATACTGCTCAAAATGATGATAACTGTGTTACCATCATGAATTAAAATGAAAGGAGACAGAACAATGGATAAAAAATATTTCAAAGATTACTGGTTTATTTTAATGTAAGCAAACAAACTAAATCAGAACATTGTCAATGAGCAAATAAGAAGAACTTAAGATTAGATATGCAGAATCATCTAAAATAATATATTGAGGATTGGTACATAAAAATGTCATCCATTAAAACACAAAATGTCTTTCATGTAGTAGCAAAAGGACATTATCATTTCTGAGCAGAGAGATGACTTGGGGTTTTCTGGAGTTGTATGAACATTTGAAGAAGAGGTATACTACACTAAGGCTGTGCCAATTACTTGAGATGAAACTTTTGGGAAATGTGGTCAGAAATAACATGCTCAAGCTAAGGCCAGAAATCATGGCTTTCTTTTTTGGGTACTGTGCACATCCTATCCTGAGTACAGTGTGAAGCCACACATTTTAATGTGTTGGGCATCTACACGCATGCACACACGTTTGAATGATATCATGATAGTAGATTTCTGTTATCACTGGTAAACTTCCTAATTTAACAAATATATGAAAATCATGGAAATAATGTTTTCATTTTCGTTTTTAAAGGAACAAAGCAATTAAGAGGGTGTGCTTTGTCAGAGTACCTGATTCTGGTTTCCACCATCTACATGGTGCCTCACAATCATCTATAACTTCAGTTATGGGTCACTTAGTGCCCTCCTCTGTCCTCTTTGACCAATGCACATACATATCAACACAAAATAAGCCATACCTAGCCAGGCAGTGGTGGCACACGCCTTTATTCCCAGCACTTGGGAGGCAAAGGCAGGTGGAGGTTAGCCTGGTCTACAAAGTGAGGTCCAGGACAGCCAGAACTACACAGAGAAACCCTCTCTCGAAAACAAACAAACAAACAAACAAAAAAGCTATACCGTGAACTATAAATAATCTTTAAAAAAACAAAAAAAGTTTTCCTGTTACTGACAGGAAAGCTGTGTAAGTGGAAAGGTTTCTTTCCACACCTTTGAATTCTGTAATTACTGTGATAACTAATAACATTCACACTATAATAGCATATGGAGAACATCTCTTAGTTTACAAATAAAACAATATGATACTTTTGGTCATGAAGGCCTCTAGTTGATAAAAACCTTGAGATTCTCCTAAGAGCCTGATCACTGTTCAAATTCTCTACTGGGTTCATTTCCTCAGCCACATGTCCCGAGCCCATGAATCAGAATGTTGTGACTGGATGTAACAGCTCATGAGTATAAGAGATAGTAGAAATAGGTCCTTGGAAAAGATCCTGTTTCCCTAATTCCATATTTACTTCTGGCTAGTTTGTTTTTTTATCTATTTCAGTCACATTAGGAGATTAGAAACACTCATACCTTATCAAGAGGCTGTATTTACTGCATTTATTAGTCTTTCACTTTGACAGTAGTATCTTCAATTGATTTGTCTTCAGTTGCTGTGCTTTGCAATATATGTAAATAAGTATATGCTAATGAATATGTAGCTCAATTTAACTATAGAGTATCAGGTTGATACTGAACGTCTCTTGCAGTTATACATATAAAGAAACATAAATGTACAGAATGTAGCATAAATTAAACCATTTTTCTTCCTCTTTTCATAAAACACACATGAATTGCATTTAGGCACAAAGGCAAAAAGCCCCTAGTAAGCGTCTAGTATCACACTGTATTTTATTTAGTATATAGTCTACTTACTAATTATCAAAATAACTATGCTACAATTTTTCAGAAATTAATCCATTAATTAGAACAAAAAATTTACTTAGGACATATGCCCTCTAATGCTTTAAACAGGATAGTTCTGATGTAATAAAATATCAAGATAAAGTGTAAGTAGATATTTGCTCAAACTTTGACTCCCTCTGTCAAGATCAAAACTTAATGTGTGAATCACAGGAAATTTAAACCCATAAATGGCTTGAGATTCAGGCTGTCATTTGGGTCTTAGACAGACTTACTCATGCTGAAGACAGCATTTAGCTCTCCACATCTCCTAAATGAAAATTTAAAGCCCCATTTCAGGACACAAAACCTTCATATATTTTATTGCTTAAAAATTATAGCAAAATCATGCTCAAGTATATTTTATCACAGTTATGAGCTGCAAGCTTTGCATAAGTGTTGTAAGTAAAGATTTCTAGGCAATCACATCCTAAATATGGCTTTGGAGAATTTATTGTCCTCTGGCCAGCCTTATTAGCTATATAATTGAACTGTTTGTGCAAATTGATAAGTGTGAGCAACCATGTACTCCATTATAAAGAGCAAGTAAAGTTTTGCAGCAATAATTACAACAATGGAAGTATTTGGAATGCATATTCATTTAGCATAATGATCAAAATGTATTGAAATTCCAAAATGTTAAATGTATCCATCATCACTTTCTACTTTGATTAAAATTTCCAAATAAATTATACTTGCAACATATTAAAAATGAATTTTGTCTTGCTTGCTACAAATCAGTAAAAATAAATTGTGCTTTAAGAAACAAGTCAAAGGTCTGTATAGGATGAGACATGGAGCAAACTTCTATTATCTATCACCTATCCATCATCTATCAATCAATCTATTGTTTTTCAATATGTCCTTGTCTACCTATCATCTGACTATAATTTATCTACCTATAAAAATCTATCATCTATCTATAATCTTTGTGTGTATCAATCTAAAAAAAAATCTATTAACTATCCACGTATCTATATTCTACATATCATTTATCTAACCATTCATTTTATGTTGTCTATTCTATCAAGAGGTACTTAAGAATTTAATTTTTATAAGCTGATGCAGTTTAAAGTAATATACATAATACTGGTAACAAATCTAATAACTTTGAAAAATAATGCTAAAAATTAGCAAAAGTCATAAAAGTTGCCAACATGTCAAAATGTGAAACTATACCTTTATTACTTTGAAGCTACCATTGTCTTCAAATTAGTTTCAACTAAACATTTCAGTTACAATCATGATCACATTTCCTGTCAGAACTTATTTTATTTGGAACATGGAAGGAGCTTAGCTGTCATCACTTTCTTATGAGAGTATACATCTTAGATCTGTCAAAGATTTGAAGAATTGAAGTCATAGTGCTGCCCACAAAATTAAGAAGATCTGCAGATACACAGATTCATAACCAGAACTAGAAATCCTTGAATAGTTGTCTCTATGCAACCAGCATGCAGGAGAATCTGAAACCAAGTTTTATAGGTTCCCAGTGGACAAATTTGAGAATTAAAAGCCCCACATATGGGAACCACCTAGTTCCAATCTAACCACTGAGAATTTCACTTCTGATTCAGGGTTTCTACTGATCCTCAAACAAATTACTAGAATAAAGTCTCCCTGTGTGTTTTGACTGTAGAAAGGTAACTGGAACCATTCATAAATATGGCAGAAACTATCCTCAGAGTAATTTGTTCTAGCTAAACCTAACCTCCTCCAGTTTTATCATAGCCTGAATGATGTGGTGGAGGAAAAAACACCAAGATTTCCAGAAGGTTAAAGAAATCAATATACCAGAACCCTACAGACACTGTGTTATACCCAGAAAGACCGGGATCATGAAATTATGAGATGTTTGTGTGAAGTTCATAGGGTCGCAGTCTTAAGGGCAGAGTTTATCCACAACTATAGAATGAATCCTTTTCCTGACCTTAATACTTTATGGAAGATCTCTTTACTTCAGTTGAATTTTTTGTTCATTTGGTTTTGTTTGGTTTGGTTTGGGTAGTTGACTTTATTTTTTTTTTTAAATTTTTTTATTTGATATAATTTATTTACATTTCAAATGATTTCCCCTTTTCTAGCCCCCCACTCCCCGAAAGTCCTGTAAGCCCCCTTCTCTTCCCCTGTTCTCCCACCCACCCCTTCCCACTTCCCCGTTCTGGTTTTGCCGAATACTGCTTCACTGAGTCTTTCCAGAATCAGGGGCCACTCCTCCTTTCTTCTTGTACCTCATTTGATGTGTGGATTATGTTTTGGGTATTCCAGTTTTCTAGGTTAATATCCACTTATTAGTGAGTGCATACCATGATTCACCTTTTGAGTCTGGGTTACCTCATTTAGTATGATGTTTTCTAGTTCCATCCATTTGCCTAAGAATTTCATGAATTCATTGTTTCTAATGGCTGAATAGTACTCCATTGTGTAGATATACCACATTTTTTACATCCACTCTTCTGTTGACGGATACCTGGGTTCTTTCCAGCATCTGGCAATTATAAATAGGGCTGCTATGAACATAGTAGAGCATGTATCCTTATTACATGGTGGGGAATCCTCTGGGTATATGCCCAGGAGTGGTATAGCAGGATCTTCTGGAAGTAAGGTGCCCAGTTTTTGGAGGAACTGCCAGACTGATTTCCAGAGTGGTTGTACCAATTTGCAACCCCACCAGCAGTAGAGGAGTGCTCCTCTTTCTCCACACCCTCTCCAACACCTGCTGTCTCCTGAATTTTTAATCTTAGCCATTCTGACTGGTGTAAGATGAAATCTCAGGGTTGTTTTGATTTGCATTCCCCTAATGACTAATGAAGTTGAGCATTTTTTAAGATGCTTCTCTGCCATCCGAAGATCTTCAGGTGAGAATTCTTTGTTTAACTCTGTACCCCAATTTTTAATAGAGTTGTTCGGTTTTCTGGAATCTAACTTCTTGAGTTCTTTATATATATGGGATATTAGCCCTCTATCTGACGTAGGATTGATGAAGATCTTTTCCCAATTTGTTGGTTGCCGATTTGTCCTCTTAATGGTGTCCTTTGCCTTACAGAAACTTTGTAATTTTATGAGGTCCCATTTGTCAATTCTTGCTCTTAGAGCATACGCTATTGGTGTTCTGTTCAGAAACTTTCTCCCTGTACCGATGTCCTCAAGGGTCTTCCCCAGTTTCTTTTCTATTAGCTTCAGAGTGTCTGACGTTATGTGGAGGTCCTTGATCCATTTGGATTTGAGCTTAGTACAAGGAGACAAGGATGGATCAATTCGCATTCTTCTGCATGCTGACCTCCAGTTGAACCAGCACCATTTGTTGAAAAGGCTATCTTTTTTCCATTGGATGTTTTCAGCCTCTTTGTCGAGGATCAAGTGGCCATAGGTGTGTGGGTTCATTTCTGGATCTTCAATCCTGTTCCATTGATCCTCCTGCCTGTCACTGTACCAATACCATGCAGTTTTTAACACTATTGCTCTGTAGTATTGCTTGAGGTCAGGGATACTGATTCCCCCAGATTTTCTTTTGTTGCTGAGAATAGTTTTAGCTATCCTGGGTTTTTTGTTGTTCCAGATGAATTTGATAATTGCTCTTTCTAACTCTGTGAAGAATTGAGTTGGGATTTTGATGGGTATTGCATTGAATCTGTATATTGCTTTTGGCAAAATGGCCATTTTAACTATATTGATTCTACCGATCCATGAGCATGGGAGGTTTTCCCATTTTTTGAGGTCTTCTTCCATTTCCTTCTTCAGAGTCTTGAAGTTCTTGTCATACAGATCTTTCACATGTTTGGCAAGAGTCACCCCAAGATACTTTATACTGTTTGTGGCTATTGTGAAGGGGGTCATTTCCCTAGTTTCTTTCTCAGCCTGTTATCCTTTGAGTATAGGAAGGCCACTAATTTGCTTGTGTTGATTTTATAACCTGCCACTTTGGTGAAGTTGTTTATCAGCTGTAGGAGCTCTCTAGTGGAGTTTTTTGGGTCACTTAGGTAGACTATCATGTCGTCTGCAAATAATAATAGTTTGACTCCTTCCTTTCCAATTTGTCTCCCTTTGACCTCCTTACGTTGTCGAATTGCCCGAGCTAGTACCTCAAGTACAATATTGAAAAGATAAGGAGAAAGGGGGCAGCCTTGTCTGGTCCCTGATTTCAGTGGGATTGCTTCAAGTTTCTCTCCATTTAGTTTGATGCTGGCTACCGGTTTGCTGTATATTGCTTTTACTATGTTTAGGTATGGGCATTGAATTCCTGTTCTCTCCAAGACTTTAAGCATGAAAGGATGCTGAATTTTGTCAAATGCTTTTTCAGCATCCAATGAAATGACCATGTGGTTTTGTTTTTTGAGTTTGTTTATGTAGTGGATTGCATTGATGGATTTCCGTATATTGAACCAACCCTGCATTCCCGGGATAAAGCCTACTTGATCATGGTGGATGATTGTTTTGATGTGTTCTTGGATTCAGTTGGCAAGAATTTTATTGAGTATTTTTGCATCGATGTTCATAAGGGAAATTGGTCTGAAGTTCTCTTTCTTTGTTGGATCTTTGTGTGGCTTTGGTATCAGCGTAATTTTGGCTTCGTAGAAGGAATTGGGTAGTGTTCCTTCTGTTTCTATTTTGTGGAATAGTTTCAAGAGTATTGGTGTTAACTCTCCTTTGAAGGTCTGATAGAATTCTGCACTGAAACCATCTGGTCCGGTGCTTTTTTTGGTTGGAAGACTTTCTATGACTCCTTCTATTTCTTTAGGCATTATGGGACTGTTTAGGTGGTCTAGTTGGTCCTGATTTAATTTTGGTATTTGGTATCTGTCAAGGAAATTGTCCATTTCCTCCAGATTCTCCAGTTGTGTTGAGTATAGGCTCTTGTAGTAGGATCTGATGATTTTTTGGATTTCCTCAGTTTCCATTGTTATATCTCCCTTTTCATTTCTAAATTTGTTAATTTGGATACTTTCTCTGTGCCCTTTGGTTAGTCTGGCTAAGGGTTTATCTATCTTGTTGATTTTCTCAACGAACCAGCTTCTGGTTTTGTTGATTTTTTGTATGGTTCTCTTTGTTTCTACTTGATTGATTTCGGCCCTGAGTTTGATGATTTCCTGCCTTCTACTCCTCCTGGGTGAAATAGCTTCTTTTTGTTCCAGGGCTTTCGGGTGTGTCATTAAGCTGGTAATGTATGCTCTCTCCATTTTCTTTTTGGAGGCACTCAGGGCTATGAGTTTTCCTCTTAGCACTGCTTTCATTGTGTCCCATAGATTTGGGTATGTTGTGTTTTCATTTTCATTGTGTTCTAAAAAGTCTTTAATTTCTTTCTTTATTTCTTCCTTGATCAAGGTATCATTGAGTAGAATATTGTTCAGTTTCCACGTGTATGTGGGTTTTCTGTTGTTTTTGTTGCTATTGAAGACCACTTTTACTCCATAGTGATCTGATTGGAGGCATGGGATTAGTTCAATCTTCTTATATTTGTTGAGGACTGTCTTGTGACCAATTATATGGTCGATTTTGGAGAAGGTGCCATGAGGTGCTGAGAAAAAGGTATATTCTTTTGTTTTAGGATAGAATGTTCTCTCTCTATATATATATCTGTTAAATCTAATTGGTCCAAAGCTTCAATTAGTTTCATTGTGTCCCTGTTTAGTTTCTCTTTTCCTGATCGGTCCATTGAGGAAAGTGCAGTGTTGAAGTCACCCACAATTATTGTGTTAGGTGCAATGTGTGCTTTGAGTTTTAATAAAGTTTCTTTTACGAAAGAGGGTGCCCTTGCATTTGGAGCATAGATGTTCAGGATTGAGAGTTCTTCTTGTTGTATTTTTCCTTTGACCAGTAAGAAGTGTCCCTCAGAGTCTCTTTTGATGACTTTGGTTTGAAAGTCAATTTTATCTGATATTAAAATGGCTACTCCAGCTTGTTTCCTGAGACCATTTGCTTGTAAAATTGTCATCCAGCCTTTTACTCTAAGGTAGTGTTTGTCTTTGACCCTGAGGTGTGTTTCCTGTAAGCAGCAAAATGTAGGGTCCTGTTTACGTATCCAGTCAGTTAGTCTGTATGTTTTTATTGGGGCATTAAGTCCATTGATGTTAAGAGATATTAAGGAATAGTGATTGTTACTTCCTATCATTTTTGACGTTATTTTTTAAATTTGATTGCTTAACTTCTTTTGGGTTTGATGAAAAGTTACTATCTTGCTTTATCCAGGGTGAAATTTCCCTTCTTGTATTGGTGTTTTCCTCCTATTATCCTTTGTAGGGCTGGGTTTGTGGATAGATATTGGGTAAACTTGGTTTTGTCGTGAAATATCTTAGTTTCTCCATCTATGGTGATTGAGAGTTTTGCTGGATATAGTAGTTTTGGTTGGCATTTGTGTTGTCTTAGAGTCTGCATGAGATCTGCCCAGGACCTTCTAGCCTTCATAGTCTCAGGTGAAAAGTCTGCTGTGATTCTGATAGGTCTTCCTTTATATGTTACTTGGCCTTTTTCTCTTACTGCCTTTAATACTCTTTCTTTGTTTAGAACATTTGGTGTTTTGATTATTATGTGACAGGAAGTATTTCTGTTCTGGTCCAGTCTGTTTGGAGTTCTGTAGGCTTCTTGTATATTCATGGGCATCTCTCTCTTTAGGTTAGGGAAGTTTTCTTCCATAATTTTATTGAAGATATTTGCTGGCCCTTTAAGTTGTAAATCTTCACTCTCATCTATGCCTATAATCCTTAGGTTTGGTCTTCTCATTGTGTCCTGGATTTCCTGGATATTTTGGGTTACAAGCTTTTTGCATTTTGCATTTTCTTTAACTGTTGAGTCCATGGTTTCTATGGAATCTTCAGCATCTGAGATTCTTTCTTCTATGTCTTGTATTCTGTTGTTGATATTTGCATCTCTGTCCCCTGATTTCTTCCCAAGGCTTTCTATCTCCAAAGTTGTCTCTCTTTGAGTTTTCTTAGTTGTTTCTACTTCTGATTTTAGATCCTGGATGGTTTTGCTTAGCTCCTTCACTTGCTTGTTTGTGCTTTCCTGTAATTCTTTAAGAGATTTTTGTGTTTCCTCTTTCATGACCTCAGCCTGTTGACCAAAGTTCTCCTGTATTTATTTAAGTGTTTTTTGCGTTTCCTCATTGTTGGCTTTTGTATTCTCCTGGATTTCTTTCAATGATTTTTGCGTTTCCCTTGCAAGGGCTTCTAACTTTTGATCCATTTTCTCCTGAATTTCTTTAAGTATGTCCTTCATGTGTTCCTGTACCAGCATCATGACCAGTGATTTTAAATCCAAATCTTGTTTTACTGGTGCGATGGGGTATCCAGGACATGTTGGTAGAGGAGAATTGGGTTCAGATATTGCCATATTGCCTTGATTTCTGTTAGTGACGTTCCTGTGTTTGCCTTTTGCCATCTAGTTCTCACTGGTGTTAGTTTGTCTTGTCAGTGCTAGACTCACCAGTGCAAGCTGCCCCTTCCCAGTTGGCCTCTGGTGCTCAGCTTACCTCCTGCACTGCCTGTAGACAGGGTGCTGCTGCCCAGGCTGTTCAGATCCCGAAGCAGGCACCCGAAGGCTCCCGCTGGGGCCTGCTGGATTCACGGGAGCACACTGACTTCTCCCAGCTGGCCTCCCGGAAGCCCCTCTAGCCTCTTGCAGGACCTGGAGATGTGGTGCTGTGGCCCAGGCTGATCTGGATCCAGAAGTGGAGAGAGTTGAGCTGAGGGCTCCCGCCTGAGGCCTTGCCCCAGATTGTGTCTGTGGACCAGATGGAGCCCATGTGCACCCCCAGGGAGCGCCGACGGTGTATGCTGCCGGGACCTCCCCTGTGTTCTGATCACTCTGCTGGGCAGCCGATCCCCCAACCGGGCTGGCGCACACAAGGTTAGCCTGGCTGCCCAGGCCCTGAGTCCAGGCAAAAGCCTAGAAGGCCAAGGTCCGAGCAAAGTTCCCCTAGGGCTATGACTGTTAATTGGGTCTGCCAGGTGACCAGGATGGCAGGCCTGCGTGCTCGCGCTCCCCGAAAACGCTGGGAGAGTCTGCTGGGCTAACAACCTCCTGGGCGGGTTGACACACAGATGGCCCACCAAGCCGCCCAGTTTTGGGGTCAGTCCTGGGCCTTTTGGGGCCTAGACCCCCGCTTTGTTAGCCTCAGGCTATGCCTGTTAAGGCTCTGCCCGCCAGAGCTCTCTGTCGTCCTGTAGGCAAAATGGTGGCGCGCGCGCAGGCCAGGGCAAAAAACCTCCTGGCTGGGTTGGCACCCCGATGCCCCCCCCCCCCGAACAGCCCAGGGCCTGGGTGCAGGCCAATTCCCCGTCGGGCTCAGAGTCCCGCGGTGTTGGCCTCGGATTATGTTTGTGTACCTCAGTCTGTCCGATATCTCTGGAGGCTGAAACCAAGATGGAGGTGAGCCTCTCCTGACTGGCAGGAGGCCGAGTTCTGAAGTGCAGTTGACTTTATTTTTATGTTTGCATTATGTTTTGGAGGGGCCGGAGGTGGAGGAATATATAAGGATAGCAAATGCAAAATAGTCACAAATATAGTTAATATTCATTCAACCATATCAAAAACCATCTTCATCAATGTTGTGAGCACACCAACATTAAAAGGGCACATTTCTTTGGATTAAAATAAAAACAAAACCTACAATATATTATCTCCATAAAACCCACTTTAAATACGAAGACACATATATTAACAAAATAAAATAATGTTTACCATACAACACTAATCAAAAGTAGTCATTGGCTCAACTAATGCTATATCGTGATGAAAAGTCACTGCTGTCCTCAATTTTATTAAAGTAAGTAACCCAAACCTGATAAAACTGCAAGAAGCAAAAGATGAATCCATTATTATACATTAATTCTTTATTGTAATTAGAGATTCTTATCCCTGTCTCCTTCCCACATAAATGGATAGATATCAAAGGCATAGGGCGAGTACATTGCTGAGCTCAGAGAACTCAACATAGGTCAACACTCAACATAGATACTTGATACCTTGTTTGTTTACAAGCATATTATCTGCTCTTCTAATACTATCAAAGAACATTCAGTAAGATAGTCCACATCCTGTGTATGGTATAAATCTTTAAAAATTAAAGAAAAAATAAAGAAAAGTTAAAGATGGAATGTCTCTTCTCAGACCACAGGGGAATCGAGCCCGAAATTAATAATAAAAATAAAACTGGAGCTCAAATATGTTTCCTAGTTATAAATATCTCAAAAATAAATCCCAATGACAATTACAATTCTGGCTGATTATCTACATGAATTCATCCTTTGATGTAATAAGGATAAATGCCTGATCTTTGGTTATTGTTCTAATTTATATTTGCCAAATCTTTCTGTTTGGTATATAGCTTGGGCATTTTATTCAACAAGATACTATGAATTGATTTTTATTATTATTCCTTTCAATCTAAGCATTTACAATGTGATTTTTAATGTGCCCCTTAATTTATGTACATATAATTGAATGTTAATTTCCTGTTTTTTATTTATAAGTCTTATGTTTAGTCTATACAAAGCAACAGATGCGCTATATTATATTATCAATGCATAAATTTCCAAGCTTAATAATGCAAAATATATTGCTTAAAGGCAACCCTAAATAATGCTTAAAAGAAAGGCCTCTGAAAACACAATCAGAGCTATGTGAGTGAGACAAAAAATAAGTTTAAACTATCATATTAAAAACATTGCTTTATAATCTTAAAGTGAATAGAATATGGTTCAATTGTCCGAGTCCAGTGATATCAAATATATAAAATATTACTAAGAATTGAAAGCTTTGTGTACAAACTATGTTTTTATTGCCATCCCTTTTAATCTCAGAATATTTAGATAATTTATTATTTTTATTTCTCCTTGATTACCAATGAAAAACACAGACACGATGGCATGTACCTTCAATTCCAGCATACTGAATCCAGAGGTGGATGGATTTCTGTGAGTTAGAGGCTAACCTGTTCAACAGGGAGAATTCCAGCTCAGCAAGGACTACATAATGAGAGCTTTTCTTCAAAAAGTCATTTATATGAATATAAATTTCTGTATATATTATATTTAACTTAAAAAATTAAATTTTTATGTCTTTAATATTAGCAGTTGATAGGTAAAATTTTTCTCTTCTTTGAAACCTTTACAAATGTTTCCTATTTACATTGAATTTTACAAGTATATAATGAATATTCTCTTTCATAACAATAATAACGCTATCAGCTAACACTATCATTAATAACTAATAACATCTCATCTGTTTTCAACTATATGTGCTATCTTAAGATAGACTACTTCATAATCCTCTTAACCAAATATGTCAGAATCGTGGACTAAGATAGTAAAGTTTTTGAAAATAACAGTAGCAACTATTTGCTACTTTTCTGACCCGGAAATCTCTGAAAGAGCTGAGCTGCTAACAGGATTGTATCTGGCTCCATGAAGTTCTTTGCCGAAAGCTCTTTGCCTGCCCTTACATTTCTGTGTCTCCAGAGAGCCGTTAAAGCATTTGGGATAATTATAAACATTATTGACAGGCAATAACAGGCTTTTCAAAATATCCATTTAAAATCATAATAATACTCATATTTGCATTACAATAGAGCTACTTAAGCTCTCAGCCTATTTAGAGGAGAGGAAAAATATGCCACGGGCATTGTTGTTCCCTATATGATATTCGATTTGAAAATTCATTTTTCCCATAAAGAAGGAATATTGTAAGAGCTTTGAAAGAAAATTCAATACATTGAAACTGTAATTTTATTTGTAAAACCCATCATTTATGTATCATCAAGGCTTTGAGTACAAACATTAAAAACTATTCATTTTTAACTACCTGAAGTATCCACTTTTCCTGCCACCTCAAATGATTCAATTTTTATCTTAGTTTTTCAGCGGACCATAGATTTCTCTTCAATTACATTGTATGTGTTCTCTAGCGCCAATAAAATGTATATACCTCCATTTACTAAAAACATCCATATTTATTATGCACTTTCATATTTTCTTCCTTTAAATGTTATGACTGGCATAGTAAAATAGATATTCCCTAAGTGGCGCCAATATCTGAATGATTAACAAATAACATTGCCATTTAGATGAAATCATGAGATATGGTGAAATAAAGGATAAATAATTTATATCACTAGTTACAATATTAAAATCTATGTGCAGATTCTGAAGTTCTAAAAATAAAGTGTAGATCAAAATTGCACAACTGGGGAAGTCAAGACATATAAACATATAACCTCTACGATCATGACAAAGTCGACATGGGGGTCGACTGGGATTCACCGTGAGAGGGATGAATCTTACTTGAATATTTGGTTTCTCAGATAAGTGTATCTGGCTGCAGGTGTATATCCCATACAACCGAACTCACTTGAGTCCCTTTGCGTCTGCTGTTGCTTTGGGGTATTAATGCAGCAGCACTCAGAATGTCTACACTGATTAGCACCTCAGCTGAGAAAACAATGCCATGCTCTCCTTTTGTAACACGATGGCCCTGTGAGATCAGCTCACAATTGCTCTTAGGTTTCTTTTATGCCTCGCTGCCTGTCTGTGATAAATTCGTTTCACATAATAGTTGGCATGTAAAGATTTTCTATCTTACCACATTCAGGCAACTGAGAAAATACAGTCCAAGAGTCACTGGGTAGAGGTGTTTAAACTCCTGTTCCTGGTGACCAGCTAACCTCCATATAATGGGAACACTTTCTTGCAAGAGCAAATCTGCTCAGCCCTTTAATGAACTCGAAATCCATGCCCACTCAGGATGGTTCTCTCTACATACAAAGTAAAAACGACTATATTGGACAAAACAGGTGGGAAATTTTCTTTCTCCACAGTCATTCTGGGGTATTCATGAAAAGGTTAATGATATAATAATGTATTCTTATTCATGACAAATTATAATTCATCAAAAGGTACCCCACCACCATTTAGTCTTTATTGTCAAAGGAAATCATGACTATCTTCTATCTATATTTGGGGGCTGATATATAAAAGCTAGTGAAAGGGCTGATTTGTTCATATATTTTTTACACCCCATTTGATATCAGTAAAATGAGTGAGAATTCTATTTTTATTGGTTTTTTATTTATTTATATTTCAAAAAATATTCCCCTTCCATGTTTCTCCTCTGAAAACCCTGTATCCCATCGCCCCTTCTGCCTATTCCAATGGGGGATTTTCCCCATGCACCCACCCACTCTTGCCTCACTGCTGAATTCTTTTTTTTTTTTTTGGTGTCTTTTTTTTATTATTATTCGATATAATTTATTTACATTTCAAATGATTTCCCCTTTTCTAGCCCCCCCCACTCCCCGAAAGTCCCGCAAGCCCCCTTCTCTTCCCCTGTCCTCCCACCCACCCCTTCCCACTTCCCCGTTCTGGTTTTGCTGAATACTGTTTCACTGAGTCTTTCCAGAACCAGGGGCCACTCCTCCTTTCTTCTTGTACCTCATTTGATGTGTGGATTATGTTTTGGGTATTCCAGTTTTCTAGGTTAATATCCACTTATTAGTGAGTGCATACCATGATTCACCTTTTGAGTCTGGGTTACCTCACTTAGTACTGAATTCTTAACACACACACAAGCCTGTGTAACCTAAAGAGGACCTGTGTGGATCTTTTTAACAAGAGAGATGCAGTATCATTTTTATCCTTGCCTTTTAGTAGACAACCACGTGCCTTGATATGCCAAAATAGAAACACCGAGTTAAAGGCTCTAATTTCAAATAGTTCTTCTATCTTTCACCTCTGTTGTCTTACAATAGCATCTAGGTTCTTGTTAAGTCTGTACCCAGAAAACTCAATCCTCATACTGCTGTCACTCTACAGAATTATTGTGTCGTAACTCTTACTTGCTAAGGTCATCAGTATACTTGTCCACATCTTCTTTAAAGAGTCTCACGATCATTAGCTTACCCATTAGAAAAGTTAAGTCTAAGATTTTTACCCCCAACACTGCTGAATCAAAATCCCCATGTGAATTAGATCTCAGGGGATTTCAGTGTATGCTTGAGCGATAGATACCCTGTGCTTTGTCATGAAGAAGAGAAGAATAATTGAGATAGCCTACAGGTATGACAGCTGACATACACTACTGCTGTTGGCCCGATGAAGACAAATGCCTTTAAGATATACACCTGAGGTTAAAAGAAAAGAGCTTTATCCAGTGGATACATGCCAAGTGCCAGCTACTGTGTTACTTTGAATTAGTTGGGGAAAAAAAGCACAAAACAGCATCCAATACCCCACACCTTCCCTAAGTCAAAATGGGCCTAAGAAGGAGGCGACAACCTCAAGGTTCCCTAATGGCCATTATCTTCCTATTACACGAATCCTGTCCATTGTACTTTAGATGAACATGTTGCTCCCTGGCTCCTTGTCAATCCAGAATCCCATAACATCATCAACTTGGATTGTATTCCTTATTTACCATGGCACTTATTAAATTTGCTGGGGCCTTGTGAATTTCCCATTACATTTGTTAAAGGCGTCATCTGCCCTTCCAGAGCGATGGAGTATAGTGAGCTACTGCACATAACTATGTACACAGCAAATCCATTATTGTATATGGAGCACAGGGATTGCCTGATGTTCGAATATCTCATGTGTAACACCATATGTCTAATATTTCATGTAATTCTCCATAAGCCACTTTCATGTGTAAATTTCAAGGGACATAACATCTGACAAATGAGACTGACTACAAGTGCTCTAATATAGCACTGAATATTTTACTACCTATGAGCGTTTCTTGACTGAGGAGTTCTACTTTTAATGCTCATATAGCTTCTGCTTCTGATGTTCCACCTTGAATAAATTCTCCTTCACGGTCTGTCATCTCTTTGCTAGCGCTTTTGATCTTTAGGCTACATTTTGTGCATATCCCAGATTTAATTTTACCTTTGTGCCACCAGGGCCTAACTCTTATGAATGGATCCTGTAGACTGTCAACCCTTCTGAGGTCCCACTGGGTAAAAACAAAACAGAAACAAGATAGCATTTGAAGCTGTTCCCAAACTGGATGATATCCCACTCAGTAAATCCATGTTTGTACATTTCATTTTTGACATCACTAGTGAGAAGCCCAGGAAATTCCTAAGTCTACCAGGAACCCTTGGAGAGCCTGTTCTAACGAAGGTGCAATGAATCACAAGGTAAAAGGGAATCATGACCACCCACTTACAAAGTACAAAGTGCCCGTGCATGTCAAGATCAATGGATTTCTTAGAAAGGAATAAGGGAAGGACAAGTAACAAAAATAAATCAGATAAAGACTAACTATGAACTTGCAGGAGATAAAATACAAGTGATGCAGACCTCAGAAATATGGGCGTAACAGATTCAGGTGTAATTTAATTGATTCCATATCTAACAAGATGTTTGTGAAATGCAAATGCCTAACAATATCAACTGATGGGCAACAAAGAGATCCAACTTCCCTCATTTACAGCTTGTAAAAACATAAATTTGTGAATATGTTTTGAAACTAATTGCCAGGATTTACTAAAGGTAAGTGTGAATGTATCCAGAATCCCAGCATATTCACATCAGGTATATGCATAAGAAGGCTATATGACAATGGTAGGGGGAAAAACCCAGATGGTTTTAAGGCACACTCAGAAGATGAAATTATATATAGATGTAAAAACGCAAACCCAACTATGATATCCAGTATCAATGTCTTAGAAATATTTTTAATAAAGTAATTAGAAAATTTATATTCAATTAAATATATAAATATGTTTTATGTGTGAATACAATTGCAGAAGTAAAAATGCAAAGGTGCAGAACATGTATTTAGACTCCTATGTATTTTTACTAAAGATGCACAGACTAAAGATGCTCAGAAAGAATAAAAGTATCATAGTATGAGCTAATGTCTCAGTCAGTAAAGCACTTATTATGAAACCTTGGCACATGAGTTCCACCACCAGTCCACAGCCATAATCCTAGCAGTAGGAGGAATTAATAGCAACATCCTTTGAGATCATAGCCTGCTCATCCTTCCAACTGGTGAGCTCCAGGTTCTCCAACAACAAGTCAACCTTTCAAAATATAAGGTGGAGAACAACCGAGAAAGGCCCTAATACTAAGCTCTGGCTTTCAGGCGTACACACAAGCACATGTGTCCATATATTTACACACAGACATGAATATGCAAAATACACACACACACACACACATAACGAATGTGAAAAAATTATGCCCAAGTACCTACTGAGAGTGATAAATAGAAAGATAATTTCTTAGGAACCGACAGACTGATTTCCATAGTCGTTGTACCATCTTACAATCCCACCAGCAGTGAAGGAAATTGTACAACCACTATGAAAATCAGTCTGGCGGTTCCTAAGAAAACTGGACATGACACTTCCAGAGGACCCTGCTATACCTCTCCTGGGCATATACCCAGAGGATTCCCCAGCATGCAATAAGGATACATGCTCCACTATGTTCATAGCAGCCTTATTTATAATAGCCAGAAGCTTGAAGAACACAGATATCCCTCAATGGAGGAATGGATACAGAAAATGTGGTATATATACACAATGGAGTACTATTCAGCAATTAAAAACAATAAATTCATGAATTTTTTAGGCAAATGGAAGGAACTGGAAAATATCATCTTAAGTGAGGTAACCCAATCACAAAAGAATACACATGGAATGCAATCATTGGTAATTGGATATTAATTAACCCTGAAGCTCTGAATACTGAAGATTCAATTAGCATATCAAATGATATGCTATAGGACATATGGGGCGGGGGGGACTGGGAAAGGGGAAAGATTTTGGATTGTAAACAAAGAATATAGAAAATAAAAATATATATAAAAAAGATAATTTCTGAAGAAACTCATGAAGACTTTCATAATGTGCTATTTCTTAATCTGTGTAGTGGGTCCAGTAGAGGTCATTTCAGTACTTCTTAAAACCTCTGGATAGTTTGTGTATATTATTTCATATGCATCAATAATAATATCATTCGAAGTTCAAGAGTAAAGAGGCGAGTGATCTGCTCCTGAGTGAGCTGTGTGTCTAACACCCTTAGCTCTATTTTTTCCTGCTGTCTCTAAATGTAAATGGGAAGCAGTTATATTTTGCTGGTCGTGCTAATGCACATCAGTGTGATGAAGCAGAAGCTTACTCTGAGATCATTGTGTACAGAAGGCTCCCTCTACACTGTTCTTCAGAATCTCTCTCATCGTTGGAAGCAGCAACAGCAATGAAGGGGGAAAATATGGTATTTCATATTCAAATGAAAGCCCAGAAAAGAACGTGTAAAATAAAGCCCCTCCTTTGCACTTTCCATGAGGAACCTGTATATTTCAGTGAGGAAAATGTATGTAATGCTGTCTACGGAAAAAACATCTCTGCAAAACACTCATTGTACAGACATCAGTAAACTTTTTATTTAGTGCCCATAAATGTGATTTATTAAACAGAGCTTGGAATGCTTCAGTCTAGAGTTCTCTGTCTCTGTTTCTATTTCTGTTTCTGTCTCTGTCTGTCTGTCTGTCTGTCTGTCTGTCTGTGTGTGTGTCTCTCTCTCTGTGAGTGTGTGTGTGTGGTGTGTGTGTGTGTGTGTGTGTGTGTGTGTGTGTGATGCTTTCATTTAGCTTAGTTATGCCCAGAACTGGAGGCCATATCTTCCAGAAAATATTTTATAGGAGTGAATTGGCCATTACTAATTTAAAGCCTTCCAGCTGAGTAGCCTCCACTGCCTGTGTGTGCAGCAAAATCTCATCAGTCCCTTGTGTAGTGAAATTCTGTTAAAGATCTGACTTTTGTTCCAGATACATTGTAACCATTTTGTTTTTACAACTCCATAGCTTGTGGCTAAAGGTAGTAAGAATTGGCACATGCTTCCCTTTCCCCAGTAGAAGAGCTAGTTGTGAATAGATGGTGGGTTTTAGCATACTTCATATATTTTAGCATACAACACTTCTTATCTTATTTAGCTATCAAGTCTGTATACCAACTTTTCACCACACCTGAAAAGAGATACACAGCCTAGACCTAATTTGGAAAATAAAGTTTCCCCAAAACAAACTCATAACAATTTTTAAAGAACTCGTACTCTTTTGTTTTTTTATTAAAAGGTAAATTTATATTTTAGTGTTGAACTTTTCTACATATGTGGTTGTGATTGTGTATGTGCCGATATATGTGAGTCGATGCCTTATTCACTTGTGTGTGTGTGTGTGTGTGTGTGTGTGTGTGTGTGTGTGTATAGAGGCTAGAAGTTAATGTTTAGTCACTCTTTTCAATGGTTTTCTACCTTAGTTTTGAGACAAGGTCCGTCACTGAGGGGACTACTCACTGAATAACCTAGAATGCTGGACGGCGATCCTTAGGTTTTCTACCTAGATTACAGTCACAAGTCACCCTCCTTGACTTTCTGTTCAATGGGTTGAACTCTTGCTCTGATGCACATAAAGTAAGCAGTTTCTGAATTACCTGATACCCTAACCCACAATTTATTTACTTTTTGTTTGTTTTTTTGTTTGAGACAGGGTTTCTCTGTATAGCTCTGACCGTCCTGAAATTCACTCTGTAGACCCAGTTTGCTTCAAACTCAGAAATCTGTCTTCCTCTGCCTCCCAAGTGCTGGGATTAAAGGCTTGCGCCACCACTGCCCAGCCATCAGATCCCATTACAGATGGTTGTGAGGACTTGAACTCAGGACCTCTGGAAGAGAAGTTACTACTCTTAACTGCTGAGCCATCTTTCCAGCTATTTACTTTAAATAAATATAAATGCTATGCAGTAAATGTATTGTAGTTTGCATAAACACGCACATAATTTTTTTAACAGTTCCACATGGGGTTTATTGGAGAGGGAATGGGCAAGGGTGGTGGTGGAAAGAAAGGGGGAGGGAGAGATAGATGGAGGTGATAATCATATTTATACACAGATGGTGACATGGTCACAGGTAAAGGTGAGCCCAGTGAACTCTCAGTAAATGGTGGCTGTTGCCTTGGCAGCAGGCCTATAGTTAATGCTGTTGCCTATGTGGTGTCACAGGGGTTGGAAGTCCCGATACCAACAATTGTTGCTTTGTGGTATTTTTGGTGTTATTTTTATGTTTGTGTGGTTATGTTCTTTTGGGTTTGTTGGAAGATTACTTTCTTGATTTTTTCTATGGTGTAGTTTTCCTCCTTGTGTTGGCCTTTTCCATCTATTATCCTTTGTGGGGCTGTATTTGTGGAAAGATATTGTGTAAATTTGGTTTTATCATGGAATATCTTGGTTTCTCCATCTATGGTGATTGAGACTTTTGCTGGGTATAGTAGTCTGGGCTGGCATTTGTGTTCTCAGAGGGTCTGCATGAGATCTGACCAAGATCATCTAGCTTTCATGGTCTCTGTTGAGAAGTCTGGTGTAATTCTGATAGGTCTGCCTTTATAAGTTACTTGACCTTTTATTCTTACTGATTTTAATATTCCTTCTTTGTTTAGTGCATTTGGTGTTTTGATTATGGCGGTTATGTGATTAAGGGGGTTATGTGAAGGGAGGAATTTCTGTTTTGGTCCAGTCTGTTCGGAGTTCTGTAGGCTTCTTGTTTGTTCATGGGCATCTTTTTCTTTAAGTTAGGGAAGTTTACTACTATAATTGTTGAAGATGTTTACTGGCCCTTTAAGTTGTAAATCTTCACTCTCATCTATGCCTATAATCCTTAGGTTTGGTCTTCTCATTGTGTCCTGGATTTCCTGGATGTTTTGGGTTACAAGCTTTTTGCATTTTGCATTTTTTTTTGACTGTAGAATCAATGCTTTCTATGGTATCTTCAGCACCTGAGCGCCTTTCTTCTATCTCTTGTATTCTGTTGTTACTACTTGCATTTATGGTTCCAGATTTCTTTCCAACATTTTCTATCTCCAGAGTTGTCTCCCATTAAGATTTCTTCATTGCTTCTATTTCCATTTTTAGATCCTGGACAGTTTTGTTCCAGTTCCTTCACCTCTTTGTGTTTTTCCTGTAATTATTTAAGGGATCTTTGTGTTTCTTTTTTAAGGACTTCTATATGTTGACCAATGTTTTACTGAATTTCCTTAAGGGGGTTATGTATGTCCTTCTTGAAGTCCTCTATCAACATCACAAGATATGATTTTAAATCCAACTCTTGCTTATCTGGTGTGTTGGGGTATGCTGGTCTTGCTGTGGTGGGAAAACTGGGTTCTGATGTTGGGAAGTAGCCTTGGTTTCTCTTGATAGGATTCTTGTGCTTGCCTTTTGCCATCTGGTTATCTCTGGTGTTAGTTGGTCTTCCTGTCTCTGGCTGGAGCTTGTCCCTCCTGTGGGCCTATAAGCCTGTGTCCGTACTCCTGGGAGACCACTTCTTTCCTGGCAGGCTCTTCAGTAGAGGGAAAGGGGTCAGAAGGCTGGCATCAAGCTTTTCAACATAGAGAAGTTCTAGCAGGTGGATGTCCTCTCTGGTCAGCCTGTTACCTGCAAGGTAGTCGTCTCTGTGGATCTTCAACACAGGCTCAGAGGTTCAGTCCATTGTCATCAAGGCAGAAACATGGCAGCATCCAGGCAGAAATGGTGGAGGAGGAGCTGAGAGTTCTGCATCTTCATCTGAAGCTGCTAGTGGAAGACTCCACGTAATTTATCATTAGAGTTTAGAGCAAACACTTTCTATTTTCAATTGATTCAGATTTAGAGGTGAGCCTTTCAATTTTCTAAGCATATTCCTTAGTATATATCATTTGTTCCTGTTTTCCCTATAATTAAACTGAACCTAATGGTAGTGTTTATTTACTGCCACCTGAAGAGGGAAGAGTAAAAAGAATACACTACAAAGAAATGAGCAACATGACTTATTCAACAATTAAAAATGATGTAAACATTATGTAAATAGGTAAATTTTAGTGTCCACAAAAATCTTTGTCAAACTCATATCTTGGTTAGATAAAAGACCTAGATAAATAAAAGTTGGTTGAATTCTAACTTTCAGCCTGAGTTGGAAAGGAAGTGCTTATTTGAGACCAGTGTGCTAAATACAAACTAAAAGAATGATTCAGGGGCAGGAGGGCAGACACAGTTTTGGAAACTCAGTTACAGATTGACATCTGTGATGTTTTTATACCTTTCTTTGCTGATGGCTTGACTTGTTCGAATGCTTGAACATGGAGTGGGTTTAAGAGCAATTCAAGGGCCTTGGCAATATTTATGTAGTTTGTTCAAATGTTATTTTAATATGTTCAACCTGCTATTTCAAATATTAAAGTAAGCTTTGGTTGAATGCACTTCATACTCTTGAATGAGGCATTATTTCATCAGCCTACTGTCAAAGGCCTACATAAAATCATGAGTAAGAGTAAAAGTCAATAACATTTAAATACACTTGGAAAAATAAGAAAATAATATTCTTCAACAATGATTATAGTATGTAACTATTTTTGACCACACACAAATACCCCTTCTTTCACAGATTATTATCTAGAAAATGTATGATCTATTCTATCACTTGAAATTCAGGATGTTGTATTACTTTCTTAAATTAACAAAATAAAGTTTTTTAGATTAGCATGATAATCGGTTTTATATTAGCATCTTCATACATGCATTTCATTATACTTGGTTATATTTTCCTGTATCATTAAATATAAAATAAGAGTAAGAAACTATTGTAAATTATTTATTATGATATTGTACTCTCTGGATGTTGATTGTTATTTACTGTATCTGAAGGAAATAAACAGAAACCCAAGTATTAGTGTGTATAAATATTTGTTTTGGTTTATTCTAACTCTAGATTCATGGCTTGCTTTAAGTCAAGAGTTCAAGGATCAACAGCCTAGGTAGATGCTTCTCAATTTGCCCTCCACAAATGATAATCAGAGGTATACGAAAACTTAAAACGAACAAACAAAAAAAGCAAAAACGGTTGTCCATCAGAAAAATATACTGTGTCTTGTTTGCTCTGAGCAGTATAATTGGGTTATAGACAGAGACTATACCTGAAAGAGTCACAAAATATGGAAGTCTTACCAGAAGTACTTTCTTAGACTTAGGATGACTTCAGGAGGCAAGAGCATGTGATAAGAAAATGCAATGTGGATCCTGTGCCACAGCCCTCCATACCTAAATACCACTGATTAAAAGCTGGTCTCCCAGGGGTGCTGATAAGCCTGTGAGCACAATTCAGACAACCACTTCTGCTCAGAGAGACTCACCTGGAGCCCCCAGGACACAGGAACCTAGGAGATGCCTGGGACAAGATCCTTCTGGTTTCCATCTGTTCTGGGAGCTGATCCTGTGCCACAGTGCTCCCCACCCAAATACCTTCAGAAAAGAGTTGTTCTCCCAGGAGTGCTAACACACCTGTGAGCACAGGTAAGACCACCACTTTTGCTCAAATTTATGGACCAAGAAGGACCTGCCCAGAGCTATCAGGACACAGGAACCTGGGAACAGCTGGGGAAAGGATCCCTCCAGTTTCCTTCTGAACCCCAGAGCTGATCCTGTGTTACAGCTCTCCATAACCAAATTCCTCCAGGAGAGAACTATTCTCCCAGGAGTACTGACACATTGGCTTACAGAAGGGACAAGCCACAGTCAGAGACAGCAATATCAACTAAAATCAGAGATAGCTATATGGCAAGGGGCAAGGGCAAGGACATAAGCAACAGAAACCAAGCCTACTTGGCATCATCAGAACCCAGATCTCCAACCACACCAAGCCCTTTCTACCCAAACAGACCAGAAAAGCAAGACTCTGATTTAAAATCACATCTCATGATGATGATAGAGGACTTTAAGAAGGACATAAATAAGTCCTTTAAAGAAATACAGGAGAACACAGGGAAACAGGTAGAAGCCCTTAAAGAGGAAACACAAAAATCCCTGAAAGAATTACAGGAAAACACAACAAAACAGGTGAAGGACTGAATAAAACCATCCAGGATCTAAAAATGGAAATGCAGATAATAAAGAAATCACAAAGGCAGACAACCCAGGAGATAGAAAACCTAGGAAAGAGATCATGATGCAAACACCACCGACATACTAAAAGAGACAGAAGAGAGAATCTCAGGTGCAGAAGATACCATAAAAATATTGACCCAACAGTCAAAGAAAATGTAAAATGCAAAATAATCCTAATCCAAAATATCCAGGAAATCCAGGACATAATGAGATGAAACCTAAGGATAATAAGTATAAAAGGGAGTAAAGATTCCCACTATAATGGGCCAGTAAAAATATTCAACAAAATTATAGAAGAAAGTTTACCTAATCTAAAGGAAGAGATGCCCATAAACATACAAGAAGCCTACAGAACTCCAAATAGATTGGACCAGAAAAGAAATTCCTCTTGTCACATAATAGTCAAAACACCAAATGCAAAAAAAAAAAAAAAAAAAACCAAAAACCAAAAAACAAAAAACAAAAACAAAAACAAAAACAAAACAAAAAAACCAAAAAAAAACAAAACAAAAACAAAAACAAAAAAACAAAGAAAGAATATCAAAATCAGTAAGGGACAAAGGTCAAGACACATATAAAGGCAGACTTATCAGAATTACTCAAGACTTTTCACCAAAGACTATGAGAGCTATGGGCAGATGTCATACAGACTCTAAGAGAACACAAATTCCAGCTAAGGCTACTATACACAGCAAAACTTTCATTTACCACAGATGGAGAAACCAAGATATTCCATGACAAAATAAAATTTACACAATATCTTTCCACAAATCCAGCCCTACAAAAGATAATAGATGGAAAATGCAACACAAGAAAGGAAACTATACCCTAGAAAAAGCAAGAAAGTAATCTTTCAACAAACCCAAAAGAAGATAGCCACAAAAACATAAAAGTGTCATCAAAAATAATAGGAAGCAACAAACACTATTCCTTAATATTTCTTAACTTCAATGGACCCAATTCCCCAATAAAAAGATATAGACTAACAGACTGGATACTCAAATAGGACCAGCATTTTGCTGCATACAGAAAATGTACCTCAGTGTCAAAGACAGACACTACCTCAGAGTAAAGGGCTGGAAAGCAATGTTGCAAGCAAATGGTCCCAATAAACAAGCTGGAGTAGCCATTCTAATGTAGAATAAAGTCAACTTTCAACCAAAAGTTATCAAAAAGGATAAGGAAGGACACTTCATACTCATCAAAGGAAAAATCTACCAAGAACCATCAGTTCTGAACATCAATGCTCCAAATGCAAGGGCACCCATATTCGTAAAAGAAACTTTATTACAGATCAAAGTACACATTACACCTCACACAATAATTATGGGAGACTTCAGCACCCCACTCTCATCAATGGACAGATCATGGAAACACAAACTAAACAGAAACACATTGAAGCTAACAGAAGCTATGCACTAAATGGATTTAACAGATATCTATAGAACATTTCATCCATCAAAAGAACCTTGTGGTACCTTCTCCAAAATTGACCATATAATTGGTCACAAAGCAGACCTCAACAGATAGAAGAAAACTGAAATAATCCCATGTGTTTATGTCAGATCACCATGGACTAAGGCTGGTCTTTAATAGCAGCAAAAACAACAGATTTAGACCAAGATCACTGGGAGCTGATGCAATGATTCAGGACTCATCAAGAAATACCTGGCTTCTGAGTAGCTTCTAATTGCCTAACTAGTTTAACTCAATAGTGTGGAGAAATTTGGACTCCAAGAAACTGGGGTGGAGGATGTGGAGAAAGAGGAACAGTCCTCCATTGCTGATGGGACTGTCAGCTGATAAAACCACTTTGGAAATCAATGTTGTGTTTCCTCAGAAAATTGAAAATAGTTCTACCTGAAGGCCCAGCTATACCACTACTTGGGATATACCCAAAAGATGCTTCAACATATAAGAAGAACACATGTTCCACTATGTTCATAGCAGCCTTATTTATAATAGCCAGAAGCTAGAAACCACCCAGTTGTCCCTTAGCAGAATAATGGATACAGAAAATGTGGGACATTTATGTAAAGGAGCACTACTCGGCTATTAAAAACAATGACTTCATAAAATTTTCAGGCAAATGGATCAAACTTGTAAACATCATCCTAAGTGGGGTAACCCAGTCACAAAAGAACACACATGGTATGTACTCACTGATAAGTGGATATAAACCCAATAGCTCAAAATTCCCATGATACAAGCTACAAGTCATATGGATCTTAAGACTAAGGAAGACCAAAGTGTGGATCCTTTGGTCATATATAGAAGGGGGAACAAAATAATCATAGGAGATAGAGGGTAGCAAGGACCTGGGATAGAGAGAGAAGGGGGAAGGAGAAAGCGGGGCAGAATCAGGTATTAGAAGAGACAGGAGAGACGTACAGAAGGCCATAAAATCAAATAGAAATATGTAGCCATGAGGGTTGAGGTACTGGTGTAGTCACTAGAAAATTGCAGATACCAGGGAGAGGCAACCAGGACGCAATGAGGATGACTTTCCTGAAATACACAACAAAGCAGAGATAGAACCTGTAAAAGCCACCTCCAATAGAAAGGCATGATCTCAGTTGAGGGATGGGGCCACCAACCCATCTAAAAAATTCTAACCCAGAAATGTCCAAAGGACAGACAGATCCAAATATTGAAGAGAGACTGAAGGAAAGGCCATCCAGAGACCACACCTCCTAAGGATCCATCCTATCTGAAGACACCAAATCCAGACACTATTGTTGAAGTCAAGAGTGCTTGCTGACAGGAGCCTGGTATGGCTGTTCCCTGAATGGTTCTACTAGCACTTGACCAATAAAGATGCCGATACTCACAGGCACCCACAGGACTGAGCCCAGGGACTCCAATGGAATAGCTAAGGGAAGAACTGAAAGAACTGAAAGGGATTGCAACCCCACAGGAAGAATAATATCAAATAACGAGACCACCCAGAGCTCCCAGAAACTAAACTACCAACCAGAGAGTATCCATGGCTCCAAATATATATGTAGCAGAGGATTGCCTTATCTGGAATCAATAGGAAGGGAGGTCCTTGGTCCTGTGGAGGCTGGATGCCGCAGTGAAGGGAGATGCTAAAGCAGTGAGGTGGGAAAGGGTGGAGGAGCACCCTCATAGAGGTGAAGTGAGGGGGGATGGACAAATGGGATGGAGGATTAGTAAAGGGGATATCATTTGAAATGTAAACAAATAAAATTAATAATAATAATAATAATAATAATAATAATAATAAACTGGGTGGGTACTTAGCTCTTGTTCACTGTATCACTAGGAATAACAGTATGGTAGGACACCACATTTTGAAGAAATACTCAATACTGTCTGAAAGGGGTAATTATAGCAGCAACAGCTTAGGCCCTTGAAGGACATGTGGAGCTTTCAGTCACTCTTTGTATTGCTTTTTATATATTATTTAGCCAACCTAAAGTTGGCTGTGCAATTTGTGAACCTTTTTTTTCGTTTTTTTATTGGTTATTTTATTTTATATTTCAAATGCTATTCCCCTTCCCAGTTTCCCCTCCATAAGCCTCTACCCCATACCTCCTCCCCTGCCTCTATTTGAGTGCTCCCCCAAACTGCTCACCCATTCCTGTCTCAGCTCGCTAGCCTACCCTGGTTCATGGAACCGCAACATGAATGAGGAGATCCCCTCCCAGTGATGCCAGATAAGGTAATTCTCTGCTACATATCCAGCTGGAGCCATGGGTAGCCCCTGTGTACTCTTTGGTTGGTGGTTTAGTCCCTGGGAGCTTTGGGGGGGGGGTCTGGTTGGTTGGTATTGTTCTTCCTATGGGGTTGCAAACCCCATTAGTTCCTTCAGTTCTGGCCTTAACTTCCCCACTGGGATCCCTGCTCTCAGTCTGATGTTTGGCTCTATGTATCCACCTCTGTATTGGTCAGACTCTGGCAGAGCCTCTCATGGGACAGCTATACTAGACTCCTGTCAGCAAATGCTTCTTGATATCAACAGTAGTGTCTGGGTTTGCTGTCTGCAGACGGGATGGATCCCCAGGTGGGGCAGTCTCTAGATGGCCTTTCCTTCAGTCTCTGCTCCACTCTTTGTCTCTGCATTTCCTATTCACAGGAGGAATTCTGGATTAATATGTTCGAGGTGGGTGAGTGGCCCCATCCCTCATCTGGGGGCCGGGCCTATCCACTGGATATGGTCTCTGCAGGTTCTATCTCCAGTTTATTGGGTATTTCTGCTAATGTCCTGGGTACCTCTTGGGTCTCTGGTATCTAGGACTTCCTAGTGGCTACCCTAGAACCCCTTATCCAACTGCTGATCCCGACTCAGTACTTTCCCCCCATATCCTCCCATATCTGAACCAGCCACTCTTTTTCTCTCCTTCTCTCTCCCTCCCAGATCCCTCTCTCCCTCTACTTCCTGAGAATATTTTCTTCCCCCTTCTAAGTAGGACTTTGGTGTGGTCTTCTTTCTTCTTGAGTTTTCATATGGTCTGTGAGTTGTATCAAGGGTATATTGAACTTTTTATGTAACTTTGCTCTAATCATGGCTTTCATTTCTTTTTTATATTAGATATTTTCTTTATTTACATTTCAAATGTTGTCCCCTTTCCTGGTTTTCCCTCTGAAAACCCCCTAACCCATCTCCCCTACCCCTGCTCACTAACCCACCCACTCCCACTTCCCTGCCCTGGCATTCCCCTATACTAGGGCAAAAAAAAATGCCCATCAAACTATTTTTAAAATACTGAAATCTCTGTGTATGCCATATGAACAAATTAAATAAATTAATATCATTCATCCTCTTCATTGGCTGCCATTTAGTAACCTTCAGTAATTCTGAGCATTTTTAATTATAGAGAAGTAAACAAAAGTATTTCTCCATGAATATTGCTATTCAATAACAATAAAAACAGAATATGAAGAGAAATATGTAAAGGCACAGTCTTCATATAAATTTGCTGAACTTTACATAATTAGGTCTGGACAGATAGTTTCAGAATAAAGTATATATCTTTTAGCTCTCATACCTTCTTAAATTATTATCCTTCATGGAATTTGACACTTTTTTATCTAGTTTAGCTTTTAAAAATAATTATATTAATTATGTAAGAATTTCTATACATCATATTTCGATCATGTCACTCTCCTTCATTTATTTCCTCCAAGATCTACCCTCATTTTCCATATCTAGCCAACATTATATTCATCATATTTTTGAAACAGTATCTTTATCACCGACCCTGAATAATATCTCAAACATCAACATAGCCCTAACATGATAGAGAAAAATTAGGAAGGGAATATATTTAATCCACAGGCACAGGAAAGGACTTTCTGAAGTGGACTCTGATATAACACAAGCATCAAGACCAATTTAAAAATCGGAACACAAGGAAATATAAACCTTTTGTACAACAAATAATATTGTCATTTGAGTGAAAAGACAGCCTGTAGAATGGAAAAGGGAATTTACAAGGCATACATGCTAATATTAGTCAGCTGTTAAGAGAAAAGAAATTCACTATTAAATAGATGAGGCTGGAATCAATCATTCTGAGTAAGGTAACCTAGGTTCAGAAAATAAAATTTTATATGCTTTCTCTCTTATGCAGGTATTACATGTTATTTGCAATATGCACATAGGTCAGAGGTAGTAGGGGGCTTTGGAGAATTCATAAGAGTAGAGGTGGACCACAGAGATATGAATGGGGGAAGAAGAATAGTAAAAGCAGAACAGTTAAATCCAGTGCATGTTGGGGATAGTAACGACGGGAATACAGGGAAAGATGACTCATACTAATGACTGAGAACGACATGGAAAATTACTCACTCCTGTAAAAGCTACCTGAAAGAATGCATCTAGTTGAGTTTAAGACATGTTATAATTGTTACTTTTAATGACAATTTTAAATGTTAAAATATCCATGCTAATATTTATATTAACATAGGCCACCCTTTGAAATTATGTTAGGTTTCAACATTTAATAACATACACCCACAGGATATCATATGATTGTTTTTGTCCTAGAAACTTTAAAGTAGTCAGAATCATAAGAGCATGTTTTATTTTTTAGCCAAATGTTTGTAAATACTTTCAAAATATAGCTCTTGATTGGCAAGGGTTCTCCATTCATTTTAAAATTTGTTTCAATATTAATTTTCATATCAAATGGTAAATGCAGATAATACTCATCAAATGCATAGTCCACAGCAGATATACAGAAAATGTAGTTTCACATTCTTTAATAGATAAAAACATATTCATAAATACTACATCAGTATAATACATTAATAACTTTGTAAACATATGAACTATGTAAAACCATTGTCTTTTTAGCATTAAAATCCATTTTTTAATTAATTTGGAAAAATGTGTATTTCTAGTATTGTTGTCTAATATTATCTTAAACTATTAAGAGGAATATTTTTTTCACAAGTATCCAAATAATTACATGCCAATTAACATGATTTTCACTATCAACCTTAAGATTTTTATTCAACAAATATTATTTTGTTGTCAATATAATTAAGGTCTGAGGTGATAAATAAATATTGATAGTTTATTTTTATGACAGGACTATTTATTTTGAGGTAAAGGAGACATATTTTCATTTATCCTAGATTAACCTGGATATTTCTACATAGGTATGACCTCTAATTGCTGATCTTTCTGCCTGTACTTTCTAGCTCTGGGGTTGTAATAATGCACCATCAGACCTGGTTTATGAGGAGGAACCCAGAGCTTCTTCATGTTAGGCAAGCACTATACCTGTGAAGCTATATCCCTGATGCTCAAAGCAAACTTCTTAGACAAAATAAAAATGGATAAAGAGACAACATGAAACTTTAGGTAATATATTGGTGCAAATATATATATATATATATATATATATATGTATATATACATACATATATAAATATATATACATATATATGTATATATATATTTGCTTTAATTCATTTTACTATAATGGAAGAATTTTTAAGCAATCATTTTAGATTGCTTAAATCTACAATACTCAACTAACTCACATATCAAAGAAACTTATCAGCTTTATAAATTTCAGCGAGGCAACAGTCCTCCCATTCTGGGAGTTTTTTCCTGATGCATGGTAGGTACTTCAGGCTTTCTTTTGCATACTTGGGGTGTGGACATTTTTAGGGATCAGAGATTGCCTGTGGGGATCTGCCATATCACACTACCTTTCCAATCTAGATTTTTTTCAAACCATCATGGCACCCAACAAGTTTCACAAGTTTTCTCCAAGTTCAACTGTGAGTAATAGAGCCACGCCAAGCTGTCACCTTGTCCTTCTTTTGTAAGCTGAGGAATTATTCTTCATTATTTTAAGTGAAAACACTTTTCAGCTTTTCACTCTTGTCATTCCATTCGGCTTGCTTCTGATTAAGGCATTTTAAACCACCCTCTGTGTCCTCTTCTTCCACTAAGGATTTGAATGGGGAAGGAAAAGGCATGACCATCTACATACTGATAATCTTTATTATGACATCATGTCCACTGGCAGAAACATAGACCCTTTATCCAAAGAACAAAATAGGTATACGTATGAGCATGAAAAATATCTCTCATGAAACCTAGGAATTGTATTTCAATTTACAAATATTTTTTAAATGAACACAATAGGAAAACCATTGTAAGCTTTGAGTTTGGTAAAACATTTTGAAATATGATATAGCCTGATCTACAAAAATGAAAGAGCACATTCTATCCAAATCAATATCCGAGCTGTTGGGTCTGTGATTGGTGTTGTTGAAAAATGTAATTAAAACCCAAAAACAACTATTTAAGTATATTTCTTAGAAAAAACATGTAAACAGTACACAGAAACACTTTGATAATATTAATAGTAATAAATAAATAGTAAAGCAGGAAAACACTGACTGAATCCAACTGAAACATTTGGATGAAAAAATGTCAGAAAACCAGTATAAGTATTATTTTTTAAAAAAATATGTAATTGAGATGGTGCAAACTGGTAAAAAAAATTATAAATGCTTTTTGCTAAATTAACACCACATGTTGTATGACCTCACATCTAAGACATTCCGTAAAGGACAAATCAGAGAGATAGAAAAAGAATGTACACTTTTCAAAGATCTGACTTGAGTCAAAAGCAGAGGAGAGAGACGGGTCACCAAAGTGCTCTGTGATGTGGATATTTGATTGAGTTAAGCTTCTATGCATACCTCAAAACTCTGATGGAATTCTGATGTATACAAATTGTTAAAAACAATATCCAAGGATATTGGCAAACCTCAAAAGGTAATTCAGATTACAGAAATATTTTAATAGATTTACAACTTCAACTACCCTGAAAAGTTGAGGTGGAAATAAAAATCCAACTACTGTTTTACTCGATAATGCTCTGGAGAAGCAACAGAAAGCCCACGACCACTGTCAAAACTTGTTAATGTTAGAGCTTAGATCAAATGGCCTCTTAGATAAGTGTTTTTTAAATGTGTCATTAAATATAAGAAACCAGAAGTCCTTGGAGGAACAGGTAATTCTAACTTCAGAAAAGAAAAGAAAATTTAAAAAATCCAGAGAAAGTGCTAATATAGAAATAATTAATGAATATTAATGTAATGTAAAATGAGATGGAAAAACAAAATAATGTCATTGTTGATTTATAAACTAGAGAATATTTCATTATATACTGACATAAGCAATAGAAGCAATGCCAATGTACTTAAATTTCACTTAAAAGTAGTTCAAATAGTTTAATATAGCAAGCATTATAGACATTTTAAAATAACCTAAAAATTTTAAGCAGAGCCCACTGATTACAACAACTTTTAATAGTGTATTTTCATAGCTACAAATAACTTAGCACAAGATGTGATATGTATTAATGTTATTGGGATAATGGCCATGTCTTTAGTGAAGCATCTTGACAGACATCATCAAAACTTATGGTTAAGGATGATATCACCATACTAAGACATGTGATATTGAAATGGGTACACCCATTCTATGGTGAACATATCAGTATAAAAATGACACTAACATGTGATGCTGATATGGATATGTCCATTTATTGGTACATATGCCATAAATGACGAGCTTCAGTTTCTATAAAAAAAACAAAATCAGGCAAGCTTAAATAGGGAGATCATTCTACAAAACAATTTTGACATTATTCTTCCAATGTATCAAATACATGACAGACACCAAGGAACTTTCACAGGTGGGAAAAAAATAAGATCAAATGGCTGCAAATCAATGTGAAGCTCTAGTACACATTTGGCGCAGTTAGGGGTATTGACGAAAAAAATAAGTACAATCTAAAGTAAGCCCATAGATTATATAGTATGTGGGTACCAGCATAACTTCTGTTTTAATAACAGAAATACTGTTATCTTGCTGGATGTCAGTGATAGAGAGGCTGGGTACAGCGTATATGTGAATCATTATTTTTATTTTTTATTGGTTATTTTATTTATTTACAGTTCAAATGTTACCCACCTTCCCAGTTTCCACTCCACAAGCCTCCTGTTCACTCCTCCCTTCCCCTGCCTCTATGAGGGTGTTTCCCCACCTGGCCACCCACTCCTGCCTCAGCAGTCTAGCGTTCTCCTATCCTGGGTCATCAAGCCTCCACTGGACCAATGGGTACCCCTGCCAGTGATGCCAGACAGGACCATCCTCTGCTACATATCCAGCTGGAACAATGGGTACTCCCTGTGTGCTCTGGTTGATGGTTGTTCCTGGGAGATTTGAGGGGTCTGTTGCTCTTACTATGAGGCTGCAAACCGCTTCATCTCCTACAGTCCTTTTCCTAACTTCCCTATTGGGGTCCACACACTCAGTCCAATGTTTGGCTATGTACATAGCATCTTTATTGGTCCAGATCTGGCAAAGCCTCCCAGGGGAAAGTTATACAGGGTTCCTGTCAGTAAGCACTTCTTGGCATCAGCAATAGTGTCTGAGTTTGGTGTCTGCAGATGGGATGGATATCTAAGTAGGGCAGTCGCTGGATGGCCTTTCCTTCAGTTCCTGCTCTATTCTTTGTCCTTGCATTTCCTTTTGACAGGAGGAAGTCTGGATTAATTTTTTGAGGTGGGTGGGTGCCCCCATCCTTCTACTGGGAGCCCTGCCTATTCCCTGGATATGGTCTCTACTGATTCTCTCTCTCCCCCTTTGCTGGGTATTTCAGCTAAAATCCTCCCTGTTGTGTCCTAGGAACCTCTTGGGTCCCTAGCATCTGGGAATTTCTAGTGGCTACCCCTGTTCCTGCTCTCTCATTGCTTCGAACCTCCTTTCAAATTTCTGACGCTCTGTACTTCTCCCCATCTCCTCCTACATCTTCCTCCCCCCTCCTCTGTCCCTCCTGGATCCCTCTATTCTTCTATTTCCCAGAGATAGAAGCTTGGAATACCCATGATACAACTCACAGACCATATGAAACCAAAGAAGAAAGATCAAACTGAAGTATGGATGCTAAAGTACTACTCAGTAGGGGGAATTCTTATTTTTAATGATTATAAATCTAAAGGAATTCCAGGGTAAGTTAAACTTTATCTTATCATCTTCAAAGTTAGTCATATTTGTTTGGGAAACAGCATTATGGGAATCTCATGTATATTCATACATAAATCATCAATATATCATATGCAATATATATTTGTATAAATATCAAATATGTCTTGTTTCACAAGAGTATATTTTCCACAATACGAAGGAAGAAAGTAGAAAAAAAATGTTTATAAATTCTGAGAAAATTATAATACTTTTTGATCTAAAAGACATACATAGAAAGGGAAGCAGATATAACTAAATATTATTTTCAAATTGTGTCTAATTAGACAGATATTAATGATATTAGATATTATATAATAGCAATTACATTACAGAAAAAGGAAATTAGATCAATAGCAAAGATATTTAATAAATGCAATTAAAGGAATACCTTAGAGAAAGCTAAACTATGAAAATATAGTAACAGTAATATATAAATAAAGTTAAGAGTGTTTATACCATATTTGCTCAGCTAGAAACTATGGACCACAGCTCTTCTAGTCTGTCTAGAGTTAGTAAATGATAGTTTCCTATAGATATTACAAAAATACTAAAAGAAGATTCCAAATAAGTTGGCAGATTCTCAGTGGTGAGCCAGTTACCTTACATCTGTAAAATTTCTAAAAGAACCTCTTAAATTAGAGGTAATCATGCCTATAGGGAATGGCCAATAGCTATTACAGGCCTTTTCAACTAAAATAATGAATAGCACATGGGTTCATTTAAATGATAAGTTTCTCTGAACTTTTCAACAAGTATTTTATCTGAAATTAAAGGTTATGTTAATATCATTCCATAATTTCAATTCTTCTAGATTGATATATGCCATACCATTTTGTATTAGTAGGGATAACTATGGTGAGCATATATTTATACTTATTGAATATAAAAAACCTTGTTTACATTTGCAGAGAGTACAAAGGATCATGATGAGTGTTATTTCACAACAAATAGAAATATAAATCAGAACATCTTCCACTGGAGAGAAAACACAAAACAAAGCAACCTTGCTAAACCTCTGGTACTGCCATAATTAGGTTCATTGTCTTATAAATGGGTAAGACCTTGTTGAAATGGACCATGCTATATTCCCTATTTGTCCAACACTTGCAACAATCATTGTCTTTTAATATCAATGTAGTTACTGAGGCTCCATTATGGATATTGTGGAGGAAGTGTTTTGTCTCTGCTGGAATTATTACAGTTTCAGAATAGAAACAAAGATGTTGTGAGGAATATTGTTTAAGAAAATCTGACGTGTCTATTATTAAAAATGATGTTGAAAATACAAACATATTTATGAGCAAGAGAAATATACTGCTCAGGATAGAAAGATGAGCATCTTCTGGACCCTCTTTCAGGAAAGAAGCTTTTCGATGTCTGTCTCCATCCATCACACTGCAAATCAAGACTTAAAGTTTAGTAGTACTTAGGAAAAGTGTGATGTCACCACTATGTCTTATTTGTCATTGAGATCTCAAGACATGTGAATCCCTGGCAGAACAGAATGTCTTTATCTTGAAAATACATGTTGACTTAGTTTGACTTCCTAAAGGAGAAGCTTGAACAAAGATTTGTAAACTTGAGAGGTGAGAAAATCACAAGTAAAGGGAAAAAGGAAAACAATCAACAAGCACTTCATTGAGCTGGCTTAATCTTAAATGATTTGATGAGAGATTATAACCTAGGATGGAACACATTCTCCAAATTATTAGAAACATTAAACCCATTGGACTAGAATACCACCATCCCTTAAACACCTGCCAACCATACTGCTAATAATCCAAAATTTTGGTAAACATTTCTTATTTAAAGTGTCCTGTGTGCAACAGAATTATGGTTAAACAGCCAACATTTTAAAGTCCAGTAAGGTAGTCTAATCATGTGCTCAGGGAAGTCAGGGTAGATGGAAACGAAGTGGCCAGTGTGCGTTTCAGAGCTCCTCATCAAAGGGTTGAAGGAATAGGCTTTAGAGTGAGTAGATGCAAGGCCTTTTCCTAGTCCTCTTTCTCTTAGAAAGCCGGCGTTATCTTTACTGGTTTGCATAGAGAAATTGATACAATGAATATTTTACATCTATCTGACCTTTTTATGAAAATGACACTCAACTTTAAATAAGGCTTTATCCTAAATTAATAGAATAATCTGTTGAGTAATCACTGAGATAAAGGTAAAAGCATCAGGCAAAATACAGCATACTCTCATGAATAGGAAAAAGAGGAAGGGGGCCATCTACTAGCCTGGATTGGAAAGGAACTTCTTCCATCTGAAAAAGAAAAAGAATATGCACCAAAAAATAAAATAAAACCCACTAAGGATATGATACTTAATGGTTAATATGTTCCTTCTAGAGTTATGCGCATGACTAGAGAGTCCCTACTCACCAGGGTCATTATATATTATCCCCAAATTATTAGTCAAGGGAATTAATAAAGACAATAAATTAAAATGAATTCCAAGAATAGAATAATCAAGATGTTGTATGAATAGCATAATTGTGTGTATGTATTATCAGAGGAAACCAACAGTGGTTGAACTGCTGTATCTAGTTGCATCATGTTCATTGTACAAATATCAATTGCATTTGTATTCAGTATCAATAAACAGAAAAGGCAGTGAATAAAAAAATTGTGGTTAAAATAGCATCAAAACTGGGTTGCTAGGGAGATAGATTAGTGAGTAAATTGCTTACTCTGAAAGCATGGAGACCTCAGTTCAGATTCCCAGTACCTATGTAAACACACTTGTAATATGTGTTTTTATATATACACATATACAATATACAATATATTATTGCTAATATTATTGATTAAAATGATCATAATCATATAAATATATGACATATTATATAATTATCATATATTAATATTAACAATCAAGGTAAATAATATTGATAATGTTAATATGTTATATACATTAGAATATATGTTCTCTATTAGAATATATATTGAGTATATATTCTAGATATATTATACACAGAACATATATAATATGTATATAGAATATATTCTAATAAAGACTATATTTACTCTAATATAGACTCTATATCTATCTTTAGAGAGAAAGGGAGCATCGTGAAATTAGAAAGTAGGTCAAGAAAAGATGAAAAGATCTCAACATGGGAGGAACAGTGCAAAGAACAATTGACCACACATACCATGATTGTAGCAGTGGGCTACAGTGAGCAGGAAGAGGGTGGTGGCAGGAGAGATGTAGGAAGGAGGCTGAGAGACATCTAAAAATTAATGTATGCATGAAACTAATATGAAGAATTCCATTCTTTGCATGCTAGTTAAATAAAAGAAAAAAGTTAATTTAATTAATATATAATTTTTATCTCTGCATACTAATGTCTCTTTATAGTGATGTGTCTGTTTATCCTTTCCTGAACCTATCCTCTTCATCTCTATGGCTTTGGAACAAGCTCTGATATCAGGAACTTTTCTTTGTTCTTTCCCAGCCTCTTAAAAAATGATTTTGGCTGTCCTGAGCACCTTACATTCCATAAGAATTTTAATATCAGATGGCAATTTCTGTAAGCACACTATTTAAGACATTGATGAGCTTCTCCTTGGATCTGGGCATCAGTTCTTGGAGTGTGCCTTTTCATAATGTCCATCCCTCTGATCAATGGAACTGGTTTACATTTCCAATTTTTTAATTCTCTAGAAATTCCCTCTCCCTTGATGGTGTATAGTATTCAGAATATGTGTGGTTTGTTTTCTTTCCCCTAAATTTATTCCTACATAGTTTTATTTTATTTTTTAGATTCTTTTTTATGCACAAATGTATTGTAAGTGACATGGGTGCATATGTGTAAACACCTGAAAACAGAAGCTAGAGGTTAAAGTCAGGTATTTTTTCTGAACATGGGGTTTCTCGCTGATCCTGGAGGTCACTAATTAGGCCAAGCAGAATAGCCAATGAGCTCCAAGGATTCATCTGCCTGCCCTTGCCTCTCTAGCTACAGATTACAAGTGTGTTTACCTACATGCTGGGAATCGGAATTGTGGTCTCCATGTTTGAACAGCAAGCAATTTATTCACTAATCTATTTCCATAGCACCCAGTTTGGACACTATTTTATACACAGTAGTTTTCCTCATTGCTAGTTTGCATACTGATACTGCATACTGATACTGAATACAAATGCATTATTATATTCTATAGAATAATAGAATATTCTATATTAGAATATATATTCTCTCTATATAATCTAATATCAATGTAAATATATAGATTTTTCTCTCACCCACAGTGTTAAATTATAAGAGAAAATAATGCATTTGCTTTTCTGACTGTGACTTATTTTGTTTAACATAATACATTTCCAGTTCCATTCATTTACCTGCAAAATGATCCCATTTTTCTTTTTAATTAAAATTATTCATTAATTAAAATATAATTTAGAGCTAGAGAGATGGCTCAGTAGTTAAGAGCACTGGCTGCTCTTCCGAAGGATCAAAGTCTAATTCCCAGCACCTATATAGTGGCCCTAAACAGTCTGTAACTTTAGTTTCTAGACATCTTATGCTATTCTATTGTCTCCATGTGTACCAGACAAATGCATTGCACATACTCACACCCACAGCCATGCAACTACTCACACAAACCAAGATTGAAAGAGATCGACATTTGGAATGTAAACAAAGAATATAGAAAATAAAAAAATAAAAAATAAAAAAGAGATCTAAAACACATACATACAAAATAGTAAAGTAAATCAAAATATATATAATTACATTTTCCCCTTCCTTTTCATTCCTCCAGATACTTCCACATTTCTGTATTAACCTCTGTCAATTTGAGTTTCTTTTCTATTATTATTATTATTTACATATATGTGTATATATAAGCATAAATATACAAACACAACCTTCTGTATTTATTGAGTATTCATAATTTCAAGTTATTATTGTGATCATACTTTAAGACCTGATTAAAATTTATTGTGTACAGAAACTGCATTTTCTTCACACATTCATCAGTTGATAACAAATAGGCTATTTCCATCTCTCTAAGAAGTAAACTCAGGCAAGAATCTGACATTAAGGCTTGACAAAGAAGTAAGTTCAGACAGGAATCCAATTTTAGACTAGAACAAAGAAGTAGTTTCAGGCATGAATATGACTTTGGGCTAGGACAGGGAAGTAGGCTCAGATATCTTGGTCATCTTGACAAGCCCTTAGAAACAGTGATCATGGGACTTTGTTTATTGCCTTGCTTGTTCCTGGACTATTTGTGTTTATTGTCTTGCTTGTTCCTCATTGTACAACTTGCCCTTAATATTTGCATGTAGTTAAAATAATATAAAAGCAGATTGGGAGAAAATAAACCTGCCTTCACTCTTAGAATTGACTGGGTCATGCTGAAAAAAAAATTGTGAACACTGCCGAAATAAGTATAGATTTACCAAGACTTTGAGTCTCTTGAAATAACCTCAGAAATGCTACAGATGGCTCATATTGTCATTGTATTTTTAGTTCTGAGAGCTTCACTTGGATTTACTGGATGGAGTGGTTTGTGAGTCTACCTGCAGTGAAAAAGTCTATCCTGTTTATATGTTCCATTATATTTACTGAGTTTTGTATTCTGAAAACTCTCTATTCCTGGGATGACACCAATTTTGTCATACTGTATGATCATACTGTGTTTTCATTACTTTTCTTCAGTAATGAAGCCATTGAGAGATTATCCATGGTACAGTAGACCATTTACAAACATGCACATACAGGCAGCATTAAGTGGATTCAGTGAGTTTTAAGAAGAGGACATGGTTCAGGGGGGATGGGGGGGGACAGGAAGGGATTTGAAGGGAGGCTATAGGGCAGTAAATACAATATGTATATATAAAATGTTCAAACAAAAATTTTTAAAAAATAAAATAATTATTATAAAAGGAAGGAATAGTAACCAATGCAATAATAGCCAGAAGCTAGAAAGAACCCAGATATCCCTCAACAACGGAATGGATACAGAAAATGTGGTATACATACACAATGGAATACTACTCAGCTATTAAAAACAATGAAGTCATCAGGGAAATACAAATCAAAACAACCCTGATATTTCCCCTCACACCAGTCAGAATGGCTAAGGTTAAAAACTCAGGAGACAGCAGGTGTTGGCGAGGATGTGGAGAAAGAGGAATACTCCTCCACTGCTGTTGGGATTACAAGATGGTACAACCACTCTGGAAATCAGTCTGGCGGTTCCTCAGAAAACTGGGCATGACACTTCTGGAGGACCCTGCTATACCACTCCTGGGCATATACCCAGAGGATTTCCTGGCATGCAATAAGGACACATGGTCCACTATGTTCATAGCAGCCTTATTTATAATAGCCAGAAGCTGGAAAGAACCCAGATGTCCCTCAATGGAGGAATGGATACAGAAAATGTGGTATATTTACACAATGGAATACTACTCAGCAATTAAAAACAATGAATTCATGAAATTCTTAGGCAAATGGTTGGAACTGGAAAATATCATCCTAATTGAGGTAACCCAGTCACAAAAGAATACACATGGAATGCAGTCACTGATATTGGATATTAGATCAGAAGCTCTGAATACCCAAGACACAACTCACATATCAAATTATTCCCAAGAAGAAGGAAGGAGAGCGCCCTGGTCCTGGAAAGGCTTGATGCAGCATTGTAAGGGATTACCAGGACAGAGAGTGGGTTGACTGGGGAATGGGTGGAGGGAAGAGGGCTTATGGGACTTATGGGGAGGGGGGAACTGGGAAAGGGGAAATCATTTGGAATTTAAACAAAGAATATAAAAAAAATAAAAAAATTAAAAATATCCAATAATTCATGAAATTCTTAGGCAAATAGATGGCGCTAGAAAATAACATCCTGAGTGAGGTAACCCAATCACAAGAGAACACACATGGTATACACTCACCGATAAGTGGATATTAGCCCAGAAGCTAGGAATACCCATGATACGCATGAGTACAGACCACATGACACTCAAGAAGAAAGTCCAAAGTGTGGATACTTTGGTCCTTTTAAGAAGGGGGAAGAAAATACCCATGGGAGGAGATACAAAGACAAAGTGTGGATTAGAGACTGAAGGAAAGGCCATCCAGACACTGCCCCACCTGCAGATCCATCCCATAGACAGTTACCAAACCCAGACACTATTAGGGATGCCAACAAGTGCTTGCTGACAGAAGCCTGATACAGATGTCTCCTGAGAGGCTTTGCCAGTATCTGACAAACACAGAAGGGGGACGCTCTCAGCCAACTACTGGACTGAGCACAGGGTCCCCAATGGAGGAGCTAGAGAAAGATCCCAAGAAGCTGAAGGGTTTGCAAAAATATGAACCAATCAGTACCCCCAGAGCTCCCAGGGCCTAAACTACTAACCAAAGAATGCACATGGAGGGACCCATGGCTCCAGCCACATATGTAACAGAGGATGGCCTTGTCGGACATCACTGAAAAGAGAGTCCCTTGGTCCTGTGAAGGCTTGTTGTTCCAGTGTAGAGGAATGCCAGGTCAGGGAGGTGGGAATGGGTGGGTTAGTGAGCAGGGGGAGGGGAGATGGGATAGGGGGCTTTTGAAGGGGAAATGAAATGGGGTAACATTTGAAATGTAAATAAAAAATCTAATAAAACCTAATCAATACAATAGTAGAAAAAACAGCTAAGTTTTTTAGTCTGTGGTTGCTGGTTAATAATATCATTTGCTACCCATTAATTCCTAATATGTCAGAAAATATGCTCGTCAGCATTGTAAATATATCCTATACAACCCATCAACTCAATGAAGACTTTGTGAAACCAAATGTATCATATGTGAACGAACCACATATGAATGATGTCATATGTGCATATGATTATGCCCTTATAATATAGATAAATTTCTTCTCTTCTTAAAACAACTTTTCCCTTTTCCGAGAGAATGTTTACCAATTACAAACTAAATCCTTCTAAACTGTGCAGTACCATGATGAGTATGCAGAAGTGAATTTTGAAGTTCAGTCATCGAATGTTTAATTGATAACCTGCAAGTACCTCTTCAATAAAGTACCCACAGAGCATCTAAATTTTAATGCCCACCACACTTCGAAGGCATCTGAAAGGTATATCATTAAAATACCTCCCTACAAACTCTGTAGGTTCTATCATGGACTGAGAACACGCAAATACAGTTCTTTCATTCTGAGCTTTGCCTTTGGGGTTATTCCAAAAGAAAACACTGCCACCTAATGTTAGTTATCATGGTAATAGCTCAGAAAGTTTATGTAATTCAGGGGAAAAAATACTACCATCCTGAGGCTTTTCTTAACATTATTTTTTATGACCGATTAAATCATAGTTTGAGATTCGTAAGAAAAAGAATTCTGTATTTGAAGTTATATTTCAGCAACAATTAGGATGGCTTTAGTGTCACTGTCATTAAGCCACTTGTTTAATGTTTAATCGAGTTTAACTACTATGTTAAATCCAAAGGTAACTCCCATCCCTATTCCTGAGCATATGTGCCAGTTAAATATTTAGTATTGTATAGCTTCCTATACAATATAACCTCAGATGAAAAGTATTTAAATGCTAAGTGTAATTAAAAATAATAAAAGAATACAAAAGGAAATAGGTTCTACTGGTTTGTTGTTTTATTGAGATAAGGTTTTATGTATCCTACGATGGCCTCTTAAAGTCACTGAATTGAAAGGGTACCCATGAGGAACTGCAAACTTTTATCCCTCTACACCCTGAGTGCTAGAATTGAAGACCATGACTGTTAACAGGGACTAAATGCAGGCCTGTGCTTTCAGATGGGAAGTACCCCTCTGAAAACACAGCTGCGTCTCCTGCTTCAGCTCTGTCTTTAAATGATAAAGAAGATGCATTACAATCACAGGCTACTGGAAGACCTTCTTCAAAACAGAAAGGGACCAAAAAATGGCCTCAGTGGAAAGTAATTTCATTTCAAGACTATTTGTTTTTCTTTAAACATTGTATATGTTCCCAGAGGGTTCTTGACTTCATGTATGTGTGTGCACAGCATGCGTGCCTGGTGCCCATGGAGGCATGCAGGGAAAACACCCATACATACTGAACAAATATTAAGAAAAAACTAATCTGTAAGATATGTATACATAATGCTGGATCTTTGATATATTCCTTGAGATTTTAATTGTGCGTGTGCATGATGAAGGGTTTGTGGCACAGGGACATAATAAAATTACCACAGCAACCATACTGAGGTGAGAGAAGAGCAGTTTGAAAGCCAGCTCTCTCCTCACAGCTTTCTGTGACTGCCTGGCAAGCAACTCGCCCCACTCAGCCTCACCACCAAGCATTATTTCTAAATAGATTATTTTTAGTGAGCTTGACGTGAGGAGCAAATTCTCCTTATTCCACATATTTTCTGGGGCTCTAAATTGTTCCATTTATAACATTTTCTTCATGAAGTTATTAAAGAATAGGAAAAAACCCTCAGTATCTCATATTTCATTGAGCACAGGCGTTTTAATTGTTCTAAAATGTGATTTTCTTTTAAAAGATTCTCTACAGTACAATGCTCCCCTTTTTCTGGTTCCCATCCATGACCATTTTAAGAGACATAAAATCACGAAGGATATCATCCGCAGCTCACCATGATCATAGCAATCTTGAGAGAAGTATAGTGAAAGACGAAAGGTCTAAGCAAGTGTGAGAAAGAGAGCAAGCAGTTCAAATGGATCAGGCAAGGAATCCCAGAATGAATGCTGGCTTCGGCATTATCTAGGTAAAGACTGTTTTATTTGCTTTTGTGTTGTTTTTGTCTTTTAACCCCATAAGTGACCTAAATAATCCTGTTGCCAAGCAAACCCAAATCCTACAGCCCTGGCTGACTTGTTAGGTGGAGATGATACGCTGTGTTCTACCATACCAAAGGCAAACAGTTCTGTCAGGAAAACCCCACGGCGTTTTGATGGCGCCATTTTCTTTCTTTTTTTCTTTTTCTTCATGTTTTCTTTTTTTTTTTTTTTTTAGATATATTTTTTATTAACATTTCAAATGATTTCCCCTTTTCTGGCTCCCCACTTCCCGAAAGTCCCATAAGCCCTCTTCCCTCCCCCTATTCCCCCATCCACCCCTTCCCACTTCCCTGTTCTGGTATTCCCCTATACCGCTGCACTGAACCTTTCCAGAACCAGGGGCCACTCTTCCTTCTTCTTGTACATCATTTGATATGTGGATTATGTCTTGTGTATTCCATGTTTCTAGGCTAATATCCACTTATCAGTAAGTGCATACCATGAGTGATCTTTTGAGTCTGGGTTGCCTCACTTAGTATGATGTTCTCCAGCTCCATCTGTTTGTCTAAGAATTTCATGAATTCATTGTTTCTGATGGCTGAATAGTACTCCATTGTGTAAATATACCACATTTTTTGTATCCATTCCTTCATTGAGGGACACCTGTTCTTTCCAGCCTCTTGCTATTACAAACAGGGCTGCTATGAACATAGTGGAGCATGTATCCTTACCACATGCTGGGAAATTCTCTGGGTATATGCCCAGGAGTGGTATAGCAGAATCCTCCAGAAGAGTCATGCCTAGATTTCTGAGGAACCGCCAGACTGATTTCCAAAGTGGTTGAACCATCTTGCAATCCCACCAGCAGTGGAGGAGTGTTCCTCTTTCTCCACATCCTCACCAACACCTGCTGTCTCCTGAGTTTTTAACCTTAGCCATTCTGACTGGTGTGAGGTGAAATCTCAGGGCTGTTTTGATTTGCATTTCCCTAATGACTAATGATGAACATTTCTTAAGGTGCTTCTCGGCCATCCAAAGTTCTTCATGTGAAAATTCTTTGTTTAGCTTCCTACCCCACTTTTTAATAGGATTATTTGGTTCTCTGGGTTCTACTTTCTTGAGTTCTTTGTATATATTAGATATTAGCCCTCTGTCGGATTTAGGGTTGGTGAAGATCCTTTCCCAATCTGTTGGTTGCTGTTTTGTCCTTTTGACAGTGTCCTTTGGCGCCATTTTCAGAATAGGCTTGGGTTAGGCCAGGTTAATCCCAGGGAAGTTCTGCTGACTGAGATACAAGGAAAGGGAAGACCGAGCCTCATTCCTCTATCAAATTCTTGGACTTGAAGAAGGGATGCAGGTAGAAGACCTGCCATGTGGCTAGTTCAATGAGACAGATCATTGCAAAGACTCTGAGGTACAGGACTCTGGTGCTCATGGAATCATTGGTATCGCGCATCTCCACTACCTGCTTCTTCACATATGCCAAACCACTAACAATTGCTTTTCAAAGGTCCATAGGCATCAGAGTACCTACTCCAATGGTTTGAGTTTCTTAGCTTTTGCAATCTCGTCCTAAGTCTTGCCCCCAATCCATGCTTCTTGTGTAGAATCACGAGTTGGTCGGGTATCTGCCCATTTTTCTTCCTCCCAAAACACACTTCAAACTTGTCATAATCTTCCATGGTAAAGGTAAAATTCCACTTAGTTGTGTCCTCATTGGTGTACAGAAGATGGCTAACAGAGTCTGTCATTTGAATTAGGTGTGCAGGTCGCTGACATCCCCAGACTCTTCAGTGATCTCACACGTGCCCCTCATTAGAAGGTCCTTCAAGATCCCCCTCATGGAGATACTCGCAAGAGCTCACCACCAGATGGGCAAAGATGGTGAGAACTGAGACAGCGCCAAGCAGTAATGCAAAGAGCCATGCCAGTGGGTTGGCCAAGCAAGGAATGTGGGCCAGACAAGCTAGGCAGTGAACTAGGCTCTGTGGCACTGGAGCCTAGCTTACTACCTGGTGCCTCTAATGTTTTATATTTTAATTTAATAAGTGCCATAGCCTCAAAGTTCCCATTAGTTATTAGTTTAATTAGAATACAGACCTTTGTTCATTAATTTAATATTAGCATAATATGTCTTCAAATCTATTTTTTTCCTTTGTGTGTGTGTGAAATGCAGAGGTTTTTTTTCCTATATTCTTTGTTTAAATTCCAAATGCTTTCCTCTTTCCCGGTCCCCCCTCATTCCCCGTAAGTCCCACGAGCCCTCTTCCCTCTGCCCATTCCCCAATTATCCCCCTTCCATTTCTCTGTCCTGGTAATCCCCTGCATTGCTGCATCAAGCCTTTCCAGGACCAGGGACCTCTCCTTCCTTCTTCTTGGGTATCATTTGATATGTTAATTGTGTCTTCAGTAGTCAGAGCTTCTGGGCTAATAAATATCCACTTATCAGTGACTGCATTCCATGTGTGTTCTTTTGTGATTGGGTTACCTCACTTAGGATGATATTTTCCAGTTCCAACCATTTGCCTAAAAATTTCATGAATTCATTGTTTTTAATTGCTGAGTAGTATTCCATTGTATAAATATACCACATTTTCTGTATCCATTCCTCCTCTGAGGGACATCTGGGTTCTTTCCAGCTTCTGGCTATTATAAATAAGGCTGCTATGAACATAGTGGAGCATGTGTCCTTATTGCATGCCGGGGAATCCTCTGAGTATGTGCCCTGGAGTGGTATAGCAGGATCCTCCGGAAGTGTCATACTCAGTTTTCTTCAGAAACTGACAGACTGATTTTCTACATTTGCTTATGATTGAATATAGCTTGAAAACTTTTGACAGAGTTTAGTTTTATGGTTTCATTTTAAAGGTAATTTAATCTTCTTTCATTTTTCTACCATAATGAAATAAATTTAAATTAGCATATGAGAAACCTGACTGCCCGCTGCTACTCGATTAAAGAGTATGAACCATTCATTTTCTTAAGATGGTCCTTCCCCATGGAACAGAGCCATATGTACTGATCAGAAATACTTCACGAATCGCTTGATGAATTTTCACAAGGTAAAATATATTTCTAGTCTAAAGCCAGGTTGAAAGAGAACAGCATTAGCTATTCAGAACACTCACTCAGTCTGAACTCTGTTCAGATTTCCTACATAGGCTGTAGCTATTTTAGCCACAGAAATCACACACCAAGTGGTTATCAAATACCAGCTGTAGGCCCTAGAATCAGTTGAGTGGTTTTACACACACACACACACACACACACACACACACACACACACACACACACACTCACTCACCAGGAGAAGTATTGCTCTCATTTACAGTACCACAGATGGCCGCTTAATGCACGGGATCACACAATTTGAATATTCTGTGAACACACACATGAATATGTCTGTTTTCTTTTTTAAAAAATACAGGAAATTCACCCATGTTGGTCATGTAGTTGTAGTCTATCTGTGACCTTTGGTTTCAAATATACACCTTCTAAATATGCATTATTTAATTATCTATGCCACAAGAAGACCGAATCCAACTGCTTTTTCAATCAAAATGTATTGAAATACAGTTAGGCAAACTTAGATACAGATTTTGTAGGTTTACTTTCACACTACAAAGTCAGAACTGAGTATTTGTGGCAGACATCACCTGGCCGACAGAACCTATAAATACTATCCATTCTTTCTCAAAACATGGCTGCTTCTTGCTCTATCCTGTATGTGATGAGCATTTGGTCTACTTCGGTTTCTTCCTTTTATGAGCAGTATTTAACTAAATATTAATATAAATATCTTTCATAAATACATGGACATGTTTATCCTACAAAAAAAAGAGAATCTTAATTCAGCATTTCTAGATGTGTTCCATTTTAAAAGGTATGAACTTAATCAGTTTACATTTCCAACCATCGAGCAAGAATGTTCTATTGATTCCTCTGTATTGAGGCTGTCAGGCATGTCCTTTTCATTTGAGACATCGTTGGGTATGTGATAGTGTTACATTGTGATTGTAGATCTGTATCTATTTAATCAGTAATAAATAGGGCTTTAGTCACTTAATAATCTTCCTTCATAAATGAAACCTGCCAGGCTCTCTGTTTCCTGATTGGGTGGTCTCCCTTTGTCTTTTTAAAACAGTGTACATATGGTTCCATTGTAGAAGTGTTTACCACAATGTATTGGCTAATAGACTGTAATTTTCCTTCTCACTCCATGAATTATATCCATAAAATTATATTTTGCCTTTTATTCCCTTACCTCTAATACTTCTTAGATAACTGGAAATGCTGCTGTACTCTTTAAGAAAAAATTGTTTATTCTAAGTTTACCCAGCAAGACTCTTATATTTTCTCTTAAGTGCTCTGTTTTTTGTTTTTTTTTTTTTATCTTTGCAACTGGATATCAAATGTGCCTGAAAGTGCGAGTTACATGAAATGAAACAGAAAGCATTATTATTTTATTTAGCATAAAATCTTCCAGTAATAGTAAATGAAAACAAAATTCTCTTCTCTTATTTATTGGGGTGTTATCTTTTTGACATTCAAGATAAAATGTACTAATTTGACATTTTCATCTTCGTTATATGTCAGGAGACGTTTTCAGGCTCTTTTGTATTTTTTATTTGTTTGTTTGTTTGTTTGTTTGTAGTGCTTGGTATGGAGCCCTGTTCCTTCAACAGGCTAATGCTCTAATACATGCTGACTCAAGGTTCTAAATTAGATTCAAATGCTACAAGAATTTCTTTGTTAAGTTTTAGTAACCTTTCCCAATTCCATAAAATGGTCTTAGATAGTTTATTAGACAATACATTATGGTGTTATGTCTGCATGTTGTTTTGCTTATGTGCATATATGTGCACAAGCCCAAGGAGACCACAAGAAGACATCAGAACCCTTAGGATTGGAGTTACACATGGTTGTGAGCCATCATCTGGTTCTTGGGAAATGAATCCATGTCCTTTAGAAATGCAGTAAACTCTTCCAACCACTGAGCCATCATTCCAGCCCATCTTAGACTTTTTTACTAAGATATTAATTCTTACTAAATATTTCTCTGCTGCCTTTTATTTTCTTACCTCTATGACTCTAGGCAAGGTCATATGACCAATCATTCTGACCAGTCTATAACTCAAGTGTAATTTCTCAGCTAAAGCAACTGAAGACAAAAGGTAAAGCTGCTTTAGCTATCCCCTTCACTTCTGTCCTGACTGCAGTGGGAGGAACAACAAGCTTTTATAAACCTTTATTCATAAGTCACCACAAGACAATAACTGAAGATTCACGAAAACTAACAGATTGAATATACAAGAAAATGTTCAAGAGAAGAAACATCACTGAGATATTTTTAAGAGCTATATAGCTCCCATACCATTACTCTGCGATCCTCAGACTAATTCAATTATTTCCAATAGTGATTTGTTCCCAAGGGAAAAGTGTCACTATCTATTGAAGTCTAATTATATGCTAGGCAGAGAAGTAGATGCCTTATTTATGACAATAGCCATTTCCTTTCCATAGATTACACTGTCACTTGTGTGAGAAGCCAACGCTGGTGGGGAGAGATAATATATGCATAAAGAGCAAATGCACTCAGCTCATCAGATTTTTTACAAAGTATTGCAACATTCATTTCACAAACATGCGCAGGCTTTTAGCAGTATGTGAGCATCTCCATCTCAGGGTTCTTGTGGCATCTTGACTAAAAGTAAATTAGGTCAAATCTTAGATAGTGCTAATTCTTCCAAGATGTTTTCTTTTCTTTCTCCCAAGTCAAGAAAACCCTAACTAATGTGGTATTAGAGGTCTGCATAAATGATTTTCCTCCAGGATTTGAAATTATTCTGTAATCCTCTTGGTTTTCACTGTTCACTATGGTACCTACTGCCATACTGAACAGGATACTCTATAATATCCACATTTTACTTTTCTTCGGACACTTTTTTCATTCCAGGAGAAAATACTGGAAACTCTGTTGAAATCTCATACATATATACATATATACATATATACATATATACATACACATACACATACACATACACATACACATATACATATACCTACACATATCTGTGTGTGTACACCTGTGTGTGTATATATACATATATATATATCATCCATATATATGCATATATACATGTATATATAATACATGTGTATATATAAAATCTCATCTCTCTAAATATACATATGTATGTGTATATATATACATATGTATATATACATATGTGGATGAGATTTCAATATATATATGAGATTCTTCTTTCCTATATGAAATAGTGCACTGGCAGGCTACTTTGAGGTTTTGCACTACAAATTAAATAAATGTATAAATGTATAATCAAAACTATGCATACCACTCTTTCTAGATGTCCATTAGCAAAGGAATGGATACAGAAAATGTGGTATATTTACACAATGGAATACTACTCAGCTATTAAAAACAACGAATTCATGAAATTCTTAGGCAAATGGGTGGAACGGGAAAATATCATTCTGAGTGAGGTAACCCAATCACAAAAGAATATACATGCTACGTACTCACTGATAGTGGATATTAGCCCAGAAGCTTGGCCTTGTTGACATCAAAGGGAGAAGAGGACCCTGGTCTGGGAAAGGCTCGATGCCAAAGCATAGGGGAATACCAGGACAGGGAAGCAGTAGAAGGTTGATTGGGGAACAGGGGGAGGGGAAATAGGTTATGAAACTTTCGGGGGGGGCAACCAGGAAAGGGGACATTTGAAATGTAAATAAAGAATATATTTAATTAAAAAAATAGGGATGGCCATTGGACTTCAGTAAACATATTAAACATATTATTGGTTTAATGGGCTGTGATATGGATCATCCAGAATGGCATTAAAGTAATTTTGAGGGCCAGGCGGTGGTGGCGCACGCCTTTAATCCCAGCACTTGGGAGGCAGAGGCAGGCGGATTTCTGAGTTCGAGGCCAGCCTGGTCTACAGAGTGAGTTCCAAGACAGCCAGGGCTACACAGAGAAACCCTGTCTCGGAAAAAAAAAAAAAAAAGAGGAACAAAAGTCTACCTTTTGAAATCCATAGTTAGTTAGTTAGTTAGTTAGTTAGTTAGTTAGTTAGTTATGTTTGTTGGCTTTTTGAGATAGTGTTTCTCCACAAGTGCTAGGGTAATAGGCCTGTGATACCACTGCCCACCTCTGACATCTCCTTATAATTAATCCCAAATATCAGTGTGATTTTTTTTTAATACTAAGACTCTCATTGGAACAATTATTTTTTGGGGGAGGAATGGTATTGGTATAATTGCTATTTGTCTGGTGAAATTTACCTTGTGATATACTTAGGCTATATATGACTTCTCACATAGAAAAATCTCATAGACAATTCTCTAATAAGAATTAATAATAAGAAATATGTTCTTATAAAGAAAGGATTCATTTTTAAAGAAAGGAAGAAAACCACAATTGTAAGAATAAGCTTGGAGCAAGCGATAACTTAGGAAGGTGGAACTCACTGTTACTATAGAAACGCACATAGGGAGAGATGTCTCTCTCTTGTGCTTTCATCCTATTGCTTTCAAATCCCTCGAACGTTTGGGCACAGGGCTTTAAATTAGTTTCCAGCCACCCTGGTTACATGTCTGAGGAGGAGTGATGAGATCAGAGGGTAGACTGACCACACTGATCCATGCCTCACTGAGACCCCACAGCACGTGCACACAGCTGGTGAGGAGAGAAGAGGTGTCTGAGAGATGAGTTATAAATTAAAAATAAGTAATAACTAAAGAAAACTCAACATCTGCTACACCTGCCGTACTGGTAGAGCAAGCTGTGTCACTTGCCTCCTCCGAACCATCCCACAATGACTCCCATAGGATGGAAACATCATTAAAAAAGAATAGCTTAGAAAATGAGCCCATCAGAAAAAAAATGGTAATATGAATCAGAACCCAGTGATTCCTGGTACTTCTTTCAGACATGTAAGGAAAATCAGGAAAAACAAATAAAAAACTACTTTAAATAGTTAATAGCAGCAACAAATGAAAGAAAAAAATCACAAAGATCAGAGGAAACTACTTTTAAGCTTGTTTTATATTGGGCAGAAAAGATAGTTCAGTCCTTAAGAACAATTCCTGTTTATGCAGAGAACCTGACTTTGTTTCCTAACATCTATATGACAACTCATAACTGTAACTCTAATTCCATAGGATCCAATGACTTCTGATGTCCATGGGCTCAGGCATGCATGTGGTGCATATGCATACATTCAACACATACACACACACACACACACACACACACACACACACACACACACACACAAATATTTTAAAAATAATATTGCTTTAGAGACTATTATATATAATATAAAGTATGTACATATATTCATATACATTGTATGTAAATTTTGTATTGACTATCAGAAAACTTTCCTCCCAAGGTTCATGTATGTTCTATTGATCTTGTCCTAAAAACATATATGAAACACATTCACACGTAGATTATTTGATTATTGTTCCTATGGATTCTGATGTGTTCCGTGTATTTCTAGGTATATTCAGACAAATGTTTTGATATTTCCTCTAATACTCATGTGCTATAATAACATATGTCTAGGATTCTTTGATGAAATTGTGAAGTTTGTGTAATGTAGAAGAACGTAATTTCATAAAGATGAGGTATGGGCATCCTTATTTCCTTAATATTTATAGAAACCATGAAGAAAAAAATAATCTAGTTTAGTCCCTGGGAGCTCTGGGAGTACTGGTTAGCTCATATTGTTGTTTCTCCTATTGGGCTGCAAGTTCCTTCAGCTCCTGGGGTCCTTTCTCTAGCTCCTCCATTGGGGACCTTGTGCTCAATCCAATGGTTGGCTGAGAGCACCCACCTCTGTATCAGGCTCCTGTTAACAAGCACTTGTTGGCATCCACAATAGTGTCCTGGCTTGTAGACTGTATATGGGATGGAACCCCAGGTGAAGCAGTCTCTAGATAGTCTTTCCTTCAGTCTCTGCTCCACACTTTGTCTCTGTAACTCCTCCCATGTGTATTTTGTTCCCCCTTCTAAGAAGGACCAAATTATCCATGCTTTGTTCTTCTTTCTTCTTGAACTACCAAACAAAGAGTACACATGGAGGGACCCCTGGCTCCAGCTCCATATGTAGCAGAGAATGGCCTTGTTGGGCATCAAAGGTAGGCAAAGGCTTGATGTCCCAGTATAGGGGAATACCAGGACAGGGAAGCAGGAGTGGGTAGGTTGGTGAGCAGGGGCAGTGGGGATGGAATAGGGTGTTTTCAGAGGGGAAACCAGGAAAGAGTATACATTTGAAATGTAAATAAAGAAAATATCCAATAATAAAAAAAAAGAATGTCCAAAATAAGGATTAACAGATGCTGAAAGAAGAAAGAGAAAATATATGCATGTAGGCACCAAACAGATGTAGGATCCAGGTTTTAATTTTCTTTTTCCCCTTTTATTAAAAATAGATTCTTTTCTCATAAAAAAGAAATGTCTATAAATGGTTTCTATTATTCACTTTTCTTTAAAAGAAAATTTGTTCACTATAGGAGTGAGAGAGATAATATTTGCCTATAATTATTGACATGTTGAGATGGGATCCAAGAGTGTCTAGTCCTGTATGGATACTCCTGGACCATTTCACCTCAAATGCCTATTTTGGTGATGTTCCTGTGGACTCGACTGAACCCAGCTGTAATTAAACATGTATAAAAACAACCAAGAAAGGTTTTCATATGGATCTGGGAATGTACAGGGCCTCAGAAGGCCTAATTTAGTGTGCAATTCTAATTATAGTTATCTTCATCTCATTGCTATACACCAAATACTACATAAGTTCAAATTGCAAAATGAATAAATGTTGAGGTTATATATTACTATTCTGGTAAGTATTCTTTCTCATTTTGGTTGTTTTCACTTCTATTTTTTACATTGCTTGGGAATGTCATCCATCCATATATGTTTTGATCAAATATCTTCAACTCTTTTTTTTTAAAAAATTGGTTATTTTATTTATTTACATTTCAAATGTTATCTTCCATCCCAGTTTCCCCTCCACAAACTTCCTATCCCATTCCCCCTCCCCTCTGCTTCTATGAAGGAGCTCCCCCATCTATCCACCCATTCCCGCCTCACCACCCTAGCATTCCCCTGCATTGGGGCATCAAGAGTACCCATCACTCCAGCAGCTTATGTAGCAGAGGATTGCCTTATCTTGCATCAATGGGAAAGAAGGCCCATGGCCCAACTCTCTACTGCAATTCCTTTCCCCCTTTTCACTTTTCCATCACAAGTCCATGTGCACTACTTTTACATCCACTGAATTCATTTAGTGCTCCCAATATGTACAAGAGTGTACCTGACTCGACTGGAGCGTATGCCTCAGAGAACATGCATCCTGGAAGATGACTGACTCTCTCCCTAGTAGCCATTTATGGCCAATAGATCTCAGCCCCAGAGTAGGACTCCATGAATCCTTCCTATATCCATGTTGGGAATTGGACTGGCTCCATTGTGAATATGTCTTGTTTATGCAGCCACGGGCATTGTGAATCTGTAGTCCTTGAAAGTTCTATGTACACTACTGATAGAAAGGAAATTACCTATTATCTTAGTTAGCTGTGAGATAGAGTAATGCCTGGTCTGGCAGGGAATTTGCACAGGTATGTTGCAAGGTATTGCCTATCCATTCGCACTGAGGCAGTGAGAAGCCAGTGATTGGCGGGGAGAGAGGAGGAGGAGCTAATGGAAGTGAGGGGCAGAGAGGGAGTGAGGAAGGGCTCGGTAGACAAGGTGGGCAGGGCAGAGAAGGAGGCACGGATATCCAGATGGCTTCAGACATATTTCTGGTATTTTGGGGAGGTTAGAAAACTGGGATAAGACTTTACCATTGTAAATTGGCATTACGTAATTGGGAGTTTTATATACATAAATGTTTTGGGTTAACTATTCCAGCTTAAGAGTTATGCTTTACCCGATACTTGGAAGGAGTGGTGCAGAGGCCTGGTGGGGCGGTACTCATTCTTAATTATTACCCACTACAAAGGTACACTGGTGACATAGATGCTCTGGGAATAGCCATTAACTCTCTGTATTTAAGGCCCACTCTGCAAGAAGGGACTCAGAAGTCATGCCTGTGACAAATAACTGGGACAAAATGGCTGGCTAGGAAATGGGCCTTGGGGGAGAACCTAATACACATCCATCATTTAAGGAAGAGGGCAAATAATTTCATTTTTACAAAAAGACTGAATTTGTGCCAAAGGTACACACAGATTAAAGAACACAGCTCTGAGGGCCAATGATGTTCCAATGAAATCCCTCTCAGCATGTCAATAATTATAGGTATATATCCCAAAGGTACATGGTCCCGTGCACCTTGTCTCTTACTCCTATAGTTTGTTTTCTTTACTTTTGTAAAGAAAAATGAATAACAGAAACTATGTATAGACATTGATCTCCTTATGGTTTCTTTAAACAACAATGATACCAAAAATATGGTTGACACTTCATTTCTCAAAATTTGAGAAATTTTTATCTTTGCCATTGAAATGATATCACATTCTTGGCTCCCACTCAGAGCTCGCTCTTGATTTCATACCGCTTCCATTGAATGTAGTCACTGTACCATGAAAAAGAAAAGAGGAATCGAAGCTGAGTCTTTTTATATTAAAATGTTAACTGTTCAGATCTCTTCAGCTTTTGATGTCAGAAAATTAAACACTTTTCAACTTGAATCCCTGCCCATAGGCATGTCTGACTTTAAAGTGTCATTGGCAAGCTTGGGCTTCATAGCCAGTATCTACAGAAGAGGACTACCTCTGATTCTGATATGGGAATACAACACGAGCAGAACAGATGTTTTCCATGTTTTCTTTATGTTTGTGTTGATACAGTTTTATTTATCAATAAGAAAATCTATTAAAGAGGGGCTGAAACATCTTCTACTATCACAAAGTAGAAGTAAGACATATTTATTAAAGCATTTTCTCACACCAACTTGCTAATATTGATGGAGAGAAAAGTTAAGAGTATTGAAAACTTGATTCACTCTCTTTATTTTGGAATGCCTTAAATATTAACATTTATACAATACAAGAAGTGTTGAGAAGCACAAATGCCACAGGCTTAATATTTTGCCATAAAGATGCTCTTACAATGAGCATTAAAGGAATTGTAATGCCTGCATATTGTGTTTACAAAAGATATGCGCCGATGAGTATCTGATAATTCTCATTTGTGAAGTTAATCTGGCATGAGATTCATGCTCTCAATTAGGCATCATTGCCTGAAACTGAAACAAACCACATACATTATGTTTTCCTGCCAACCTTTGCAATCTGTTCAAGCTGAATCTTCAATCCTTTGTAAAGTTCAAGGTAAATCAGATAATTATGTCATCTCATATTAAGATCCATTAACAGTAAAATTAACACTGAAATGAATAGTTTCAAATAATTCATACAATTTAGATATATGATCCAAAATTATATAGGTGAAATTAAATTACCTTTTTTATAATTTTATTTTTATTTGTTTGGGTGTGTATATGCACACATGTGCAGTGTCCTTGGAAGTGAGAACCGGGTAGCATTATAGGTGGTTGTGAGCTTTCTGATGTGTTGGGGAAACAATTCCATTTCTCTACAAGAGTAGCAAGCGCTTTTAGCTGCTGAGCCATTTATCCAGCTCCTATTTCTTTCCTTTTTAAGACAAGGTCTCCATCTGTTAACTAGGTTGCTCTAGTAACTGCCAATCCACATCCTCTGTTAGATGTGGACTGGACGACTCAGCTCCACCTAGCTGTGTCTTTTCTTCAATATTACTCACTATTAATATATAGGATAAGCATTTAATGTCAAATAATCTTTCAAATTGACTTTTTGACCCATTTTTTCTCTCACACTTAACATTAATATATTTGAGAAAAACCACATGTTACTGGAGATTCATTATGGTGCCTCTACTGATCCATCCTTCCACCACTTCTTACCTTCTTTATTGCTGATGATTATTTAATTCTCCCACACTTGGTGTTCTACAGTCTGGAGAATTCTATTCTCTTATCATTAGTGATGCCCTAGAAGTTTCAAAATCTCCCCTAATATTAATCCTTTTTTTTACTTTCTTATTTTTAAATGTAGAATTTTAAAAACTTTTTGTATAGTTTAGTAAATTTCCTTCCTCTGATATGCGGCTGGGATACATTTTCAGGATATTATATCAATGTAATCTAAGCATCTTAGAAAGAATCTGATAATACAGTCTTATTATGTTTTTGAGAAGGAGACTTCAAATACTAGTGCTGCTTTGTTGAGATTAATAGAGTCATTAACTGAAACCATAAGACTTTGTGAATGTCTTTTCTGGAGAATTTTTAAAATAAGGTCCTCATCTTTTTATTGCTTCTTCCTCCCGCTCTCCTTCCCTCCCTCCCTCTCTTCCCTCCCCACCTCAGGTGAAGGTGCATGTTGTACATTAGGGTATATGTTCATTGCTATGTGTTTTGGGTACATATGTATAAGAATGAGCAAGGACGTGGAGGCCTAAGTTGGTTATCAAGCATCTTCCTCAGTCCATCTGCACTTTATTTATTAATGCATTCTTTCCTTGAGCCTAGAGCTCAGCCAGTTCCTGTAAATATAATGAGCAAATCTGTCTACATGATCCTCACCCACAGCTTTTATGTGGGGAAATTGATACTAGAACCTGAACCCCAGCCTTTCTCCTCTTGTTTGGACCTAACTGTTGAATCTTGCATTTGCTTTTTCATCAAGAGTTTTCAATTTTATTGGCCTTCCTAGAATGAGTTAATTATTTTAATCTTTTTTTCCACTGTGGTAGTTTTGTTTCTATTTTAAATTATTTCTTCTTTTCTTATTTTTCCTTTGATGTTTGACTTACAGTTGATTTACTCATATCTCCCAAGGTTTTTGACTTGGAAGATTAGATTCTCAAAGTGAGTTTCATTTTCTTCTCAGTTTATGTTTTAACATCCGTTTTCAGTGCTGATGTGTCTGTATATTTTCTTATCTCTATGGTAATTTTTCTACCTCTAATGACAATTCAAGTCACTTGGTGATTTAAACAAACACCTATGAGCCATTTCTCATAGGGAACAGATGTGGGATCACTGGGTGGCCAAGCTTATGTGGGAAAGTTAGGTGGACGTTTGCCTACGGGACTGCTTATGTCACACAGTCTGAGTATACTACAATTTATCCTCTATGTGTTAGTCCATCCTCAAGTACAAATAGCATACACTTGCTCAGTCATTGCAAAATTTTGATATGTTTTGTTCCTCTTTATTCAGGTCAGTGGTCTTTTTCATCTTCTTTGAGACTTCCCATTGACTGATGGATCATTTCTAAATGTATTTTTCAGTTTCACAAGGTTGAAGAATTTTCTAGTCTTCTATATCATTGGCTCCTATTTTTTTTTCCATTACGGTTTCAAAACGCACCTCTGTATGGCTTCATTTCAAAAATATAAATGTTGAGGTGTGAACGGTATTGTCTTACAAGGCAAGAAATAGAGTGAAAGAAGCAAGAGAGGCAAGATGATTAAGATAGTGCCCACTGTTGGATGACAACCTGCCTATGCCTGCCCCTGGGCGCAAACTATGTCTCACATTCTATCGCTTGGGCTTACAGTGCTTCACTATGGCTGGTTCCCGCAGACCATGACCTTCATGGGTCTTTAGGAATTTCTGTTTCTATTTCTCTAAAATGACTACTCTTCTTGTCTTCTCAAACATACTCTCAGGAATTGACAACACATTGCCTTTTGCCTTCTTTGAACCCCCAAGAAACATACCTCCTGGCAGGGACTATATCTAGCGACAATTCAAGTCACTTGGTTATCTAAACAAATACCTATAAACCATTTCTAATAGGGGATATTTGTGGGTGCCCAGGTGGCCTAGCTTGTGTATGAAGGAGAGATAGAAGACCACCTAAAGGATGCTTGGTGTCAGATACTCCAAATAGTCTACAATTTCTCCTTCATTTGTTCTCCCGTCCTCAAGTAAAAGCAGCAGAAACTTGCTCAGTCATGCTCATGAGATTCTAAGAAATAAAGGAAATGCTGGAACAACTTTGAAGTCTAGGCTCAGAAGTGGCATGCTGCGACTTCTTCCAAATACCTTTGATCAAGGCCAGTGTAAGGCCAGCATGTGTGTATGACTGATAAGATTTCTCTAGCAAGAAATCAGAGAGTCAGATTTAAAGAACACTTACATGGAGAGAAAAGAAAATAATAATAGATAAAGAAACAGATAGATAGGAAGACTAGGACAACTTTTATTATTGTTCTACTATACCTGGGTGGAATTAAGATCTTAGTAGAATCTCCACTACTACTAAATGGATTTGGAAAAAATAAATCTATATTTAATAGATATACTCTGAAGCATAATTGCCCTAATTTAGTCTAGTTCCAATGTTGGAAGGAAGTCATTTTTCTTTGTATCTTGAAAAATAACTGCATCTATGTGAACTCTGTGTGTGTGCCTATGTGAGTGTGTGTGTGTATGTGTGCGTGTGTGTATTTATGTGTGTATATGTACTCATGATATATCTATGAGAGAGAGGGAGAGAAAAAAACAGGGGGATTAGATAACCATTCACAGTTACATAAATACTCTGACTAAGTGGTCAGGCAGTTGCTTAGTGATACCCATTTATCCCCAAGGCACTTCTATAACAGCAGACTTCCTTGTATTCGCTTCAAGTGGATATGTCATGTAAATTTATTCCTTGACATGCAATTCAGGAAATTGAGTCTCTTTTATAGAGTTCACTGATTGTAAAGTCCATGAACAGTTTATTGGGTAGTTTCCACTCAATCAGACTGCCTCGTATAATTTTTCCCAAGGGACCGAAGCCCCATGTCTTTATTTCCTTCCCAAGTAGCTCTACTTGCTTTGCAATCCCGGGAAACTTATGATTACCATCTGCAGTGACTTTCACAGACTTGTTATTAAGTGGTTGTTTCCCTTTCTTGAATCTCTTAGCAGTAACTCCATGGAAAAAAATCTTGCAAATGAAAGAAGATTGTTTAGTGTATGCTCCATTAAACACAGAACCATCAGGAATATTTCCTCTTATTTTTCTTCTAGTCCACATCAGAAAATAAAAAGCTAAATTGTAATTTGGTTTAAAGTGTCTATCCTTTTCTCTTTCGCAAGGTAGCCTCCTTTAAAAATTATATTAATCATGTTGACCACAGGTTAAGATACTACACAATTATTTAAAAAAACTACTTAAATGGAGAACTATGCTACATACAAAGGCTATGTGGTACTGTTTTGTACACTTTGCTTTATTCTCTTTAATATATATCCTTTCATAAATCTGATTCACAGATAAACCGACCCATCACTGTTGGGTAGTTTGTGGTTATATAACTTGTGCTAAACAATTTGCAGTCAGTAATGTAGTTTAAATGGTAGTGAATGTTCCACATAAAATGAGTAGAATTATATCAGTGTTGCAGATAAATAAATTTCATGCCTACATATTCTTGAAAGTTTTATCCAGGAAGGCCATGTTCTAAGATTTGCCTTCTAAAACTGGATTACTACTCTATTTCTTCTATTTTTGAAATTATAATAATATTACAACATTCCCCTTTCACTTTCGTCCCTCCAAATCCTTCCTTGTTCTCTTTCAAATCAGTGGTCTTTTTTCATTCATTGTTGTTACATGGAGATGTGTTTGTGTGTGTGCGTGCGTGTAAAACCACTCAACTGATTCTAGGGCCTACAGTTAGTATTTGATAACTACTTGGTGTGTTCTTCTAGAGGAGATTATCCCTCCAGATTTCAGGATTCCTTAATAGCCAGTAATATACTCTTGTGTAGGGTTGACGATGCCTGGCCTTTCTCCTGTCCAAATAGCATGTCTATCATTGTTTTCATGGTTCAGCTCATGTTTAGACAGTCATGTTGGTGTGACTTTTGTGGCTATACCTTCTGATATTACTAGGAGACACAGTCTTAAGCAAATCTCCTGATACTTTGGCTCTTAAAATTTTTCCACTCCCTCTTTCACAATGTTCTCTAAACTTTAGGTGCAGGATTGTTTCATAGATATATCCATTGGGACTAGGTTTGACAATGCTGAATTTTGATTGTTTTTAGTATTTTTTAATAGTCTTTATTTTATAAAGAGAAGTCTCCTACAAACACACGCACACACATACACACATTACATATATAATGTAATAATTATAATACATGTAACTATATATAATAATTATATATACATATATATGTTTATATATGTATATAAAATACATGTAACTATATCTATATCTACATTGTTACATGTATTATAATTTTTATGTAGTAAGACTCATTAATGATTTGCCAAACATCCTTACTGCTATTTTACCGTTCTTCCTCCTTCCTCTGTCTTTATCTCCCTCCACTCTTCTTTTTTATTAGATATATTATTTATTTACATTTCAAATATCCCCTTTCCAGGTTCCCCCCTCCCCTGAAAATCCCATAACCCATCTCCCCTTCCCTAATTAACCATCCCCTGCTTCCCTGTCCTGGTATTTTTCTACACTACAGCTTCAAGTCTTTCCAGGACCAAGGGTCTCTCCTCCCTTTGCTGTCTAACAAGACCATCCTCTGCTGCCTATGTGTCTGGAGCCATGTGTATTCTTTGGTTGATGGTTTTGTCCCTGGGAGCCCTGGGAGTACTGGGTGGCTCATATTGTTGTTCCTCCTGTGGCGCTGCAAACTCCTTCAGTTCCTTGGGTCCTTTATCTAGCTCCTCCACTGGGGACCCTGTACTCAGTTCAATGGCTAACTGAGAGTGTCCCTCTCTGTATAGATGTATATCACTAGGAGAGCCTCCCAAGTGATAGCTATATCCGGCTCAGGTCAGCCAGCACCTGTGGGAATCCACAATAGATCTGGGTTTTGTAACTGTATATGGGATGGATCCCTGGGTGGGGCAGTCTTTAGATGGTCTTCCCCTCAGACTCTGCTTCAAAGGCCAACCCATTTTCTCATTCAGGTTCTATGTGCCCCATTATTCCCTTTTCTATTTCTCCCCATTATTCCCTTTTCTATTTCTCCCCAACCCGCCTACACTGGCAATGGCACTTTCCTGGTTTCCTGCAGTTGTGCTGGGATATATATTCATATCTGAAGACTTGAGGCTAGGTGCCTTCAATGAGAGAGAGAATACAGGTAGCATTCGTCACTGTTTGTATGTTACCTGAGTCAGTATGACTTTTCTAGTTGTATCCATTTACCTGCAATGTGTAGGGTTTCAGTTTTCATTACAGCAGAATATTATTTCATGGTATATATGTACCACATTTTCATTATCCATTTATCAGTTGTAGGGTATCTAGATCATTTTTATTTCCTTGATACTGTGGAATAGAAAAGCAATGAATAGAGCAGAACAAGGATCTTTGAGTCCTTCAGTCATATGCCATGGAACAATAGAACTGGGAAACATGGCTCTTTTCCTCTGGTCGTTGTGAGATTTCTCCACACTGATTTTCATAGTAGCTATACCCATTCGCAATCACATCAATATAAGCATTCCTTTTTCTCTACACTCTATGTAGCCTCTGTTTTGGGGTTGCTTTATTAATGTTTGCCACTCTGACTAGGGTATGAAGAAATTTTATGGTAGTTTTGATTTGTATTTTCTTAATTCATAGGGAAGAAAAAAATTGTTATATTACTCAGCCATTTTTTCTGTTGTTCCCATTTTTTTTGATTGAGTCATTTGTCTTATCAATTCTTTGGTTTTTTCTTCTAATTTTATAAGTCCTTTATATATTCTGAATATTAATACTCTGTCAGCTGTATAAATGGCTGGCAAAGATTCCCACCTCACATTTTCAGGATTTTTTTCCTTCTCTTTTGTTTTATAGTTCTAGTAATATTTTCTACCTGTTTCAACTTTCAAAGTAATGAATTTATACTATTCCTATACCATTGTAGATATCCCTTCCCATGTATTAGTTTTATTTGAGATTGTTGCTATTTGTTAACAGAGTCCATCTCTTATTAATTTGCATATACTTTAAAATTGTCTCCATATAATATGTAATCAATAATTGGATATTTGTTGCATAAAAATAAAATGTAGTAGGTAGTAAATAATTTAACATTAATATTACAGAGTATATTAAATTTAAAAATTTAAATATCATGAATTATAGAATCCAGAAGAAAAAAGTAGGCTCTATAGTCTGGAAATAGTTTTGCATCTTCACATCTAGAATCAAATGATTATAATGTATAGAGGGGAGGCCCTAGTGTCAACCTATAGAAGTACATGAATTCAAATGTCATCATAAAAGGTGCAAAATATAAATGGTTGGAATGTAATCCTAGGCCTTCGTTAGTGGCAATTTTGTCACATCCTGAGAGCAAACCCACATATCTTGGCTCCTCACTGACCATCAACTGAAGCTATAAATTAATTCCTCTCAATCTGTCTCAACACTGGACAGTTCTCAAACCAGTCATTTGCTAGAAGCCTCTTTATTTTTATAGTAAATATAGAACTAATAAAGAAATAACTAATGCCCACTAAGTTAATCCTTTAGTCTTACATTTCCTACAATATCAATAATAATGTAAATAGAAGCCTGTCTGTCATTCTCTATATTCTGCATTTTTATAGTGTTTGGGGAAATTTTATGAGTAGGGGGTAAATTCATAAATTCATTTTCTAAAGAATACCATTTTATTCTTTAAATCACAACGGTCTTTGAGTTCCCTTGAATAATATTTCTTTCATGACACTGAAAAATTCTGATTGAAGGTTGGTAATTCAAAACCAATGTAAATGTTATTATAGTGAAGTAGATGTATGTATGGGAGAGAGTGTGTGTGTGTGTGTGTGTGTGTGTTTGTGTACACACATTCATATGCATGCATGTGTATGCATAAAAGCTGAACCAGCACCCTGGTCCCTGAGTTTCTCATACAAGGACAAGAAACCATCTGCAGATTCAAATAGATTTAACCACAAAGGGACATCTGTGTTTGGGGACTCACAGTTAATAAGACATAAGTGAAGTTTTTTGTAGTTACTTCTTATTCAGTTTGCTGCATAGTTATTCTTAAAGTTGCTATAGATAATAATGAAATGAATGAACAGAGTAAAGATTCAGAGATGAGTATAATTTCAACTATAATACAAGAAGTTCAGAACAATAAAAGATCTGTGGAAAATAAGAGTTCTGTTTACCTTCAAGTGATAAATGATAGCAATATTAATTTGGAGAACTATCGGTGAACTATTTCATAATCATGTCTAATAAAAAATGAAAGATCATGGGAAAATATATGATTCATATTGAAACATTCTTGCTGAAATTGTAATTCAGTGGAGAGTAAACCTCCAACAAACAATAGTGGAAATAATCAATATTCATATTTTAAAGGAAACATTTTTATAGCTTTTCTTATACCAATAGAAAACTTACATATGAAAATTACAACAAAGTCATACACACACATAATTTAAAATTGTAAAAAAATTTGAGAGATGAGATAAGTGTCTATGACAGTAGATTAAGCAAAGATCCTTAGTTATAACAGAAAATCCAAAATTAATATAAAAGAAAACCAGACAGATTAGACTTTATAGAACATTCCAACACTTCTTACCTTTGTATGAAACTACTTTAAAATGAAAACCAGAGCCACAGTCAGTTTTAAAATATCTCTAGAGTATTTGATTGCTGAATGTATTATTTGAGCATTTAAGCACAACTCTCCAGCTTCAACTGTAAAACAAATAACACAATAAAAATAGATCAAATGTTTAACCACTAAGAAACTTAACTGAGAACATGTATATGGGTCACAAATTAGAAGATAAAAGGATATTTGACACTCTGTCACTAGAAAAATGTGATTTAAAACCACAGCAAAAGCCTACGAATTTGTATAAAGCCTTCTAAAATGAAGCCATTGATCATATGGAGTGCTAGACAACCCTGCGGGAGCTGAGACTCTGAGGAAAATATAAATATCAATCAGCAGCACACACCTGCTGATCACCCCAAGGCCACTTCTGCCAGAGAAGCAGGTAGGCTACCTGCAGATCTTCACCTCTCCTTCTGCTCCTCCTGTCCCAATCCTCCCAGGTCTCATCCCCAGATCTTTAGCAAAAAACTTGCTGTGGTCTCCCTCTCCCCTGAACCTACACCCAAGGGGTCACAAAGATCTCCTCCTCTGACCTTCCTTTCCAGAACACACATCATTATCCTAGCCTCCAACCCCAGCAGGCATTCCCAGAGAACACATAAGTTAAGCAGGCCAGGGAAACATAAGCTAACTAAAGACCTTTACCACTCCCCACTCCCTTCCAAATCTAATCCCCCACTCTCTTTCCTAATTCTGCAACACAACTGCTGCTCGAACTTTCCTATCCCACCCCCACCCACATCTCTTGTGGATCTGACACACTTTTCCCTCCTAACTCTGCTTCTTCCATTCATTGAATTATTCCAGCTCAGTTCCTCTGATGTAATCCTTCAATCTCTACCCCAGCTGTGCTACTGAATACCTGCTGCAGTCTCTCCAGCACCTCCACCCCCTACCCCTGCACCCTATCTTCTATGGACGCCACAGATCTTCCCCTTCTAACATCTCTGGTTCCAGTGATTGTTTTATCTCAGTCCCCAACTCCAGCAAGCAATCCCTGCTAACCAACAAGGACACCTACCAGGGAACAAGGTAAACTGACTGTAGATGATGCTTCTGTTCCCCTGACCCAATCACCTAGTCTCATCCCCAGTGCTACAGCAGACCTTACAGAGGGAGCTCTTCTCACTGTCTGCCTTATTGCAAGGAGACTAAACAAGCAGATCCTGGTTGGACACTCTTCTCTCCTCCATGCTGTGAAACCCTTTAGACCTCTAGCACATCTCCCTTCCTACATGACAGTGCCTGATACCCAGAAATATGGTTTCCCTGCATAAACTGTCCTACCAGACAAAAGACAACAATTACACTATCCTAAAATCCAGACAGGAAACTAGTGAATAAAACACACAACAAAGACAAAACCAGAATCATCTAAACCTATAATCAGCATCCCAGATCTTTAGATACCAACACAGAAACACAATCAAAAACAGCCAGAGCAGTATGTCTCTATTAGAGCTCAACAAAACCTTGAATATTCCAATACTACTGAGGCCTACAATTGGGGGGGGGGAGGGTAGGCGCGAGAACCTTTAAACCTACCTGTGTGGGGTCCTTAAAGAGGAAATTAGTAAATCCCTTAAAGAAATCCAGGAAAAACAAGCAATAAAAGGGAATTAATAAAACTGATAAAGAGCTGGAAAGAAAAATAAAATCAATAAAGAAAACACAAACTAAGGGGATTCTGAAAATGAAAACTTTGAAAATTGTAACAGGAACTACCTATCTCTCTGTCTCTGTCCCTGTTTCTCTCTCTCTCTCTCTCTCTCTCTGTCTGTCTCTCTCTGTCTCTCTCTCTATCTCTCTTTAACTCTACCCCTGCCATGTTCCTAATAAACTCTATTCCATGCTATATCCATCCTATGGTTGGTATCTCATGGGCCCATCAAGGCACCCTTCCCCCCTCACTATACTGTACTCTATAAAACATATCCTGGCTTCCCTCATTTTTCATAAAATACAACACCAAGTATCATACAAAGCAGACCTATCAGAATTATACTTGATGCCTCAATGGAAACTTAAAAAGCCAGAAGGGCCCAGACAGATAGAGGTGCTGCAGACGATAAGAGACCACAGATGCCAGCCCAAACTGTTATACTCTCAGAAATTTCAATCTACTACTAAATTTTATTTTTATGCAACAAATATCCAATTATTGATTACATATTATATGGAGACAATTTTAAAAGCATATGCAAATCAATAAGACATGGACTCTGTTAAGAAATAGCAACAATCTTGAATAAAACCAATACATGAGAAGGGATATCTACAATGGTATAGGAGTAGTATAAATTCACTACTTTGAAGGTTGAAACAGGTAGAAAATATTGATAGAACTATAAAACAGCAACAAAACAAAAGAGAAGAAAAAATCCTGAAAATGTGATGGTCCCAAGAAACAATGGAGTGGCCATTCTTATATCAGATAAAATTGACTTTCAACCAAAAGTTGTCAAAAAAAAAATAAGGAGGGACACTTCATACTGGTCTAAGGAAAAGTTTACCAAGATGAACTTTCAATTCTGAGCATCTATGCTCTGAATGCAAAGGCACCCACATTCATAAAAGAAACTTTAATAAAGCTCAAAACACACATTGTACCCCACACAATAATAGTGGGAGTCTTCAACACCCCACTCTCAAAAATGAACAAATCATGGAATCAGAAACTAAACAGACAGTGAAACTAACTGAAGTTGTGGACCAAATGGATCTAACAGATATTTATAGAACATTCTACTCTAAAGCAAAAGAATATACCTTTTTCTCAGCATCTCATGGAACCTTCTTCAAAATTGACCATATAATTGGTCACAAAATGAGCCTCAACAGATATGGAAATATTGAAATTATTCCATGTACCTCATCAGATCACCACAGCCTAAGGCTGGTCTTAAGCTCAAATAAAAACAATAAAAAACACACATACACATGGACTTTGAACAATGCTCTTCTCAAGTATAGTTTGGTCAAGGAAGAAATAAAGAAATAAGTTAAAGACTTTTTGGAATTTAATGAAAATAAAAACACATCATACCAAAATCTACGAGACACAATGAAAGCAGTGCTAGGAGGAAAACTCATAGCTCTGAGTGCCTCCAAAAAGAGAATGGAGAGAGCTTACACTAACAGCTTGACAGTGCATTTGAAAGCTCTAGAACAAAAAGAAGCAAATACACCCAAGGGGAATATATGGCAGGAAATCATCAAACTCAGGGCAGAAATAAACCAAACAGAAACAAAAAGAACTATACAAAGAATCAACAAAACAAGGAGCTGGTTCTTTGAAAAAAGTCAACAAGATAGATAAACCCTTAGCTAGACTAACCATAGGGCACAGAGACAGTATCCAAATTAATAAAATCAGAAATGAAAAGGGAGACATAAGAACAAAAACTGTAGAAATTCAAATAATCAGATCCTACTACAAGAGTTTATACTCAACAAAGTTTGAAAATCTGGATAGAATGGACAACTTTCTAGATACAGACCAGATGCCAACATTAAAACAAGATCAGATAAAACATCTAAATAGTCCCATAAGTCCTGAGGAAATAGAAGCAGTCATTAATAGTCTCCCATCAAATAAAAACCCAAGACCAGATAGGTTTAGCAAGGAATTCTATTAGATCTTCAAAGAAGAGTTAACACTGATACTCTTCAAACTATTCCACGACATAGAAACTCAAGGATTACTACCCAACTCATTCTATGAAGCCACAATAACGCTTATACCTAAACCAAACAAAGACCAAACAAGGAAGAACTTCAGACCAATCTCCCTTATGAACATTGATGCAAAAATACTAAACAAAATCCTGGCCAACCGAGTCCAAGAATTCATCAAAACTATAATCCACCACAATCAGGTAGGCTTCAGTCCAGGGATTCAGAGTGGTTCAATTTATGGAAATCTGTCAATGTAATGCACTATATAAACTAAAGGAAAAAAAAACACATGGTCATTTCATTAGATGCTGAAAAGGCTGTTGACAAAAATCTAGCATCTCTTCCTGATAAATATCTTAGAGAGATCAAGAATCCAAGGCCCATTCCTAACCATAGTGAAAGCAATATACTACAAGCCAGCAGCCAACATCAAGTTAAACGGAGAGAAACTTGAAGCAATCCCACTAAAATTGGGGACCAGACAAGGCTGTCTACTCTCTCCCTATCTATTCAATATAGTACTTGAAGTCCTAGCCAGAACAATCAGGGAACAAAAGGAGGTCAAAGGTATACAAATTGGAAAGGAAGAAGTCAAAATATCACTATTTGTAGATGATATGATAGTATACTTAAGCAACCGCAAGACTGCCACCAGAGAACTCCTAAAGCTGATAAACAACTTCAGCAAAGTGGCTGGATATAAAATTAACTCAAACAAATTAGTAGCCTTCCTCTACTCAAAGGATAAACAAAATGAGAAAGAAATTAGGGACATGAAACTTTTCACAATAATCCCAAATAATATTTCATACCTAGGTGTTACTCTAATGAATCAAGTGAAAGCTCTATATGACAAGAACTTTAAGCCTCTGAAAAAAGAAATCAAAGAAGGTCTCAGAAGATGGAAAGATCTCCCATATTCATGGATTGGCAGGATCAATATAGTAAAAATGGCCATCTTGCTGAAAGCAATTTACAGATTCAAAGCAATCCCCATCTAAATCCCAAATCAATTCTTCATAGAAATAGAAAGAGCAATTCTCAAATTCACCTGGAATAACAAAAAGCCAGGATAGCAAAACTATTCTCCACAACAAAAGATCTTCTGGGGGAATTACCATCCCTGACCTCAAACTCTACTATAGAGCAATAGTGATAAAAACTGTTTGGTATTGGTATGCAGACAGACAGGAAGATCAATGCAATAGAATTGAAGACACAGAAAAGAACTCACACAGGTATAGTCACTTGATATTTGACAATGGAGCTAAAAATATCCAGTGGAAGAAAGACAGCATTTTTAATAAATGGTGATGAGTCAACTGGAGGTCTGCATGCAGAAAAATGCAAATTGGCCCATTCTTATCTCCTTGTACAAAGCTCAAGTCCAAATGAATCAAGGATCTACAGATAAAACCAGACACACTGAAGCTTATAGAAGAGAAAGTGGGGATGAATCTTGAACACACAGGCACAGGGGGAAAGTTCCTGAACAGAACACCAATGTCTTATGCTCTAAGAACAAGAATTGACAAATGGGTCCTCATAAAACTGCAAAGCTTCTGTAAGGCAAAGGACATGGTCAATAGAACAAAACAACAACCAACAATTTGGGAAAAGATCTTTACTAACCCTACATCTGATAGAGGGCTAATATCCAATGTATACAAAGAACTCAAGAAGTTTGTCTCCAGAGAGTCAAATACCCCTATTAAAAAATGGGATACAGAACTAATCAGGAAATTCTCAACTGAGGAAACTCACGAATGGCTCTAAAGCACCTAAAGAAATGTTCAATTGCTTCTTGGCCTTTTGGCTAAGATCAAGTGAAGAAATGTTCAGCATCGTTAGTTATCAGGGAAATGCAAATCAAAACAACACTGAGATTCTACTTCACACTGGTCAGAATGGCTAAGAAGAAAAACTCAGGGGACAGCAGATGCTAGAGAGGATGTGGGGGAAAAGGAACACTACTCCATTGTTGGAGAGATTGTAAGCTGGTAAAACCACTCTGGAAATAAGTTTGATGATTCCTCAGAAAATTAGACATAGTACTACCTTAGGACCCAGCTATACCACTTCTGAGCATATACCCAGAAGATGCTCCTACATGTAATAAGGACACATGCTCCACTATGTTCATAGCTGCCTTATTTATAATAGCCAGAAGCTGGAAAGAACCCAGATGTCCTTCAACAGAGGAAAAGATATAGAAACTGTGGTATAAATACACAATGGAGTACTATTCAGCTATTAATTGAATCCATGAAATTCTTAGGCAAATGGATGGAACTAGGAAGTGTCATCCTGAGTGAGGTAACCCAATCACAAAGGAATGCACATGGTATGCACTCACTAATAAGCAGATGTTAGCCCAATAGCTCAAAGTAAACAAGTTACAATTCACCCAGCACAGGAAGCTCAAGAAAGAGGACTTAAGTGAGGGTGCTTTGGTTCTTCTGAGAAAAGAAACAAAATACTCACAGGAGCAATAAGGGAGACAATGTGTGGAGCAGAGACTGAAGTAAAGGCCACCCAGAGAATGCCCTGCCAGGGGATTCATCTTATAAACAGTCACTAAACCCTGACACTACTATGGATGACAAGAAACATCCATAAGGTACCAAAAGGAACATACCATGGTTGTCTTCGGAGGGGCCCTGCCAGAATCTTAAAAATTCAGAGACAGATGCTAGTAGCCAACCATTGGACTGGGTGTGGGGTCCCCAAAGGAGGAGCTGGAGGACGGTCTGGAGGAGCTGAAAGGGATTTACAGCCCCATGGGAAGAACAATGACTTCAGCCACCCAGATGCCCCAGGGACTGAACCATCAACCAAGGGTCACACATGGTTCCAGCCAAAAATGTGGCAGAGGAATGCCTTGTTGGGCATCAGAGGGAGGAGTGGTCCTTGGTCAGGTAAAGCTCAATAGATGCCCCAACAAAAGGAAATCAAATGGGGGGGGGAGGTGGGAGTGGGTTGGGTAGAGGGGCATATATGTGGAGGCAGGGGATGGGAAGGAGGGGTTGGGGGTCTTTGGGGAGGTGGGAAATCAGGAAAGGTTTTACCATTGGCAATGTAAATGAAGACGATATTCAATAAAAAAAATGGAACAGAGACTGAAGGGAAGGCCATCCAGAGACCTACTCTCCTAGAGATCCACCCCATATGCAGACACAAAACCAGACCCTTTCACTGCTGCCAAGTAGCAACTGTTGACAAGAACTTGGTATAGCTGTTCCTGAGAGGCCAGCACCTGACTAATACAGATGAAGATACTCACATCCAACCAGCGCACTGATCTCCAGGTTCCCAATGGAAGAGCTAGGGGAAAGACTGAAAGAGCTGAAGGAGTTCGCAACCCTATAGGAAGAACAATACTGATGTCTAACTAGACTACCCAGAGCTCCCAGAGACTAAACCACCTACCAAAGAATACACATGGAGGGATCCATATCTCCAGATACATAGGTAGCAGAGGATGATGGCCTGATCTGATGTCAGTGGGAGAGGAGGCCCTTGGTTCTGCGGAGGTTTGATGCCCCACAGGTTTGTGTAGGGGATGTCAGCTTGGTGAGGCAGGAGTGGGTGAGTGGGTGGAGGAGTAGCCTCATAGAGGCAAAGGAGAGGGGAAGCAGGGGATGGGATAAGGGTTTTGTGGAGGGGTAACCTGGAAGGGGGATATCATTTGAAATGTAAATGAAAAATTGATTAATAAAAAAGAAAGAAATATGAAACTCCGAACACATCATCTTGACATACAGAAGAGGAGATTTAGGTGCTAAGAGAAGAGAAAGTCTTATTTATAGCTTATATGTCATGTGTTGTTTACCAGTAAAAATAAAGAACCTTATGGAAAAGTGAAAAATAAATACATAAAATGAAATGAAGGACAGGGAAGTGCATTCTTCTGTCACTATGAAAATTCTTCTGACATCATTCTATTCCGACACTATAAAACTCCATCCCACATTTAGTGCTAAACACAAGAACAGTCTTTAAGGAAATAATATCAGACTCTGCCACTCTGGTGTGCATCCATATGTCAGAAACACAAGCCCTGCATATTACCTCTAATTCCCCTTTAGCAATGCAATTTCCTGTGTGGCTGTCATTTAAATGCAACTGACCCACCACCCCTCTCAGTACAGATTTTTCACATTCTTTGTAACTAAAAATCAGCATTTATACAACCAATTATCTTCAAACATTTGAAATATCTGGAATAGTAACAAAAACAAACATAAAAACAAAAACAAATATAGGTGGATTTAGTGTTAATGAAATTAGAATTTAAGAGGTTCTGAATTATTATCCAAATGTGATTCTACTATGTGATCTGAATATACTTTTGAGGTTGTGAAAAACTTTCCTTGGGGGGGGGGGGCGGATAAAAGGTTTCTTCTATCACAAACTGACTATACTTTTTTAATGGATACACTTGCCCTATGGCAAATGTTGGTTCATTGTTCCATCAGTGTTGATCTCTGAAGCCTAAGATTAAGTATTTCCAGCTCAGGGTGAAACCATCTCTATTTCTTTCTGTGGTTTCTAAAAAGAGTTAGTCCTTCATGTGTTCTACAGATGACTTGTGGAATATATTTTCACGATGGCTGCTTTGGTAGCTAGCTGCTGAACCTAACTGTTTGTTTGTTTGTTTGTTTGTTTTTTGTTGTTTTAGGTTTTTTTTGAGATCCTATGTGTCAATCAATCCATCAATAAACAAATAAACAAATAACCACAACTTTCCCTATTTATGTCTTTTTCTGTGAATACTAGTGTCAACCTTTTTATGAGGTAAAATTTAGAATCTGCATCCCTAAGAAATCCAATGACTAAGATAGGTTTTTGAAAATTGAAAGGGATGGAAATATATCTCTAATGTACTAGAAGCTTTTAAGTCATGATTTATTAAGATCTTTTTACTTATTTGGTTGGTTAAAAGTATATAATAACTATAAATCATACCATTAATTACTCATTTTGTTTGAGAGCTTACATTTTAGAATGAAAAATAATGACCTCAGAGATAGACTACTTAGGTTTCTTGTGAAAACTGGGACGTCTACTTAGAAGATATTCAATGCTATGATTCAATTTTATACTCATTTCATAATTATTAGATAGACGCCCTACAAAGTATCTTACTATTATTTTTATTGACATTTTTCTATAAAATAAATATGTTGATTCTTTGTGGAAGTGATTCCCAAGGATGGATACACTATGATTTTACTTTATAAATGAAGTGTTGATAAGATCAATGTTTAAGTGTTATATGAAAAAGGCCATTTAAGTTGGCCTCTTAAGATCTGCATATTTGTCTAAAGAACATGTTTGCCTCTCTACAGGTAATGGAAGATATTTCAGAAAGGTCAGCTGTGTATGCAACAATAATATTATATACTCATGAAGTCATCTTCTTGGAATTCCAACCCTATAAACTATCAGGCATTTTCTTTACTCATGATTGATACAGATTGGGTTGATCCCACAGACGATAGTGCTCACACTGGGGAAGTGCTCTTGAGTTATTTAAGAAATCAGGCTCAGCAAACCATGAGGAACAGGCCACTAAGCACCATTCCTCAATGGCCTCTGCTTTACTTCCTATGCCCAGGTTCCTAGCTTGAATTCATACACTGACTTCCTGTCATCGTGGACTATGGATGCAACTCTTAAGCAAACCCTTTTCTCTAATTTCTATCATCTCACTAGCTAGCTATTTTTTGTGAAAAGATAACTCCAACGGCTTGCTATACAATGGATACCAGCTTTAGTAAACACACTGAGAATTGGACATGTGCTACATGATGATGTCTCCCTTATATATAAGGGAAAAGTACTGTAGTTTTCAACAAATTACTTAATTCTCTATTCTACTGCTCAATAGTTACCTCTTAGAGTCAGATATTGCTAAGTATCTGTGGACTTATTAATTTCTGTCCTTATTAATTTTCATTTCCTTTTGTCTTATACGTGGTTGATATAGTAATTGTGATGAGAATTTATCTGATACAGAAGCATTTGGGTCAATCTAGATTTTCTGTTTCCCCCCAAAGCATAAACTTAATGTCCCCTTAATGATGATGCCATTCATGATCAGTTTGTGCTGCAAATAAATATTCATTAGTGAATAAAAATAAGACAAGGAGTGGTAAAGAAGTCATGCAAATGACCCTGAAATATTCTCATCTGTTTCTGTGTTCACTTTTTAGGGCAAAACCATTAAAGCCACATTTTATCTTGTCTTTCCAAATGCTGTTTAGTTGTTGTTAAAATTAAAGCTTAAAGTCTATTTGAAAAAAAATATACCTGTAAAGTCATAGTAATATGGTAATGATAATAGCTCAAACTGCAGTTGGGTGAGATTTTGAGAATTCTAGTGTTTTCTCTATGAATCACTATGTCACTGGCTATTTGATGTTCCATTCACACCACTGCTGAGTGTTTCACAGGGTGAACTAACAATGATTTTCTTCCTAGTCAGGGCTGATACTACTTACTTAGACCTGCCCAGCATCTCTTAATATTATAAACGTGTCATCAGAGATAAATAGCTGAAAAACAATAAAAAAAAAAAAACCAAGCACAGAAAGTAGAAAACAGGAAATGAATGATGGTACCTGATCATATCCCTTCACAAATGGCAGAAAGGGGGAATGAAAAGCAGCCTTGAGTTAGGATTTTGAAGATTTGGTGAACGGTAACCAGCTCTGAGCTTGTTGAGACCATTTATTTATTCCTGACCACTGAATTTTTTTGTAAACTATAAAATGGAATGTGTCTTCTGTGCATTCCTTTAGGTCACTCTTTAGACGGTATTGTGAGTTTAGATAATGTTACACATGATCTGGTCCTATAGAGATGTAAAATAGTTTATAACATACTCTTTTGATTTGTGTTTGTGGAAAGTAGGTTTTCTATGTCCAAACTAGCTGCCTGGGAAATAGATTAAAAATAATCTCAACATTGGATGATATTAAATAGCCTTTAGTGACCCTTTCTTTCCCAAAAGAAACAAGATCCATTCCTGAAGCATAAAAGTACAATAGGTAGGAGGACAAAATCATTTGTTTTTGCAACTATGTCTCCATCTACATTATAAGACTCAGAACCCCAGGACTCCAGTGTGGGCAGTGGCTCATAAGCATCCTGTTCTCAAATACCATTCAGTATAATTGCAAAATAATTTTGAACAAGTTTTTGTGATTTAATTGGTGGCTTGCAGATATTTTAAGGTCACATACTGACAAATACAGACGATAACAGAGGAAGATGGTAATAATAAGATATTCAGTCTACTAGGAATAATTTAAACACCATCTTTTCACAAAATAAATGGTCTCATGAAAAATCCTCTTCAGATATTTACAGGATTATCATATGAAAAGAGAATATGTATGCCCACTCACTTTTGCTTGCAATCACCAATGAAAATAATATTGAGTTAGTTAGACTGTGGTTTCTTGTTTTATATAATGATTCTAACTGGTCAAAAAAGAGTGAAACCTTTCTGGTTTTCTCATTTTAAAAAGGTACTTCTTTGACACCAAAAATGTTAGACAACAAGGAGACAACAAGTTATGAGGGTTTGCACAAAACAGGCCTGGCCCCCAGTTGAGGAATGAGACCACCCACCCACCTCAAAAATATTAATACAGAATTCCTCCTGTCAAAAGGAAATGCAGGGACAAAGAGTGGAGCAGAAATGAAGAAAGGCCTTCCAGAAACTGCCCCACCTAGGGATCCATCCTATCTCCTGACATCAAACCCAACCACTATTGCTGATGGCAAGAAGTGCTTACTCACAGGAGACTGGTATAGCTGTCCCCTGAGAGGCTCTGCCAGATCTGGACCAATATAGATGCGGATGTATGCAGACACACATTGGACTGACCATGGGCACCCCAATGGGGAAGTTAGGGCAAGGACTGTACTAGCTGAAGAGGTTTGTAAGGCCATAGGAAGAATAATAATATCAACCAACCTGACCCTTCACAGCTCCCAGGGACTAAACCACCAACCAAAGAGTTCACAAGGGGTACCCATAGCTGCAGCTGGATATGTAGCAGAGGACTGCCTTACCTGGCATCACTGGGAGGGGGGCCCTTGGTCTTATGGAGACTTGAGTGGAATACTGGAGCACTGTGCCAGAAGTGGGTGGGCAGGTGAGGGAGCACCCTCATAGAGTCAGGGGGGGAGGGAGGAGGGGATAAGGATCTTGTGGAGGAGAAACTGGGAAGGGAGATAACATTTGAAATGTAAATAAATAAAATAACCAATAAAAAAGTAAAAATGCAAAATAAAATAAAATTAAATTAAATAAAAATAAAATAAAATAAAATAAAATAAATACCCATGCTGGTGAAATGAGGTTGCAAAGAAGAGGGTAGATAACAGAAGCTCCATGAGCAAACCTGAGACACAGACCATGCTTTGTTCACGACCTTGGTGAATGGCTTACACAGCCAACATGGCATGGATACATAACACAATGTTTTTCTAAAGTGCCAACTTCGGTTGGGTATTTCTACAATGACTTTGCACGGATCTGGTTCTATGGGGGCTTTGGGGCATACTGAAAGGTAACTGAGCAGTTTTTCCAAGAAAGAATCCCAAACTTTGTAACTGAGAGGGGATGTGTGCATTTAACTGCAGAGCCCCTCAAAAAGCCCCTTTTACACTTAAGAGTGTTTTGTGCTCATATCATCAATGGCTTAGTATTATAGTGCTTCATTTGGACTGTGGGAATCTGGGATTTAAATATCCTAGAATGTCAAACTATATATCTTAGATCTCTGTTGAAGCTACTACTGAAAGACAATCTTCATGCCTTAGTAGGTCTTGTTTCCAGGGTCTTTTGTTTTTCAGGGATGCCAGTGGTAGTTTGCCTCTTTTTCAGTGGCTGGCCTTGTGACTATGCACTTATAAACACTAACTGGGTTCAGTAGTTATAAAAAGCAAAAGGCAGACAATTGCAGGAAGTTGGAAGAGAGATATGTTGGGGATACTATAATGCACACCTGTACAAAATTGACAAAAACAAATATTTATAAAACAAAGCTACATGCTTACATGGAACTATCTTATGATTTCAGAAAATAGATCACATGAAAAACATACCTAGTGCTAAAGAACAGCGTCTTCCTTTTGCAGCAGTGAAAGGAAAAAATAGGGAGCACTCAGTGCTGTTTTAATGTGACCATTTTGTCTATTGTGCAACGGTAGAAAGACCCCCGCTATACATTTGTTCAAGCACATAACATACAAAAGACAAGGAGTTACTCCTAATATAAGCAACATGGCCTTAGGGTAATGATGCTATATCAAGATAGTGAAACAGCATGATGTAAAACGTCCACGCCCTTCAGGAAGATGAGAACGTACACGCCCTTCAGGCAGATGAGAACATACACGCCCTTCAGGAAGATGAGAACTAATAATAGAAGAGGTTGTCTTTGTTGAAAATCTCACTCTAAATAAAAAGCACCTATAAAATAAAAAGTACTTTTCTAAGGGCTGTCCTTGTTAGGAGCACAACACAAAGATCCTTGACCACAGAGATCTCCAGAGAAATCAGGAATGTGAAGTACATAGCATTGTCTTTCTAATGCAAGAGATGAAAAACCTGCTCTTCCATCAAGACAGCTAAGGTTGGAAATGATTACAAGCCTGCTGGTCTATGTTATATGTTGTTCCAGGCCATATAAAGCACTACAACCAGGTCGAGTGGTAGCTAATAGTCCAAATGACCTCTGTCCTATCTGTATCACTGAGACCAGGCCAAACTGTTAGGCCCTTAAAGTAGCAGCGGTAGTATACCTGTAGAAGCCATCTCCTTGGAAGAACAGGCACAGACCAGATCCTGAGTTGAGATTAATGTTGTTATGCTGCTTTATGTTATGTTCCCTTTGCACCAGGGATTATATTATATAGATTGGGAATAAACCATCTGTTAATAGACTCCCCAAAGTCTGATTCATGTTGACAAAGTTAATTTGCACTGGATTTTCATTCTTATTTCCTGGTATACAGTTCACTTCCCTGTAAAGCACCTGCAGGGACCACCCCCTTACATCTTCACCCAGCACCAACATTTTAGCACAAGCTTAATGTACAGAAACTGGAACCTTCCCAGGAGTGGGGATATGGAGAAACACATAGGTTTCAATAGCTGAGAGATTTTAGCTTGATCTGTACTTTAGTAATCCACTTTATAGATAGAGTTGACAAATAGTCTTAAACAACTCCCTCTACATGAATAAAACTCAAAAGAACCTGTATTTCAAAATATCACGTGGAGATTCTGGTCTCTAATAACATTTAGTTATCGTTAAAATATTCATGGCCCTTATATTATGTTTAAGCATTCTTATCATTTTAAAAGAACTTTTTAAAAGGTTGAAAGGATAAAATTTCAGATGCAAAATTTATATACAACCTGAACAGAAACTCTAGAATATGTGGGAAGATAGTTCTTGAGTGACTAGTAAGGCATCTAAGAGATCCTTTGGGCTGATCAAGCATGAGAATATGGGGAACTGTACGATTCATTGCAATTGGAAGACAGATGACAAATGTATTCCTTTCAATAGTGAACTAAAATGATGGAAACTTGCTATTGACTAAAGAGAGCATTTCCCAAACACAGCTAACAGGACAGGACAGCGGCACATTTCTTTGTTGTTACCTTTTTTGTGGAGAACAGATTAACTTTTTTTTTTTGTATAACAGCATAAGAGGTTACAGAAGAATAGGTTAAATTAGGGAGGCTTATAGCTGCAGAGAGATACTATGTCTAATAAGCCAACAGCTACATAATGAAAAAGCTTTCAGTCTATTCATAATAGATGGTTTTTATTTCTCTTGTCATTTGTCTACAGGGCTAAAGAGTAAGGAAATCAAAGTATCACAGTGCTTGTGAAAAATCATTCTATCAACTGCTTTCATTGTATGGATTACATTTTCTGTTCAGTAAGTGACTGTATTAGTACAAAGCTTCCATGTCCATATATATAGAGAGAGATATTCTACAAAATATTAATGTGCACAAACACATGTTACATGTTGGCCTGTAAAAACATCTTCCTTTCTTCAACTTTGTATTTTACTCCTCTAATCCTAATAGCATATTAATGAATGAATATATTATACTGAAAATACTTCTTTTATATATATTCCTTGTGGCATGTAACTCAAGGAAAATTCATGAAGTGCCATGATCATGTTTGATTATGAACTATGGAAATGGAAAAGGTGGAAATAGCTGCTATTTTCATTTTTATTGTCTATATTGTTGACAATTTGACCAACACAGTCAGGTAAGAAATAAAAATAATTTCACTCTTTCTTACTATATCTAATCTTCATTAATTACACATCTACCTTACAATCCTTCACTAGGAACTCCCGAATAATGGAAATAAAATTAAAACTACATATCCATAGGTCTATGAGATGACATAGTAGGATAAATTTGTCTACTGCCAGGCACAATGATATGAGTTTGATTCCTGGGACCCACACTGTAGAGCAGAAAAAGTGACTCCCACAAGCTATATTCTGACTTCCATGTGTGCACAATTGCCTGTACATGCACACACAATGAATACAAATAGAAATAAATAATTTTCATAAAGACTACACATATAGGAATTCAGACTTCTATCTCTCCATATATAAAAACGCAATTTTAAGGGAAAATTACTAAATGATATAACTGAAAGAGTGTGATAAATTGCTAAAAAAATGCAGAAAAGATCCACACAGAGTTTTGTAATAAGCTTGTAGACGAGACAATGTTCTAAGTCACGTTAAGTATCTTCCCTAATTCATCTTCATTCTGCCTTCTGCAGAGTCTTTCCCCTCAAGTTAAAATGTGGTGTACATCTTAACATAGTGCTGAATAACTTTTTGAGCAAAATAAATTTCAAGTTTCACAGTGAATGTTAACCAGGGAAACCATAATGTATTTGAAATTTGAAAAGGTTTACATGTTATAATATGGGGAAAGGGTTAATCTAGCAAAAATGGTTTTCTAATACATTGCATATTTTACATGTATTTATATAGCACTGAATTTTAACAAAAACAAGTAATCTAATAATTGAATGTAAAGATCACTTTTGCTAAAAATTTCTGAGACAAATGATTTCATTACTTCCTTATTCAGAACTGGATTTAAAACAAAGTGTAGATAAGATTTAAATATAAGGGATTGAGATATAACACATGCTCAACCTTTTCACAGCTTGTCTTCTAGTTTCTGAATAGCATATGACTATTTTTAATAGTTAACAGCAAAACAAAGAAGTTTCCAAGTTAAGGTACATTAGAAACCATTTACATTAATTGTGTAAAAGTTAATTAGTGCCATATTGCTACTTTTTAAAAAATGAAAAAAAATATAGACTAGAATGCAAAAGGTGCCCTGGAGAGACACCTGGGAGTAAATTCCAGAGTACCCATAACTCTTAAACTAGTAAGTTCTGCTGGTAGAAATTACTTCTGAGAATTTGATTCATAAGAATTGATGTCACATCAGACATTATGGAGACATCATATTTTCAAAATGGTTTTCAAATATGGTATTTTATTCTTGTTGAAAGAATCTGCACAAATACCCAACAAAGAAATAGAACTTTAGACTAGTTTCACTTATGGATATTAATGCAAAAATACTCAATAAAATTATTGCAAACAGAATCCAAGAACACATCAAAATGATCATCCATCCTGATCAAATAGGCTTCATTCTAGGGATGCAGGAAATATATGGAAATCCATCAACATAATCCACGATATAAACAAACTCAAAGAAAAAAATCACATGATCATGTCATTAGATGCTGAGAAAGCAGTTGACAAAATCCAACATCCCTTCATAATAAAAGTCTTAGAACAATAAAATATTCAAGAGCCATACCTAAACATAGGAAAAGGAATATACAGCAAACCGGTAGCCAACAGCAAACTAAAAGGAGAGAAACTTGAAGCAATCCCACTAAAATCAAGGACTAGACATGACTGCCCACTCTCTCCCTATCTATTCAATGTAGTACTCAGATCCTCGCAAGAGCAATTAGACAACAAAAGGAGGCCAAGGGGGTACAAATTGGAAAGGAAGAAGTCAAAATATCACTATTTGTAGATGATATGATAATATGCTTAAGTGACCCCAAAAATTTAACCAGAGAACTCTTACACCTTATAAATAACTTCAGCAAAGTGGCCAGATATAAAATTAGCTCAACAAATCAGTAACCTTCCTCTACTCAAAGGACAAACAACATGAGAAAGAAATTAGGGAAATGACACACTTCACAATAGTCAAAAATATTATAAAATACCTAGGTGTGGCTCTAACGAAGCAAGTGAAAGATCTGTTTGACAAGAACTTCAAGTCTCTGAATAAAGAAACAAGATCTCAGAAGATGGAAAGATCTCAGATACTCAGGGATTGACAGGATTAATTTAGTAAACATGGCCATGTTGTTGAAAGCAATCTACAGATTCAATGTAATCCCCATCAAAATTCAAAGTTAATTTTTCGTAGAGTTAAAAAGAGCAATTTGCAAATTCATCTGGAATAACAAAAAAACAAAACAAATAACAACAACAAAATAAACCCAGGATAGCAAATCTATTCTCAACAATAAAAGAACTTCTGGGGAAATCACCATCCCTGACCTCAAGTTGTATTGTGGAACAATAATGGTAAAAACTACATGGTATTGGTACAGAGACAGGTAGGTAGATCAATGGAAGAGAACTGAAGATCCAGAAATGAACCCACATTTATGGTCATTTGATCTTTGACAAAGGAACTAAAAGCATCTAGTAGAAAAAAGATAGCATTTTCAAAAAATGGTGCTGGTTCAACTGGAGGTCAGCATGTAGAAGAATTCAAACCAATCCGATCTTATCTTCTTTCACAAAGTTCAAGTCCAAGTAGATTGAGGAACTCCACATAAAACCAGATACACTGAAGTTAATAGAAAAGAAAGCAGGAAGAACCTGGAGCACATGGGCAAGGTGGAACAGTTCCTGAACAGAACACCAATGGCTTATTCTCTAATATCAAGCATTAACAAATGGGACCTCATAAAGCTGCAAAGCTTCTGTAACAAAAAGGACACTATCAATAGGACAAAAGGGCACCTAATAGAGTGGGAAATGATCTTTATCAACCCTATATCCAATAGAGGGCTAATATTCAATATATACAAAGAACTCAAGAAGTTAAGACTCCAGAGAATCAAATAACCATATGAAAAATGGGGTACACCGCTAAACAGAATTCTCAGCTGAGGAATCTCAAATGGCTGAGAAGCACTTAAAGAAATGTTCAAATTCCTTAGTCATTAGGCATCAGGGAAATGCAAACCAAAATAGCCCTGAGATTCTACTTCACATCAGTCAGAATGGCAAAGATCAAAAACTCAAGTGACAGCAGATGCTGGAAAGGATGTGGAGAAAGAGGAACACTCCTCCATTGTTGGTGGGATTACAAGCTGGTACAGCCACTCTGGAAATCAGTCTGGTGGTTCCTCAGAAAATTTGGACGTAGTATTTCCTAAGGACCCATCTATACCACTTCTGGGCATATACCCAAAAGATGATCCAGCATATAAAAAGACACATGCTCTACCACGTTCAGAGAAGCTTTATTTATAATAGCCAGAAGTTTGAAAGAACCTAGATGTCCTTTAACAGAGGAATGGATACAGAAAATATGATACATTTTCAAAATAGAGTACTACTTAGCTATTAAAAACAATGCCTTCATGAATTTCTTAGGCAAGTGGATGGAACTAGAAAATATCATCCTAAATGAGGCAACCCAGTCACAAAAGAACAAACATAGCATGCTCTCAATAATAATTGGATATTATTAGCCCAAAAACTCGGAATACCCAAGGTACAATTCATAGACCACATGAAGTTCAGGAAGAAGGAAGGCCAAAGTGTGGATGCTTTGGTCCTGCTTAGAAGTGGGAAGAAGCTACCCAAGGGAGGAAATATGGAGACAAGGTATGAAGCAGAGACTTAAGGAAAGGCTATGTAGAGACTGCCATCCACCTGGTGATTCATCCCATATAAAAATTCCAAATCCAGACACTATTGTGGATGTCAAGAAGTGCTTGCTGACAGGTGCCTGATATAGCTGTCTCCTGAGAAGCTCTGCCAGAGACTGAGAAACAGAGAGGGACACTCTCAGTCAACTATTGGACTGAGTACAACGTCCCCAATGAAAGAGTTAGAGAAAGGACTGAAGGAGCTGAGGGGGTTTGCAGCCCCATAGGCAGAACAACAATATCAATGAACCGGAAATTCCAGAACTCCCAGGAACTAAACCATCAAGCAAAGAGTACACAGAGAGAGACACATGACTTCAGTCACATATGTAGCAGAGGATGGTCTTGTAGGGCATCAATGGGAGAGGCCATTTGTCCTGTGTAGGGTAGATGCCCCAGTGTAGGAGAATGTCAGAAAAAGGTAGTAGGGGTGGGTAAGTGTGTGGGGCAACACTGTCATGGAAGCAAGGGAATGTGGGATGGGATAGAGGGGTTTCCAGAGGAGAAACCAGGAATGGCTATAACATTTGAAATTGAAATAAAGAAAATAATCTAATAAAAACTAAAAAGAAAAAAAAAAGAATCTGTTTCACTAATTTCTCAGAGAATTTCTTCTCAGTAGTCTAAGGAGAAGCATCAGAATTCAGTGCTACCCAGCAGACAGCAAAGAGTATAGTTGCCAGCTAAACTTTGAATCATCAAGGTGGCTTCCTGCACATCTCCTGAAATTCACTAAGGAATTTTCAAACACAAACCATTATGATGGGATCTCCAACCCATCATAAACTTCACCATCAGGACTATCTTGTCTATTCCAATAGTTTCTCTCAGTCTCCTGATGGCCACACTCTGGTGATACTTTCCATTCTTGAATGATTTCCCTTATAATGACATAGAAACTTGCTCAAGTCGTGTATTTGTGAGCATTGACTTTACTCCTTGTATTTGGAGCCTTTGAGCCTTGTAGTAATTCTTTCTGTTTTAAAAAAGATTAATGTGCCCTAATTAGATATCCAATACAAAATAGACTGAATCCTACACCCAAAAACAGACTCAGCAAATTGTATTTATATATTTCTGCATATACATATGTATGCATATGTGTATGTGACTATGTATATGATGCATATATATTTATATTTATAACAATAATCAAAGAAAAAGTGGCCATCATTTTTGAGTGAGTGAGGGGGTCATGGAAGGGGCAGGAAGGAGTAATTCCATTCTATATTAATGAAAATATATTTTTGAATGAACTTTTCCAAGATTAACTTTACTTATGTGTGTGCAAGATATGTGTAGGTGTTTAGGGAGGCAAGAAGAGCATATCACAGTCCCACTTAAGTTGGCATGACAGCTTTCTGCACACTGCCTGATATAGGTGCTGGGAACCAAACTCAAGTCATGTGGAATACCATCAAGTGTTCTCAATAACTGATCCATCTCTCCACCCACACAGTACTTCCCTTTTATTAACTTCCCTTATCAAAATTACTGATATTGTTTCACTCTTGTGGCACCATGACTTTTACATATAAGGAGCTGGTTGATAATTTTGGATACCATCAGACTTCATGAAAGGCCTGATCTCATCTTTAGCAAATTGCTTCTCTCTACCATAACTTGTTGATTCCTAAGTTAGGCTTTGAAAATTATTGAAAGCATCATATTTTATTTTAGAGAAAGAGATTTACTACCTATGTATTCATCATAATTTCTGAAAACTACATCTTAATTTAGCATAGTTATTTTCTAAGTATGGCTCTCCTTTCAATTTTTCTTAATTTTGTAGAAAAATTATAATTTGTCACCAGTGAATTAAGCTTTAATGTAATGCTTGGGATTGTTATTTCTACTTAAAATTAATCTTTTTAGAACTGATTATGATTAGTATATATTATTTGAATTATATATTATTTAAGTTGATGTTTTAGATAATACACATAAAATACAAATTTTAATTATACAACTTGTTTTAAATTTTTGGTTATGATTTGTTTTATTTATCACTAATTAAGATATTACAATTCATTTCAGTAGCTTTAATTCAGTGACTTTTACCATGACTATTAGATCTGTAATCTATTTAAGATATTACTATAACAATTTGAATCCATCTTTCTAAATATTTATGACACATAAATTATGACACATCTGGTTATTGTCCTAAACTCAAGGATTTGATTTTATTTACTATGTCAAAATTAAGATAGAGATATATCTTATGTTTGTGTGTTTGTTATAGAAAGTAATATTAATATTATTGTGGGAAAGTATACATTGACATTATACAAATTTGATTTTGCACAGAAATAATTTGATAAATAAAACTTTAGAGAAAAATGAATCCCAGAGAGAAATGTATATTCTGTGGCCAAAATGCATGGAAATGAAGATCTGTACTTATTTTATTACAGCAAATTGATCAAATGTATTTAATTCCAATAAATTCAATCTTAAACATTACACTATGTTTTATCAGAAAAAAATAGTTGGGTAATGCATCCACAAGGACTTCTTTTATGAGTGTCTATGTGATGTCTATTTGAATAACAGGCAACTTTTAATGTGCTGTTTATGGATGTTATAGATTTTCTCACATTGCTCCTTGATATAATATCTCCTTATCAAGAGAAATGACAGAAATAGAGTCAATTATATTTTTTTCTCATTTTAAACACTCCTTCTCTCTTTATATGAACTATAAACACTGGCCTAAATTTAACTCTTAATAATTTTAACTATTTAAAACACTAGTCTCTTTACTTAAGTTCAACTTATTTTTAATTTATACAGATAATAGTATACATTTATATACATGAGGATGGAGTGGTGGCCCAGAAGTTAAGAGTACTTACTGATCTTCTACAAGTCAGCATGCAGAAGAATGCGAATTGATCCATTCTTATCTCCTTGTACTAAGCTTAACTCCAAGTGGATCACAGACCTCCACATAAAACCTGACACACTGAAACTAATAGAAAGGAAACTCGGGGAAACCCTTGAGGACATAGGCAGAGGGGAAAAGTTCCTGAACAAAAAACCAATAGCTTACACTCTAAGATCAAGAATTGACAAATGGTACCTCATAAAATTACAAATTTTCTGTAAGGCAAAGGACACTGTCAAAAGACAAAACGACAAGCAACAGATTGGGAAGGATCTTCACCAAACCTAAATCTGAGAGAGGGCTGATATCCAATATATACAAAGAACTCAAGAAGTTAGACCCCAGAGAAACAAATAACCCTATTAAAAAATGGGGTAGAGAGCTAAACAAGGAATTTTCACCTGAAGAACTTCAGATGGCTGAGAGCACATTATGAAATGTTCAAATCATTAATCTTTAGGTAAATGCAAATCAAAACAACCCTGAGATTTCACCTCACACCAGTCAGAATGGTTAGGTTAAAAACTCAGGAGACATCAGGTGTTGGTGAGGATGTGGAGAAAGAGGAACACTCCTCCACAGCTGGTGGGCTTGCAAGATGACACAACAACTATGGAAATCAGTCTGGCAGTTCCTCAGAAAACTTGACATGACACTTCTGGAGGACCCTGCTATACCACTCCTGGGCATATACCCAGAGGATTCCCCAGCATGCAATAAGGACACATGCTCCACTATATTCATAGCAGTCTTATTTATAATAGCCAGAAGCTGGAAAGAACCCAGATGTCCCTCAATGGAGGAATGGATACAGAAAATGTGGTATAGTTACACAATGGAATACTACTCAGCAATTAAAAACAATGAATTCATGAAATTCTTAGGCAAATAGTTGGAACTGGAAAATATCATCCTAAGTGAAGTAACCCAATCACAAAAGAATACACATGGAATGAAGTCACCGATAAGTGGATATTAATTAGCCCAGAAGCTCTGAATTCTCAAGACCCAATTAGCATATCAAATGATACACAAGAAGAGGGAAAGAGAGGGCCCTGGTTCTGAAAAGACTTGATCCAGCATTGTAGGGGATTACCAGGACAGGGAAATGGGAGAGGGGTGATTGGGAAATGGACAGAGGGAAAAGGGCTTATGAGACCGATGGGGAGAGGGAAACTAGGAAAGGGGAAATCATTCGGAATGTAAACAAAGAATATAGAAAATAAAAAAAATAATAATTAAGAAAAGAAACCTAGGGTCAGTTGCCAGAACCTACATAATGATGCGCAGCCATCTGTAACTTCATTTTTATGGGACCTGGTGCTCTATTCGATCTACACAGGAAAACACTCACAGCCAAAATTGAAATAAATCTTTTTAAGATTATATGTAATCATGGATTAACTTTATGTCTATGTGCATGCATTCCTGGTGTAATGTTTCAATCAAGTTTAGTATATTCATATGCTCAAGCATTTTGAGTTCTGTATTGTAGATATAAGCACACAGGAAAAAGAAAAGTGTTTATCTGAACTATGAGCATTTCTCTCAATTTGACACAAAATTAATATCAAACCACAACAGTACGCATATTGATTTTCTACATTTTAATTATCATCTTTTATTTTCACTTTTTCATCCTTTTTTCTAATACTATTTGTAGAAATCTTCTCAATTTACAGTCCCACAGCTCATTCTTCAAACTCCTATACATAATACCGTAGAATTTTAATAATCTTCAGAAGATCTAAGAGATGAAATGGCCACCATTTGTGAAACCCAACTAATAAATAAAGTACCAAGTTGAGTGTATTAAAAATCTAGGAATACAGTAGGCTCCCAACTTTAAGTTGAAGTTTAAATCTAGATTTTGAGGATCATGTAAGTTTGAGGAGTTAATTATAGATTACCTCAAATATATTCATAGCACAAAAAGAAATTAAATAATTTTATAGACCAAAGATAAAGATAAAATCTATTGTTCATTTACCTGATGTTTTTCTTTTCATCTTTTCTTAAATATTTTCCTTTTTAAGGTTTTTGTCTGTATATCATTGTTCTTTAAAATACGTTATACTGGTATTTTAAAATAATACTACCATGTTTCTGAGTTGCAGGGAAATGTTTTAACTGGTTCTAAAACAATAAAGATGCCTCATTTTGTATATATATATACATCGTCACCAAAGAATAGCCACAATAAAGTAAAACTGAAATAGGATACAAAATTAACAAAATAGAAGTCATAGATATACTTTACAAAAATCCACAGAAATGGACTTAAAGAATGAGGTTGGCATGGTTCAATTAGAGAATTATAAAGCAACTTAAATTCTTCCAGTGTCAGCACTGAAGTGCTTTTGATTGAAAACCTCTACCTAGATATCTTCCTAAATTGTGAGGATAAGAGAGACACCCAGCTATGAAATCAAAACACCAAACAAAAAGTGAATTAATTGGATATTTCAGTTTTATTTCCTTGTTAAGAAACTGAAACTTGTCTGTGTGAATCTGGAAAACTCCCTTAATGCTACAGACCTCATTCAGATTATTGGTAGGATGAGAGTCAGACTGGAAGCCTTCTGGACTCATTCAAACTGTTGTTTATAAAATGAAAATGTGTTTGACACAAAAGATGATTTGAAATGTTACACTATCAATTTATTAAATGTCTTTATGTATGAAAGAGAAGATACTATCGGAATGATACTAACATAATTCTATGAAAGTTAATTTAAATGAATTAAACATGTTCCATAGTAAAAGTTGACAAAATAAACTGAGATGTCATTATTCCTTATACAGGGTTATACACATAATCACATCTTCCTTGTTTAAGCTTATGGGATCTGTGCTCTGCTCTCTTTTATCTATTATCCAGAATACTTATTATCTGTCAGCAAAATATGCTTTTATATAGGAAGAATCAGTTTGTTCTTCATTAATGAAGTGAATGATAATAAAATTTTAATAATTGCCTTTTGAATTAATTTTGACAATTAATACACGTGCTAAAATGTACATGTGTATGGAGATATATTTCCCTCTAATTATGTTCAAACAGGCCAATTAACATATCTTATACATTAAAAACATACGTGAGGTTTCTCATCATAACTGAAAGCAAAATTCTTGTTATTTTGAGATATTTCTAATAAAAAATATTAAAAGGAGTGATTATGAACAAGACAAAGTAAGTTGTCACCTCATTTGATGTTTACTGCAATAATTACATAATAAATATGCAGATAACATAATTTCATTGTTTATAAATTAAAACAAAGGACTGAGGAGCTTAAGGGGTTTGCAACACCATAAGAAGAAGAACAATATCAACTAACCAGATCCCCCAGAGATGCCAGAGAATAAACCACCAACCAAAGAGTACACATGGAAGGACTCATAACTCTCATAGCATATGTAGCAGAGGATAGTCTTATTGGGCATCAATGGGAGGTGAGGCTCTTAGTCCTGTGAAGGCTTGATGCCCCAGTATAGGGGAATGTGAGGGTAGGGAGGTGGGAATGGGTGGATGGGTGGGTGATCATTCTCATAGAAGCAGGGTGGGGGGAAGGGATAGGGGTTTCTGGAGGGAAAACCAGGAAAGGGGATAACATTTGAAAGGTAAATAAATAAAACTTCCCATAAAAATAACAATAACTAAAATAAACAGATAAATATAAGAAATAAGTATGTCAAATTTTCTAATTCATTTCATAAAGTGCCTGTTTGAAATCATCTCAACCTCTGGTATTTCTAACTAAATAATCCAGGAATATTTGAATCCTTCAACATACTGTTATTGCTTTAGTGAGAGGAGTTATAATGATGTGTACCAACAAAAACAAAAAATGAAACAAAACAACATTAACAAAAACAATGGCCATGAATGCAGAGGATTACTCCTGCACAAGTCAGGGAGGCATCTATTTAAGTATTAAGTGAGGCAGAAGAGAGTAAGTGAAGCAAATAAGTGAATGAAGACAGGATAAAGGGCATGGATGGCTATTCTCTAGAACTGATAGAACCACAGCGATTAACTAACAAGCATAGTTATCTACACTGAAGCAGCACAAGAGCAGCCTTATGAAGAGTAAGTCAAGATGGCAGAAAGATTCATGGATTTGTAATTCCTCAATCCTTCCTGTTTCCTTATTACTATTTTCTGTAAATCAAGAAGTAGCCAACCTCTAGCCCATGCTATAGTCATCTTGGTGATCTGCTTTACCATGTAAAGATCCAGAAATATGGAGAGAAGTGACCATGGACTGAATTCGTTGAAATCTTAAGGAAAAAAAATTATTTCTACTTGCTATTGCTGATATTTGCTGTCAACTTGTACAAACCAGGGTCATTTGGGAAAAAGAAACCTCAATGGAAGAATTGACTACATCAGATAGACTATGGCGTATTCATGGGCATCTTTGTTTAAATTACTAATTGGTGGACATGCCAACCCTGAGTATGAAGGTTTGTAGCTTATAAGAAAGATAAATGAACAAGCCAGGGGAAGCAAACCATTCAACAGTGTTCCTCTGTGATTTCTAGTCCAGGTTCCTGTCTTGATTTTCCTCAAGACTGTAAGCATTATTCCCAAAGCTGCTTTTGTTGGTAAAGAGGAAAATTAGAACAAGCTCATAAGTTGTTCTTTCCCCCATCTCCGTGACAGTGATGAGCGGTAGCTTATGAAGACTGTTTTCCTCAGTTTCATATCTCTAATTTTAAAGGCATCCAGAAATCAATGCTAAAAGAAAACTACCATACTATCTTTTTAGGATGTTACAAAGATTTTGAATAATGGAAGAAAGTGTTAAATAGTTTGAAAAATACAGCCTTGGTTGACAATAAACATCATTTTGCAAACAGTGAAATGGTTGCAATTCTCATTCTTCTCTGGATAACTGCAACAGACTGTTAACAGAACCAATGAGTTGTTCCTCAGTGAATGAACATCATATGGGCAGCATTTCATTGAGTGAACATTTTGTAAATCATGGAATCTGGAAGTAAAAGGTAATTAAATAAGGAAGGCACATCATATAATCAAGACAATGACCATTAAAGATTACACAAAGGATATTCATTGAGACAGATGGTCCATATGCCTGTCCAAATCTCTTAAAAACAAAATTGTCATTTTATAGATATCGAATAGCATTATTTGTGCTAGTACTTGTAACTGCAGCAGAATATCTGAGAAAGACAAATTAGGAGATGGAAGATTTATTTTGGCTAAAGGATTCAGAGGTTTTAGTCCATAGTTGGTTGTTTTCTTATCTTGATAGCAAGGTAGACCAGATGGCAGGGAGGGCATTTAGTAACAAAGAGAGCCTAATGGCAGGAAGGGAACAGAGAGAAAGAGGAAAGAAAAGAAAGAATGTATCCTAGAAGGCATAGACCCAGTTATATGTATCCTCAAGCTAAGCTTTCTCTGAGAATTCTCTCATTCTCATAATGTCCTTGAGTTCTTAATTCACTATTGATAAATCATAGATGATGCTAAAGTCCCTGGAAGCCAATCACTTCCCTAAACTCTACATCTGAACATAGCTACACTGTGAGCAAATCCTTCACCACTTGAGTCTTTTAGATGTCTTTATATCAAAGCCATAACAAAGTTGATGCATGGTTATTCTATTTATTCCAAAATACCAACTCCATAGTCCATTTCAGTGATAAGTCAATTCTTAAATTCACAAGTACAAATGGAATAAAAAAAATGTATCATTTCCTTTTAAGAGATTTGTTTAAAAACTAGTATACTATATAATTTTCAGAGGGAAAAAGATTTCCATGTTTTCTTTCAGAATAACCTCAATATATGATATGATGTATAAACTAAATGAAATATGTATATGGCTTTAGACTATATATAAAATAATGATTTTTCTAATAGTGAGAATACAAATTCTCATAATTTAATATATATGTTTATATTGAGCTATTTTAGAAAATGTATATGTATACTAAAGATTAATCACATCTACATAAAAGGCTACAATTATAATTCAAAACAATTTTCTTTTAAAATTATGAATATTCACAGTAAGAAACATCATGGTAATAATCATAACCAAACTGGTGTCTGATAAAGATAATTCTTGCATATTTTATGGCACTATCACATTCATGAGTTTAGGAGTATACATATATATAACATGCATGGATGAAGAATGGATAGATAGATGGTGGACCAAAGTTGTTCTCTGACTGTCTGACTCTTTCTGAAAATATATCATCATTTACTCACACCATATCCTAGTGGAGAGTCATGATCTGCCATTTATAGATGAAATTGGTCCAATTTCTCTTTTGTATTTGTCATCCAAGTATAATAAATTAATTTTAAAAGTCGGAAACATTAAGTAGTCATTTATAAATTCAACTGAACTGTCATTAAAGTGTTGAAAATTTGTAATCCTGTTTACATTATGGTGAAAAATGTTGTACGATTCTCTTCAAATTCATTACAGATGGACAGAACGACAAGCAACTGGAAGCAGATTAGTAACAGACAGACCAAGTTTCATATTTAGACCTATATGCTTCTATCTTTTTGGCAAATAAACTATGGGGCTTTTTACATGAGTATTTGAAAATAATGGATTGTAAAATAAATGTACAAGATTATCTACTGCATAAAATTGTAAGTTCAATGAATATTATTAATGCAAATTAAAAGAATGTTTGGTGGATTGAAAATCTTCGAACAATACATATGGACAGAGAAGAGGGCAATTTGAGAGGGTTTTTTTGGGGGGGGAACATATTTTCTATCAGCAAAGTCTATGGAAAACAAACATGAAATGGAAAGGGACATTTTTCTTAATGTAGGCAAATGCAGTAGAGTCTCTTCCCTTTATAAATGTGCTGAAAATGAAAGCACCTACTATGACTACCATATGTGTATAGAACAGTTCCATCTCCAATCATAACTTTGAGTCATGGTCCTGTCACTGACAGGCTCTCTTAAGGACAGATTTCAGAGGACCCATCTCATTTTGGGGGCACCTTAGAAGATAAGAGTGTGTGTTTACTCTAACTGATATACTGATTTCAGCAAGAACACTGAAATCTAGCTGCTACAAATCAATTTTAGTGTGGCCTCAAACTCAGAGGTTCTATCTAATACCAAATGAAAATTAAAAGCCACACACTGTTCAGAATTATACTTTGTAGAAGTTGCTTGCATTTCCTCACAGCAATTGATGAGATGAGAGCCTCTGTACCCAATCTTATGAATACATAGCTTGGGCTGAGGCCAGGGTATTTCTACTTATCCCTAATCCTATGCCTGGAAGCTTCTAGACTCCATACAATTAAGCCTTCTAAGACAACTGATTCAAACCGGCTTCTCTCTGCTTGGTAGAATCAATATAGTTAAAATGGCCATTTTGCCTAAAGCACTATACAGATTCAATGCAATACCCATCAAATCCCAACTCAATTCTTCACAGAGTTAGAAAGAGCAATTATCAAATTCATCTGGAACAACAAAAAACCCAGGATAGCTAAAACTATTCTCAGCCACAAAAGAAAATCTGGGGGAATCAGTATCCCTGACCTCAAGCAATACTACAGAGCAATAGTGTTAAAAACTGCATGGTATTGGTACAGTGACAGGCAGGAGGATCAATGGAACAGGATTGAAGATCCAGAAATGAACCCACACACCTATGGCCACTTGATCCTCGACAAAGAGGCTGAAAACAACCAATGGAAAAAAGATAGCCTTTTCAACAAATGGTGCTGGTTCAACTGGAGGTCAGCATGCAGAAGAATGCAAATTGATCCATCCTTGTCTCCTTGTACTAAGCTCAAATCCAAATGGATCAAGGACCTCCACATAAAGCCAGACACTCTGAAGCTAATAGAAAAGAAACTGGGGAAGACCCTTGAGGACATCGGTACAGGGAGAAAGTTTCTGAACAGAACACCAATAGCGTATGCTCTAAGAGCAAGAATTGACAAATGGGACCTTATAAGGTTACAGAGTTTCTGTAAGGCAAAGGACACCATCAAGAGGACAGATCGGCAACCAACAAATTGGGAAAAGATCTTCACCAATCCTACATCAGATAGAGGGCTAATATCCAATATATATAAAGAACTCAAGAAGTTAGACTCCAGAAAACCAAACAACCCTATTAAAAAATGGGGTACAGAGTTAAACAAAGAATTCTCACCTGAAGAACTTCGGATGGCGGAGAAGCATCTTAAAAAATGCTCAACTTCATTAGTCATTAGGGAAATGCAAATCAAAACAACCCTAAGATTTCATCTTACACCAGTCAGAATGGCTAAGATTAAAAATTCAGGAGACAGCAGGTGTTGGAGAGGGTATGGAGAAAGAGGAACACTCCTCCACTGCTGGTGGGGTTGCAAATTGGTACAACCACTCTGGAAATCAGTCTGGCGGTTCCTCCGAAAACTGGGCACCTCACTTCCAGAAGATCCTGCTATACCACTCCTGGGCATATACCCAGAGGATTCCCCACCATGTAATAAGGATACATGCTCTACTATGTTCATAGCAGCCCTATTTATAATTGCCAGATGCTGGAAAGAACCCAGGTATCCCTCAACAGAAGAGTGGATGCAAAAAATGTGGTATATCTACACAATGGAGTACTATTCAGCCATTAGAAACAATGAATTCATGAAATTCTTAGGCAAATGGATGGAGCTAGAGAACATCATACTAAGTGAGGTAACCCAGACTCAAAAGGTGAATCATGGTATGCACTCACTAATAAGTGGATATTAACCTAGAAAACTGGAATACCCAAAACATAATCCACACATCAAATGAGATACAAGAAGAAAGCAGGAGTGGTCCCTGGTTCTGGAAAGACTCAGTGAAACAGTATTTGGCAAAACCAGAACGGGGAACTGGGAAGGGGTGGGAGGGAGGACAGGGGAAGAGAAGGAGGCTTACGGGACTTTCGGGGAGTGGGGGGGGGCTAGAAAAGGGGAAATCATTTGAAATGTAAATAAATTATATCGAATAAAAAAATAACAATAAAAAAAAATAAAATAAAATAAAATAAAACAAAAAACAAAAAAAAAAAATAACTGAATAGTTTTACTTGCAAAGACCGCCTTTGAGCTCCAGGAACTGAACTGCTCTAAGCTCAACTGAACTCCACCAAATCAAAGTCTTTCTGAACTTATTGCCTAATCTCCATCCCCGTTCATTAAGTTCATTTCCTGTCTGTTCTCTTGAATGCTGCAAAGATCCTATCTCCGACTCATTCTTCCAAATATTTCTCTGATTTGTCACTTTGTATGCCCCTCAATTAGATACCACTGCTTGGGATTAAAAGAGCACACGGAAGGCATATCTGGATTCCAGCTATACCATATGTTTAGATGTGATCCCTTGCCACACCAGCCATCTTGCTAGATTAAAATTCCTCTACAATACTTAGATTCCCATAAGGAAAAATTACCTTAGAGTAAGAGTAAGATATGTTCAGTTCACCTTTGTATATCCAAGTATGTTTAAACACCAAGCATATTATAAACACAATTCAGGACATTTTCGACATTTTCTTCATAAAGAAAGGATCCCTGTAGCTAAGTCTAAGATTACCTCTTTTTTTTTTTTTTTTTTTTTTTTTTTTTTTTTTTTTTTTTTTTTTTTAGTTCTTCTCAGCTTTGGAGGGTATTTTTGTTTCAAGTGCTTTTACTAAGGGGTGGTAAGGGCTGAAATGATAGGAAAGCAGTTAGAGGACCTAGTATGATCATCAGCATCTGTACTAAAAATAAAAGGGTATTATTCTATAAGCCCAGCAAAGGGAGATGGATTCCTGGAGTTTGATGGACATCTTCTTTAGCTACCAGTGAACTGTAGGTTCAAAGGAAGATCCTGTCTCAAGGATATGTAAAGTAATTAAGAAAATATATTTGAAGTTGACTTCTACCCCCTCATACAAACATTCACATACATGTGCAGCTATACATGAACACACATACACATATATAAAAGAAATAATTTATTTCTTATGTTGATTTATTATTCTTTCAAAGTGAACTAAAATTTAACAGAGCCAAGTAAAATCTGGTAGAACAAACATTGCATCAATTTAATTATAAATCTTATCACAAATAGCCACTGATTTCCATTCTGAGACATAATTTATTCCTAACTTGCTGTTATTTAATGAATGTATGATTTATAACTATTTGACACCAAAGCAAATGGTAATGAAGTTGAACGAATTTTAATGGTATCTGACAAAGTTTCAAGATTTAAGACATAAAATCACCTTCCTGAAAAAAATGAACTGTCTTCATTTGCATTTTTGAAACTTAAAGATGAGCTGAGGAATGAGAGTTTTATATCAAAATGTTTTCTGAAATTCTTAGGAGATTATTGCATAAATGGATAGGAGATAGACTAATTAAAAATGGATCCCCTTCGATAACTGTGTGGAGAACATATTTGTCTGTCTTGGGGTGGTCTTCATCGGGGTCAAAATCTAGGAACATTGTTGAAGTCAGATTTTGAGTTCTCACCATTCTAAGACACTTAATATAATCAGTGACTTGCATTGATGATATGATAACTACAGAAGTTTTGGATGAATTCCAGAAATTCCCATGATGCTAAGTGTAGGTCCACTTTATTGCATTCATGTCCTAGTCTTTGTAAAACTAGTTTTCAAATTTCCTGAACTATAGTATACAATAAATACTAACTGAAGTACAGTTTTATGTTCAGAAATATGGTATATGATGTGCAAATTCTTTTCTTATTATATTTCTTTTCATCATTTGTAAAGTCATTTTAATACTCACAACAATACATCAGGGTACCTTTAACTAATATTATGAAGTCTTGGATAAATCCCAATTGAGGCTATGGCTAGAGACATCAGGCAAGAAGGGAATGAACACCATTTCATATCAATAAATACAACCTGAAAATAAGTCTTGAATTGCTTATGTCCTCAAATCAATATCTTCCCCTTTGATCTTAGTTATAGCAGAGAGAAAACTTTTGACATCCTTTGTAAATAGACAATGATATGAATCAAGATGAAATACTTGTGGCAGCATATGTATATAGGCAATAACATGAATCTTCTAGCTGTTTACAATATCCCAACAGAATTTAATAATATTCATGAAACATGCTAGTGTTCATAGATTTCCATTGCACAGAATGATAGGTTGTGGTCTCTGAATATATAATCCACACTCTTGGCAATCAGTAAAATATTCCCCAAGTAAAATATTTTTAAATTAAGATAATTATGTTTATTCTTTACCCTTCTCCAAATTCCTTATGATCAGGTTACAAAATGCATAACCCAAGACAAACAGATATAAGATATGAAAATGAAGTCTATTTCATTTGTTTTACATATTCATTTCCATCTCAATTATGGCTAAAAATCAATGTGATTTTAATGAGTGAAAGGATTCTTATCACAAAAATGGAAAACATCTGGTGATCACAAGAAGAAGCAAGACTTTCAAAGCAAATTATTGTGATTTGTTTGCACAGAGGAAAGAACTGGAGTGTGTTAGGCAAAGTTCTCTCTGGAATGTCAGTGTGAGTGTCATAGTAATTTCTCTGTAGTTCCCAATGACATTACATGAGCTGAGGATATGACTTTATGGCGCATAGCTGAGTGGAAAGAGAAGGATGACAGTTGGGAGAGACCCAAAATCTAAAATAATTATTCATGGGTTTTAACACTTATGTTACATAAAACCAATTTATTTGTTACATATATCTAAACATGACAATAAAATATCAGGAAGCCTATATGGTGCAGTCTTTCTTCTATCTCACTTCTTCTCTTCTCTAGAGATGTTTTCTTTTTTCTTCCTTCCTTTTTCCCTTCCTTTCTTTCTTTCTTCCTTCCATCCCTCCTATCCTTCCTTCCCTACCTTATCTTCCTATTTTATCTTTTACACACCAAGCCCTGTTTTCAGTACTGCAGAATCACATTAAGACAAAGCACAGAAAGTCTTCTCATTCTTGAAGAGATGATAGACAGACTCTAAAGATCTTAATTTTAAGTGAAAATTAACATTATGACTAGGAATCAACACATCTATGATTTTTGATTAAGTTCTCTGTAGATTTTTGAATCTCAATTTTCTCATTTACATATATACTTCCATATGGGAGTCTTGTATAGATATATTTAGGAACCCTTATTGAGAGACTGATGAGATACCTGAGTCAGGAAAGTGTCTAGTCTTTGTATAGTGGAGAAGAGACAGGTGGATTCCTAGTGTGGCCTACCAGACTGCATAGGATACTGGGTGAGTTAAGTAGAAGCCAGTGACAGATCCTTTCTCACAGGTAAAGTAAAAAGTGCCTGAGGAACTATACGACAAGTTTTCTCTATCCTTTATGTACAAACTTGCATGACTACACATAAATGTTCATCCTCATACATAAGAATGCAATCACATCTGTATCCAGACATATGCACAGAAATAAAAACACCTACATATATACCAGGAGCTCAAAGTTTATAAATATTGCTTGTATTCTCTTTCTTACTTAAATTACAAGAAGAAGGAGGAAGAGGAGGGGGAGGAGGAAAAGGAGGAAGAGGAAGAAGAGGAGGAAGAGGAGGAGAAAGAGGAGGAGAAGAGGAGGAGGAGGAGGAAGAGAAGGGAAAGGAAGAGGAGGAAGAGGAGGAAGAGGAGGAGGAGGAAGAGAAGGAAGAGGAGGAGGAAGAGGAGGAGGAGGAAGAGGAGGAGGAAAGAAGATGACAATGAAGATGAAGACCAAAATCATAGTTAAAAGTTTAAGGCCTACTTCACCTTATATGTGCCAAATTATCTGTTTCTAGCTATTTTACTTTCTTAAGCAAGTACAACAAAAATGTATTTCTCTTTGTCATGTGTTAATTTTTAGGCACATACATTAGATGAAAGAAAAAGAATAGTTTATTCCCATGGAGAGTTTAAGAAGCATTGTGATCATATGGATGTACACAGTCTTTACGGTGATGGATGGATGTTGACATAACATGGGAAACATACTTTGTTTCTCAAACCCTTCCCCCTTAGTTGCTGCTATTCATTCAGGCAATGAGAGGTAATTCAATGACAGGACCACATTCCTGAGTATGAGAATGTTGACTGATGTTATTTTAAAAATAGATGGAGAGTCTGAACATTCTGATTATCACTGCTAGACCATAGAAACTCCAAGAAACTGAGTCATTTGTTCTCTGTATTGTTCAGGGTATATCCCAGGGGATATGCTGGAATGTCAGAGATGTTTCTAGTTGTTATATGTACAGAGTTAATGCTGTCCAGAATATACCTATCAACAACTACTAAGCAAAGATGAGCTACAGGACAGAGAGCAGAAATACTAGTAGGAAAGAAATATGGCACTAAGGGAACAAGAAAAGAGGGGAATCACAACTAGCACAATGCAGCCATTTTTAATGGATACTACAATGAAAACTTGTACAACTATCGCCACATGTGTGTTTTCCTCATTCATCCATGCTTTCTTTAATCACACAACAAATGTGGAGACCATTAAAGCACAGCTAAATGGCAATGAGCAAGGAAGGCAGCATTCAAATAATTACCACTCTCCATAAATGACCCAGAAATAGATAATGCATTTTGAGTTATAGGAAATTGTGATATTAGTTATATAAAGAAAATTAAACAGAAAGCCCTTTCTAGCTATTCTCAAAGGATATCCTGTGAGAATAAACACACACACACACACACACACACACACACACACATATATATGAGAGAGAGAGAGAGAGGATGTCTGGCAATCTAAAACTGGGGTAATTGATACTTTTCAAGTAGTTCCCTTTCTGTACATATTTTTCTCCATTTAGTATTCAGTGTTAAACAAAGGACAATAAATCCAGGCAGTTGGATGAATCACCAGCATTTATAGAGGAAACTGAAAAATATTTGTAAAGCGGAATTATTTAAAGCTTGCTCATTTTCTCTCTTTCTCAGTGCTTCTGACTCATTTCCATGATAAATAAAGCAAGAACCATCAAGTGTGGCCATCAGCAGCTCTGGTACAACTACCCCAAGAAATTTGTTGGTACAGTACAAGAATCAGAAATGTTCGCTGTGACTGTATGTTAGCCATGAATTCTGACAACATCAAAATGCTGGTAAGCAAAGGACTGTCAGTGAGTCACTCGTTTACCATAACTATTTATTTTCTCCCATAGTTCCTCAGGTTTCCATAAGGGCTTATGCCTCCTCTACTTGGTTTTCGTTTGGCTTATCTTTGTGCTTTTCATTCAAAATCCCCTTTTCTCTGAAGAAAAATATACTACATACTTGAAACAAACAAAAAGAAAACAGTAAAAATCTGGATTTGAATTAAAAGTCAATAATTAATAACAAATCAATGTAAAAATTTAGTGGTATTTATATTCTCATTATTGAAAATAAATTATTATATTTTTCATAGTGGGTAAGGTATTCGTTATATTTTAATAGGTAGAATTAAGGTAACATTAATCATATCTATAGATGATTAACTATTTACAAATTGATGACAGGAGAGACACAGTATAAGTTAGTTTCTCTGTATATCTAATTTAATCACTACTAAGGAGACATTAATATATAAGTACAGATGGCAGAAATAACCATGCAATCTCTCATGACTACTACAAAGCATGTCATATTGCTATAAGGCTTTGAATTGAAGAGGGCAGAGTAGAAGTAATCTTGGCTTGCATCTCATCCCACAGTTTCCAGGTGGAGTTTAGAAAGGCATTAAAATGCTAAATGGTAGGACCTTTGATGAGACCATAGGGGTAGAGGTCAGAGTATCTGCTACATTAACCAAATACTAGTCATGAGTGTAGCCTGGAAAACCAACTAGACATCATTGTGAGCAAACACTGAAATATCTGTTACCCTTCAGGAACAGTAATGCACATGCCAAGCATCCTAAGTACACTACCTCCCATTTCATAAGAATATATAGAATCTTCACTCCCTGATCAAGGATTAACAACTACAATTTAGACTCTGATGTAAAGGCCACCCAGTGAGTGCCCTACCTGGGGAATTCATCCTATAAACAGTCACCAAACCCTGACACTATGACAAGAAGCATGTACCAAAAGGAGCATGCCATGGCTGTCTCCAGAGGGGCCCTGCCAGAGCCTCACAAATACAGAGGCAGAAACTAGCAACCAACTATTGGACTGGGCTTGGAGTCCCCAATGGAGGATCTGGAGGGTGGTCCGGAGGAGCTGAAGGGGTTTACAGCCCATGGGAAGAACAATGACTTCAGACACCCAGATACCCCAAGACTCCCAGGGACTGAACCATCAACCAAGGGGTACACATAGTTCCAGCCAAAAATGTGGCAGAAGAATGCCTTGTTGGGCAGCAGTGGGAGGAGTAGTCTTTGGTCAGGTAAAGGCTCAATAAAGGCCCCAACAAAGGGAAACGGACGGGGGGGGGGGGGTTGGGGAGGAGGTGGGAGTGTGTCGGGTAGAGGGGCATATACATAGAGGCAGGGGGCGGGAGGAGGGGTAGGAAATCTGGCGGAGGGGGGCTTCTGGGAGGAGGAAATTGGGAAAGGTTTTACCACTGGCAATGTAACAAAAAAAAAAAAAAGAACTACAATTTAGCATCCTGGCCACAGAAGGGGTCGATCAAGGAATAGTTCTTATAATTTAGCTGTTATAAAAATTTAGGAGTAAAAGTGTAGGGGAAGGCAGGGAAGTTGGGTTCATTGGGGAAGAGGGAGAGGTAAGATGGGTAATGGGATTTTCGGGGGAGTGGAAACTAGAAAAGGGGACAACATTTGAAATGTAAATAAAGAATGTATCTAGTAAAAAAAATTTAAAAATACCTAATAATTCAAAATAATTAGATAAACATATTAATAAAATTCTGCAATAAGATGTTTGACTATATGTCTCAGTCACTGACAAACTGATTAAACATTAATAAACCCAGTAACAAGTAGGTCCTTCTTATCCAGATCAGATATTGTATCCAACAATTCAGGAACCACATTTATTTTCAAGCACATATAAAAGCATTTTTTCCCAATATGGATCTGCAGTTGTCATAAAGGAAGACAAATCATTTCAACATATGGTATCCTATTTGATAAAGTATGTAGACTATTATATAAATAGCTCAAAAGCGTTATAGCACAGGAGGCATTATGTGGTGTGAAACCAGCCACTGAAACAGATCAAAGAAAAGACCACGTAGTGTCTGCCAGTGCCTTAGTAATGTAATGGAGGTTGGCCTCTAAGATGTAGCTTCTTAAATCATTCTACATTGCATTAGATCTATAGCTTCCTAAGCTATTATACAAACCAGCTGAGTAAAACTGAAATAGGATATGAAAATACTAACAAAGAAAAAAGTAAATTATCCCAAGTATATGAATGAAGAAATCCAATAATATGTATATGTTCAAAAGTATCACAACACAACCATAAATGAGTAAATAATAAAATAAAAACGTCAATGAATAAAATAACAAACAAAGCTGGGTGGTGGTGGCGCATGCCTTTAATCCCAGCACTCTGGGAGGCAGAGGCAGGTGGATTTCTGAGTTCAAGGCCAGCCTGGTCTACAGAGTGAGTTCCAGGACAGCCAGGGCTACACAGAGAAACCCTGTCTCGAAAAACAAACAAACTCCCCCCAAAAAAACAAAAAACAAACAAACAAACATTATATTAGCTTCTGAAATGTAATAGAGGCTTGTAGAAAAGTTACTGTCCATCTCAAGACAGAAAATAAGCCAGATGCTTCAGTGTGAAAACAGAAAATAAAGACGTCTCAGCAGCCGCTGGGGCCAGAGAGATGGCCAAATTTTCATGAGTGTTTTCTTTTCTTTTAACACTACACTGATTTTATGAAAGAACTCAAACATTTCTCTTTTCCTGTAAAGAAATATAAGTAGTCTTTGATAACAAAATGAAGTTTAAAATGATTACTCCTATATAATTGAGACAATTTGTTCATCAAAATTAGATGAAATTATACATATTTACCTAATGATCAATTATTAAATTTTTAGTATCTTAAACCTTAACTAAAATAATGGATATTCGTAACCACAATCATTGATCCCAAAAGTGTAGATGACAGAGTTCAGTAAGATTTAAAGCAATAAAGCAGATGAATCATAAAGGAACCACTGTCAAGTTCCCAAATGAACAGACAAAACAATATTCACAGTAAGGAACTACTAAGTATGATAGATGAAACGTCACTTACTACAACGGTTCACTTATTGTGCCTCAAGACTTAACTGCTGTTGATATACATTAAGAGACATTATGAGCATGTTAAATGATATATGAATTGCAGTGAAAATTTTCCCTTACCTAAAACTATGTAAAGAATAAATAACATTATACCTTCACAAATATATTACAGAGGGAAAGCTGAAAAGCTAGGACGACAGTTTATAGGACATTTTAAATCCCAAACAACATAATTTGCCATAATGGGTGCTGTATTCTTAAATTCTGTTTTGAGCAAAATAGATGTAAAAGGAAAAAAAAAGAAAAAGAAAAACCTAAGAAGCCTTTAAGACTGACTGAAAATTTCAGAGTATGAAGAAGTCCTAACAGGTAAGAGTTGCTCCTGCAGAGGACCTGGGTTTCACCACAAGCACCCCAAGGCATATAACTGTCTGGATCTCCATTTAGAGATCTGACATCTGAGGGCAGTGCAGGCTCATGGTGTAGCATGTGGTATGCAGACATACATACAGAAAACACATGAACAAAATAAAAATAATCCATCTTTTAAAAAGGAGTTACTATGTACAAGATGGAGAAATGGGCTAATAGTTTAAGATACTGTTGCTGCTTTTTCAGGATGGGAGTTTTATTCCTAGCACTCACATCAAACAATCCGTATCTTCCTCCTAACTCCAGCTCCTGAGAATCCAGTGCATCATTCTGTCCTCTATAGGCATTCAGACATAGACAAAATAAAAAGGAAAATGGAAATATCTATAAAGATCCTAGGAAGGTAAACAAGAACGAAGGCCTAATTAATTAATCTCACATAGAACAGGGAACAAAATAATCATTGGAGGGAGGGACCTGTACCGGAGAAGGCAGGGGTGGGGGAAGTGGGATCAGGTATAGTGGGAGACAGGAGAGAAGCCCAGAGAGTCAGGAGAATAAATGGAAATGTGCAGCTGCAGGGGATTGGGGAACCTCTAGAAAGTCCAAGAGGCCTGGGATGGGAGAAACTCCCAGGAGTCATTGGGGGTGACCTTCCATATCCCAACGGTGGGGATATGGAACTTGAAAAGGCCACCTCCAGCAGTTAGACAGAGATGCTGTGGAGGGATGGGGAACCAAGCCACATTTAAAATTTCATCCCAAATTTGTTCATGTCTAAAAGAAATCCAAAGGGCAGGGGGAATGCAGAAAGGAAAGGCAGACCTGCGAGTGGCCCAACTTGGGATCTATCCCATGGGCAGGCATCAATCCCTGACACTTACTGATGTTATATTGTTCCTTCAGACAAGAGCCTAGCATGGCTGACCTCTGAGAGGGTCTAACAATAGCAGACTGAAACAGATGCAGATACTCGTAGCCAAGCATTGGACTGAGGGCGAGGAGTCCAATGGAAGGGATACTGGGAAGCGTGGAAGGAGCTGAAGGTCATAGCAACCTCTCAGGAAGACCAGCAGTAGCCACTGACCTGGACCCCAGGGAGCTTCCAGAGAATAAGACACCAACCAAAGAGCATACACACACACAGGCTGGTCCAAGGTCCCGGGCACATACGTAGCAGAGCAGCCTTGTCTGCCTCAGTGAGAGAATGCACCTAACCATGTGGAGACTAGATACTCTAGGAAGGGGAAGAAAGGGAGAGAGGATGGGGGAGGAACTCCTCGAGGGGGCACGGGAGGCAGCATTTGGGATATGAATATATAAAATAATTAATAATAATAAAAACAATAACAAATGAAATATCTGTAAAGATGTTATTTAGAAAATTAGATATGATATATTATATGTTTCAAAATCAGCCTATTTAATTGACAGTTACTATTATATCTGTGGCTATAACTTATGGTCTATGAATAGCTGTTAGAGTAGGGCTAGGACACAAAAAAATCCTGGCCATGAATTGGGTGTTAATTCATGCCATAATTTGTGTGTCCATGCCAATGCCACACCAGAGAAAATAATACAGCCTAACCTTCACATAAAACATGAAAATGTGTGTAGCTTGTAGAGTATTCATACTGAAGTTTTAGGAAAGGGATGCCAAACAAAATTTCTCAAAACTACAAGAGATAAATTGGCGTAGGAGTCAATAGAGTAAAATGGAGAGATACAAAAAGAGACTAATTACGTCTTCAGAAAACAAATTGCTATAATAGGGCTTTATGAAGATTCTGAACCAAATAGAAGAAAAGTTGCCAATGAGAAAAATCCATGTCCCAAATAAAGGTGTTATAAGATAAATGAAGGTGTTAGAATCTGTATATTGTACAATAAAAGCAATGTAAAAACATGCCCAGAATTTTGCATTAAAACACACTCAATCAGTTTAAGTGGATAGTTTTCAAGAGAAGTAAAAACCTACTAATTGTGACATATGAAGAGAAGCTTAGGAGTCCCAGTTGTTAAACACTGAATTTGTAATTTCAAATCTTTCTCAAGGTTTAGTGAGGAACAGCATCAATCACTCAAAATATTTTACAGTCAATATTACTTAAGTTTTCCACAGACAAGTGAGATCAGAGGAGAGGAACTAGCTTCTATTTAATCTTAGAATCCAGAATAAAATATATTAAATAGAGACTATTACAAATTATTTGTCCTTGCCCTTTTGAATTTGAGCAAAGTAAAAAAACAAAAAAAACAAAAACAAACAAACAAACAAAAAAACCCAACAACAACAACAAAAAAAAAACATGTAGAATGAGTCAGAAGTAAAGAACGCCCAGGAATCTTTTCAGAGACTGCATATCTACCTCAGCATCTAAAAATAGACTATGCTGTATCTGTACATGAAAGACACAAATCAGAGATCCAGGCAAGAAGATGCCTGATAGCCTGAGTTCAGTCATTGGAATTTGCAATTTGCAGGATTGAATAAACTCCCACACATTGTCCTCTGTCGTCTAAATATTTGTCATGGTTTATGTGTATCTGTACAAATGCATGTATACACACACACACACACAGAAAGAGAGAGAGACAGAGACAGAGACAGAGACACACAGAGAGAGGGAGAGAACATAGAATAAAATATTTAAAGTACACATGGTATAATGATTTCATTAGATACAAATAAAGCAATTGGTAAAGCTTGCCATCCATTTTTAATAACACAGAAGTGGAAAAAAAGGCTGCAGGGGGCAGGGAGCTAATAGTACATATGTTTAAAAACTGTAGTCTCTAGTGAAACATCCAAAACTCTCTGTACTCTGGAACCTCTCCCAGTCAGGTGAAGCCCGCTATTGTTCAAATCCATTACGCGTCTTCCATTGCCAACCAGGTCTCTCCTACTGCTGGAGCTGCTCTTTTTTCTTTTCTGTCACAGGTACTCAGCCAGGCTCGCCAGGAATGGAATGCTGGAAAGACTGACAGATTTAGAACAGGTACACAGCACCAGGTGAGGCCATGAGTGGACTCACTTGGAAAAAGACACATCAGGTCCCTAATGGAGGAGCTAGAGAAAGGAGCCAAGGAGCTGAAGGGGTTGGCAGCCCTGTACAACGGTATGCAAAGGGGAAACAAGAAAAGGGATAAATTCGAAATGTAAATAAAGAAAATATCTAATAAAGACTATTTTAATAAAAGGAGAAAAAGGATAAAAACAAACAAAACAAACAACAAACAAACAAACAACATCCCACGTGGTCACCTAATGGCTGAATCTGACAATCTTTCCTTTTTACTGGCTAATCTATCTGCCTGGCCTCCCTTCCCCACTGCCTTAAACTATTAACACTTGAATCTTTGTCTCAGTGTCTGCTTCTGGGGAATCCAGACTATTTCATAACATTGTTTGTAAAGATTATTTACTTTAATATAATAAATTCCTACCTGAAAATAATGTTCCTAATGTTTAAATGATTTTTCCCTGGTTAGCATTCTATTCCTTATTAGAAAACAACAAAATTCCAAATACATGAATTTATTTAGGTTAGTAAGAGTTTTACTAACTCTTTTAGTTCATTTTTTACTAACTGTTTTAGTTCATTATTCAGCTAGGCTCAAATCATTTATTCTCTCTCTCTCTCTCTCTCTCTCTCTCTCTCTCTCTCTCTCTCTCCCCCTCTCTCTCTCTCTGTGTGTGTGTGTGTGTGTGTGTTTTGAGACAGGGTTTCTCTATGTAGCCCTGGCTGTCCTAGAACTCAACTCTGTAGACCAGGCTGGCCTTGAACTCAGAAATCCGCCTGCCTCTGCCTCGCTAGGGGTGGGATTAAAGGCGTGCACCACCACTGCCCAGCTCTCATCTATTATCAAAGGCATAAAATTCAGTAGGCAAATTTGAATGGGAGTTCATGTGTTTGGTTGATTGAGATTAGGAACTATTTCCACCTCAAAATTTATATCAGGGAGGGGCTTGAGTGATAGCTATGAAGTTTAGAGTACTTGCTGCTCATGAGTTTAGTTCCCAGTTGCCCTGCCACATGCTTGCAACCAACTATATAGCTCCAGTTAAAGGGATAGGTAAATGCTATTTTAAACAGATTAAAATAGATTAAATAAATAGTTCTTAAAATAGATTTAAAATGGACAAATGAACAAATAAATAAATGCAAAATAATTTTAAGGAAAAAGTAAAATAATGTCTGCAGTTACTCCTTACAGCTTCCTAATTATGCCTTTTTTGGGGGAAAGACTATGCCCAGTATTTAGAAGGAATTCATCCTCACTAGCACGCCAGCCAGCTTTCCCTTTGATGCTAGCCTTTTCACAGATGCTTGAGGCTTCCTCTCCAGCAAAGCCTTGGAGGATTTGCACTCCAAATGCCAGGATGGCAATGCATGCTAGTTTGGAGCCAAGCCTGAGTCACCCTCCTAGCATGAAGCTCTATCTGTATTCTCAGCAACACTGTCAATTCAGAGCAATATTTCCATCCCAGTCTGCTCAATTCCTACATATATCTGGATTCATTTTGCACTAAGAAGGAAGGGACTTTTCTTATCAATCAAGGTGAATCCAAAACTCTTATATGACCAAGCTCTGCAGATGATTCTCATCTACGCTGAATTTTCACACTTTAGAGATTATATGAGTCCACGTGTAGCGCTGTTATAATTATCATTGCTTTTAAATCTTTTAAAAATTTTTTCAAGGTTCCACTTAAATTGTTATTACATATGCAATGCAAATGTCTTCTTTTTATCTTTTATTGGACATTTTATATATTCACATTTCAAATGCTATCCCTGTTCCTGGTTTCCCCCCTCCCGGAAACCCCCATCCCACCCTCCCTCCCCCTGCTTCTATGAGGGTGTTCCTTCACCCACCCCACTCCCACCTCCCTGCCCTTGATTCCCCTACACTTATCAATCAAGCCTTCATAGGTCCAAGGACCACTCCTCCCAAGGCTGTCCTCTGCTACATATGCAGTTGGAGCCATGTGTACTCCTTGGTTGATGGCTTAGTCTCTGGGAGCTCTGGTGGGTCTGGTTGGTTGATATTGTTGTTTCTTCCTATAAGGTTGCAAACCACTTCAACTCCTTAGGTTTTTTTCTCTAACTACTCCAATGGGGACCCTACATTCAGTCCAATGGTTGGCTGTGAGCATCCTGCCTCTGTATTTGTTAGGCTCTGGCAGGACCTCTCAAGAGATAGCCATATCAGGCTCCTTTCAGCAAGCATTTCTTGGCATCCACAATAGTGCTGGGGTTTGGTGACTTATAAGGGATGAATCCCCAGGTGGGACGGTCTCTGGATGGCCTTTCCTTCAGTCTCTGCTCTACACTTTATCTCCATATTTGCTCCTGTGAGTATTTTGTTTCCCTTCTCAGAAGAAGTGAAGCACCCACACTTTGGTCTTCCTTCTTCTTGAGCTTAATGCATATGGCTTCTAAGAACCATTATTCTACCCATGCCTCTGACGGTGATTTCCATCATTTGGTTTCCTAATGAATGCCATTATGAATATGGGTGGTAGTGTAAATTGGTACAACTGCTATGGAAACCAATGTGAAGGTGCCTACAAAAATGTTAGAAATATAGAACTGCCCTGTCACCATGCTCTATCACCCTGGATGTGTGATCAGTATTATAGAACATGTTCACAGTTCTATATCCATGGTCATTGCTGCTTTATTCCAAACAGAGAGGAAATATAATCAGCTTTGTTGTCCATCAACTAGTGAAGAGTGAAATATATATGTATACATAGTAGAATTTTATTCAACCATAAGAAAATAAAATTCTAACACTTAATTGTGAAAATTAGTGGGACTGGCTGGGATACTTACACACACACACATATACCATCTAATCATGTCCTCTACATTGGAATACCTATTTGCATTCTCCTCTACCCATAAAAGTCCCTTTCATTCCATATTTGAACAAGGTTGACTTATTGGGCTACTGAATTGCACAGCAGTGTGGTATTTGTGTCTCTATGTCTAGCTTGAGTCAACACAATGTTCTCTCCAGTTGCATTAACAAGGAGACAAATAGTGAATTGCCTTTGTATCATGGCTGAGTGGAATTGTGTTGTGTAAACACACCACGATTTCTTTGTTCTTCTGCTGAAGGACATTCTCATCGGTTATACAATATAGATATCAAGTGCTGCCATTGTAAACACGATGCGCAAGTATCCTTCCTTGGCATAAAATCTTTGTCTCTGGATGTATACACAGTGAGCGAATTGCCACAGAAGATGGTGGATGTATTTCTTGTTTGGTTGAGGAATCTCCACACTGTTTGCTATGATGGTCAAGCTAATCTACCCAACCCACAAGCAGATATATAAAGTATCCTTTTCTATATGTTCTAACCAAGATATTTATTTATTTATTTATTTATTGTCCCTTTTATGATGGCCAATGAAGCGTCAATGGACTCAAATGGCATTTCTTGGATAATTGTTGAAACAGCCATAGGCATGGATTGCTTGACTGTTTTCATAGCATCTTTTGAGAAATGCTTGCTTAGCTTTATTCCATTATGAAAATGGGATTGCTTCTCATGTGTTCACATGTTTGTTTCTTTGTTTCTTTCTCTTTGTGTTCTGCCTGTTATATTTGTCAGGCATGGCATTTGCCCATATTCTCTCATTCTCTGCAAATGGTGCCTAATTCTGCCGATTATACCTCTTGCTATTTTGGAATAAACTTAATTTTAATATCTGTTTCCAAGGCTTCAGTGATGGCTTACCTGCTCCACACGGCCTTCAGACAAACTCAAATAACTTTCATGCCTGATCTAAAATTCATACAATCATATTTCAGGAGATATTTTGATATTATACTAATCATTATTAAAAAGTAGGTGCAAACCCACTAAGACCCTGTAGTTAAATTAACATACTTCTTAGAAATATAAAAAGTTGGGCTAGAATTGGAGCCACCTTCATTATCTGATTTTTTTGTTAAACTTGTACTACATTTTTAGAAATCTCTAAATTTGATTTCACTTTTCAAAGAAAAGGCCAATAGAAAAAGCACAAGTAATTACTGAGACCTGCAAGTTTTAATTTCATGAGAACAAAAAACACAGTTTGCTTTTAAGGCTGAGTTTTCTTTAACTAAGCGTGTCATCTACAAATGTGGTTCTGCATGACCCCAAGGTCAGCCCCAATCATAGCAGCAATCAAGCCAAGGATTGCCTTTTGGGAAAAGTAAGGCAATTTAATGTGCTAAAAGTAAGCAAAAGCAACTCTCTAAACCCTTACAAATGTTAGAGTTCCATATACATTGCTATCTTACATACAGATTTTTGCTACAAATATCAGACAATAAAGTATTTGAATTCCAGGGTAAGACAATATATAGCAGTGAAATAAAAGTCATAGAAGTACATCGAAACCAGCATTTCTTTAACATGTGAACCCCCAAGTTGCTAGTGATAATAATGTTTTCATTAGTGAACTGTGAACACCATTATAAGAAGATACATATGAACAAAACTGCATTTCTCGGGTGGGATGACTATTACCTAAAACAAACTAAATGTAGTCACGTTGTCTAATTTAAAACAATGAGTTTATATACATATTTGAAGCCAAGTGTAAAACTATAGTGATGCAATTAGTTCTGTAAATGTTTCCTCATTGAAGAAATTATTCTAATAATAATCTAAGTAAAATATTGTATATGTGTATATGTAAATGTTACACATATATACCTAAATACAACCTGTTCAGTCTTTAGCATGTTACTTATATGTATGTTTTCAGGGCTGACCATTTGAGATGGGTAACAATAAACAAAACAGGAAGTTCTGGACTTACACGCCAGCAAGGGGAAAGTATGTGGGAGATTTTGGAGGAAGAAAATCTAAGGAAGAGGTATTATAATTATACTATAATATCAAAGGGACAAAACAAAGAGTCCATGGACTTGAGGCAGAGGGGCATGGGAAGAGTTTGAGGGAGAAAAGGGAAGGGTAAAATTATGAAATTATGTTTTAATTTCAAAAATAATTTTAAAAAATATTGTAATTTACAGTGAGTGGGGATGGCCCTTGTACACTCTAAATTAAGAAAAGTCCTCATGCCAGGCTGTCCTTTTCTCTTAGATGATGCCTAAGCAGTATCCCTGATCCCTGAGATACTGTGTGTTGACACACAGGACTTGTAAGTTATATCCAGAAATGTATATATCAAGCCTGTTTAGAAAATAGTAATGTACAGTTTTCATTTTGGTAAGTTTACGAATACCACACCTCAGACATTACACAACTCAGACAGTAAGGCCGCTGAACTGAAGTTTTCAGCGATGGAGCCTAAAATGACTCTATCCATGATCCTGTCATCTCCCATACAATTATATTTCATATATATATATGTGTGTGTGTGTGTGTGTGTGTGTGTGTGTGTGTGTGTCTGTGTGTCTGTGTGTGTGTGTCTGTGTGTCTGTGTGTCTGTGTGTATGTATGTATATACATATATATATATTAAATTTTATGCTTTACTTACATTTTATAATTAATGTCATATGTATATATAGAAAGAGCACACTACACTGTGCAGCCCTTATTGATCTAAAACTCGCTTTACTGTAAGACCTAACTGCTCAACCTAGCAAGTGCCTCCAATTTCTGGCACAAGAGTGCTTTTCTAAATAAATAAATAAATAAATTAACAAACAAATAAATATATGTATATACATATATATACATACATATATGCCTATATAATGCACATATATATGTATACACATATATGTATAAAATGTCTGATGACAATAAAAGTGAGTTTTAATATGGCTATGATTACAGTGACGATGAACTTATCTTTCAAAGACTTGGGAATCCTCTGTGAGAACTTGACTTGCATGCAGGAAGTCCTGAATTTGATCCCTGGTGCCACTAAACTAATACAGTGTTCCCCACCTATAGTCCCAATACTTTGAAAGTAAAGAGAAATAGACTGGATGAGAAGTTCAAAGCCACCCTTGGCTACAGAGAGATCAAAGACCAACTGGGGCTTCAAAATCCTGGTGAGATGCTTTTTAAGGTTTGTTCTGCTGCCATATATTTCAATGCTGTGAGGTCCCACAAGGCCTGGTTCTCCTAGCAATGATAGAGTCTACATGTAGACCCAAGTGGTGCCATATGACCTTGCTTTCATTTTATTTCTGATTAGTGAATAAAGATACCTATAGTCTATAGCTGGGCAGAATTGAAATAGGCTTGATTTCCCAGGCTTCTTGGGGGTTTGGAGGTCAGAGGAGGAGGAGGACGAGGAGGAGAAGGAGGAGGAGGAGGAGGAGGGGAGAGAAGAGAGAGAGAGAGAGAGAGAGAGAGAGAGAGAGAGAGAGAGAGAGAGAGAGAGAGACAGAGAGAGACAGAGAGAGACAGAGAGAGACAGAGACAGGGAGAGGAGAAGGAGGAGGAGGAGGAAGAAGAAGAAGAGGAGGAGGAGGAGGAAGAGGAAAAAGAAGGAAGCTGGGAGAGGAGGCCACCATTGTGAAAGTATGTCATGAAGGCATAGTCATGAGTATGAAGGTTGGTCATTTGGAGTTAAAAATAGCTCAGATGAAACATAGTAAGTAATAACTCAGGGTTATTGTCCCTATCTGAAAGAATTGCAGGGATAGAGATGGAGAGGAGCCTGAGGAAAAGAAGGTTCAGCAACAGGCCCAAAGTGGAATCCAGGTCAAGGGGAGGCTCCAAGGCCTGACACTATAACTAAGGCTGTGGAGGGCTCACAAAAAGGAACCTAGCATGACAGCACTCCGGAAGATCCAACAAGAAGCTAAAAGAGTCAGATGCAGATATTCACACCCAACAAATGGACATAAGCAGTTCACCCCTGTTGCTGAATTAGGGAAAAGCTGAGGAGAAGGGTGACCTTGTAGGAGGACCAACAGTCTCCATTAATCTGGACCCCTAATATCCCTCAAACACTGGACCACCAAACAGACAGCATACACGAGCTGATATGAAAATACGAAGCCCCCAACACACATACAGCAGAGAATTTCCAGATTTGTGTCCATTCAGAGATGATGAACCCATCCCTCAAGAGACTGGAAGCCCCAGGGAGTTTAAAGGTCAGATAGGGTGGGGTATGAGGACATTCGCATGGAGACAGGGGAATGGGGAGTAGGTATGGGATGTGGAACAATTGGAGGGTGGGTGGGGTGGGGTTGGAAATAAAATCTGGAGTGTAAAAATAAATAAATGAATTTTTAAGAAGCATATATGTAAGCATTCAGAGGGAGGAAATGGAAAGGAAATGATATAATCATATTATCATCTCAAAAAAATCAAGTAATACAGAAAAGGAAGGAACTTTTACTTCTAAGTCATTTATAAGTCCTTATCATTGAAACAACAATGAATGAATATACCCAGGACTATTTCTAAAGCTGCCAACCCCAGACTACTATACCGACTCTTACACGGGCACAGCTGTGTGTGATGCACAGCATTGCTTTTATAGAGCCAGAGATCACTGCATGGTTCACATTTGGTGCTGCTCTTTGGAAAGACTAGGAGACATTTACGAGGTAGAGCTTTAAGGGAAGATGTATATCACTAAGGGTAGGCTGTGAGAGCTTACAGTGATCTCTCTCTCCCCTTCCCGAGTGCTGATGACAATGGGATCCGTAAGCTCGCTACCCTGGGTATCATACCTTTTCTGCCTCCTGCCATTCTTTCCATGACATAACGCACTTTCTGCTCTAGAATCATAATGCAAAATAAACTCATCATTAAGTTGCATTTAGTCATGGCTTTTAGGGGAGCAATAGCAAAGTAACCAATACAAATACTTATCGAATGCATGTTTGTGTTTTGCTTTTTTAATTACTTAAATATGGACTGTATGAAACTCATCTTTGATGAATTATGTAAGTAATTAAATAACCTAGATTATGTCTTCACTTCACTGAATTGAAATCTCATTTTGACAAATTGCATTGCTGTTAATGATGGTATGAACCAGATAACAAAAATTAACATTTTATGCTTGCATTTTCATGCATTGCAGCATTTTTGATAACTATTTTAGTTCCTAAAATATTACAATAAATGTTTGAGAGAAACTAGTTTACATAAATCTTTAAAAAATTAATGAGAGAAGAAGGAAAATTCAAGAGTTCACTTATAAAAGTAAGCAAATACGGAGACAGAATTCTTAAGGAATGAAATAATGCCCAAAATTTTGATAGGATATAATCATTTTCACACACCAAACCCATAATTTAAAAATAGCAACATCATTGAATGCACCAGGCATTCTCACACTGGACTGAATTTAAATGTTCACTTACTGATTCCAAATATTTTTGATGTTATGGATCTAGAATTGAGTCTAAACATTAGTAATCTTTGTTTTCTATGTTACCTGCACTGAGTAATAATTTGTTGTACATAGAACTATTTTCTACTTGAATAAGATTTATGGGTGTTTTGTTCATAGTATTTATTTTAAAAATCATATCCTACATTGAAATAATGAGGCTTCACAACCAGTTCAATATTATATAAGGATGGGCTTTTTTTAAAGATTTATTTTATATAAGTGTGCTATCTGCATGTACACCTGAATGCCAGTGGAGCATACCAGATCCTCTGACAGATGGTTGTGAGCCTCCATGAGGTTACTGGAAATTGAACACAAGACTTCTGGAAGGAGAGCAAGTGCTCTTAACATCTGAGTCATATGTCTAGGTGCCTCAAAAGTGTTTTTTGATGAATCTGTTTTAATATGCTTCCTCATATCTTCTCATTATTAATCTGTGTGCTGTCACATAGTATTTAGTAGACATCTAATTTGCATATAAATCTCTAATGTGATGTACTAGAAGAAGACAGATTAAAAATATTCCTTTCATCTATAGAGATTTTAAATGGGGCTTAGAAGAGCTATGGGATCATGAAACTAGAAAATATATATGTATTGACTGTTGTATGTGAAACCTTTCATAAGAGTTAGAATAATTGGAGTTTAAATTACAGTGGAGCCAATATAGCAAAAACTGAGGAATAAATAAGCTGGAACATGATGATCTCAGATTTGGTACATGCTCCAGCTGACCTGATGAAGAGTATCAGACTAGAGGCTCACTTTACACAGAGCTAAGGAAAAGCTTCTTCTTTTTTTCCCCCTTCAACCTAGTAGGAGAAACAGCTTCAACAGACATAATCCAGAGAAGAACCTTCTTCCACATAGGAATAGCAAAGAAGACAGAGTGGATGGGGTTTATTGAGCAAAACCAAGAGGGAGAAGAATGCAGAAAGGTCAGGGAAGCAACCAGAAATCAAATAAAGCAGTGTCGTTGGGCCATATTAATGGGGTTTGTTTTGTTTTTCCTCAGGGCAATAAGAAGCCTATTAAGAGTTCTAGGCAAGGAAGACACAATCAGATTTATACTTTGAAAAGGTCACAGTAACTTGTGCAGAACAGGATTAAAAGGCAACCATAGAAGAGGAGATCCAGACAGGAAGTGATTTCTAGCATCCAAGCAGGAAAGAAAATGAAACATTAAATAAAATTTACTTAGCCTATAATATGAGGAAATAAAGTCAAATACTAAAGGAGAAAGAGACACCACTGTGTACAGAAAAGTACGCTTGTAAAATTACAATATAGAAAAGTCAGAATGATGTAACTCCTAGTTGGGTCATTACCCAATAAGCAGCATAGAGCTGATAATTCACAAGCCATTTATTTTTTTGGACTTTTGAAGGCATATTGATATTTAACTCTTAGATGGTAAGATGGTTAGAACAGGTCTATAGCAATGTGTAGGAGACTAGAAATCATGACTAGAGATACTGAAGACCACCATACAAAACATCATGGGCCTCTTAGGCAAGACAGTTCTAAGAATTAGATTTTGGCTTTTAAAAGTTCACCCTTGCTAGAGTGTAAGAGGAGCAGGAATCATGTTGTCTTTTGAAACTATAAATCAGGTGCTACTTCCTTGTTGAAAATCCTTCCTTTTAGATATATAACTAGTAAATCTCATCTATGACAGTTTCATACATATACTTAGTTACACACATTTTAGCACTTATTTCTCTCCACTCCTTCTCATCCTTGTTATCCCTGCATGCATTGTATGGATCCATTTCCTGAATTTATGTCTTTTCATTTTGTTTTGTAGCCAACTGATTTTAAGGAGGCCATCTGCATGGCCACATGTTTGAAATTATTGATTAAAGACAGATGGATTCACTGTTCAATACACAACCGAAGGCAGCAACTGTTTTTCCCCAGAATCCATCAGTTAGTTGCCTAGAGTTCACCAGAGAATGATATGACTCCATGAGTCCCCTTCCTAATTTGTCATTGTTTTTTGACAGCCCCAATTATGTGCAGGCTCTGCACAGTCATCTGCAGCTGATCTGGGATCATATTTGCAATGGTTATGTCCGAAAGACAGTATTTCATAATCATTTTCCTGATGATATGCTTCTTCTATTCTTGCTGTTCCCTATTTTAAAATATTCCTTAAGACTTAGAGGAGTGTTATAAATGTATAAATATTCCCCTTGAGTCTGACCCTTCAAATAGCATGCATACAAAAAATCCTGAGCAGCCACGAATCTCTGAATCTACCACCATTTATCAGGAGAGAAGATTCTCTGAACCTATCCAGGCAACAATATGTAAGAGGTCCCCAGACACCCATCCCTCTACCCAAACTTCTGCCCTAGATCCTGGCTCCAAAGGGTTCCTGGACTCTGAGCACTCAGCTGTAACTTAGTCCCCTAGCTCCTGAAATAGAAAAGCAAGATGTCTCCAGAACCCAAACCTAATCCTAAATTCCTCTAACACCTTAGCTGCTGGTACTGACAGATAAGGTGTCTTGAAGCTTGAGCCCACAGCCTCCTGCCTCACATTTCAAACAACTAATCAGATTCACCAGTCCCAGCATGGAAGCAAAACCAACAAGCAAATCCAAAACATGTCTCCTCCAAAAATCTAACCTCTAATAATCGGCTCCAGTAAGAATGACCTGGATTTCTTGACAAGGAATCTGAAAGAATGTTCAAACAACTCAAAGAAAGTATGGATACACTCCAAGAGAACAAAACCAAAAGGGTATGAAAGCAAAATTTAATCCAACATATGGAAAGAGAATTCAATAGAAAGTTAGAATTACTGAATAAGAAACAAAAATAAGATGATAGAAATAAAAAACTCAACGAGCTAAAGAAAATCCTCAGTGCAAAACTCTTGCTAATAAATGGGATCCTTTGGAAAATAGAGTATTAGGTTTGGATGATAAGGTAGAGGAATTGGACCACAGAGTAAAGATCAATGTTAAATTTAGAAAAAAAATCCAAAAGTGGAACATGAGAGAGCTTTGGGACACTATGAAAAGTTATAACACTGGTATTGTGGTCAGGCAAGGTGTTTACTGGTTTCATAATTGCAAGGTGTTGTGGGATCATCAATCACTTTCTCATTTGATTGAGGATTGATCAACAGGAGGAATTTTATGCCTTGTCATCCTGGTCCAAAGTCCATTATGCTGCTGAATTTTCTTCTCTATATTTATTTTCATACCCATATACTGAGCTATTCTCAGCCTTTGTCAGAGATGCTTCTTTTGAGCCAGAGAAGGTTCTTTTTATCCTGGGCAGCAGTCAGGGAGATGCATTCTTGGTCATGTGATGAGGGTATGAGACAGAGTGTCTAGTCCTTGACCACCAAGGCCCTGGGAACACTGAAGAAAAGGAATTGGATAGAATGTGAGATAGAATGTAAGTAACAGAGAATGGGAATAAGTGCTCTGAAATTTGGTTTTCTGGGCATGATATGGTTATCCTGTTCATGAGCTCAAAGCAGTCACCATTATCTTCCAACACTCCCATAAAATCAAGCCAGCCACTATACAAAAATAGGCTGAATAATTTCCTGGCTCCATCACTTACTGAAAATCTATAGACAATGAACAGTTTCGTGGGGAGGTGGGCACTAAGGATTCTATTTTGAGGGTCTGGTTTCCTTTAGGTATCTAATGTCCAGGTGAATGGCTCTACACCCATACAAATATGGGAAATACTAACTGACTGTATTAGATAGATAGATAGATAGATAGATAGATAGATAGATAGATAGATAGATAGATAGATAGATGATAGATAGATGATAGATAGATAGATAGATAGATAGATAGATAGATAGATAGATAGATAGATTGATTATGAAGTAGGGGAGAACATACAGGAAATTCTCAGAAACAAGGAAAATTGTTTAACTTTATTTCAAAGAGCAGCTTCTCTGACTAAAGGGAAGAGTAGCATTTGTACATGAGTGAACACATTTAGCCCATGGTTTGGCATCATGTCAACTTACTTAAACAATACTAGTGAGTGTACCTAGAGGCCTTCTAACCCATTCAATCACTACTTTACATGGCATGGACTTACAGTGCCAGACTGAAAAATTCATAACTCCAAATTAGAAATTACTTTGTCCCGGGAATCTCTAAGAAGCAATAGAACAGAGCTGCACAAAGACCAACATGAGTCAGAACCTGGGAGACAAGGAAAAGGAAAAAAAAAAGCTATTTCCTTGAGCTTCATACTAATTAGCTAGATGTCTAAATATTACAATCCAAAGTCAAGGCTACAAAGAGGACCATTTAAGTAAAGGTCAGAAGAAAAATGTAGGGTTTTTTATATTGGGTGTGGGTCTGATGTTTTGATCTGTATACAGTTCAAAGGTCTTTGATGCTGAAGGTCCTTGACCACAATTGGTATTTGATCTATCAATAAATATGCCAGTGGCAAATAGCTGGGCCAAAGAAAGAGGCAGGACTTCCAGGTTCCTACAGGCTAGGGAAAGGGAGAGAACTGGAAAACTGGAGCAGAGGAGAAGGGGATGCAGTAGTAGACGAGATAAAGCCAGCCAGCCATGTAAGTTTTTGGGTAAGTGGCTTTTGGCCACTTCCTGGACTGGTCCTGGGGTTGCAGGGGAAGGTTGAGGAGTACCAAGTCATTGAGTTGCCAAGGCATTTCAAGATCAACTGGCGTGTGTGTGTGTGTGTGTGTGTGTGTGTGTGTGTGTGTGTGTGTTTTCTATCCCCAGATCGAAGATAACTCTTGGACAGGCAAAGGCCTGTGACTAACTGGGAGCTCAAAGTGGTGTAGATCAAACTGCATGAAATATTTTTATTTGATAGTTCTGTTTTGAATATATTTAGGACCAAGTGGAGATATTCAGAACTTGGAATGTACAGAAGAGTTTGCAAACAAAGTCAAACAGAAGTCACTGATAGCAGAGGCAATAACCATAAGGAAGGCTGAGGACTACTTTCTTAATGACTCTAACATTTATGGAAGAATGAGACACACTGAGAACAGCCTAAAATGGAGCAGTAATGGATGTATGCGAAGGCTCAAGCGTCTGTTAGCATAGACTTCAAGGATAAAAGCATTTCAAGAAGTCCTAATAGCCACAAAATCCAATATGTTTAGGTATGAACAAATATTCTTCATTTCCCATTCAGAAACAGAAATCGAATAAGAATTTGTTGGCGATGTTTAAAGGAATTGATGCTTCGTACATAAAGGAACCCTGAATTCCTCGGGTAAAAGAGATAACCTAATGACTCAGGTCCTAAGCATCTTAGCCATGCGGTGTGCCTTGGTACAGTCATACTTTTCAGTGACTCCATCAGTCCCTGAGGTCTAATGGAACCTGGGAATTATCTGCATTTGAACCACAAATGGAAGAGAGAAGAGCCTGGGAGAGAGAATAAATAGAGGTTGTTAACTGCTCTAGATTCTATATGGATATAGTCCTTGGGTCAACTTTCCACTGAAAGGAGAGAATCAATATGTAAGGCAGCATGAGGCATTTCTTCATTCTGGTGCTCAGTGACCAAAAATAAGTTCAGTAGTGTCTAGCAAGTCTCTGCTACATAGAGGTTTTTGAAACTCATCTCAATGTATCAAGTTAATCATATAAAAATATTGGTTCATTATTCTCTTGGTCATTTGTCAGTACCCACACATAAGGCATCAGGCATATGCTCTCCACTCAACATATCATTATTAATATGCAATTTATATGGTTTGATGTCCTATTTATTTTACTAAATACTCTTGAATTTATTTGATTGACAGATAAAATATTGTATACATTTTTATCAAATATATTTTATTTGGACTGACTTCCACATAACAAACACAATTCTGCTTATTTAGTTAAGGCAAATATATTGTCATTAGATAGTAACATGAAAATACATATTTTTAGTGATGACATTATGTGCTATTAACTAAAGTTAAGGGTTCATTATATTATGGTAAATTTAATAAATTTGAATAAAAATGGTTTGTACAGAGTAGTTACACATATGAATTACAGATGTGGTGACAGAATGCAGAAGACCTGGAAAAAAATCAAGAAAAATGAGAGTCCAGAAGGAAGAGAAATGACAGACAAAGAATTCTGACCCTAGCTAAAGAGTCATTGGCAACTAATAGCTGCTGAAAGAGGAAGAGTCCGTTGTAAGGGTTCTGTCCCAGTAGGTTGATTACCTTCCAGTGAAGACCACATATCCAAGATATATGGGCATCATAAAATAGCCTTGTTGGGTTACAAAAAAAGGGACATGATTGGTTAACCTACCAAGGAGGGTGATGGACCCATTAGGCGTGGATGGAGGAGTGAGCATTTTAACACATTGTATGCAATGTTTTATATTCCATCTCAAAGCCTCACAGAACTAATTCAAAATGAGGCAGAAGAGAAGGGAATATGAATTTGGTTGAATAGGGAAGGAGTTATGAATCTGGGAGGAGATCTAGCAAAGGGATGAATATAATCAAAATACATTCTGGGAAGTCCTCAAAGATTCTATAGACAGTTTTAAAGGAAAAGTGTGAAAGATGTTATGAGTTCACATTCACTTTAATTAGAATTTTTAATAGAGTTGCTTGCATATCTAGTATTCAGGAATGTTGTCTCCCTGATAATTACCATAATAACAAATTAGATTCACTTCAAACCCTGCCTCTCTGAATCAGAGGAGCACTTCCCTACCTGCAGAAGAGTGCTCATTTTAACAGGCCAAGCTTCATTCCTCTGAACTGTAGCATCTGAAAAAGACATCTTTCACAGTACCACTATTACAATAGTGTGAATAGTTCTACAAAGAGCTGGTTAGGTGATCAATGAGGCCACTGACCCACTGAGAACGCCCTGAATAATTATAATAAACATGAACAAATTAGCCACCGCTGGCATAACAGCAGCTAGTCCCTCACACGCAATTTGTGAAAATAATATCCAAGAGTTCCAGGGACAAGCAAAGCCTATAACCTGTATTATATGGCTCATGAGTATATTCTATCAGAGCTTGTTTACAACACACTCATGTCACAAGGCCAATGGGTAGCATTACCTGAAAAGAATGGGTATATTCAAGCTATCTGGTATACAATGATTTCCTCTGTTCCTTATTCTATATTATGTTTCTTGCCTTGATTTCAAAGTTATTGGACTCAGTGATGAGCTGTTTAACCACACTCACTCTGATGTTAATATTTAAAGCATTCACAGAAGGTTAAAAAAAAAGTAGTAATTCATATAAAATTATTTTATTTATAAAACATAGTCCAGGCTGGCCTCGAACTCATGATCCTCTTGCCTCTGCCACCTTCAGCAAATCTTTCCGGCTTGCACCACCATTCACAAAACACATGAAGCTTGAGAAGAAGGAAGACCAAAGTGTGGATGTTTCAGTCCTACTTAGAAAAGGGAACAAAATACTTACTTCAGGAAATATGGAGACAAAGTGTGGAGCAGAGACTGAAGGAAAGGCCATCCAGAGAATTCCCCACCTGGGGATCTATCCCATATACAGTCACCAAACCTAGATGCTATTGCAGATACTGGAACGTACTTGCTGACAGGAGCCTGATATGACTGTCTCCTGAGAGGCTCTGCCAGATCTGACAAATACAGAGGCAGATGCTTGCAGCCAACCATTGTACTGAGCACAGGGTCCCCAATGGAAGAGTTAGAGAAAGGACTGAAGGAGCTAAAGGGGTTTATAACCCCATAGGAAGAACAACAATGTCAACCAACTGAATCACCCAGAGCTCCCAGAGACTAAACCACCAACAAAGGAGTGCACGTGGAGGGAACCTCATATGTGGCAGAGGATGGCCTTATCTGGCATCACTGGGAGGGGAGGCCCTTGGTCTTGTGAAGGCTCAGTGTCCCAGTGTAGGTGAATGCTAGGGCTGTGAGGCAGGAGTGGGGAGGTGTAGGAGCACCCTCATAGAAGCAGGGGGATGGGGGATGGGAATAACATTTGCAATGTAAATAAAGAAAATACCCAATGAAAAAAACTTAGTCCAAAAAATGAATTAATCTACTATATGTATGTCTCTACATTATAAATGAGTTTAAACATATATCAAGACCTGTATGTGTTTCTATTTATAAATGTACAAATGTATATAAGTATTAAGATTAACATACAGAGAGGCACACACACACATATATGTGTATGTATACATGTATGTAAATATACTCTCATAAGTATGCACAAATATTTGTGTGTGTGTGTGTGTGTGTGTTTGTGTGTTGCATCAGATAATTCTGTGTTGCTATGAGCCAAACACCTGTGAAAACTACTTGAAGACCAGAGATTTCTTTGGGCTTATGGTTTTGAGGTACCTTAATCCATCATGATAGGGAAGGCAGAGCAGTCTTTTGGCTAATGATAGAGAAGTGTGTGGTGGGTGCTGGTTCATATGATAGTAGATAAAGAAGCAGGAAGAGTGCTAGAATTAGCATGACTATAACCATCTTAAACCCACCCCCAGGGACTTACTATTGTCAAAACCAAACCAGACTCTGAAAGCTTGCAGTGCCTTCCAAAACAGCATCATCTACATGGAAACACATGCTTAGACAATGATCTGATCCCACCAAAGCACTTTTGATATGGACATCCATATACATATGGATATACATATATTTAATAAACAAAATGCACTAGAAATAATTATCATAACGATTGGGTTAGAAAGTTTCTTCTAAAGCAGTAGTTCTCAACCTCTGGGTTCCAACCCCTTTGGCAAACTTCTACCTTCAGAGCTATTTACAATAAGAATCAGAAGAGTAGAAAAATTAGAATTATGATGTAGCAATAAAAATAATTTTGTGGCTCATCACAACAGGAGGAACCATATTAAAGGGTCGCAGCATTAGGAAGGTTGAGAACCACTGCTCTAGATGAACATAACCAATACAATGCATGTATACAATTGAAATAGTACAACAGCTATTTCATATTCCTGAAAGACTGCATGCAAACACTGCAGTTGCAAAAGGCAAAACAAAACAAAACAAAAAAACAACCAAAAAAAACAAAAACAATCAAAACAAAAAAAAAAAATACAACTTTTTTCTGCATGCTCTATTTTCTTCTGAGGCATACCAGAAGGAGCTTCTCACCTTGGGGCAGGGGTCTCTTCTCATTAGTTAGGGCAATCCAAACAATTCTTCACATGAAGGTTGCCACTCAGTTGATTCTAATTTGTGGTAAGCCATCATTAAAGCCAACCATCCCAGAGACTGAGCAACTAGTGTGCTAACTTTCAACCAAAATTCTATGAAGCAACAGAATAAATGTAAAAGAAAATGAACTTAAAGCTGTGTAGAGAAATATAACACAATATCACGAAACAAAATTCAGAACTATAATAAAGGAAACAGGCCCTTAATATTCAGATAGAAGGAATGGAAGCACCAGGACACCAATAAATTAAGGATGGAATGGGGTTAGATGAAGTCGTTCACGGCCACGCACTCTAGAGACTAGTCTAAGTCATATAAGAAGTGGCAGAGGGCCTATGTAGAAAAGCAGACAAGCTGACCTCCCTTTCTCCGAGATTTGTGCTAAGCTGTAAGTAAAAATGTCATTAACCCAGAGGTTAAGTAATTAGCCTGGAAACAGGAGGCGCAGACCCTGAGAGGTGTTTCCTATTGCTGTTACATGCCAAATAAGTACCTGAGAAGATACGGCTGAGATGCTCCGAGGATGAGGCTTCAGCAGAAACACCTTACTCCTGTTTCCATCTTAGCGCACATGGACTTGGCCAATAAATTGAAATCACCAATGTTTTAAAATAGCGTACCCTAAAAAAAAATCACAATTAGAAGAAGGAAAATGATGAAAGAGATTTTGCAAACCCTCTGCAAACCAAGAGGTTTTTGTAAAACCTCTGCAGTGAACCAAGCTTAAAGGAAAAGAAAAGGCAAGGGGGCTGATGGGCTATGAGATGGCTCAGCAAGTAAAGAGCTTGCCACCAAGATGGGCAACCTCCATTCCATCCTCAGGACCAACATGGTGGAAGGAGATAACTACAGCACGTTGTCCTCTAACCTCTGACCTCTGACCTCCACTTATGTGCCTATTGAGAGGCATATGTGTACATCTACACACACACACACACGCACATACATACACACACACACACTTAAAATTTACATATTTATATATAAATTTGTAGTATATAAATATAAACATAAATATATAAATATATATTTATATGCAATGTTTTAGTTTATAAATTTAAATATACAGGTTTTAAAAAAAAAGAAAAAAATTTAGCATAAATGCAGTCAAAATAGAACAAATGTCTATACTATTCAAACTGAGTTAATTAGCACTCTCAGGCCTCACACAAAAGCCAATGCGTTACAGATTACGCACACTAACGAACATAGCAGAGAGCACTGCTCTCAAGTGGAAAGGAGTGATAATTTGTCTATACAGGTGAGCAAAGATTATTTAGGTCGAATGCTGTAACCCTTACAAAGGACAAGCCTCTTAGGGATTCTTAGTGCAGATGGCAGATGTTGACATAAGGACACACAATTAGCAGAATGAAAATGCTAATCCATGAGCATCACCTTTTGAGGAGGAAGTGTATCCACGCTTGATGAAGAAAAACTGCAAAATAATTAGATACTACAGTCAAAATGGACAAACTGGTGATGAGACATTGCCTACAGAGGAACTGCTCATGACCTGTAAGAGATTAAAAAAAAAAAGGTGTTTCCCAACAGTCATCACATAAAAAAAAGCAAAACAAAACAACAACAACAACAACAAATGCCAGTCATATATAAACCTACATCTCTCAAAAGATTCATGGTTAAAATAAAAATGCTATGGGTAGCAAACTCTAGACTGTCAAGAATTTAAAGGAAAACTCTCCTGGTGAACTGCTATAAGTTTACTTAGAACCAGTAGCACAAAAGCTATGACCTGGCTGTTCTTAGAGATATTCAAAACTATAAAGACATATTCACAGTACAAGGGTTTATTAATATTTCACCTTTTCTCTATAACCAAACCTCAAGTGATAGAAATCCTGTGGTGGTGAAGTAACACCTAGATATTATTATTGTGAAATGTTCTCCCCAAATACTTTTGTGTGTAACCCCTGGGTCTCCCAGCTGGTGGCACTGCTTCAGAGGATAGGGAACATGATATATTGTGCATGTAGGATACTAAGAACAAGTGTCTTTGGTTTCTTATATATATATATATATTCTATATTCTTTGTTTACATTCCAAAAAGCTTTCCCCTTTTCCAGTTCCCCCCTCCCCATATGTCCCATAAGTCCTCTTCTCTCCATCCATTTTCCTGTCTTTTCCACTCCCTTTTTCTGTCCTGGTACTCCCCTACAATGCTGGATCAAGCCTTTCCAGGATTAAGGCCCTCTTCTTCGTTCTTCATGGGAATCATTTGATATGCTAATTGTATCTTCAGTATTCAGAGCTTCAGGGCTAATTAATATCCACTTATCAATGATTGCATTCCATGTGTATTCTTTTGTGATTGCTTTACCTTGCTTAGGATGATATTTTCCAGTTCCATCCATTTGCCTAAAAGATTCATGAATTCATTGTTTTTAATTGCAGAATAGTACTCCATTGTGTATATATACCACATTTTCTGTATCCATTCCTCCACTGAGGGATATCTAGGTTCTTTCCAGCTTCTGGCTATTATAAATAAGGCTGCTATGAACATAGTGGAGCATGTGTCCTTACTGCATGCTGGGGAATCCTCTAGGTATATGCCCAGGAGAGGTATAGCAGGGTCCTCTGGAAGTGTCATGTCCAGTTTTCTTAGGAACCGCCAGACTGATTTCCATAGTGGTTGTACCATCTTACAATCCCACCAGCAGTGAAGGGGTGTTCCTCTTTCTCCACATCCTCTCCAACACCTGCTGTCTCCTGAGTTTTTAACCTTAGCCATTCTGACTGGTGTGAAATGAAATCTCAGGGTTGTTTTGATTTACATTTCCCTAAAGGCTACTGATGTTGAACATTTCTTAAGGTGCTTCTCGACCATCCAGATTTCTTCAGGTGAAAATTCTTTGTTTAGGTCTGTACCCCATTTGTTTTTAATTTTTTTATTCGATATATTTTTTATTTACATTTCAAATGATTTCCCCTTTTCTATCCCCCCACTCCCTGAAAGTCCCTTAAGCCCTCTTCTCTCCCCCTGTCCTCCCACCCACCACTTCCCACTTCCCTGTTCTGGTTTTGCTAAATACTGCTTCACTGAGTCTTTCCAGAACAAGGGGCCACTCCTCCTTTCTTGTACCTCATTTGATGTGTGGATTATGTTTTGGGTATTCCAGTTTTCTAGGTTAATATCCACTTATTATTGAGTGCATACCATGATTCACCTTTTGAGTCTGGGTTACCTCACTTAGTATGATGTTCTCTAGCTCCATCCATTTGCCTAAGAATTTCATGAATTCATTGTTTCTAATAGCTGAATAGTACTCCATTGTGTAGATATACCACATTTTTTGCATCCACTCTTCTGTTGAGGGATACCTGGGTTCTTTCCAGCATCTGGCAATTATAAATAGGGCTGCTATGAACATAGTCGAGCATGTATCCTTATTACATGGTGGGGAATCTTCTGGGTATGTGCCCAAGAGTGGTATAGCAGGATCTTCTGGAAGTGAGGTGCCCAGTTTTTGGAGGAACCGCCAGACTGATTTCCAGAGTGGTTGTACCAATTCACAACCCCACCAGAAGTGGAGGAGTGTTCCTCTTTCTCCACACCCTCTCCAACACCTGCTGTCTCCTGAATTTTTAATCCTAGTCATTCTGACTGGTGTAAGGTAAAAATCTCAGGGTTGTTTTGATTTGCATTTCCCTAATGACTAATGAAGTTGAGCATTTTTTAAGATGCTTCTCCACCATCCGAAGTTCTTCAGGTGAGAATTCTTTGTTTAACTCTGTACCCCATTTTTGAAGAGGATTGTTTGGTTTTCTGGAGTCTAACTTCTTGAGTTCTTTATATATATTGGATATTAGCCCTCTATCTGATGTAGGATTGGTGAAGATCTTTTCCCAATTTGTTGGTTGCCGATTTGTCCTCTTGATGGTGTCCTTTGCCTTACAGAAACTTTGTAATTTTATGAGGTCCCACTTGTCAATTCTTGCTCTTAGAGCATATGCTATTGGTGTTCTGTTCAGAAATTTTCTCCCTGTACTGATGTCCTCAAGGGTCTTCCCCAGTTTCTTTTCTATTAGCTTCAGAGTGTCTGGCTTTATGTGGAGGTCCTTGATCCATTTGGATTTGAGTTTAGTACAAGGAGATAAGGATGGATCAATTCGCATTCTTCTGCATGCTGAACTCCAGTTGAACCAGCACCATTTGTTGAAAAGGCTATCTTTTTTCCATTGGATGTTTTCAGCCTCTTTGTCGAGGATCAAGTGGCCATAGGTGTGTGGGTTCATTTCTGGATCTTCAATCCTGTTCCATTGATCCTCCAGCCTGTCACTGTACCAATACCATGCAGTTTTTAACACTATTGCTCTGTAGTATTGCTTGAGGTCAGGGATAGTGATTCCCCCAGACTTTCTTTTGCTGCTGAGAATAGTTTTAGCTATCCTGGGTTTTTTGTTATTCCAATATTGGATATTAGTCCTCTATCAGATGTAGGATTGGTGAAGATCTTTTCCCAATTTGTTGGTTGCTGTTTTGTCCTTTTGATGGTGTCCTTTGCCTTATAGTAACTTTGTAATTTTATGAGGTCCCATTTGTCAATTCTTGATCTTAGAGCATAAGCTATTGGTGTTCTGTTCAGGGGTTTTCTCCAGTTTCTTTTCTAATAGTTTTAGTGTGACTGGTTTTAGGTGGAGGTCCTTGATCCACTTTAGAGTTGAGCTTAGTACAAGGAGATAAGAATGGATCAATTCGCATTCTCTTGCATGCTGACCTCCAGTTGGACCATCACCATTTGTTGAAAAGGCTATCTTTTTTCCACTGGATGTTTTCAGCTTCTTTGTCAAAGATCAAGTGACCATAGGTGTGTGGATTCATTTCTGGGTCTTTAACTCTATTCCATTGGTCCACTTGCCTGTCACTGTGCCAGTACCATACAGTTTTTAACACTATTGCTCTGTATATTGCTTGAGGTCTGGGATACTAATTCCCCCAGAAGTTCTTTTACTGTGGAGAATAGGTTTAGCTATCCTGGGTTTTTTGTTATTTCAGATGAATTTGAGAATTGCTCTTTCTAACTCTATGAAGAATTGAGTTGGGATTTTGATGGGGATTGCATTGAATCTGTATATTGCTTTTGGCAAGATGGCCATTTTAACTATATTAATCCTGCCAATCCACGAGCATGGAAGATTTTTCCATTTTCTGAGGTCTTCTTCAATTTCCTTCTTCAGTGACCTGAAGTTCTTGTCGTATAGATCTTTCACTTGTTTGGTTAGAGTCACACCAAGATACTTCATATTGTTTGTGGCTATTGTGAAGGGTATCATTTCCCTAACTTCTTTTTCAGCCTGCTTATCCTTTGAGTATAGGAAGGCAACTGATTTGCTTGAATTGATTTTATAACCTGCCACTTTGCTGAAGTTGTTTATCAGCTGTAGGAGTTCTCTAGTGGAGTTTTTGGGTCACTTAAGTATACTATCATGTCATCTGCTAACACCAATACTCTTCAAACTGTTCCACAAAATAGAAAGAGAAGGAACACTACCCAACTCGTTCTACAAAGCCACAATTACACTGATACCAAAACCACACAAAGATCCAACAAAGAAAGAGAACTTCAGGCCTATTTCCCTTATGAATATCTATGTAAAAATGCTCAATAAAATTCTTGCCAACTGAATCCAAGAACACATCAAAACAATCATCCACCATGATCAAGTGGGCTTCATCCCAGGGATGGTTCAATGTAAGGAAATCCATCAATGCAATTCACTACATAAACAAACTCAAAGAAAAAAAACCATATGATCATTTCATTAGATGCTGAAAAAGCATTTGTCAAAATTCAGCATCCTTTCATGCTAAAAGTCTTGGAAAGAACAGGAATTCAAGGCCCATACCTAAACATAGTTAAAGCAATATACAGCAAACCGGTAGCCAATATCAAACTAAATGGAGAGAAACTTGAAGCAATCCCACTAAAATCAGGGACTAGACAAGGCTGCCCCCTCTCTCCATATCTTTTCAATATAGTCTTTGAAGTTCTAGCTACAGCAATTACACAACATAAGGATGTCAAAGGGATACAAATTGGAAAGGAAGAAGTAAAATTATCACTATTTGTGGTGTCTTTGGTTTCTACCCAGCTTTGTATCTGGTCCTATCTACATCCTAATCTACCCATGACACGACACGGGCTTCTTAGCCCCACACCTATCCCATCAGAATGTCATTCTCAGTCCTTGCTACAACAGTGAGAATGTAAGGTGACGGCTATTTTAAGGAACTGGGTGCTTTTCTGTTAATAGAACTACAGCATAAGGAAATGGCTCCTTTACTACTACTGCTACTGCTACTGCTACTGCTACTGCTACTGCTACTGCTACTACTACTACTACTACTACTACTACTACTACTACTATTACTTCTTCTTCTTCTTCTTCTTCTTCTTCTTCTTCTTCTTCTTCTTCTTCTTCTTCTTCTTCTTCTTCTTCTTCTTCTTCTTCTTCTCTCTTCCTCTCCCTCTCCCCTCCCTCTCCTCCCTCCCTCCCTCTCTCTCCTCCCTCTCTCTTCCTCTCCCTCTCTCTCTATTCCTCTTTCTCTCCCTCTCCCCTCTCTCTCTCTCTTGCTCTCTCTCTGTGTCCGTCTCTCTCTCTTCCTCTCCACACACACAATTTTTCTTTACATTTCCCCATCACTTCTTCAAAATACAGTTTTCCATCTCCTTACTATTCTGTTTTTGTTCAATTTTAAAAGTAGCAAAGTAAATGAATTTTATGTGCCTTACTTACTAGTGTATCTTAATATGTGCCTTTTATAATTATATGTGATGTATACCATATATATGAATTTATTATTGTTTTGTGTTAATAGATTTTTAAATGTTATTTTATTTATTTACAGTCTAAAAGTTGCCCCTCTTCGAGGTGTCCCCTCCCTGAGTTTTTCAACTGCTACCCTCTACCACTACCCACACTGCCTCAGAGAGTGTGCTCTTCTACCCTCACACCAATCCCAATCTCACTGCAACCAGCATCCCTCTTCCCTGGAGCATCAACTTTCCACAGGATTAAGAGCACCTTCTCCCACTGAGGCCATACAAGACAGACCTCTCCTATTCTTGCGCCAGTGTCCATGAACCAACCCATGTATGCTCTTGTTTTTTATTTTTGTGGTTATTGTTTTATTTAGTTTTCTGTTGTTTTGTTTTGTTCGTCTTAGTCTCTGGGAGCTCTGAGGAGTCCAGAATAGTTGACACTCATCCTTCCTATGGGTTTGCAATCCCCTTTAGCTCCTTCAGTCTTTTCTCTAACTCTTCCATATTGGTTCCGAACCTCAATCTAATGGTTGGCTGTAAGTATCTACATTTGTCTCAGTCAGTTGCTGGTACAGCCTCTCAGAGGACAGGCATGACAGGCTCCCATCTACACATACAATATGGCCTGAGTAATACGGGACTTTCGGGGAGTGGGGGGGGGCTAGAAAAGGGGAAATCATTTGAAATGTAAATAAATTATATCGAATAAAAAAAATTAAAAAAAAATAGTGTGAGGATTTAATGTGCATGCATGGGAATGATGCCAAGTTCGGCTGGTCACTGAGTAGCCTTTTGTTTAGTCTCTGTTCCTGTTTTGTCCCTGCATTTCCATTATACAGGAACAATTCTGGGTTAAAAAGTTTTGAAGATGGGCAAGTGATTCCCTGTTTCAACTGGGAGCCGTGTCTATTTACTGGAGGTAGGTTCTTCCAGTTCCATTTCCCCACTATATTTCATTTCTGTATCTCATTTCCCATTAGCATTTCAACTACTGTCATCCCCGTTGAGTCCTGGTAGCCTCTCACATTCCAGGTCTCTGCGACTTCCTAGAAGGTTGCCCTGACCCCTTTCCCCAACTGCTGCATAGTTCAACTCATTCTCCTGGATCTCTGGGTGTTCCTACTGTCTCACCCCATACCTGATCCTACTTCTCCTTTCCCTCTCACCCCTCCCCTCTCCTACCCTGATCCCTCCATCTTTCTCCCACCCATCATTATTGTGTTCCCCTTGTAAGTGGGTTTTAGGTATCCACACTTGGGCCTTCCTTCTTGTTAAGCTTCCTATGGTCTGTGAGTTGTTTATGGGTATTCTGAACTTGTTGGCTAATATCCACTTACCAGTTAGTACATACCAGCATGTTATTTTGTGTCTAGATTACCTCACTCAGGATGATCCTTTCTAGTTCAATCAATTTGCCTGCAAAATTCATGATATTCATGTTTTTAATAGCTGAATAGTATTCCATTATGTAAATGAACCACATTTTCTGTATCCATTCTTTGGTTGAGCAACATCTGGGTTGTTTCCAGCTTCTGGCTATCAGAAATAAGGCTGCTATGAACAAAATGAAGTACTTATCCTTGTTTTATGATGGAACAATTTTTGGGGTGTGTTCCAAAAAGTGGTTTAGCTGGGTCTTCAGGTAGAGCTACTTCCAATTTTTTGAGGAAACCTTTGATCAATTCCCAGAGTGGTTGTACCAGTTTGCAATCCCACCAGTAACAGAGGAGTGTTCCTTTTTTCCCACATTTTCGGCAGCATGTACTGTTGTTTGCATTTTTGATTGTAGAATTCTGATTGGTATAAGGTAGAATCACAGGGTCCTTTTGATTTGCATTTCCCTGTTTATTAATGATGCTGAACATTTCTTTAAGTGCTTCTCAGCTATTTGAGATTCCTCTGTTGGGAATTTTCTGTTTAGCTCTGCACCCTATTTTTGAATTGGGTTATTAGGGCTTTTTTTTGGAGTCTAACTTTTTGACTCTATTGGATGTAGAATTAGTGAAGATCTTCTTCTAATTTGTAGGTTAACGTTTTGTCCTATTGACAGCCTTGCAGAAGCTTTTCACTTTCATGAGGTCCCATTTGTCAATTGTTGATCTTAGAGCCTGAACACTGATAATCTGTTCAAGAAATTTTCCTCTGTGCCAATTTATTTGAGGCTACTTCCCACTGTCTCTTCTCTTAGATTCAATATATGTGGTTCTATGTTTTGGTTTTTCGTTGATTCACTTGGACTTAAGCTTTGTGTAGGGAGATAAAAATGGATCAATTTACATTCTTTTACATGCAGACCGCCAGTTAGACCAGGGCCATCTATTGATGATGCTTTCTTTTTTTCTACTGTATGGTTTTGGGTTCTTTGTCCAATATGAACTGTCCATAGGTGTATGGTTTTATTTCTGGGTCTTTAATTCTATTCCACTGATTAACTTGTCTGTCTCTGTATCAATACCATGTGCTTTTTCTCACTATTGCTCTATAGTTCAGCTTGAGGTTAGGGATGGTGATTACCCCCTCCCCAGAAGTTCTTTTATTGTTGAGATATTTGTTTTAATTCCTGAGTTTTTTGTTTTGCCATATGAGGTTGAGAATTGTTCTTTCCATGTCTGTGAAGAATTGTGTTGGAATTTTATAGGTCACCTAAGTATACTATCATATCATCTGCAAATAGTGATACCTTGACTACTTCCTTTCCAATTCTTATCCCCTTGATCCCCTTTTGTTGTCTTAATGCTCTAGCCAGAACTTCAAGCACTACACTGAATAAATAGAGAGTGGGAAGCTTTGACCTGTCCCTGATTTTTGTGGGATTACTTCAAGTTTTTCTCCATTTAATTTGATATTGGCTGTTGGTTTCTTATATTGCTTTTATTATGCAATAATAAATTTATTATGGGCTTTGAATTTTTGATCTTTCCAGACTTTTAATATCCTTCATGTGTTAGATTTTGTCAAAGAATTTTTCAGCATCTAATAAGATGATCATGCTTTTTTTTTCTTTAAGTTTGTTTATATAGTAGATAATGCTGATGACTTTTCATATATTGAACCATCCCTGTATCTCTAAGATGAAGTCTATTTAATTGAGGGGAATTACAAAATTGAAATACTCTCATGCATCCTACAAGATCTCCACAGACTAAGGCTATACTTCAATAACAACAAAACCAACAGAAAGGCCACATAGTCATGGAAACAAAACAAATCTCTCCTGGATGATAACTTGATCAGGAAAGAAATAAATGCTTTCTATATTTCAATGAAAATGAGGACATAGCCTACCCAAACATATGAGACATAATGAAAGTAGTGCTAAGAGAAAACTTCATAGCACCATGTGTGCTCATAAAGAAATCCAAGAGATCCTATACTAGCAACTTAACAGCACAACAGAAAGCTCTAGAACAAAAAGAAGCAAACACACACAAGAAGAGTGGAGGGCAGGAAATAATTAAACTCAGGGTGGAAATCAACCAATTAGAAACAAAGAATAATACAAAGAATCAAAAAAATCAAAATCTGTTTTTTGATAGATTAACAAGATAGATAAACCCTAAACTAACTAACTAAAGGACATAGAGTCTCCAAATTAACAAAATCAGAAATAAAAAGGGAGTCATAACAAGAAAATGGAAGATTTTTTTTAAAAAAATATATCAGATCTTATTAGAAAAGCCTTTACTCAACAAAACTGGAAATTCCAGATGAAATGGATGATTTTCTTGACAAATATCACATACCAAAGTTAAATCAAAAGTGGGGAAAAAAGGAGAAGGAAGAAGAGGAAGAGAAGGTGGAGGAGAAGGAGGAGGGGTAGAAGGAGAAGGAGGAGGAGGAGCAGGAGGAGGAGGAGGAGGAGGAGGAGGAGGAGGAGGAGAAGAAGAAGAAGAAGAAGAAGAAGAAGAAGAAGAGGAGGAGGAGGAGGAGGAGGAGGAGGAGGAGGAGGAGGAGGAGGAAGAGGAGGAGGAGGAAGAGGAAGCCACTACTGCTACTGCCACCCGGAGCTAGATGATTTTATTGCAGAATTAATTCTAGACCTTCAAAGAGCCAATACCAATACTCCTCAAACTATTTCACAAGACAAAAACAGAAGGACATTCCCTAATTCACTCTATGAAGCCATAGTTACTTAGATACCTAAACCGCGCAAAGACCCAACAAGAAAATATAACTTTAGACCAATTTTACTTATGAATATTGATACAAATATTCCTAATAAAATTCTCACAAAACAAATCCAAGAACACATAATATATATTTTTGAATGAGTTATTGAGAATTGGCACACAAACACTTGAAAAAAAAAACAGATTTAAAATGAATGCTCAGTTGGATTTGGGGATTTTTCTTGGCTCATTTTCATTATTTCTTCATAACTAATGCACATATGACCTGATTCTGACTTCAGCAACTTAATCTGGTTTATTGATGATAACCTAAAAGGTGGCTCAAGTTAAATGTGCTGGTTATACTGAGGCTCATGATGACTTTGTATGTTAGTAAGAAGATTGAAAGAGAAGACTGGAGAATCACTGGGTTATCTCAGTAACTGACACCTGATATCATTCTCCCCACCCTTGCCTCTTTGAGAATCAATTTTAGTTAACAGTAAGAAAAAGAAAACATGTATTCCTACAGTAATGCTATTAAGAGGATAATTTTGTTGTCATTGTAATGACAATGTCAAATTTTACAAGTTTGTAGGTGAACTCTTTATTACTTACTTCCTCAGGGACAGTAGAGAGACCTTTGAAGACACAGGAACACACATTACACTTCATTTGCTGCTGCTGCTCTATCTTGCTTAGAAAAGAATCATAATCAAGGTTGCAGCATAAAATAGATGATATCACCAACTTGAATGTTTAAGGCACAGTTAAATACAGTGGCTGTAACAGATATACAACCAACAAATGGACATCATGGGTTGGGGGCAGTTTGTTTTGTTGACTGCTGTGGCCAAACACTGCTCGAAATCAACTTGGAGAGAAAAAAATTGTTATGTAATCATAGAGGTTATAGCGCATCGAAAAACCAGATCTTTTGGGTTCAGACTCCATTTTAGAACACCTGACCTAAGAGTGAACTCGAGTTATCTAACAGGCCAGTACCTAGCACCAGTTTCCAACTTATCCCCAACAAAAAATGCATCTAGCACCAGTTTCCAGGCTATTCCTCCACAAATCTGCACCCCCAGGTTACAAGTCTGCCACTGGCACTTCACTTTCAAATAGCTATCAATCAGGAGGAAAACAGAAGTTTATGGTTTGCCTCCCAGCACCAGCCAATTATGCTAAAGGCCATAATGATCCCCCAATCAAATGTGTACCAGGCTAGATACCCCCTGCTTGCCTCTATAATGCTTGCCTGAGACTGGACCCAAGGCTGTACTCTCCTGTTCTACTGCATTGGAGACTGTGGTGTGACCCAAGCTCCAGGTTAAATAGAGACACTAGTGCAATTACATCAGAAGTAGGTCCTAGGTGGTCTTTGGGGTTTCACAAATGCTTCCTGGCACAACAGCATCACCAAAAGAAGTAAAGACAGAAGTAAGGAGTAAGAAACTGAAATAGAAACCACAGAGGAACACTGGTTACTGGTTTGTTTAACTGCATTTCAAGTACACCCAAAGCTCAGGAACCTAGGGATGGTACTTCCCACTGTGGGCTGAATTGGGCTCTCCCACATCAATTAGCAATTCAAAAATACCTCACAGACAATGATGCAAAATGCTCTTTAATTGAAGTATCTTTTTACCAGGTGTGTCAAGTTGAGAGCTAAATTGATTTTATTAAGAATAGTAATAAGATCCTTGAAAAAATTTTTAGAATCGTAAAAGTTAAATATGCCAACCAAGGTCTCACAGCTAATGAACAAACTCCAGTTAGATAATTGAAGACCACCCTGCTTGAGTTCCCAAGTAATCTAAGAGATGCTCTGTAGAAAAAGCTGTAATGGGACATTTGGAATCATATAAAGTACAGGGATGGATCTAATTTATGAATAACTATAAAATAATGAATATAGGCTTAACTCATTGTGCTGGGTAGTTTTATGTCAACTTGAAGAAAATTAGAGTTATGTGAAAGGAAGGCACCTCAACTGAAGAAAACCCTCCAGAAGATCTGGATGTAGGACATTTTCTTAATTTGTGATTGGTAGTAGAGGTCCCAGCTCAGTTTGGGTAATACCATACTTGGACTGGTGGTTCTGGGTTATACAAGAAAGCAGACAGAACACACCATGGGGAGCAGGTCATTGTCTTACCAATGACAAACCAGGGTTTGGTTGCTATGACAAAATAACACAACCAAATAGCAAGTTGGGGAGGAAGGGGTTTATTCAGTTTAGACTTACAAATCATAATCCATCACTGGGAAAAGTCAGGAACTCAAGCAGAGCTGGAACATGGAGGCAGGACTGAAACAGAGACCATGGAAGAGTTTTGCTTACTGGCTTGCTCCTCCTGGCTTGCTCAGTCTGACTTCTTATAGAACTCAGGACTACCAGTCCAGGGATGGAACCACCCCCCCCCAAGGGGCTGGGCTTTATCCACTGCTCACTAATTGAGAAGGCCTTCCAGATGGATCTCATGAAGGCATTTCCTCAACTGAGACGCCCTTCTCTGTGTTTACACTAGCTTGTGGCAAGTCATCACACAGAACCAGCCAGCAGAGTCAGTAAGCATCATTTCTCCATGGCCTCGGTGTCAGCTCCTGGGCTCTTGTTCTTGGCCAGCTTGAATATCTGTCCTGATTTCCTTTGGTGATGAACTGTGATACGGAAGCATAAACTAAATAAGCCCATCTTCCCCACGTTGCATTGAGCATGGTGTTTTGTCACAGCAATAGTGACCCTGAAAAAGAAAAAGAAAGTTATAAATGCTAGAAAAACTGATAAATCATGATCACAGTCTCTCTCTCTCTCTCTCTCTCTCTCTCTCTCTCTCTCTCTCTCTCTCTCTCACACACACACACACACACACACACACACACAAACACATCTAGTTGAGGCAACAGCTCAGTTGGAAAAGTGCTTTTCCACATAAGTGTGAGGACTTGAGTTTAATACCCAGCATCCATGTTTTTAAAAAACAAAAACAAAAACCTTAATATGGTGGCACAGCCTTATAATCTCAGAGTTGGAGAGGAGGAGACAAAGCTGACTCAGTCTAGGTTAACGGACAATTCACCATGTCTTAAAAATAAGATGGAGGAGCCGGGCGGTGGTGGTGCACTCCTGTAATCCCAGCACTCTGGGAGGCAGAGGCAGGCGAATTTCTGAGTTCGAGGCCAGCCTGGTCTACAGAGTGAGTTCCAGGACAGTCAGGGCTACACAGAGAAACCCTGTCTCGAAAAAACCAAATCAAAAAAAAAAAAAGCCTAAAAAATAAGATAGAGGGTACCTGGGGGATGACGCTTTAAGTCAACCTCTAACTCCTATGCACATCTGCATACATACCCATTCCCCAACACTCACAGATGCTAAAAAACATATATGTGACAGCAAAGTACATAATGAAAATATAAAATTGTTACCATTCTTACTTTAATAATTAAAAGAAAATTTACCATGAGGTTTCATTGAACATTTGAAAAAAAAATTCCTAAAAGGCAGAATCCCGGCCTTTCAAAGTTTCCATTCTCCATCTGGTACTCTGCTAGGAACACCTTTTCATTTATGCTATTATAAAAAACATGGATGTAAAACATTCACTGTGAATAATAGTGTCTGTTTCAATTTGTTAGAGGAACTATAAAATAAACCCAAACATGCAGTTAATTGATATTTAATAAGAATTGCATGTTTGATTAAATAATAAATCACAAGGACTTTGAATCAGAGCCTTTCACTGGGCAAGTATATTATGATCCCTTAACACAGATTAATTTCTGTAAAAGAACTGTTAAGCAAACAGACTGCAATAGAAATCATCCCTACTCAAAAAGGTGCAATGTTCTTGCTAGCTTTCTCATCCTGGAAAGCAGATAAAATATCTAGCATTTTTTTAATAATTTTCATTTTTAATTAGATATATTCTTTATTTACATTTCAAATGCTCTCCCCTTTCCTGGTTTCCCCCTTCCCCCCAAATCCCCTAAGCCATTTCTCCTTCCCCGCTCACCAATCCACCCACTATTGCTTCCCTGTCCTGGCATTCCCTATACTTGGCATCTAGTCTTCTCAGAACCAAGGGCCTCTCCTCCATTTGATGTCCAACAAGACCATCTTCAGCTGCATGTGCATCTGGAGCCATGGATAACTCCATGTGTATGCTTTGGTTCATGGTTTAGTTCCTGGGAGCTCTGGGGGTACTGGGTGGCTCATATTTTTGTTCCTTCTATGGTGCTGGAAACCCCTTTAACTCCTTGGGTCCTTTCTCTAGCTCCTGCCCCTCTGTATTTATCATGCACTGGTAGAGCCTCCCAATTGACAGCTATATATCAGGCTCCTGTCAGCAAGCACTTGTTGGCATGCACAATAGTGTCTGGGTTTGGTTACTGTATGTGAGATGGATCCAAGTGGATATTGGATCAGAAGCTTGGCATATCCAAGATACAATTCACAGACCAAATAAAGCTCAAGAAGAAGGAAGAACAAGTTATGGTTACTCTGGTCCTTCTTTGAAGGGGGAACAAAATACCCACAGGAGGAGATACAAAGACAAAGTGTGAAGCAGAGACTGAGGGAAAGACCATCCAGAGAATCTAGCACTTCTATTGTTCATAATGACCTACACCAACTGAATTGTCACCTAGATTCGGTTGTTTCCTCATGAGTGACCCTACAAGGTAGACTTCAGTGGATAGGCCTGCACTAATGGTCACTAAACTATATGGCTCAACAAACAATTCCAGAAGTCATGAATCTGGGAAATGAACAATTAGGAAGAAGAGTGGTTGCTAAGGCTAAGTTATCAACCTTAAAATGGAGGAAGAGAGGGCAGGGAAGAGAGTCATTAGAATTCACTATACACATGAGATTTGGATTGTGTATTAAAATTGGCCAAGAACTAACTTTATTAATAAGTTAAAACTTTCAGTTATATCCCTTTGACCAAATAATGGGCTTATATTTGATTCATTTCAAAACTTTTCATCTTAGCTCATTATAAAATGCCAAATTAGATAGTGCCTAAGTTATTGCTCTCTTGCTATGAATAGATATCATGGCTAAGGGCAACTTTTGTAAAAGAAAGCCTTTAATGGGGACTTGTTTACAGTTTTAGGGAGTTAGTACCTGATCACCGTGGCAAGAAGCAGAGAGGAGGCCCTAGAGCAATAGCTGAGAGCTTTATATCCTGGTTGGCAAGCAAAGAGATAAATAGAGAGCACATGACTGTGCCTAGGGTAAGCTTTTGAAACGTCCAAGTTCACCCTCAGTGACACACATCCTACAATAAGAGCACATCTTCTAATCCTTCCAGAGCAGTTCCACTAACTGGAGCAGAAGTATTCTAACCTATGAGTCTTAGATATCATTCTCCTTTAAACCAACATATTCTACCACCTGGCCTCCATAAGTTTATAGTCATACCACAATAAAAAATATTTAGTTCCACTCCAAAAGTCCGCATAGTCCAAAAGTCCAAGGTTTCTTTTGAGACTCAAAGCAATCTCATAATTGTAACCCTTCTAAAATAATAATAATAAATCAGACCACATACTTCCAACATAGAGTGGCCCAGAATGTATACAATCATTCCAAAGGAAGGAAAGGGATATGGGAAAGAGCTACCGGACCAAAGACAAAACAAAACAAAATGAAACAAAACCAAAAAAATAAATAAATAAATAAATAAAATAAAAAAAATCCAACAACAATGAAATAAAGCAAAAAGATGAAAACAAAACAAAGGAAACAACAACAACAAAAACAACAAAAACAACAATGCAACAGGTCAAACTCTGAATCCTACAACCCTGTGTCTGATGTCAAAGAGCTTAGAAGGTTCCTCCATTCCATCTTTGCTGACTGCAACATACTTCACTCTCTTGGGCTATTTCAGACTTGTTTAGTATTTCTCCTTGCCAGGTGCCACACAGCTCTGGCATCTCTAATATCTTGAAGTCTCCAGTACAATTCAGGTTTCACCTTCACAGCTTTAATTAATGGCCTCTTTAGATCTCCATGCATGGACTCTTCCTGCAACATGCCTGATCTCAGCACTTTTCTTTAAACTCAGAGGAAGAGTCCACAACCCCTTTGATCCAGTTTCTGTATTGACTGTAAATTCAAACCAAGCTGCAAACAAGCTGCATTCTTGACTTGAATTTGCTTAAGCTTTGGTTTATTGATGGTTTCCATTGCTGCTTAGGTTTTCATTTAATTCCTTTCCACATATTGGAAGCTTAGCTGGTGTGGTCTTGACCAGAGAACACCACTCCCTTTACTGCATTTGGATCAGGTCCTTAAACTTTTTATCTCCTTGAGAACAGAACTTGGCTCTACTATTGCATTTCCTAGTGGACTCTTTCTCCTCAAACTGAACACTTTGTATTTCTCTTTGCCCTATTTGCTCCCTTTTATTATAGATATTCATAAGAATGGTCACTAATAACCACACTACACATTCAATACTTGGCTGCCTTTAACTCCCCTCTACCAATGACATTAACCCAAAACTCTTCAATTTAGCCTCAGATAGATTTTTGGGGGGGACAGGTTGAAAAATCAGCCACATTCTTTGTCAAAATATCACCAGATCGTTCTCTAGACCAGCTAATAATATTCATGACCTTTGAAACACCTTGGGCTAGGTTAGCATGGTCCAAATTTTCCCCAGCACTACAGTCTTCAATGTTCCTACTCGGATAAAAGCTCCACCTTAAAGCATTCAACTACTTTTCTAGTCCAAATTCCCAAAGTCTTAGTCCAAATTCCCAAAGTCTTCCATAGTCCTCAAACAAACAACATGATCAATAACCTACTCTTGGTACCAACTGTGCCTTAAGATACAGCTTTCTTGCTGTGAAGAGTCACCATGACTAAGGAAGCATTATCAATGAAAACATTAATCTAGGGGTGGGCGCTGTTTCAGGTTTAGAGGGTTAGTCCATGATCATTATGGTAGGAATCAAACAAGGACAGCAATGGTGAAATATGTGATAACTTGAACTCCCAATATTAAGGCATCAGGGATGAAGACAGGGAGCATGGCTGGGTGTAGGATGGGCTCTTGAAATCTCCAAGCTCAAACCCAAGTGACACACACTCTTTGATGACCACAGGCCTCTTAAACTTTCCCAAGCAGTTCCATCAATGAGGTACAAAGTCTTCAAACATATGGCCTTATAGAGGCCATTCTCATCCAATCCACTGCAAGTAGACATACCTTTAAAATATATTTATCTGCCCTCCATAAAACAAAAATTGATCAGGCTAACTGTAAGAGGCTTCAGGCTAGTTGAACACCTTAATTATCCCCCTTCATCAATAATTACAAGTTATCTTAAGTGTATGATTTCCATTCAAATTTTGCTTTAAAAAATATTTGATGATGATCAAGCAAGCAAGCTACTTTCAGCCTGATATTCTACCAGGCTTCTCATTTCTTTTATCCTTTTAGCTTTTTAAAGTTAAGCCTATTGGAACAATTAAATACGTAACTACACAGAAAGCCAACCAGGTGATACCACAAATCATGTGTTTTCAATTAGAAGCCCTGAGTCGGCAAGTTAATTTAGTTAGGCCAATGTATCCACATCATCAACAAAAGTATTCATCATCATTATCACTTTTCAGCTGGCAGAAATTAGCAGCAGATGTTATGGAAGGTTTCCATGTTTATATTCAGAGATGTTCAGCATCCCCTTGTGAATTCAAAATAGGAAAACACAATGAATCACGTTACCCTGTCATAGCAAACCATATTTTGTAACATAATAACCATTTGTCTAACTAAATTCATCTCAGCTTTGTTTCCCACCAAATGTAAGGGAGCCACACAACAGTTGGGTGTCAGTACAAGACACAGCTCAGACTCAAAAAGAGAGAGTACATTTGTTTATAAAATATTCGGTGGAGTCCAATAAAATAGATTCACTTAATTGATTGTTCCAACTTCTTATTAATGTTTGTTTAGAGTTTATCCTGTTTTATTACTAGACTTTCCACATTAATGGCAATGTTTTTTTTTTCAAACCACCCCAAAGCTCTCAGCCACCAAAGATGAGCTTGTAACTAGATTGTAATGCCAATAGTTTGCTCACAGAAAGGCCAAACAGAGCTCCCTTTATAAGCAAATTGTTTTTCTTGCCATCTATTTAGAAAAGTAATTACTGCTTTGCTCTTTGTATGAGAAGATGTGGCATGGTCGATGTCATTTTCAACTCAGTTTACTGTTGAAATAAAAATCATTTTCTAAATGATGGCAGTTGCATTGGCTGGAAAAAAAATGACGTTCAATTATAAGCTCTAAAAACATTGGAAACAGTGGGTCTATTATACAGGGTGTATGTATACATTTCTAGTGGTGTGCATGAATAGATTATGCATTTTAATGTGTGAGTTCTAGAACAGCTTCCCAGAGTCATTCCTTCGGGGACTAAGTCACCATGGCCTTCTTTCTTTAAATCACTATGACAGCATCATTCTATTTTCTGATGACTGTTGAAAAGTCAGCATGATATCTGCTGGGGATTTTTGTGATTAGGATATGTTATATAACAGTTGTAGAATGTGCTCCTCTGGGCAAAATGTCCCCCATTTTCAACAAAGCATCTGTGCCTACTTGCAAGAAGCCATCAAAACCAGGCTTGGTGCCATTCCTTCAAAGGAGGAGGATTGAGGATGATCACTGAACTATATGCCAAGAATCCAGGTATTCTTCCTAACCATTTGTGTACAGTTGACCTAACTGAACATGGTCTCAGGTTTTCGGGAGATATTCAAGGATGTAGGCTATGCAAGATTGGTTGAAAGTGAACTTCATCTATACTGTTATGGAGACTCAATCATCCAGGCTTACTGTGGACTTTCCAGTGCAGATGCTTTGAGGTCTTACATGTTCCCTCAATAACCCTCATCCACACTTGGTTAGTAAGTCAAATAAACTTACTGGTTCCCCAGAATGGAATCTGATAGAGTCCAACTGTGTCAGGCTTGGTGGCTAGTGACTTTGCAATGGAATCATCAAGCTGGAGCCATGTTGTCTGCTTTTGGTACATCCTTTCCATTCATCCTCTAATACTTAAGTTGTCATCCTATACTGACTCTCTTCATCTCTGGTGTTGGAAGTGGGTCTCCGCAATGATGACTGAAACAACATAAACTTTGTAAGGAAGTATTAAATGTAAAGTTCCATGCTTGGTGTGCAGTTCAGTGTCATTGTTAGAGGCTTGGGATGAAAGGGATGAAGACTGAAGTGCTACTTAATGAGGTAGCAGTGACCACCCAAAATGCATGGGCCACTCTGTCATCATCGTCACATCCAACATGATTATAATTCTCACTCCTTGATCTTATCCTGATTAAATCTATACTGTCATTTGTTATGCTTTTTCAAAAATTATTCATTTATTCACTTTATAATCCAACATCAGGCCCTCCTCTTCTCCCAGTACCACTTTGAGCATTCCTCCCCTCATTCCTTCTTCCCCTTCTCTTTTGAGAAGGGGACACCTCCCTCTGAATGTCACTCCCTCAATACCTTCACGTCCAAATCAAATCACTGAAGATCTAGGTGCATACTCTCCCACTGAGGTCAAAGTGGTCCATTTCTGGCACAGGGTCCAAAGGCAGTCAGGCAACAGGTTCAGGGATAGCCCCCTCATCCAGTTGTTGGGGGACCTGCATGAAGGCCAAACTGCTCATCTGCTACATATGTGCAAGGGGCCAAGTTTCACCCCATGCTTTCTCTTCAGTTGGTGATTCAGTCTCTGGGGGTTGCTCCATCTAATGTTTTAGTGTGAGATTCTCCAGTGGCTGTTAGGTGGAATCTCTCAGAGGACAGTTATGCTAGGTTCCAGCCTGCAAAGCATAACAGAGTGTCATTAATAATGTCAGGGATTAGATCTTACCCATGGGATGGGTCTCAATTTGGGGAAGTTATTGGTTGAGCATTTTCTTAGTCTCTGCTCTAGCTTTGTCCCTGAAAATCTTGTAGTCAGGACGCATTTTGGGGCAAAGGTTTTGTGGGTGAGTTGCTGTCCTTATCTATCCTCTGAGCATCCTGCCTGGCTATGGAAGTGGCCACTTTAGGATCCATATCCTCCACTGCTAGAAGTCTCAACTAGAGAGGTGCCACCATAGACCCTCTGGTGGGTCCTCCATCTCAGGTCCTAGAGACTGCCCTCTCTGGCCCTGATCTCCTTTCCCTCTCCCCTGCCTTCCCTAAATATGATCTTACCCAACTCCCTTCCTTATCTCATCTTCTACCCAGTTCTTTCCTTCCTTAAACCTCTACTATCAGCTTTGTTTCCCCTTCTGAGGAAGATTCAACCAACCTCCCTTTGTTCCTCCATGTTATTTCGCTTCTTTGGGTCTGTTGATTATAACACGCTTATCCTGTACTTTATGACTAATATCCACTTATAAGTGAGTACATACCATGCATGTCCTTTAGGTCTGGGTTACCTCACCCAGAATGATAATTTCTAGTTCCATCCATTTGCCTGAGATATTCACAATGTCCTTGTTTTCAATGACTGAGTAGTAATCTATTGTGTAAATGAACCACATTTTCTTTATCTATTCTTCAGTTGAGGAGCAAACCCTTTCTAGTTTCTTGCTATTACATATAAAGGTGCTATGGACATAGTTGAACAAGTGTCCTTGTGGGATGGTGGAACATCTTTTGGGTATATGCTGAGGAGTGGAATAGCTAAGTCTTTAAGTACAACTATTCCCAATGTTCTGAGAAACGGGCAAATTGATTTCCAGAGTGGTTGTACAAATTTGCAATCCTACCAAGAGTGGAGGAGTGTTTCCTTTGCTCTCCAACCTCTCCAGGATGTGCTGTCCTTTGAGATTTTGATCTTAGCCATTCTGATGGGTGTAAAAGTTAAATGTCAGAGTTGTTTTGATTTGCATTTCCCTGATGACTAAGGACTTTGAATGTTTCTTTAGATGATTCTAAGCTATTTAAGATTTCTCTGTGGAGAATTCTGTTTAACTCTGTACCCCATTTTTAATTAGGTTATTTGGGTTGCTGTTGTCTAACTTCTTGGTTCTTTATATATTTTTGACATTATCCCTCTATCAGATATAGGGTAAGTGAAGATCTTTTCCCAATGTGTATGGTGTCATTTTATCCTAATGATGGTGTCCTTTGACTTACAGACTCTTCAGTTTCATGAAGGCCTATTTACTAATCCCTGACCTTAATGCACATTGATGTTTTCTTCAGGAAGTTGTCTCCTGTACTCATGCATTCAAGGCTATTGCCCACTGCTCTATTAGTGTATTAGATTTAGTGTATCTGGTTTTACATTAAGGTCTTTGATCCTTTTAGACTTGAATGATAAAATATTCATATATTTGCATTCTTCTACATTCAGACATCATTAACCAACATCATTTGTTGAAGATGCTCTCCCTTTTCCATTGTATGCTATTGGCTTTTTTGTCAAAAACCAAGTGTCCGTAGATAAACATAAGTATAACCCAACAGACACTGAATGAGGCTCTGACATTAGTCTTGTTAGTCTTCACTGATGGTGCTCTGGAATTGGTTTGCCTTGCTAGCCTTTGTTCACCATGACTTCATAGAGAGAAACACACCAAAGAATTTCTGGTGGTGTTTTGGCTGTTTCTTACCACTTCATAGATTCATGCCAATTGTGAAAGCTTTGCAGTTTATTCTGGGTCAAGCCACTACTGCGAATTTCTGTTTGGTGTTTTGCTAGTAGACTAAACTGCTGATAATGAACATTGGAATCACCCTTAAAAAAAAAAGACTTCTAAACAGGTCCACATCTCCCTTGTCCTATTAACCATATTCCTCCCCTACCTTTGATCAGTGGACTACACAGGTTTTGAAAAATCTAAGCCTACAGGTTATTTTATATAGTTTCTGGCTTTTGTGAAGGGTACTTTCACTCTAATTTCTTTCTCAGCCCATTTATCACTTGTGTAAAAGCGGGCTACTAATTTTTTTTGACTTAATTTTGTATCCAGCACTTTGCTGAAGGTTTTAATCAGCTGCAGGGGTTCTCTGGCAGAATTTTTGGGGTCACTTGTGTATACTGTCATATCATCTGTGAATATTGATACTTCAACTTTATTCTTTCCAATTTGTATTCCCTTGATCTCCTTTAGTTGTCTTACTGCTCTAACTAGAACTTCAAGTATTACATTGTAGAGATAGGGGGAGAGTGCACAGCCTTGTCTTTTCCCTGATTTTAATGGAAATGATTTAAGTTTCTCTCTATGTAATTTAATATTGGCTATTGGCTTGCTATATATTGCCTTTGTGTTTATGTATGAACTATGTTATCCCTTTTCTCTCCAAGACTTTTAACATGAAGAGTTGTTGGATTTTGTCAAATGTTCTTTCAGAATCTAGTGAGATGATTGTGTGGGATTTTTCTTTCATTGTGTTTATATAGTGGATTATACTGATGGATTTTCATGTATTGAACCACCCCTGCATCTCTGGGATAAAACCTCTTTGATTATGGTGGATGATGAATTTGATGTGTTCTTTGATTCTGTTATTTAGTAATTTTGGATCAACATTCATAAGAGAAAGTGGTCTGAAATTTTGCATTGTTCCCTTTGTTTCAGTTTGATTAATTTCATCCCTGAGTGTGATTATTTTCTGCTGTCTTCTCCTATTGGATGTATTTAATTCTTTTTTCTAGAGACTTCAGTTGTAGTTTTCATTTATTAGCGTGAGAATTCTCTAATTTCTTTATGAGATTGCTTAGTAGTATCAACTTTCCTCTTAGCACTTCATTCATAGTGTTCTATAAATTAGTGTGGGTTGTGTGCCCATATTTCAATGAATTCTAGAAAGTCTTTAATTTCTTTATTTCTTCCCTGACCAAGGGATCCCTGAGTAGAGATTTGTTTAGTTTCCATGAATATGCAGGTTTTCTGTTCTTTCTTTTATTGTTGAAGCCCAGCTTAAATCCATGGGGATCTGATAAAATGCGTGGGATTATTCCAATCATCTTGTATCTGGTGAGGCTTGCTTTGTGATATCCAACTTTGGAGAAGTTTCTGTGAGCTGCTGAGAGGAGGGTATATTCTTTTGTGTTTGGGTGAAATGTTCTATAGACATCTGTTAGGTCCATTTGAATTACAATCTGTTTCATTATCAGTTTAGTTTCTGTCTAGATGATCTGTCCATTGGTGAGAGTGGGGTGTTGAGGACTCCCAGTATTTTTTTTAAAGATTTCTTTAACTTTTTTGAGTACACTGTTGCTGTTTTCAGACACCAGAAGAGGGCATTAGATTCCATTAGAGTTGTTTGTAAGTTACCACGTGGTTGCTGGGAATTGAACTCAGGACCTCTGGAAGAATAATCAGTGTTCTTAACTGCTGAGCCATCTCTCCAGCCTCTAAGGTCTACCACTATTAATTTGTGTGGTTTTATGTGTGATTTCAGCTTTAGTAATGTTTCTTTTATGAATGGGTGCCCTTGCATTTGGAGCACAGATATTCAGAACTAAGATATCCTCTTTGCAGATTTTTCTTTTGATGTGTATGAAGTGTCTTTTCCTATGTCTTTTGATTGATTTTGGTTGAAAGTCTATCTTATTAGATACTAGAATTGCCACTCCAGCTTGTTTATTGGGTCCATTTCTTTAAAACCCTTTCCCCATACCTTTATACAGAGATAACAACTATCTGAGATGTATTTCTTGTATTCAGCTGAATAATGTATTCTGCTTATGTGTCCATTCTGTTAGCTTGTATCATCTTACTGGATAAATGAGTTCATTAATGTGGAGACATAGTAATGACCAATGATTGTTAGTTTCTGCTATTTTTCGGTTCGTGGTAGGTAAGAGAGAGAGAGAGAGAGAGAGAGAGAGAGAGAGAGAGAGAGAGAGAGAGAGAGAGAGAGAGAGAATGTGTGCATGTATGCATATGTGTGTGCATGTGTGTTTATCTGTTGATTTTAATGGTGTGAAATTATTTATTTATTGCATGTTATTAAGTGAAGTTAGACACATTGGGTTGGAGTTTTACTTCTAGTATTCTTTGGGTTAGTGGGAAAGTATTGTTTAAACTTGGTTCTCTCATGGAATATCTTGGTTTCTCAATCTATGGTGACTGAAAGTTTTGCTGGATATAACACTCTGGGCTAACATGTTTGGTCTCAGAGTTTGCAAGACCTCTGTCCAAGCACTTCTAGCTTTTAGAATGTCAGTTTAGAAATTAGATGTAATGCTGATCCACCTGCCTTATATGTTACTTGGCCTTTTTTCCTTAATGATTTGAAAATTCTCTGTTCTGTATATTTCTGTTTTTATTGTTATGTGGCGAGAGAATTTTCTATTCTGGTCAGACTGGTTTGGTGCTCTGTGAGCTTTTTGTACATTCATACACACTTCTTACTTTAGGTAAGGACATTTTTCTTCTATAATTTTGTTGAAGATGATTTCTGGGCCTTTGAACTGGAAATCTTTATCTTCTATTCCTATTATTGTTAGGTTTAGTGTTTTCATATTGTACCAAATTTCATGGATGTTTTGTGTTATGAACTTTTTAGATTTCGCATTTTCTTTGATTGATATATTGGTCTCTTCTATTGTGTCTTCTACACCTGAGATTCTCTCATCCATCTCCTGCATTCTGTTGGTGATGCTTATATCTGTAGCTCTTATTGTCTTTCCTAGGTTGTCAATCAGGATTGTCTCAATTTGTGTTTTCCTTATTGCTTATATTTACCTTTTCAAGACTTAGATTTATTCATACCTTTTACCTGTCTAATTATTTTTTCCTGAATTTCTTTATATTTATTTGCTTTCTATTTCAATACATTTACTTGTCTGAACGTATGGTGATAGAAGCCATTCATGTCCTATTTAATGGCTTCTATCTTCATTATAAGATTTAATTGAATTCCTTTTCTTGTACTTCAGTTTTATTTGGATATCAAGGATTTGCTGTAGCAGAATAGCTAGGTTCTGGTGCTGCCATTTTACCCTGGGTCTTGTTGATTGTGTTTTTAAGCTCTCCTTTAGGCATCTGGTTTTCCCTAGAATTGGCTAGATAATTTTCATAGCAGCAGGACTTCTTGGGAAGAAGGGGAAAGCCATGGGCCAGACAATGGAGCTCTGGATACCAGACTCTGTTGACTGTGCCAGAGGCAGACCCCACTCTGTAGGCTGTGTACCAGTTGGACCCAACTGGAACAGTGGGTTGTTCTGATTGGCATGGGATTGGTGGAACAGGGTTCCAAGCTGAGCTGGATAGTTTTGGGGACCAGACAGGCTTACATGGGAATGTATAATGCTTTTGGGGGTCCTGCAAGGCTCCTCCAGATTGAAGAGCAAGGTGAGAGCTAAACAATGGGGTTTAGGTGACAGTCAGCAACTGACGTCTGCAGGATGTTCCAGGCTGACTGACTAATAATTTGGCTTTGACTACTTGCAATTCTTGGCCTCCCATAGTTAGAAACTATTACTCCATATCATACTTTGCAGGCATATCTGTTTTTTGTTATTTTATTCTTTCATTTCTTTATTTTGTTTTTCCATTTTTTATGTATGTATATAATTTTACTCCTTTTCACTCTGCATTGTCCTGTCTCACCCTCCCTTTGTCTGTGTGTCTCTTCTTAGCAAGGTCCCTCCCTTAGCATCTTATGTGTGCATGTGACTACTTAGTATGGACAAGGTAGCCTAAAGATATAGGGTGAGAAATTATTTACAGGAAAATGACCTCCATATGCAGTTTTGCAGTTTTTCTGGGACACTTGAGTTTGAACAATATCCAACTATAAGAAAAACTCAGGATGACTGATGCATCAGATTTTATATCTGTTCCTTTTCAACTATCATTCAATTCTGAGGTGATTTCCTATAGTCATGCAACATTTATCATAAGGACTATATGACTCGTACTTAGTTACATATGCATATTATGATCTTAAACAGAAATCTAATAATAAATGATCTCTTTTTTCAGAACCATCTCTCTTTTTTTCTGCAGTATGATCTATCTGATCCTTATACCTCTTTAGGTGGTGTCTCAGTCCTACTCTGGTATGTCTCTGATCTCTTCTCTTACAGGTCTGTCTATATCAAGCTAACTAATATTTTTTTAATATTCCTTTATTGCGGGTGCTGTTGGTGGTAGTGGTGGTAGGTGCAGATGTGTGTGTGGGTGTGTGGGTGCGTATATCTGTATACATGAAAATATACCATAGCACACATGCAGAGGTCAAAGGACAACATGCAAGAAATGACTCTTTCCTTCCACAATGTAGGTCTTAGGGGATAAACTTAGGTCATCAGGCTTGAAGACAAGTACCTTTACCCACTAAACCATCTCACTAGACCTCATTCTTAATCATTCTTTCTTTCTCTCTGTGTATGTAGGTCTCTGTTTCTATCTCTCTGTTTTTCTTTTTTGTTTCTCATCCACATTTTCTATAATCTTCAAGTGATTCTCCTGCTGTTCTTACAGGTAATCAGTTATAGTGTAACCTTATAGGTGGCATCACTAACTTGTGTGTTGTGGTACAGGCCTAAAAAGCCTCAGGAATTGGAGACCGTGCTGAACAACCCAGTAATATCGTATTGCAAAATTAAAACTATATAAAGGAAACACCTAGGAATTGGTAGAGCTATACACCCTATGAATATTATCCTAGGTTCAATGCCCTATACCAGAAAACCTAAATGCAATAATTGTATACTGCCAAGGGATTGCTCTTCATTGCATGTTTTATTCATACTCAACTTTAGAAATGTGTCAAATTGACTCCAATGTCATATATGATTTTTAACACAAGAGCTTCCCTTTGTTTTATTGCCTAGAACAGAAGATAGCAACTTAGAAGTAATGTATATACATGTCCATATTACAGTTATATAACATATATACATGTATACACATATATACATGTGTGTATATATGCATACATATATATTACATATATATTTACATGCATTTACTACTCCTGGGCATATATCCCAGGATTCTTCAGCATGCAATAAGAACACATGCTCCACTATGTTCATAGCAGCACTATTTGTAGTAGCCAGAAGCTGGAAAGAACCTAGGTGTCCTTCAACGGAGGAATGGATACAAAAAATGTGGTATATTTACACAATGGAGTACTATTCAGCCATTAGAAACAAGGAATTCATGACATTCTTAGACAAATGGATGGAGCTGGAGAACATCATACTAAGTGCGGTAACCCAGTCTCAAAAGATCAGTCATGGTATACACTCACTGATAAGTGGATATTAGCCTAGAAACTTTGAATACCCAGGACATAATCCACAAATCAAATTTTGTCCAAAAAGAATGGAGGAGTGGCCCCTGATTCTGGAAAGACTCAGTGCAAGTGTATAGGGGAATTCCAGAACAGGGAAATGGGAAGGGGTGGATGGAAGAACAGGGGGACAGAAGAGGACTTATGGGACTTGCAGGGAGTGGGGACCCAGAAAAAGGGAAATCATTTGAAATGTAAATAAAAATATATCAATAAAAAAGGTAATGTATATACATGTCCATATTACAGTTATATAACATATATACATGTACACACATATACATGTATACATATGTGTATATATGCACACATATAGATTTACATGCATCTGTATATGATATAATAGGTAAATTGTATATAATATATGCAATATAAAAAATACACATATATGCATATATTACAATATATAATATATATGCATACACACACATATATATATATATACATATATATAGATATATATAAAATGAAACATGGGTGTTTTTTTTTAGCTTTTCAATAATGGACCAATTTCCACATTAGAGCTACATCAATACAACCTGTCATGCTATCTTTAACTACTCATTAGCTGAGATAGGTAGGTACATTTTTTCATGTTTCTCTGCCTTTCTTTTTTTTAAAAAAAGGGCTATTTTGTGACTCTAAAACAAGACAAATTATATAAAATACACAGATGTAAATTCACACATACATGCACATTTAAGTACACGTTACATCCTGGAATGTAGGTTTTTATATCATACGTAATTCTTTCTTTACAATTAATCGCTTAACATTGTAGCATAAACCAATAATCAAGTGGATCCTTAACAATTGGTCTCAACAAAAAGTGATAACTATATTATTTAGGGTAAAATAACTCCCAATGTAAACAACTGTCAAGTTAACTTCAATCAATAATGATGCTGCAATCCTAGGGAAAATGGTTTGGATGCTGTTTGCTATCAAGTTTCACTCAATAAAATTTTATTATAGAAAATTGCTATAATACAAAAATTTAAATCAACATTACAGCAGATTACTTCATTGCATTTATTTTAGTTCTAAAATGTCCAATAGGATTATGACATAAAATTTTCTACAGGTAAATCTCAACGCTATCCATCACAGCTTCCCCCTCCCCTCTTCCAGTCTCTTGCATTATTTGCCACAGTTCCAGTGTTGGTTGCACAATAGTACAGCCATATTCTTCATACCAAGAAATCAGGTCATCTAAGAGTAACATAAATTTGGCAATGATAACAATGGAGTGAACTTACCTCCTTAGAAGAAGAATGGACAGTTATTCCTCAGGGAAACACCTTAACTGATCCCAGTTCCATCTATCTTGGTTCTTTCTAGCCTTTACTTAGAATGTTAGATATTATACTTCTGACTGTGACCTTGTCATTTCAGATGTTTGAAAAGTTATAAGACTTTGAATGTATGTTGCAGCTTGGATGAGGACATGTTCTGAGTATGATGGGGTTGGAGAAACAGCAAAAGGGGGAGCTGAGGACTTTCATTTATGAGAGACTTTAGATCTACCAGGATCTTTGCCTACCTAACATTGACATAAGCTTTGACAACTCACATCTTTAGTGCATTTCTACTCATAAGCTCAGTGTAGGGCATGGACTCTGCTTTGAGTGACATATCGTATACTATGTCTTTGAAAAGCATCAGTACGATGTTCTCAGGCTCAGAGACAGGATTGGATGGTATATGTATCTCATGAGGAATAGACTCTTTATGTTGGTTTTTATCCACTTCTATACATATATTCAGAATTGATTTTTTTGTTTAATTGAGCATTCATGCTAAACTGAATCATGAAATGGACAAACAAAATTAATGAGCCACATGAGAACTAAGATGTTACTACAAAAATGTGCAATTTATCTGGATACATAAATGTGACTCAGAGTATTTGGAGATGACAAAATGAAAGAATGACTATCCTCAGAGAGTTTGTGAAAAATCAGGACCATCAACACTTCTGAAGAACAGTGATTAAGATACGCTTACATAGATCTAGTGAAATAAGAGAGCACTTTTGTGCCACTGACAATCTGTAAATATGGTGTTTCTCTGTCTGCATCCTACAGTGGCGGTATAGCTTAAGCAAACTTTTCCACCTTGGTAAGACAAGCCTTTATCCTCCAATATTCCTACCTTTGACAGATTTTCCCATAGCACAGCTTCTAACATCATAAAATATCATTCTTTGAGAAGATCTTGTAGTATTAAATACATAGATTAGACAGATGGAAGGAGAGAAGAGTGAGGAAGGCAGGAAAGAAGAGGAGGGAGGGAGAGAGAGAGGGAAGGAAAGAAGAGAGGGGGGCAGAGAGGGAGGGCTAAGAGCTCAGAGGTCTCTGAACATCTGTTGGCTAGTCTCAATTTCACAATGACTCTGAAAATTTTTGCCCTAATGACCTTCCTTCCTTACCCTGTCCCAGTAGAATGAACATATACCTGGATATAGCTGGAATATGCTGGATAGAGGTTTAGGAAAGATGCTCATGCTGGGAAGATAGCAGACGCTTGGGAGCAGAGTGTTGTGAAGTGTCTAGTTGTAGGAGTGTGAACTGTGTTTGAACTCACCGCAGAACAACTTCAGAGAGCACCATTTCTGGGCCTTTAGGGACTAGGAAAGACTGTGCTCAATCTACAATCCGACATTTATAGGAGCCTCCACCATTGCGCTCTATGACCCCATTGGCAGAAACAAACACCAGAAGAAGATAGTATATTTTCTCTCTGGGAATATGCTATGTTGGGAGATCTGCAGGCAAAGGGCATAAAAAACTTAACAGTGAATTTGAGAAATATAAAGCCTGACATAAAAGCAGTAGGTGACAGAACTAGATCAAGAGACATAAATAAGATATTAAGTATATTGAGAACCACAATTTATTTCTCTGATGTTGAACAATATCATGAACCATCTAAAACCATGTACCAAAACAAACAAATACAGTAAAACAAACTGGAAAGAGCTCAATATCACATATAAGAAGTAGAAAAAGGAGGAAAAGTATGTACGTTTCTTTTATAAAATTTACTTTTATTTATGTGGGGGCAGGGTCTATGTGTTCCTGTGCACAGTTGCTCAAAGGTGACCAAAGTCAATGCATGTCCTAGAGCTGGAGTAACAGGAAGTTGTGTGCTGCCAAATATGATACAGGGACTGGAACTCTGGTCCTATAAAGGAGCAGGAATTTTCTTAAATATTGAGCCATCTCTCCTACCCTGAAGTCTTTTTCTATAAGAAACAGTAGCACATGAAAAAATATATACACTGTATAGAATAGTAGTTATACTTGGGAATATGATGTGTCAAAAAGAAGTAAAATGGAAGCTCTTGAACACTAGTACCACTCTATTTCTTGATCTGGATCTTAAATAAATATAATTATGTATGTGATAGTTAATTGACAAACCTAAGATATATCCACATATGTGACTTCATAGTATATTATTCATAAGCAAGATCATTTTATAATCTTAAATATATGAGAATTTAATCTTATAGACAGAGAAGGAATGAGAAAAGTATTAGTCTCACAAAGGGAGGGTAAGAACCTGTGCATGGCTGGTGTGTGTGTTGGGGGGGAGATTCAAGGAAATCTTCATGTGGGTTTTCTCCCGCAAATCAAGCCTTATAGCCCAGTTGCTATTTCTGTTTAGAAGTGAAACAGCTCAATTATTTTGTACTCTGTCATTGGTCTAGGTAGTATAATTTCACCTATTTGTTTCCATTAGTTTGAATCATTTAGTATCTTTCTTGGTAACACAACCCTAATCTTTTAACATTTTACATGCAAAATCCATTTCCATGCTTAATATTAAACAGGATTCAGGGCAGTTTCCTTTATCAATAGACTTAGACATGCAGCAACACTTGTAGACATAGTTCAAAAAGAGATACTATAACATGATTTCCATTCAGTAACAAATAATAAAGTATTGGCAGTTAATGTTGGATATATATTCTGCCATATACTAGGCATTTGCCACAAAAGTATATCTAGATTGGTGGTCATAAAATGAATAGATTTGTCTTTCCTTTTCTGTCCTCTTGTTGTCTTGACTATTTGTAAAATATTTAAATATGGGATTCTTTTCATTTTAAAGGCATTTCTGCTCCTCCAGAACCCCCGTTCTCATCATTAAGAATAATAACTGAAAAGAATTTTCAGCCATTAAGAGCACTTAGTGCTCATGCAAAAGTGGGGTTTGATTCCTAGCACTCATATGGTGCCTCACAAACATCTGCAACCCCAGTTTAAGGGGGTAACTGACACTGTCTTCTGACCTCCGGGGTCAACGGACACATTCACAAAGGCAAGCAAAATAGCCATACCCATAGGGCTATATATTAATAGAAAACTAGCATTATACACATCCTTTAAAAAAATGCTCAGGTATCCTAGATCATCTGCCATTACCCAGATTGGCTTGCACACTGATCTGAGCACAAGGACTTTCTTGCAACTATAAGCTCCAGCTTCATTTGTTCCCTTCTTTTCCCCAAGAGTTTCCAGATATTGTAAGCAGTGTTTACCTCTATGTATATCAGTCACATTTTATGATATATTGTTCTATTGCACGCCGTTAGAAATTCGTCCTTCATGCTGTGGGCTCTAGGTGTAGTGCTCTGTAGCTATTCTTGTATCTCCACGAGATTCCTTAATTGTGAGTGACGGGACAATGTGTAGAAGGAACACACGAGTGACTAGGGACCAGCTCAGTGGAACACACGGATGACTTAATCTGAGATCTACAACTTAGAATATAATAAAGACAAGTACCGTATTATTTTCTGAGGTAACCAGATATAAGATATGTAACATCTACATCTTTATTTAGCACCATTAGCGAGTCAAATTTGGTTTTGTCACTCTTTGTCTTTTCTGTTATTGTTTTGTTTTATTTTCAGTGTCTTGTGATTTTAGAAAACAAAAGGAAGTAATCCAGAAGGAAAAAAAATAATGAGAATTTGAAAATTAGTCAAATGAAGTTGGCTTCTTGTGACTGAACTTTCCTACAGCTTGTGAAGATAAAAGGCATAAAGACACTTCTTGAATTTCCTATTCATGTAACTAAATTTAAACAAAACATTATCCTCAGATTGAAAATTTCAAGACAGCCAAAATGCAAAAGTAAAATTCAAAAGAATGTGTCTTATAATCAACTTATATTGCTTACTGGCCTTATTACTCTTATGCTTGCTATGTAATACTACCAAGGTTGAATTCAAATATTGTATTTAAATTTTAGATTTTATGGAATAAAAACCTATTACATATTATTTATAACAGCATATTTGGCCAGCCAACATAAGTGCTTATTTACCATTTTATTACACTATTCTACATATTCCATTATACAGTTTTTTCACTTAAGTATTTCATTTATTTATTTTAGGTTATGAGTACTACAAACTAATATCCTCTACTTCACTAGAATTGAATGTATCTTGGGGATTGCAGACATAAGCACATTTGTACCAGATTGTCAGCAAGTCTGATAAATGGACCTGTGTGATTTGGGGTTTTATTTTGTTTTATTCTTTTCTTCTCTCTTTTTTCCTTTTCCTTTTTCTTTTCTTTTTTTTTTTTCCAAATCAACTGGGACAAGCCAGGTGACAAATGATTTCCATTAGCTTCACTAGAATGGAAACAAAACAGATCAATACGAATGATTTGCAGCAACTTAAGATCATAAATTTCCATCCACCTTCATACATCATTTTAATATAGAAGCATTTTCTTTTCATAGCAAAGGGAAAAAAGTCACTAGGGAATTGCAAATTCTGGTTACAGAACACTGTCCCTGATTTAAGGTGAGATCATTTTAATGCACTATTAATTTTATTCCAATGGTACACAACAATATTATTTTAAAATATGGCAAACACTAAAAATGTTAATGAGCCATGTTCTAGAAAATTAATTTAACCTCCAAATAAGTTGTGTAAAAAATGCCATAAACTGCCTAAGTCTACAATGTGAGGTTTTTGTTGCTATTTTAGTTTAAGACTGTCATTGTTTGTGGGAAATTGTTTCTGTGATTATTTTTCTTCTTAAGTACTTTTATGATAATTTTTTTATCTGAGAAAAGTACTTTCCCTACTTTGTTCCAATAAATGTGATTTGCATCATGTGTCATGTTTCTGTAGTAGAAAATTATAGAAGCCAAGAAACAGATGGAAGAGAGACATGGAGGATAAAACAAATCAAACAACAGAAAAGTCAATCAAGATTATTCTACAAATGGTTTCTGATGTGGTTGTGAGGGAAACTGCAGAAACTCACAGAACACCTAATGATCCTCAAGAGAGCTTTGGCAGCTAATAGAATTATATATCTATAAGATCTCTAGACCCATAAATATCTGAACATAAAACTATCAGTCATGGCTCATATACCGAGAACACTGTAGACAAGGCTTGGTTGTACCCATAAAAAATGATAGAGCCTCATTGCGCACTCACAGAACCTCCCCAGCTGCTTTTAAACAAAGATACTTTTAAGGCAGTTCACACCCAACACCATTACCTGAGAGGCCACTAGAGAAAAGCAGATGGGGTCTGATCAGATGAATAATATTGCTCTAATGAACAAAGAGGTTGACTCCAGCTTCTTCTGCAAAGCACGAATATACCACCTAATCCTAGAACCTAGATCCATTTGAGAGAAACCTCAAGTGCATAATTTTTTTTTGGTCAGACTTACCTGTGAGCAGGCTGGTGGAGGATTTTCTGGATTGCTAGTTAATGAAGGGGGCCCTAGTTCTATTCTAAATGGTACCGTCCCTATATAGGGGGTTCAGAGCTATGCAAGAAAGCAAAATAAGCATGAGCCTGTGAGATAGCCAGAGACAGATCCAACAAATAGTATTCCTCCATGGATCTACTTTGATTTTTTTCCCTGGCTTCCCTGATGGGGGGCAATTGCCTTGAAATACAGGCCAAATACACTCTTACCTCTTCTTAATTGTTTCTGATCAGTGTTCGATCATAGCAACAGTCAAGAAACAGAGAGCTACAGCTGGTCAAAATGCTGAGAGCAACTGACCATGGAATGTCCAGCTCGAACTGATACATCTACTACACAGTCACTGTGTCTAAGGCTCAGAAAACATCCCAGAATGGGAATCAGAAAGACTCCAAGACTCATAATAGGACCAGAACACGTGCTATAATGTCATGTCTTCTGTATATGAAAAGGAAGGTACACCTGTGAAATCTCAATTTGATTGTCAAAACAAGAGCTGCAAAACAACAACAATTGACATGCAAGAACGAATGGGAGGACAGGCAGAGCTCAGAAGTACTGACTCCTAGTTGAAGAGCTATGGGTACTCAATGGATTCTGTTAGTCTTTTCTTAAAATAAGCTTCCTGATTGTTTAAAAAAAAAAAGATAACAGTTTAAGTCCTTGTCACATCTACTTAACTTTTCAAGAAAATTACAGATTCAGAATGAGTCAATATTTCTTTTAAAAATACAGTGTAGCTAGACTTAGCACATGCCTCAAGGTGACATTATCTTTCTAGTATGAATTGGTGATATTGAAGGGCAGGTTAGCTGCTGGAATTGAACTCGTATTCTTATGGGGATATATTATTTAAAGCAATGGACATGCCGTAGAGAAATAAAAGTGATAATATACTATTTTTAAGACATAGGAATCTAGGGTATCTATAACTTAGTTTTGAAAGACTGGGAACAATAGTGATGGACAGATGGTTAAACAATTAAGAGTACTGTGTGAGCTTCCAAAGGATCGAGTTCAGCACTCACATGATTGTTCACAACCAAACCACTGTGGGCACCAAGCACACATGTGATAAACGGATATATGTGATAAGTATGTGTGTGTGTGTCTGTATGTATGTGTATGTAAACACACATATATGCATGAATTTAGAATAAAATAAAAAAAGAAAGTCTGAATGATCCAAATATTAACTTATAATTTAAGATGCAAATATGCTGCTTTTATTATGAATTTTCTTGATTCCTGAGACTTTCATACACAAACACAATGAACTGTTTTATCAGTTCACATTTCTTTTGTTCATTTCTCATGTACAGTGTGTTCCTTCTTAACTTCATGTCTTCTTCTTCCTCTTCCTCTTTTCTTCTTCTTCCTCCTCCTTCTCCTCCTCTTCCACGTCCATTACCCTTTCCTTCTTTGGGATAATGCATTAAGTCTAAATAGAAGATGTGTATAATGATCCATATAATCCACGGCAGCAAGAGGAACTCAATGGTGGGAAGATCCTAAAAAAGAGTGGTCCTCTCTCATTCCCTGTCTCAGTAACTAGCACTGGTGTTAGCTACTTGGTAAGGAGTGAGGCCTGAAGCGCACCCCATCTTATCTACGCTGGAATTGTGGCTGCATTGATCTTGAGAAGCCAGGTGTGGGAGCCACAGCTGCTATGAGAAGAGAAAACTCACTCATGAGAAAATATACACTTAGAATTTGCTCATCAAAGACATTTTAATAAGTTAAATATTAGAAATAGTATTTTAATGTCTAACAAATATAAAACACATAGCCAGAAAATAATTTTTTAATTTTGTTCTATTTTCCTTTTCTGGGAAATAGACTTTATTGCAATGTTTTGAATATCTTTACTCTCTTTTAATTGCTCCCAGATTTCTTCACTCCTTCTCCCATCAAAAACCATACAATGTATTTATCTCTTTAGCAAATAGTTATGTAAACAATGACAGTAAAATAAAACAGAATTAAACAAAAGCAAGCTAAAATAGGACAAAACCAACAGAAGAAAAAGAGCCAAAGAAAAAGTACAAGCAACACACATGAATACAAAGATGCACACACATTTACATATTAAGAAATCTCCTAAAAACACAAAATCTTGAACTATACTGTGTAAATGTAACTTTGATTCCCCTGATGTAATTGTCATCTTGGAGGCTTACTGCTGAATAACCTCATCCTTTCTACTTCTTTCTGAACTCTGCCTGGCTGGTTCAGTTCAGCTCTTCTGGCCTGAACTTCTCTCCAAGCTAACGGATTCAATCTGGCTTCTCTCAGCTTCTCACTGAACTGCTCTGCTTGGCCTTACTCTGACAATCTGCTCTAGTCTTATGGGTCCTTCTCATTTTCTGGCTCATTCTGTCTTCATTAGTACCGTGACTGTTCTCTCTGCGTGGAACTTTGCTCCACATCACAGCTTCTTAACTCCCTGTCTCAAAGGAACTGACTGAATAGAACTCAGAGATCTACATGCTTCTGTCCTGAGTGCTGGGAATAAAGGTATGTAACACCATGCCTGGACCTAAGTTCTTCTTTACTTGAAATTTGTTCTGTACCAGGCTGGCCTTGAACTCAGAGATATGCCTGCCTCTGTCTCCTGGAATTAAAGGTGATTTTTTATCCTAGCCTGATCATATAGATCTAGAAGGTAAAGATACTATTATTTGCAAGAGCAGCTATGTTTCTGGGTTAAAATTCTTCTACAATAAAATATATGTAAAAGATCTGTAAGGTGAAAAAAATGAAACAAAAAAAATTCAACTACCCTGACAAAGCATTATAAGAAACTCTAAAATGTTCACTGAAATTTTGATGTGTTGGCCAGCTACTGTTGAGTATGTGACCTGCCCTAAAATGTGGTTTATATAATCAATTGGAGACAGATTTTAGGTTGGAGATGGGGGCTTGTGTCCACTTCTTCTCTCAGAGTTGGGACTCCATCTGACTCAGACCAAAGCAGGTTCTGTGCATGCTTCCACAGTATCTGTGAGCTCACACATTTTACTTCCAACCTATTACGTCTAGAAGACTTTATTTCCCTGGTGTTCTTGATCCTCTCTGGACATTATCATCTTTCTGTCTCCAACTCTACAGGATTTCTTGAGTCCCAAGAAGAGAGAATTGATGGAGCTATACCATTTATAGTTGAATGTTCGAGGGTATCTCACTCTCTACATTGCATGGTGGTGGGTCTCTTTATTTGTTCCCATGTACTTAATGAGAAAGCTTTTCTGATAATGGCTTAAAAATACTGACCTATGAAATTTTTAGCAAAAATTTTAGCAAAATTTTGTTTGAAATTCATTTGTCGCTAAATTCCTTGAGCAGAACAGTAGTAGTACATGGTTTCCCCTTAAGTCCCTGGCCTATCTAGTTTCAGGTTCTTGGCCACTGAGCAGTGCTGCAAATGACTTCCAAAATATTGATTATGTCTTCAACTCAAAAGATACTGGTTGGTTACTCCCACAAGTTTTGTGCCACTATTGCACTAGCTCATCTTGCAAGTAGGTCACTACTGTAGACTGAAGAGGATGTAGCTGGATTTGTGGTTAGCTTTCTCCTTTGGGAGCATGAAGAGTACCTTCCAGTACCATGAATATTGTAGGGGATGAAAGTAGGTAGATACCAGCTCTACTTCTCCCTGTTCAATGAGCTATATAGGTGTTATCTTCATTAATAGTGAAGAGCAACCAATACCCATGTTGTTTGGTGGTTCTAAGAGCATCCCTTTGGCTATTTCATTATATGTAACTCATTCCTGGAACAAGAAGCTTCACTTGGTGACAAGAAACATCTGGTTGGGGGCCCTATTTCCCTGTTATTTGATGATTCCATTTACATATCCTTCATACATGTATATATTTTAGGAATATTCTACTGTATTAGGTTTTCATATGACACCTGTATGACCTTATGCATAACCTCTGTGGTTATACAGATTGTCGCCTGCTTCCTATGCACTCAACGGCTAACATCCATGTAAAAGTGAATATATATCATATTTTGGGGGCAGAATTATGTTACTCAGGATGATTTTTTTTAGCTTCATTCATTTACCTGTGCATTTCAGGATTTTCTTTCTAAGTAGCTCATATTCCATTGTGTAAATATACAGCCTTTTCTCTACCCATTATCCACTGACAGATATCTAGCCTAATACCTGTTCCTGGCTAGTTATTAGATATCTAGTCTATTTCCAATTCCTAGCTGGCTATTTTGACTCTAGGACCAATGAACAGAGTTGAACAAGTGTCTCTGGGGTCCTTTGGTACATGCCTGAGAGTGGCAGAGTTGGATCTTGAAGGAGATCTATTCCCAGATTCCCAAGGAACTGCCATACTGAGGTCAACAGTAACTATAAGAGTTTGCACTCCCACCAGCAATGGATGACACGTTCTCCCACATCCTCATCAGAAGGAACCACCATTTATTTTATTTATTTTGGCTGTTCTGAGTAGTACCAGATGTAATCCCAAAGTAGTTTTGATTTATCTTTCATGATAACTAAAAATGTTGACCATGACTTTGGGCATGGCTCAGCTATTTGTGCTTCCTCTTTTCAGAACTCTGTTTAGATCTGTATTCCATTTTTTAAATTTTTTTCCCTGCCGTCTAGTTTGTTTGTTTGATTGATTTCTTATATATATTTTGGACATCAGCCTTATATCAGATTTGTGGTTGTTAGGCATCTTTCCCATTATGTAGCCAACCATTTTCTCTAAATGATTGTGACATTGGCATACCAAAGTATTTTAGTTTCATGAGATCACAATTACCAATTATTGTTCTTAGCACTTGTTATATTTTTGTTCTGGTTAAAAAGTCCTTTTCGGTGCTAATAAGTACAGGACTATTCCCAACTATCTCTTCTAGCAGATTTAGTGTATCTGAACTTACTTTGGGGTTGGGGACTTTGTTCCATTTGTTGTTGTTTTTTTTTTTTTTAATGCAGAGTGGTAAGTGTGGATATACTGGCATTCTTCTACATGTAATCATGCAATTTGATCAGCACCATTTTAAAGATGCTGTTCTTTTTCCAGTATGAATTTCTGACTTCTTTGCCAAAATAAAAACAGGTATCAACAGGTAAAATCAGGACTGTAGTGATTTGAATATGTTTGGCACAAGGAGAGGTACTATTTGGAGGTGTGGCCTTGGAGTGGGTGTGTCACTGTAGGCGTGGACTTTAAGATCCTCTTTCTAGCTGCCTAGCAGCTTGTCTTTTCCTGTTTCTCTTTGGATAAAGATGTAAATCTTTCAGCTCCTACTGCATCATGCCTACCTGGATGTTGCCATGATAATAATGGACTGAACTTCTTAACATGTAAGCCAGCCCCAATTAAATGTCATTCTTATAAGAGTTGTTTTAGTCATTGTGTCTGTTCGCAACAGTAAAACCCTAAGACATGGACTTATGTTTGAGTTTTAGTCTTGTTCCCATTGATCACAGTTTCTGCTCAAATGCTAATACCATGCTATTTTTATTACTATAGCAGTAGAACAATTTGAGATATGGGATGATAATACAACTCAGCAGTTCTTTTATTTTTCAGGGTCTACTTTAAAACTCCTACATATTTTGCTTCCAGACAAATCTGAAACTTGTTCTTTCAACTTCTGTAAATAATTGTGTTGGAACTTTGACAGTATTTGCTCTTAAGGGACATTTTTTTAAAAACCAAATGATTAGAAATCATATATCAATATCATAAAACTATAAAACATATAAAAATCTTTCTTTAAAAATTAATATAAAATGTAACCATACAAATAGGTTTAAAAATTAATACAGTAAAATTTAAACGTGTGACCAAATATTCAAAAGTCAAGTTTATTAGTCATTAGGGAAAGGTAGAAAAATATTCTTTAATTTTCTTTCTTTCTTTCCTTCTTTCTTTCTTTCTTTCTTTCTTTCCTTTCCTTTTCTTTTCTTTTTCTTTTTTCTTTTTTTTTTTTTGAAACAGGGTTTCTATGTATAGTCCTGGCTATTCTGGAACTCACTCTGTAGACCAGGCTGGCCTCAAACTCAGAAATCCGCCTGCCTCTGCCTCCCAGAGTGCTGGGATTACAGGTCTGCACCACCACCACCTGGCTGAAAAAAATTCTTTTAAAGTTTTTTTAATTGAATAAAATGTAAAAATTAGTTTGTGAGAGTGGGGAAGAGCTCACACTGCTGCTTTGGAAAATGTAAATCTAGGCAGTCCTTTTGAGAGATGTTTGGTATTTAGTAATTGGAAGGTTTGAAAACCCCAATATTTCTCTTAGGTATATAAACAACAGGGATACATTTACATGCAGATTAGAAACACAGAGATGTGTGTTCATAGCTTTACTAAAAAGTTTTTAAACCAGAAACTATTTAAATAGTCATTAAAATAAAAATTGATAGATAAATTGTAACATATTTCTATGATGAAATATTACAGAGTAATCAAGAGAAAATGAGTGAAGTTACATTTGATAATTTAGATATTATCAGAAATTTAATAATGAATATTGTTTTCCTAATCTAGATTCCAACTAGCGTGTATTCTGATGTTCCACTGACATAATTTTGAAACACAAAGCAGTTATTATATGTACTTAGGTATATCTTCTGAGTTAGTTACTCTACACTGTGAGGGAAGTGGTTCCCATCAAATTGAGGGTAGTAGATGCCTTAGAAGAAAAAGGCAGTTTATGATCAGGGACTACAGGTTGGTTATAAGATTCTGCACTTGACCTTTAAAGTGGTTATGTGGAGATTCACACATAATACATTTGTAGATGTGCATTCTGATTCTATGAAGATTCCCCTGTGTTATACTTCAATAGAAGAATGGATTACAATTATGTCAGTTTCTTAATTCTTCCATATTTATTACTTCAACGTCTGCCATAGTTTTTTGCTTATACCCCATGGTGGCTATGTTTAAGATGTTGAAGTGATATTGTGAAAACGCCTCAGGGGAAGAGAAATTTCATGACTAGCACTCACTGTTGGATCAATAAAGGGAAGGCCATGCTTAAGTAGGCTGATGGAATAATTTGAAAACATTGCTTCTGTAACAGATGATAACTTGATGATGTAATAACCTTATATTTTCTGCATGCAAATAGCCATGTTACGTGTGAGAGATGGATGACTCAGGAAATGAGATATTGGATATTTGATCAGAGGTTGGGCTCCATAGGAAACTGCTAAGAGCATCAGTCCTTTCCCACCCCACACTAAAGCCACATATATAACTCTTCCTTGGGGTTCTTTTCTAGAACATTCATACTGTAAAAAGTTAGTCACCCCATTCTAACTGAAGATTTTAACATTGCAGAAGTCATGGAAACCAAGAATGATTTAAATCTCTACTCGGGGCCCCACACCTATAACTTCTGTGAGTATTTACTTTCCTCCCCTGCTTCCCATTTTCCTCTTCTTTCTTCATTTCTTTCTCTTTGCAATCCACACATCTTTTCCTTCCCTTTTGGGGGCAGGAAAGGATGGTTCATCTAGTCAGAGGGAAGTATTACCTGTTAGGCACATAGAGCCAGAAAATACTGCGGCAGCTTTGAAAGGAAAAATACTAGTTTTGGACTTCACTCTGAAGTACAATCTGGCAAGTCCCAAAAGTAACTGTAGAAAAGTTCACTTATCAGGCACTATAGAGTCTTGTTTATCAGCATGCTTCAGATTTGTGATCTGCATACTCAGTCACTAAAACTATATCCTTGCCACATCCTTATTTTATCTATTGATTTCTGAAGTCTATGTGTTGTAACTTACACATATAATACATATACAAACATATATACATTAACTACACAATATCCACACTATGCTCCTCCTACACATATACAGACACATATACACACAGAGACAGAGAGACAGAGAGGAGATAGAGAGACAGACAGACAGGCAGGCACACAGAGAAATAAAGAACTATCATGGAGATTTCCATGTAAATATCACAGATATTGTCTGCGATGGCTATTTTTGGTTGTCAACTTGATTCCATCTGGAATTAACTGAAAATTCAAACGTGAAGGGAAAACTTATTTTTGTGTGATTTGAAGGCAGAAGATCTAATTCTAATCAGAATATTTGAGGTAGGAAGACACAACTTTAATCCAGAACTTTTGAGCTGGAAAAAACTTACTTCTAACTGGGCCATGCCTTCTCTTGGGAGCCTAGGTAAGCACAGGGAAAAAGGAAGGTTTTGCTTTTTGTCTGCCTGGTCTCACCTCACTAGCAAGTCAATTTCTTCACTGGCATTAGAGCCTACTCCTTCGGGATTCCAGCATCTATTGGAGAACAGCTGAAATCATTCTTCATGGAATGAACAATTATTGGGTTCTTGCACTTTCCATTTATATATAGCCATTGTTGGATTAGCTGGATTGTAGCCTGTAAGACATTCAAAGAAATACCACTTCTATATATGGAGATATTAATTCTCTATGTTCTGTTACTGAGGAGAACTCTGATATCTTTTCATAATCGGTTCCCTAATATTTAAACAGTTGTGGGATACAAATTATACCTTATGGGAGCTGATTTTGCTATGTATTTTGCATAAAACCATTTTAAAATCTAGATTCTGTTGACACAAGGCTTTATTTCTTCTAGTGTCTAAAAGTTTCACTTGCCAAAGCTAATTTTCTTAGCAAATTAATTGGCTTTGTGAGTATAGATTATCATATTAACTTTTATCAAGAGACTTTTATGCACATTAACATGATGCATTAATCCCACAAATCAACCAGTTTTCTGAATAAATATACAGTGAAGGCAGAAGGGTGGCATGTATAGGAACGGATCACAATCCAGAAGGATGGGTTAGTGGTATCTCCTTTGCACCTTATCTGACACTGTGACTAATGTGTCCTTTACATCTATTTTCCCTCCAGACTATCACTCTCTAACATTCTGTGATGGTGGAACTGAATTCTTGCTTGCTTTGCCCAGTAAGTTTTCTATTAGACACATAGATGAGGCCGTGAGGTATTGAGAGGTAGCTCAGCCTTGAGGATACACTGCATTCATATCTTAAGAACTTAGAACAATAACAAGATGCCCAAAATACCATTTGCATACTATTGATATTGATGGACTGCTGAAATGATCGCTTTCTGAAACAACTGACTTCATTATTTGGATTGTTAAAATCATTCTTATTTCTTTTATTCATATTTTTGGTCATAGTGGCTACTAGGAAACTAAACTCTACACATGTGCCTAGAATCGTAGTTTACTGCATTCCTAACACATTTTTAAAAAGGTATATGTTCCCTTAAATATTGATGCACATATTAATAGAATATCAAAGTTTATTTAGAACACTTTCTTCTGCCTTAGTACATTTTAACATTGGTTATAAGTTTATAATGATACAAATGATGCCATAGAAGCTTTGCCACAATGAAACACAGTGCAGATCAACTGCTCACCAGGCCTTTAGAAATCTCTCCCAGTAACTTGATGCAAAGTAGCATCATGTGAAAAACTGCTCGAGGACAAGTGTACTTGCCAAAGGGTAATTATTCAGAAGAGAGTATTAAGTGAGTACTTACATAAAATACTACTCTCTAGAGGAAGAATTGAAGTGGCTCATCACTTCATCCCTTGGAATATTATTGCAGCCACTTTGTATAAGTCTGTGATATTTTCTGAGCATAAGAGAGACAATCAATGATGCAGGAAGGTTTGTTGATAATATTTCCAACTGACAATAATAAATTGATTTTATTTTGTATGTTTATGTTAGTGGGGAAACGTTGTTTTCTGTTTTAATTGGACTTATTTAAACTTGATGTGTAAAACACAACCATTGTAGTTGTTTATAAATTGAACATATTTTAATGCAATTAAATTGTCCAATGTTTAAAATAAGTGAAAACATTAACCTTTTTTTTAAATGATAAAATCTTAAAATGCCCTTCCTTGTATTTTCTTGAAACACAAAGGGAAACAACACCTACAGACACCTCATTGTCCAACAGCACACCAAATCCTTTGCCTTTTCCTACCCATGTCATAGTTCACTTTGTTAGCCTTCAGCATCCCTGACTCTCCACACCGCCCATCACTGCCCCCAGCCCTCACATGCTCACTGCCGTGGAGCCTAACAAGAACCTTCATGTTCATCTTCTCCTCATTTTGCTTGGTTTCATTTGTTCAGGTTCTATCCTTCCTCTCACCAGTTTCCTTTGGTTTTGAGAGTTTCCTGAGATATAGCAAATGTTATTCTCTTGTACCTTTTCTGGCGGTTGGTAGTGATCACTGTAAATTCCATCGTATTTCTGATTTTGCTTTATGCCTCAGTTCTGCTATGTTGTGTCCCCCATTTCAAGTTGGTTCGAGAAATTTAATTTTTTAAAGCTTAGGGAATTTTGAGGGAAAAGGAAAGAAGGAAAATACAATTGTGTAAACACATTTCAATGCCAACATTTTGTTTTTGTTTATTTAAAATAAGAACTGGAGTTCTGTATGGGGGCACACATGTGTAATCTAAGAATTTGAGAGGCTGAGGCAAGATAATAAAAAGATTGATGACAGCCCAGGTTTCAGAACAAGAATAATTAAATAATATGTGAAACAGTATAAAAGATTGCAGATAATGTCTGTGCAAATATAATAACCATACACACAATAATCAGACCACTCAAGGAAAGGAGCTCTCCAATTATCTGTCACGTCAATATTTCTCCACAGTAATCAATATCATATAACTCCATATTATATTAATATGATGTGTTTTTAAATTTATCACTTACAACAATCATATATTTACTCCTGACAATGAAAGGCTGAAAAAAAAACCCAATCATATTTGGCATCTATTTTCCCTGATACCTTATCAAAGTCAGTAATTACATAATATTATTTTTTGCAGATGTTTCTTCAGAAAAATATATAGGATATGTTTTGTAAAATATAAACATTATACATGTAATATATACATAATAAACACAACACACACATATATATAAATTTGAAATTTATACATTAATACATTTTATTAATTATCCCATTCAACTAATTCAGTGTCTTTAGTAGACAATACCTTCTCATTTCAGCATTTAAAATATGCACAATGAAAACTACTGGTTTTTGAAAGATTAATTTTTCTAACATTGAATCCCCATGGCAACACTGACTTTTCCAAAACTATGTAAATATAACATTCAGGCAAACTCACATGTGAGACTACACCTGTTTACTCTTTCAATTCAATGCAATTTTCTTTCTTTTTTTTCTTCTGAGACAGGGTTTCTCTGTGTAGCCCTAGCTGTCCTAGAACTCATTCTGTAGACCAGTCTGGCCTTGAACCCAGAAATCTGCCTGTCTCTGCCTCCCAAGTGCTGGGATTAATATATAGTATCCAGTACTATATATTTCTATATAGTATTATATAGTATAGTACTATAATATATTAGTATACTATATACTAGTGTATAGTGTATAGCATAGTATTATATAGTATTACTATAGTATATTAATATAGTATATTATAGTACTATATACTATATTAATATATAGTTTATAGTACTTTTTCCAAGGAATGTATGTGAAGAGCAAAATGCAATTGATGAGGGTTGAAAAATCCAACTTATTGATATGCAGTGAAGATAGTTTTAAAAGCATCTCACTGGGTAAATTAGTAATAGTAGTGAGTTGCTGATAGATGCTAAACAATTAATTGTTAAATAAATGCAAAAAGGTACTTTGAAAGTATATTCATTCAAATATTTGGTTAAATGAACAAGTTAATTCTAAGAGTGATGTTTTATTAGTGAATGTATCAAGTAAGAATAAGTTATTTAAACAATTGCTAATATACTTTTGATATAAAGAGAAAAAGAAAAAAGCTAACTAGATCTTAAAGGTCAATGCTTTAATTGCATTGTTCAATCCAATTAGAAATGTACATTTGGCAATTATGAGAATGGTTGACCACAAGTTTAATCACACAATATTCTGTAATTAAAATTAATTAAATACAATATCTAGTCATTAAAATCACATAAAAGTTAAACCTTAATTTAAGAGAACATTGTGGTTCTTTGAAGTACTGTATGTTATTAATTTTTTCAGAGGAAAATATGTCCTTGATCTTCAAGTAAATCTGAGAAGAGTCTGTGTAGCATCTTTGAAGGATGTTGAAGGATGTTCTATATCATTGCTTCCCTCTTCTCTTTCTTCAGTTACATATTTCAAATCTTGGAGGTTTTGAACAGCTAGTAAAATATCTAATAAATACAATTATTCACCAAATGACAATAGCTATTTAAAAAGGAACCTTCAAAGTAAAAAGTTCATCTTTCATCTCCACACAACCAAAGTCTGAATTGCTTACAGAATGAACTCTCTTTTTAAGGCTAATCCTTGAAAATACCTGCTGACTGGAATTGAAATAAGACATCGGACTCCTAGTAATAGGGAACATGATTCCTGAATCAGTCATCTTCTGTAACCAGGCAAAGCTTCGAGTGGAGGGATCTGAACACCAACCCAGCCATAAAACCTTTGACCTATAGTTTGTCCTTCTTCAGTGTGTTCTAGAACCATAGACCAGCAGAATCATTATCAAAAAGACCAAAGAGAATTCATCAAGTAACTGATGGGAGCAAATGCAAAGTCCCACAGCCAAAAATTAGGTGGAACTCAGGAAGTCCTGTGGCAGAGGGGGAAGAAGGATCAGAAGAACCAGAGGGGATATGGAAACAAGAAAACATGGCCCTCGGAATCAACTGACCTGAATTCATTGGGGCTCACAGATATAAGGAAACCTGTAGGGACCTGACCTAGGCCCTCTCAATGTACATTATGGCTAAATAGTTTAGTGTTCATGTAGGAATCTTAAGAATGAGAACAGGTACCATTCCTGATTCTTTTGCCGACTTATAAAACATTTTTTCTATTAGGTTGCTTTGTGTGGCCTTGATGCAATGGGTTGTTCTTGGTCTTATTGTAGCCTTTTATGCTATGGTTGGTCAATGCCACTGGGAGGCCTACTATTTTCTTAAGGGAGGCAGGCCAGTGTGGATCTGGGAAAGAGAGGACATGGAAAAGAAAGACTGGAGGATAAAGCGGAAGATGAAACATCAGTTAAGATGTAATACACAAGAGAAATATTTTTTGAAAGGAAAGAATTTAGGTATCTTATGCCAGTAATTTTCATCCTGAGGGTCATGACATCTTTGGGTGTTGACAGACTCATTCACAGGGGCTGTAATTAGATACCCTACATGTCAGATATTTACATTATGGTTCATAACAGTATCAACATTATAGTTACAATGTAGCAAGAAAAATAATTTTATGGTTGGTGGTCACCACAACATGAGGAACTGTATTAAAGGGTCACAGCATTAAGAAGATTGAATAGCACTGTTATAGATAAAGAAGTAAAAATAACAATTTTAAAAATAATAAAGAAGCCATAAATTTGAGAAATAGCAAAGAGCGGCAAAGGTTGGAGGGAAGAACAGGAAATGGAAGAAACAATGTAATTATATTTTAAGAAAATTAAACAAGTAAATTTCTCAGGATTGAAAAAAGTAATAGAAGAGTGGACATCCATATGGTATTCTATCAATACTTATCATTTCACATCCATAGCAAGCACTGAATAATTTCAATCAACCTTGAGCCCCAATCAACTTTCATCTTTGAAAGTCTCACCTATCTTAAACCAATATTAATTGTGTTTGACAGATCGCTAAAATAAATTTCAAACAGTAAATGGCATAGGTGGAAACCAGATTCAAAAGAAAGTCTGGGTGGTTCAAGATGGAGCTTACATGGAAGAAAGTGAGAAGCCACAGGAGAAGCTGACGTACTGAGCAGGAAGTGCAAGCTGCATGCTTCTCCTTTCGGCTGGGTGAGGAACCTACTTTTCTTCATCAGCAGCCCATGTACAGAGCTATTTGAGAGGGTGCAAAAGATAAAGGCTGCTAATCATCTAGAAAAAAAATCTGCAAAAGTTGGAATCTGCTCGGCACATTCATTGCTGAATTTGTTGTTCTACCACATTCCCATTAAAATGTAATCATGTTCAACTACTTTTAAAAGAATTATACTTGCAATACTTACCTAAGGAAGTATTTTTTCATAAGAGGGATTTTTAATTTGGCATTTTTATTTTGTTAGACTTACACACCATCACATTCTGCAAATGCCTATATCTTTGTGGTTGTGAATGCCAAAGGGACTGTGGTGGTTTGAATATGCTTGACAGAGGGAGAAGCACTATTTGGAGGTATGGTCTTGTTGGAGGAAATGTGTCACTGTGGGCTGAGGCTGTAAGACCCTCATCCTAGCTACCTGGAAGCCAGTCTTCTCTAGCTGCTTTCAGAACAAGAGGTTGAACTCAGCTCCTCCAGCCCCAAGTTTACTTGGTTGCTGCCATGCTCCTGCCTTGATGATAATGGACTGAACCTCCGGACCCATAAGCTAGCCCTGATTAAATGTTCTTAGAAGAGTTGCCTTGGTCATGGTATCTGTTCATGGCAATAAAACCCAAACTAAGACAGAGACTCTTCCACAAATCACAATACTATAATTACAAAAATAGTTTCAAATTCATCTATTTGTATATTCATCTAGATGTAGATCTAGATCAACAATGAGTATGTAACTATATCAATATCTATATTTCTACCTACCTATCAATCATCTATCATCTATCTTTGTCATCATCTATGAACTCACCATGCATCCTAGACAATCTTTGAACTCTTACTTTAACCAAGATTAGTGCAGTGATTACAGACATGTGTAGCTAAAATTGCTTTGAAGATCCTGACAAATCTAAATAAAGTAAAATGATAAGAACAAAAGAAAAAAACTTTGATATACATTAGATTAATTCTTTGTTCATTGTTGTGATATATGGAAAATGGTTGTGAAATAGCAAATGGGAGTTTTTGATACATCAACACTGCTTTACTCATTTATTGAATGCAAGTGACATCTCTAGATAACATCTTCTTCACATTCTCCTAATATACAGAGTATCACTTATTTTAACATGGTTTTACTCCTTTGTGTTAGTGAAGGATTAGTTTACTAAAACAATACAAAATGCCGTAATGACTAGATATTTCATACAACAGTGTATCCTTCTGACATTGGTTTTACTTATATCTGGAAAAAAATAAAAATTTCCCTAAAAGCATTTTGTCCTTTGTAAACATCATAAAGATACTGAAGTCTGGTTTTGAAATCCATTCATGAATAAGTATTTAACATAAATTGGCAATTCTAACACTATAACAACACTATATTCTTGGGTAACTAATTTATCGATAGATATCATTGCTTATCTTTTCTGTGCAAGAAAACAACCAAAGTCTCAAGGACAAAAAAAAAAAGAGAGAGTCATTTAATGGCTCAAGATTCTGTGGATTTCCAGTGTGTGTTTGAACTGGTTTGGGTGACTCTTGTGCTAGCAGTGGTCAGCTTCAGTAAACTATAGAATAATTTGTCTCTAAGTTAACACCCATACAGGACTGGAAGTTCTTTTGCATAATCATTCGTGGTTTGGACAGTGGGTACCTCTGTACTTACTCAACTGGTGTTCATGGTTTCCTTAGGGACAGCAAGGCAAGGCTAGAGTCCATCTTGTAAGTTCCAGGAATCTCTACCTCTGTGATATGCATTATTAATGCCTCACCCAAAGCAAGTTACATGGTCAAGCCAAATGTAAAGAGTTGTTGGGCTTTCAGAGAGAATTGAGAGAGAGAACTGTGACTAATTTGGGGGAATTTATTCTAATTCACACTTTTGAGTGACTTCCTAATGAAATACGAAAAAAATTGACTAAGCCACAATAATGAATACATTCATCTTTATAAAATTATTATTGAGTTTATGTAGCTATTAATTCAATGCATGCTGAAAGATAGAATCAAAATACTTTAATTGAGTCCTAAGACATGTTGTGTATATTTTCTTCTTTCTCCATCATAATTTAAGTATTTGAAGTGGAATGCTTATAGCAGAAAACACAAAAGGTGCCTGGGTCTCAGTAACTATTCTGAGCGAATATGTAAATACCATTATGGGACATGGGAAGAGAGGAAGCTCTCTGACAAAATATGGAAATTCTAATTATAAGAAGAATGTCAAATGAAGGTGTCTTAATTACACTACCTAATAAAGCTAGCTAGCATTGTCTGTGTCTCTAGCAACTAGAAACTCCATTTATAGGAAAGAGTCAGAGAACTTCCACAAAGTGTAGCTATATTTGAGTGGATGTTGAAGAAATTTATCAAGAAATAATACTACAACTAATGTTTTAAATAATCCCAGAGCAAATCTTTCTAAAATAATATAAAACTTTGTATGTAGTGATGAGAATAGTGTGAAAGAAAATGATAATTCTACATCTAAGAAACTATCCAAACGAAACGATTAGCAAAATGGATTGAAACAAGACACTAATTTACAATGTATTTTATTTGTGTGTATATGGGGATGCACTTGGGGGGGGGTGTACACCTGGCCTTGGGAGCCAAAAGAGGTAATCCTATCCTGAGGTGGAATTACATCATGTGGTTGTCAGGTGTCTAGATGTGAGTACTTGGACTAAGGTCATTTCTAACAAATGCTATTGTTATGGTTTGGTTTGTGTTTTGTTTTTGTTTCCTGTTTGTTGTTGTTGTTGTTATTGTTGTTTTCTGAGAAAAGATTCCTCTGTGTAGTCCTGGCTATTCTATAGCTTGCTCTGTAGACCAGGCTGGCTTTGAACTCATAGTGCTAGGCCTGGCTCTGCCTTCCAAGTGCTAGGATTAAAGGCATTTACCAACACTACCTGGCTGGAAGATGCTATCAACAACCAGGACTTATCTCAAATACCTAATAAACTATTTTTGTAAACAAACAACTTAAATAAATACAGTTTATGTTATATTTAACACAAGATAATCAGGTGGATACTAACCTTGTAACTATTCATTTTTTCAAACAAACATGAAAATTATTGAATAAATAATATGGAAGCATTTTAGCATATATTGTAGCCATATGAATGTATACATATGAATATAAATATGAAAAATTTTAAATTCACTTAAAGTATTATACCAATAATATAACATAAAAGCAAAACATATGAGATGAATTCGCCACATCTGCCAATTTTAAAACAGTCTTTGGCACTGGCTATGTGCTGGGCGACATAGCAGAATAAAACAATCCTTCAGATATCTGTGTTCTATTGGTAAATTCTAAAATAAAGAGTAGAAATCAGACAGAATTACTGTGATATCCAAAGTTGAGCAATGTCATAAATGTCCAAAATAAACAATAATGCTTACTTAATGTGAATAACCAAAGTAATGCATTTAATACCTTATTTCTCTGTGTACTCTGCTTAGAAAAACACACACAGTACTTTAGCAAGACCAGGCGTCATACACTGTTTATGCCTCACTTGTTTCTAGTTGAAGTATATTTTTTTTCAAATAGCATTAAGTAAATTTGAACTTTAGTTTCAAGCCACATTATTAGTATTTCTAGACTATACATCTCCCTTGCCCAGCTCTAAAATGACTCAAAATGCAACTCCAAGTTATCAAGCTTGGGAAATTGAAATGGAAATTCAGACGTGGGCGTTTTCATAGTAGTTAGGAAGCATGCAATTGAAACTGAATGCTCAGCAGTAAACAGTCCTGGAGCCAGAGACCTTTTGAATTTTCATTACGCAATTCACGTAAATGATTAAAGCATTTGCAGATATGGTCTTCTCTTTCCTCTATCAATAAGAGAAACAAAAAATGCAATGGCATTCACAATGCGAAGTCTGTAAAGTTGGGGAATCTGACAGAGACACTATTTGCATGGGAGTGTGACAGACACACTGTTTGCATTGTGTTTTTTACATGGAGGAAACACGGGGCAGTATATGTGAAAGGGAAAGGCTTTAAGCCATTAAAGGGAGCACTGTTCATTTGATCTTCAATTTTTAAACTTTATTTAACATGGTTTTCAGTTGCTACGTTTGGTTTTAGACACAAATATACTCAAGCCACGCAGACAGGAAATGTGGGACACTCTGGTATTGATTTCAGGAGATTTCTTTTCTTGAGTATAAGGAAGAAAATGTCTCCAAACTACAAAAGAATTTATATTTGATAACAGCTCCAAGAAATGTAATTTATCAAGATTTATGATATTTTACTAACTCCTGTAGACTTTCAAAGAGTATTGCAGCAAAAGCCCACTCAACTTGGGGCTTCATGTAGAAGCTTATGCTAAGATGCACAGATTCCTCACTTGGGTATACAAGGTACCAGAAGCTGGATGGAAAGCTCACTATCTTTGCCCTATTTTGTGTCCATCTCCTTAACTTTGGATGAGACTCCTTGACTCTATAAACGTATGGCAATGACTGAAGGAGTATCTATATACAAACCAGTGATAACTGATACATACCCTGCCAACATAGAGGTTAACAGAGCAAGGGCCCTAGACAGAATAGATTCCAGGAACCAAAAAGCCAGAGCATTAAACACAGATTCCCAGAACTGAAAAGATCAACAGACAGAATACACTTGGGAGAAACCTAATCATCTGTTAGGCTTCATCCTGGAACAGGAGTTATCCTCTCAGAACCAGACTGATGTTCTTTTGTAATGACAGCTAACAATCTCCTTGGACCACTTTAACAGAACCCAAACTAAACCCTAATTAACCAACTTGGCTGTCTACTTAATTACTCATTCTGGCAGTCTTCTCAATATATTTTTGTTTCTCCATTTTGTAAAGCTCATGTAAGTACGCTATAAATGAATTTGGGATCACTGAATGCCTTTGTTTTTGTTTTTCGGTTTTTGTTTGTTTTCTACTTTCCAATGCACTCGTGATTTAAATCCACTCCCTTCTCCTTGCTGTTCTTTTGGCCACTAGCTCTCACTGTAATTTGTGTACTGTGATGGATGGCACAGCATGAGATCTGAAAGAATCAACCCAAGGCTTACCTGATTAACTGTCAGAGACCACCTTATAGTTTGCATTTCAGCCATTCCTCCACTCCTCAGTCTTCCATTTGAGATGGAGGGATGTTCCCCATTTCTTTCTCGCTAGTGCATTTTGGAAATGGCTTACTTATCTTCACAGATTCACAACTGGAAAGCAATTTCCTTCAGTATTTGCTGTATCTTGGATTTTTATCCCTACATGATTTAAAGGATATTTAGATGATATTTGGGACATTAGAATTTAAAGTTGACACTTAGAACAAGTTAATACTTAGGGCTGGTGAGATGTAATGGATGTGTTTGAAGGCAGAATGTGATGTATATCATGGAGTGCTGTCTAGATTCTCTCTTACTCCCATCCTCCTGATCGGTGCTGAAAGAATTCAGAAGAGACACAGAATGCAGAACGTAAGACAGAGTACATCTCAAAGCATCATCGTGGAATCTCATAGATGATAGAAGGGAGGGCCATAGAGATGACAGGCCAGATCCACATAATAGATGGTCTGACTACTGGAGACAGAATAGCAAAAACGAACATCCCTTTAGGGTTTTTATTTTGTCCAAAGGGTCAGAAGGAATTTTTGGAATCTCACCAACTTTTACAAGAAGGAATCGACTTCGCATTGAAGTTCATAGAATATTTTCTAGGATACATTTTTACTACACAATGATCTTATTGGTTAAGGATTCCATAAAATCCCAACACAAATAGTTGTCTGTTAATAACCCTTCAGGCACCTCAAGTGATGATGTCTGCATCAGAGATCATCTTCCTTTCCCTATCTAGAAAAACGACTCAGGTTTTAGCCTCTGAATGTCTAGTAACATGCAGCTGCTTCAGTCCACTGACAATGAAGAAGGGGTTCTGGTCCCAATGTCCTCAGTGCCTGCTAATGTCTAGCTAGCTACCCAGCATGGTTCACTCTTTGTATGTCCCCTTCTGATCACACACTGAAACCACACTCCTCAGTGGGTTACTATTGGAAAGCTGTAAAAGCAGATGAACCATGAAAGGGGAGCCTTCCTTCCTAGGATAGCTATGCCTATGCAAAGGAAAACTCTGGAGACCTTCCTCCTGCCTTCTTCATGTTAACCTAGGATGAGCAGAGGTTGTCTATGAATTGGGAAGCAGGTTCCCACACAGACACCCAATTTGCTGTGACCTCAGTCTTGGGTTCCATATTCTCCATTGCTGAGTAATTACTTCCTCTCCATTATTTCACCTACCCTAGCATCTTGTTGTAGCACTTTGAAACGAAACATATTGAAACTAAGCTGTTCCTTGGATTTGTAATAGATAGGACTGAATTGATACCTTGCCCTACAAGTTGCGACTTTAAGAGAGAGTTGAGCTACGAAATGTAAGTTGTATAGTTCTGAGGGTACAGGCAACATTTATAGGCATGAGTTCAGCTGAGATAATTTACAGAAGCATCTCTGAAGTGCTTTGATGACAAAGGGATATGTGCATGACATCTTGGAGCAAAGAAAGGGATTGGGCTGGAAGGAAGATCGATAATGAGTGTCAGCAACATGAGGACTGGGGTTTGACCCTCTGAGAAGGAGTGAACTATATTTGCAACTTCCCACATACCGAGAGAATTGGAGTTACTCTTCCCATTTCCTGAACCAGCTTTTATCTTCCCACAGTGAACGGTATTACTTTTTCTGCAACTGATGCTAAATATGAGAAGGGTATTTGCTTCAAATCACTAGAATTCTTAGTGTATATGATACAGAACCATGTTTGGGACTTGTACACAATTTGGTTGATGGTCTTTCTCAGTGTTGCTACATTCTAGCAAAAGTATTCTATCTTTTTTTTTAATCAAGAGATGACTATCCTGTGCACTGGAGTCAGACATAGCCACTGGGAAAAGGCGGTGCTGCTGGTACTTAGTCCACAGACACCAGTGCCATCAGAGCCATGACATCTCCCCGACGTCCATACCTGATGAGTCCAATTAGAGTCCGCATGGAGCATTAGAGTCCGCATGGAGCATATGATCATGAAGTAAATCTGAATTACATAAACTCCTGAAATTCTGGTGGTGCTTATCATACAGAATTACCTTGGATCTTACAAGAGCTAGATAATTCAATACTGTATTTTCAGCTTTAAGTGATGTAATCATTTCCCCAATTTTATGTCAGGGGAATGTCTGGACCAAAACCTTGACTCATTTAGACTCAAGAAAAATGAGAGAAAAATACAGAGAGGTGTATATAAATGATATGACTTTGATAGCAATGTTGAGCAAAAAGGAGTCATCTGCATTCATTCATTGTGTTTCCAAGAAGTATTATGACTCATTTTTCTTTGACAATTTAACTTCTTAAAACATTTTTATTTCTCAAACAAGTTTACATCCACGGGTAATCCTTGGAAGATGAAAATGTCTTATTGATTTGATTGACATCCACTAAAACTGATTACTAAGGATAACAAATATTCCTAGGACTCAGACTTGTTCACAGAAAGATTTGTATCAGTGGCTTCATAATCTGTATAATCTTTTATGATTTCCTCCATTTAGCTAAATGTAACACCACAAGGGAGAAAAACAGATTTGTCACCAAGCCCTTTAACAACACTCTACGGAATGGCTTAAATGCAGATCAAGTATTCTTGCCCAACAGTCTGCTGAGGGGTTTAATTTGAGGGAAATTTTATATCACGCATATATCAAGTAATTAGGTGCAGGCGCAGAAATCTGACACACCTCGCTTTCTAAAACCCATTTACTAGACTTGCAAAAATGGTAGTGTTTTGTGAGGATGGTTATTTATGGAGAAATTTTTAGGTGCTGATTTTCAGATGAGCTCAGAAATCTCGAATGTTCATCATTAGTGGTGAGCAGAATAGGGGTATGGAAAACAAAACAAAATCCGCTATTTGCTGCCTAGCACCTCTATTGTTCAATTGTGCAGTGACCTGCTTCCTAGATGGGACATGAGGACGATGTGGATAAGTGGACTACAGAGCGTCCCCCAAATGCTGAGATGTCTGGGCAAGAGTCCCTTTTAGACAGAAGGCAATAACTCCTACCAAGGCAGTCTGTCGAAGGCACATACGCAGGAAAGTAATAGTCACAAGTCACAGGAGATACTGACTTGGCCTCGAGCAGTGAAATCATCTCTCTCCATTACTTACTCTGCTGCTTATACTCTTGAGAAATCTTTACAGAAGGGGTCCTTCCCACTTCCCTGCATTGTCATGAGATTTGATACAGGAACAGTGCATGGTCATATTACCAGGTACAAGGTGACATGATCAATCTAATGTGATTCTTAGACTGCTTCATCTTTATCAGTGTTGCTCAACATGTGACTTGACACCCTTTAGGGAAGGGGGGTCAAATTATCCTTTCACTGCGGTCATCTCAGGCCATCAGAAAACACATATATTCACATTATGATTCATCACAGTAACAAAATTATCATCATGAAATACCAAAATAATTTTATGGTTGGGGGGCGTCACCAAAACATAAGGAACTATATTAAAGCGTCGCAGCATTAGGAAGGTTGAGCATCACAGTCAACACCAGGACAAATTACTCTTAGGAAGTATTTTTTCCAGTAATACTTCCCTGGGGGGCAGGATAAAATATATGGATATTTACCTCATTTGGGTCAAATTAAAAAATACTTAAAAGCGTAAAGGTTCTGCTCAATAACATGATCTCTAAATTCACAGAGCTTTATTTTTTGTGGTAGATAGAATATCATACCAGTGTGTAGATAAAATAACTGCAGAGACGGGAAAAGCTAAATTTTCAGTAGGGCGGTAGAATCACCATGTGACTGGCATAGCTGGTACTTTGAACAGCTTGTAAAATATTTTTCAGGTGAGAGATATGGTGACTGAGGTGGCACCTGGCTCATTGACAGAGGGTGAGGCAAACAAATCCACAAGAAAAGGATCTCAAAGCAAAAGGGACAATAGTGCAATTACCCATAAGAAAGAGATGTGTTTGACATGGGCAGATATGAAATTCTCAAAGCTGAAATGCCATGAAATCAGAAAGAGTAAAATAAACAGGCACTAAACCACACATGGAGTCTGTTTTCTTTGGAATTGGGCATCATTTCCTATACTACCAAAAAGCCCAGTAACGGCATATGAGAAAAGACGGTGTCACAGGAGAGGGTATTCACACTACTAAATTACTGCAAATGTTTAAAGGTTACTCTGAAGCAGAAAACAGACACAGGTATCTAGAATGAAAACCCAGCAACCTAGCAGAAAAGTTTTGGCATCAGGAACCCCACTAACTTATTTCCCAGGGATGATCCTTCATCTCTGCCACAAGGGATCTTCTTGGTTCCCCACTGAGAATCTGGTAACTCTTCTAGAACAAAGCTCAGGACAGCACAAGCCCCTGATGAGACAGCTATACCCCTGAAAATGTCATTCTCAAGCCAAAACTGGTCATAATGATCATTTTTCTGATCAATGATGGCCCCAGGGGTTCCCATACACATTGCAGAGTGGAAGTCAGGGCTGAACACCACTATTCTGTAGGGAGCTGGAAGACTCAATGGCTTTGATGTAACTGGAGTTTTCACATTGTAAGCACAGACAGAAACTTATAGGCTATTTCCACATTAGGGTAAAATTGAAATTTTTCCTCCACATTATTTTTCAAATGAATCAGTCTTTATGGTTTCCCTCCAGAGCAGAGAGTTATTTCTACTATGTTTTCCATTAATTTTAAAAATAAAATTAGCATATAAGAATATTCACAGATAATCCCATTATATTATTTCCATACCTTGCATTTTCTTTTCATCTTTATGGTATTTGTACCTTTTTGTTCTCTCATGGACCAATACATTATTAATTGGAAGAATGATTGATTAATAAGTAAATAAAATGCATGCAAGGAATGCAATCCTTATCTAGCAGATACCATAAATGTTCTGCTACAGCTTAAGTTTTCAAAGTTGATTTACACTTAGGTTCTTCATACACAGCTCGGAAAATCATGTTAAACACTTGGTTTCTGCCATAGACATAGCAACCCACTAAAGGTTGTATGGTTACCAAGGTGATGTCTTTCCCATCAAAGCCATTGTCACATCCAACAGGGAGTTCTAAAGTCAGCCTGGAAACTAGATGAGAGACATGATGGAGGATCTCTAGTTAATACAAACCCTTATCACATGTCGATATCACCTGTATAAATTAGAAAGACATTAAGAATAAATCTCAATATTTTCATACAAGAACCTAAATATAATCTAGTTCTAAATGGAGAGGAAAATGAAGATGTTTCCAAGGATTCGAACTTATGTTATAGATAACACATACTGTTCATTTTCATCTCCCACTCCAGTCTATAGCAATGTTACTTTGTTCTAATATATAATGAAAAGATAAATATATATTTGTGATATATAACATTTGACACAAACTTTGCATTTGTATTCTTGTTTTGCAGATATTATGTTATGATAATTTGCATATTAAATAAAAGTACACATTTTAATATATAGATTTTTTTCAGATTTTGTTCAGCTTCAACCAACTTCTAATTTAAAAGGCTTCTCACATAAAGGTTCACATTCTGTTAAAATCAAGTGGTAAGGAAAAGGTTCACAATGTCTGAATTCTCTTTAAAACTGAAAATAAGCAGAACATTTCATTCATAATGTTCCATATTTTCATAGTCTTTAGGAAATGTTAAAGGTACTTTTGGAAGAATTGACTATTGGATTGTTTCAAGCTTTGAATACAAGAAGTAATATCAAGAGGGAATAATTAAGTGTGAACCTATGTTTGGCTTAAAATTTGTTCAGTTAGGAATTGACATATAAAGATTCAAGTTCTTAGAATACTTGTAACGGACAGAAATGTGCATGTACACATGCACAAATATAGGCCTATGTACACACACATAGGTACATATACTCACATGTACATATGTGCCTATACATACACTAACATAATAATATGTACACACAATCATCTAGATACATGTGTGAATATATGCACATGTGTGAATGCATGCAACACACCTACACACACACAAACAAACACTAAAGTCAGACATGTGCTAAACCTACACTTTGGTCATTCTTCATATTTACCACTTTATTTTTTCCATATCCCTGGTCATTAAACTTATCTTTCATTTAAAGTCATTATTGCAGTAGTGGCCTCTATCCTAAAACTCTGCTACATCATCATGGCCCTAACTGTGAAGCCAAAGCTGCAGTGTAACTCAGTATCAGTTAACAGCTCCATCTACTGATTTCCTGCTAGAAATCATTACTCTCTCCGATGGATGACCTCTCACTGAGATTGGAACAGAATTTAAGTGACTCAGTTTATTGACTTTTAAAGATTGTATCAACTTCAGCCCATTGCCATGATGCTTCTTCTGTGAGAAGCATCCCATGTCTTTTTATGTCTTGCACACTCTCTCCACCTACATGCTGGTACCTTTGGTAGTGGAACAGTCTAGTGCATGCTGGCATACACTCCTCTGCTCACGGTGACACTATTTGAACTTTACCACCCTCAGGAGACCAGTAATGACTTTTTCTTTTTTTCTCCTTTTCTCATCAGGAAGAGTGAAAAAAATACACCTCATCCATCCCAATTCCAAGAGATACCCAACTCTCAGCCCAGGCTATAAACTACTACCAAACCCTACTTTCTTAGAAATGCATCTTTTTCTATAAAAGTGAACCCCAATTCGAGACAATGTATTTTAGTGTATAAAATCAGGACTTGTCTTCTCTATAACAAAAACAAATTAGATATATATGTATTTAAAATTGTATTCTGAGTTACTTGTGACTTACTGTAACAAATGTATAAGAATCTATGCATTTGTACATAACAAAGGGTTACAAGGAAACAAATAAACAAGTTAGTTCAAGTTGGTATTCAGGCAAGCCCCAAACTGTAGACATGAATGGGTGAATAGTATTAGTTAGAAGAGCTACCTACCACTTTACCTTATTGCTTGTTACTTATGGACATAGTTCCTTTTCTTAGAGATGGATTCTACTAAAAACCTTCAAGCTATTTCTTAAGTTATTTGTTCATCATTAGCTCTTTTTACATTCATTTAATTTTGAGAATTTCAGACATGAATATGTATCTACACCAGTTATCTCTTTCCTTTCTTCCTACCAATTCTTAATGTGTGCGCCCCAACTCCTCAATTGCACAACCTCTATTTCATTATTGTTACACAGACACACAGACACACACACACACACACACACACACACACATAACTGAAGAATTCATTTTGTGTTGCAAATATGCATATGTGTTTTGGGATTGAATAACTTATCAGGGGACTCATCCTTAGAAAAAAATGGTTCTTCCTCTCTAAGTAATAATTAATCACATAGAGCTCTTTGTTACAGAGTGGCATGTTGTGAGATTTGATTCATGCATGATGGTCTCAACTAGTACTAGGATTACAGAAGTGTGCCTCCATGTCTGCTGAAATGAAAAATTCATTTTCATTTTGTCTTATAGAAAAGTGATTATGTTCTTCCTCTTTGTGTGTTCTACAACTCTAACATCTTTTCATATAAGAGGTTTAATGTTCAGGATAATTACTTTTATTAAAAGCTAACTTTTCCTTATGTTGCCACCAGCAATCACCACAATGCATGTAACCATTCTCTGGTCCATGTTGCTGGTATGAACCACACACACACACACACACACACATATGCACACACACAAATCTCTGTAGAACACCTTAGCATGACTTTAGCTCAGTAACTATGTGTCAGATCTATCATTCAACAACCTTTGCCAATTTCCAGAAACCTTAAAAGTTCATGGGTCTAGTTTGCTGTGGGTTTAAATCGCCTAAATAGACACAGACCATTGCCAAATGGCATGCAATACCCTGGCCAGAATAAAAAATAGAATTACATATATGTACAGATTTCCACAGTGAACCCCAGCAGCCTAAACAGCTTTTGTTAAGCAAAGTGGCACCTGCCATATCAAGTCCTACAGTCATGACACACACACAGTGCAGACAAAACCTTTCCAACGTGCCAATGTGTGTGTTTACGCCTCAGGATCTGCTAACACTTCCCAAGCAGAAAATATTTGCTGTTGAAACAAATAGTTCTTTTATAAATCCCCAGCTGGGCTGTGAAGGCGCTGACTATGCTGTTGATTTGAGGAAATATCATCACTCATGTCTCGTCCAAGTAAAAATGTGGGGGTTTATTTATTTATTTATTTATTTATTTGCTCCACGGAATGCTGTGCTATCTAAATATTAACTGTAAGCAGAAAATATCCATTTATATAATCATTACATTCATACATTAATTAATCACTATCTTGTGTTCTTGCTGAACATGTCTTTTTGCCTACCCAGCAAAGGTAATGAAATTATAAAAATGAATACAACAGAAAGGGAATAATCTCAACACGTATTTGCCTTCTTCAAATAAGAAAGTCGATTGTAAAATGTGCGTATATATACCTATAATGTGCAATATATACTTATGTTTATATAGACAGAATGTAACATTGAAGTGTAACAGCTACATGCCCAGAGGCCAATACAGACAACTCTGTCCGGAACATAAACAACCAAAGTTAGAGTACATAGAAATATGGAGACTTTTAATAGGTTTTTAATGGAAATTAAAATTATAGATCGGACAGCATGTTTAGAAGACTTCAGTAAAAAAGAGACTAGAATGAACATCGCATATTAAGGAGGAATTTGGTGGAATATTTTAGCTAAAGTGAGTTGCTCCTGAGAAAATAATAATAAACATAAAAATAATTAGTAGATTGCGTGGAGAGGTGTTACATGGAAGACTATTATTATTATTATTATTATTATTATTTTGGTTTTTCAAGACATAGTTTCTCTGTATAACCCTGGCTGTCCTGGAACTCTCTCTGTGGACCAGGATGGCCTTGAACTCAGAAATCCGCCTGCCTCTGCCTCCCAAATGCTGGGATTACGGGTATGTACCACCACTGCCTGGCAGAAGACCATTATTAATGTTAACACATCATTTGGGTAAAAATCTCTGGGCTGTGGATGAACTCAAAACTAAATAATTTTGTTCTGCTAGAGGAGCACAGCAATCAACTGCTCCTAGGAACGGTCGGCTACACCCACAGATAAGGGCCTCGCTCAGCCTTCATCAGAGAGGCTTCTCTTGCAGCAGGTGAGAACTACTACAGAGAGTCACAACCGGACAAGGTGCAGACTGAGAGACTTTGGAGCACTCAGTCCTAAATGAGATGTCTCCATGAGATTCTTCCCCTCAGAATGTGGGAAAATTACGAGCAATGGGAGTTAGAAAGAGCGTAAGACCTCAAGGTGATGTCGTGCATCGGGGGAGTAGTGTCTTCAGAACACGTCAGGACTGATACACATGTGAATTCACAAAAACAGTAGCAGAATGCAGAAGGGCTGAATAAGTTCAAGCCACGTGGGGTTTCAGCACTGAGAGAGGATGTGGACCTGACCTTTATGCCTTATCTAGACGCTATCTCCGCTTGACAACTACTTGCAAAGGAAAAATTAGTTTTCTCCAATACAGTCTCCCTTGATCTATTAACCGCAGTTCAGGAAAGTCCACAAATGGAGTCTAATATGGCCAAGTCAAATGGTGTTTTTGTACACTTTTTGTCTCATATTGCTTTGTTTGAGTATTTTTTAAATTTTATTTACCTTTTTCTTTCATATTATGATTTTCAGTTTTGTGTTTTTATGGTGTGTGTGTGTGTATGTGTTTGTGTGTGTTGTGTGTGTGTCTTGTCCTTTTTCCAATTCTTTTTTCATTGTTCATTTGCTGTTTTGTATTTGCCTGTTTGTTTCCTAAAGAGAGAGAAGGCATGGAGTTGGATGGGTGGAGATGCATGGAGAATCATGGAAAGGAAACCATTATCAGAATATATTGTATAAAATTTCAATTAAAAAAGCAAAGCAAAGCAAAGCAGAAAAGAAAAGTTTTTGTTTTTGTTTTTGTTTGGTTTCTATAGAGAACCTTATTGGGATGCCATGCCACCTGGCAGGAACTTGACACTGACCAATGTGAGGTTCCTCTCCCAGCCTTTGAGTGGAAACTCCTGTGTTAGCCATAATCCCCTCCACCTAGGGTGGAGCACTCAGATCAAGGTGAAGCCCATTGCTCTTCAAGGACCTGCAGAGCAACTGAACAGGTTCTTTGGAGAAGTTTCCAGCCTCTGGGGGAAGGATTTTCCCCTGCATATATATTTGGAGTTCTTTTAAACTTTGAGACCTTGAATAGCAGGTGTTATCTTGGTCTCCATCTCTTTTTGCAGCCTCCATCCCTTTTTGCAGGGAATACATCCCCACCTTCTCTTCCAGGTAACCCATTCAATGTAACTGCCAGCAGTTACAGGTTTCTCAAGATAGCATTTCTCTGTATAGCCCAGGCTGTCCTGGAACTCACTGTTAGACCAGGCTGGCCGGGAACTCAGAAATCCTCCTGCCTCTGCCTGGAATTAAAGGCATGCACCACCACTGTCCAGCAAAAAGAAAAGAAAAGAAAAGAAAAGAAAAGAAAAGGAAAGGAAAGGAAAGGAAAGGAAAGGAAAGGAAAGGAAAGAAAAGAAAAGAAAAGGAAAGGAAAGGAAAGAAAAGGGAAGGGGGCAAGGGGGAAGGGGAAAGGGAGGAAGGGGGGAAGAGGGTAAGGGGGAAGGAGGGAAGGGGAAAAGGGGGGAAAGAGGGAAGGGTGAAGGGGGAAGGGAGGAAGGGGGGAAGGGGGAAGGGCAAAGGAAAGGAAAGGCATGGTGTCCCTTGCCTTTAATCCCTCCACTCAGCAGGAAGAGGAAGGTATGTCTCTAGGAGTTCAATGCCAGCCTGGTCTACAATGTGAGTTCTAGGACAGCCAAGGCTGCTACAAAGAGGAACCCTGTCTCCAAAAAACCAAAAAGAAAAAAGAAAAATGGAAGAAGATAAGAAGTTGGGCAAAAAAGAAATACAAAAAAAAAATGTGAACCCAGTCAAGGAACAAAAAACAAACAAAAAGCAATTTCTGAGATGAAAGGATGTTGATTAAGACAGCACTATAGCATCCTAATTGAAATATTGTATTGGCTCTTCTAAGTATGCACTATATTTATTGCTTTGAGGGTATTATTTATCCATAATTAATTTCTGAAGACAGAAAGACAGTGGAGCAATAGAACTGATACTTTGGCTTATGCCTATAAGAGATCCATTTTGTGAGTAATGTCTAAATGTCACAAAGTAATCTGCTTCGGGGAAAAAACAAACATATGATCTTATAAATGTTATTTGAGTACATATTCTAACACTCTAAAAATTCATTTTACTTTTCAAGACTGTATTTCTCAACTTTAGTTTCTGGGCAAACATTTACAAATAATTTTGTAATTATCTTTTTAAATGAAGATTCCTGAACCTGAATTCATACCTTTCAAACAAAAATTACTGAAATTTCAACCTAGATATTTGAGGGATGAGGGTTAATTTAAATGAGTGTCTCATCCATGCAAGTTTGTAGTTTAACTACAGTGAACAGTCTAAGATGTTCTCATACTTAATATTATGTCTACCCCTTGAAGAGTCATAAATGTTTTCACATGTGTCTGCATTAAAATTCCAGTAGCTTCCATAAGCATTCACAAACAGAACTGAGGAACCAGCATCATAAGAACCACAGGAATGGATGGTAGAACAAATACTTTCTTTTTTTAAAAATATTTTTATTTTCTATATTCTTTGTTTACATTCCAAATGATTTCCCCTTTCCCGGATCCTCCCTCCCCATATGTCCCATAAACCTTCTTCTCTCCATCCATTCTCCAATCACCTCCCTCCTTTTTTTCTCTGTCCTTATATTCCCCTCCAATGTTAGATCAATCCTTTCCAGGATCAGGACCTTCTCCATACTTCTTCATGGGAGTCATTTGTTATGAGATTTGTGCCTTGGGTATTCAGGGCTTCTGGGCTAATTAATATCCACTTATCAGAGATTCATTTCCATGTGTATTCTTTTGTGACTGGGTTACCTCACTTAGGATGATATTTTCCAGATCATAGAAACCATAAAGAAGACCAAGCCACCATTTATGCTGTTGACTTCTCCCCAAGATCACACTGTTAGCATCTTCTACCTGAAATTATCTAGTACAAAATAGCTTGGATTCTGATAAGTTGAGACACTGTTCAAGTCTAGATATCTTGGTGGGTCCAGACAACATCCCATAGATAAAATGAAAGACAATTTCAGCCTTAGCTATTCCTGCAACAAGCAGAAAATGAAAGGTACAAAGGTAACAGCCATACAACTAAAGGGTCCTAGCCTCTTCCTCTGGAGACTGATAGGTCTTGACTATTCAATGTGAAAAACTCTGAGCAAGCTTTTAGTTGAAACTCTAATCTGCAACAAGTCACCTAACAGAATGACCTATAAGATCTTGGAAGAAGTGTGCAGGGGAGAAGTCTCTGTCTGAAAGATCTTTAACCTGGGAATTATACCCTGCACCAGGAGCAAGGGACATTAGAATCACTGCAGTGTAACAGGAGTTAAATGAGAGAACAAGAAAGGTATTTCTGAGCATGACCAAGGAAGAAGCAAAAAAAAAACACTGTGTATTCAGCAATTAAAAACAATTCATGAATTTTTAGTCAAATGCTTGGAACTGGAAAATATTATCCTAAGCGAGGTAATGTAATCACAAAAGAATACACATGGAATGCAATCATTGATAAGTGGATATTAATTAGCCCTGAAGCTGTGAATACTGAAGATTCAATTAGCATATCAAATGATTCCCATGAAGAAGAAAGAAGAGGGCCCTAATCCTGGAAAGGCTTGATCCAGCATTGTAGGGGAGTACCAGGACAGAGAAAAGGGAGAGGGAATGATAGGAGAATAGATGGAGAGAAGAGGACTTATGGGACATATGGGGGGGGGGGACTGGGAAAGGGGAAAGCTTTTGGAATGTAAATAAAGAATATAGAAGAGGAAAAAAAACACTGTGTAGAGACATGCTTCAAATGGTTATCCCCTCATAGGGTCAAAGTTATATTTTAATTCAAATGTTTTAGTTTGTGAAGTTGGCGTAGTGACTTTTGCGATAGACCAGCAGCCCTGAGCCAATAGATCATAATTTGGATGGGTATCTTGGATGTCTAGAGAGTTTGACTCTAAAACAGCTCATTTTTGACATTTTCTAGTAAAACCTATGACATTTAGTCAGACTCTGTTTCCTTAGTTTAAGTTAAACATAATATGATTCAAAAAATAGTTTACGAACCAGGTTTTGTTATTTTATACTATTTCACAAAGCGTGGTTTAAAATATGTAAAAGAAAAGAACAGTTAAGTTTGATAAAACTTTCTTCCAAAGCATCTACAAAAATCTTTTCTGCTTCTGTTATTTGTTCAGATTTTCCATGATACAAGATTAGATTGGCAGGTAAGTATCACAAGAGATTTGAGAGATTTGGGGAAAACTAATGCCTTCTGTATTTATAGTCAAAGGTGGTAGTAGCATTCTGTAGGTTTCTTCCCAAGTCTATCAATGTCTCTACAGACTGGGGAATATGGTTTGAAGTAAACATAAAACCCTCCATGGGAAATTTAGAGTTAATAAGTATAATGTATGTCCTGAGGAGATATATGGAACATTATAGTTTCTGCATTCTGACCTAGCATTTGGAGACTAACATTTCATTTCAATTTTTAGCATCCTGGTTACATATTCCAGAGAATTCTACTAAAATCTAAACATTAAAGTCCTTTTCACACACGGGTTCATTCAAATGCCACCACAGGTGTTTATAGCCACCAATTGATAATTTGATAAACACAAATGAAGTCAGATAATTGGCAGAGCATTTTCGTTCTCAATGTGTTAAAATATTATGTACAGAGACTTTAAGAAATCCTACTCAAATAGTAATTATCTTCATTTTCTGTAAATGTATGTGCCTGGTGCATGCAAAGGCCAGAAAAGGACATCTAGTCCCCAGGAATTGGAGTGACAGACGATTGAGAGCTGGCTCATGAATGCTGGGTATAGAAGCCAGGTCCTCTGCAAAAACAACAAGTAGTCTAAACCACTGAGACATCTTTCCAGCTCTCATAGTCCAATATCCTTTTAAAATTTTTAGTTCCTAACTTAACTGCAAGGAAAGTCGGTGAAATTTTTTTATTGTGCATTCATACTTATGCAAAGATCAAAGGGTCTGGATCCTAGAATATGAAAGATACGTATAAGAAAAATGCAAAATAGTGAAACATGATGAAATTGTATTGGCCATCTTTAACAAAAGCATCTATTTCTTTATGTTTTAAAAATGTGTTGTTATTATTATGACTATTACTATTATTGTTGTTGTTAGTAATAGTAGTAGTACTTGTAGTATGTGCATGTGTTTGAGTGTGTGCAAGTGTTTTTGTTTGTGTTGCATGTGTTTATTTTTGTGTGTGCATGTATGTATATTTGTATGTTTGTCTGTGTGTGTGTACATGTGTGTGTATTTGAATCTCTGTATGTATGTGTACATTATGTGTGTCTGTGTGTATCTCTGTATGTATATATATGTATGTTTCTGCAAGTGTATTTGTGTATACATGTGTGTATGTGAGTATTCATGTCTGTGTGTATGTATATGTGTATGTAGGATTGGGTACATGCCATAAAACATTGAGTGAAGGTCAGACAACTATTCCAGAAGCTGGACTTCTCTCTGACTTTGTGGGTCCAAGAATCAAACTCAAGTTCTCAAGCTTTCCAGAAAGTGGTATTATCCACTGAGCTATTTTGTCAGCTTCTGTTTCTTTTCTCGCCAAATAAAAATAGAAATAATTAAATACATCAAATGCTACTCCAATTAGAAGTTAGCACTTTTTTTTTCAAACTTAGTAAGGAAAAAATGTTTGCAAAGAAGCCATTCTAAGAAAAGCCTCCTTACTAAACTACAACCATGTGCGGTTTATTCATTTAATTTCAAAATAACTTGGATATAAAAGATTTTGGGTGATAACCAGCAAAAAGCCAATTAAAATTTTTTTAGTGTTTTGATTTTTGCTAGTTTCAGTGACCTCCCTGTATGCCTCACTGAGAATTAAGATGACACAGTAAAGGAACTATTGATTCTGCATGATCTCTTGCTTATTCGGACCTCCCTAAAGTACTCAAAAAGATACAGACTGTACTTGACATAAAAGTTTAACGATGGTCTATCTGACTGACAGCACTCAACAGTTATTGGAGAAAAATAACACCAGTGTTATTAACCCTCTCCTTATTTCAGATATCTCCAAATTCTTTTCTCATCTCTTAACATTTGGCAAAGGTGAAAAAAAATCAAATTTGGGGCAAGACAGGACTTTGGCCTACACTGAGCAAAGGTGATTGGAACAGCATTAGCCCTTCTTCTTTGAAAACTGTGTTTGCAGAGGAATTCTACAGATAATCTACACAGTAAGTGGTATGAGCAATTTCAGATAAGAAAACCTGTCAGAATTCTGATCCTCTCCCACACACTTCTGTTCAAGTTTCTTTTGCCTCTGGGAACCAAGCCCTCTCCTTGCAACAGTAATAATGGGGAAAAGTTGTGGAAAGGTTCTTGGATAGAGGGTTAGGTGATCTGAAATAAATCCCAGATAATCTTAGCTCTTTCTTATGTTATTGAAAACACTGAACCTCTGTGCACCTAAAACTCTTCATTTTTAATATGGGCTTCATCTGGGCTCCAAAACTTCACTCAACCATTATATTTTGTATTCCAAGTTCCAATAACTACCACCAAGCAAGCATTTGGTAATAATTAGTGAAGTAGATTACATCAGAGTTTCACAATGTATTTGGTACTTCCTGGATCCCCATAGAGCTGTCACTCTACACCAAGATTGACAATTAATAAAAAACTACTAAACTATATATATATATATATATATATATATATATATATATATGTATTTTAAAAGCTCACAGAAATTAGAACAAAATGGAAACTTTCAAAAGTCAAAGTGCTGTGAAACATATAGCATCCATGACAAAGAATGAGGAATATGAAGACTATAATTTTAAAATGATCTCTTAAAACACCCATTTACCAAAAAATGTCTCATCAACTAAAGTGTAGACACACGCGCGCGCGCACACACACACACACACACACCAATTGGAAACAATCTTGTTATCTACTGGGTATGATTAGTGAATTATGGCATGCTACACCATCTCATTTGTCATGACAATTTCCAAAAGCAAAATTTATCTTATGAATAATTAGTAAGGTACAATACTAGATAGAAAGCAGATGTCCAGTGTAATAAAATGTGACCTAATAATATAATATGATATAATGTAATATATGTTATTGATATAAACTTAATGTTTATTCAGTGAAAGTCACCCTTCACAAAGATGAGTGAAAGAGCACATTTGATAAAACTTTTAATAATTAATTTCCTAAATAGGAAACTCCCAATACTAAGGCTCACATATAATTATTTTCAAAATAATACTGGACAAATAATAAAGTTCACGTTACTCATTAGTTTATTATCAGGGTACAGCTTCATACATGTTTGTCTAAAGAGAGAAACAGGGTGAGGCAAGCCAATAAAATTCTTGATACTACTAGATATCTGGAAATGTTGGAACCCTATGGCTGCCACTGTCCTGGGAGTTCAAGTTGGTTGAATCATTCTGAAAATCCTCAAGTTCTTTATGGTTGCTCAGTTTGATCCAAAAATCTGTCCCAAGATATATATCACTAAGTCTTTTTCTTAGGTCATAAGATCAGAGTTCATAAATGAACATGATCCTTAAGACAGTGTTTCTTTTGACAAGACAATGAGTGTGACTGCAATGTTCATCACTAAAAGAATACAAGACAAAATCCACACATTATAGTAGCATCCTATATTCAACAGTGTCAACTACACACACACACACACAAACACACACACACACACACACACACACACGCATGCATACATGCACCGCACTACAACACAACACACCACCACACAAAACACATCTATCAGCATGAATATTTAAAACTTAGAGCTCAGTGAGAAAAGTCAGACTTCTGTCCTTCTATTCACAGGTTTCATATTCCATAGGCTTGTCACTGTATAAAATGTAGTCATATTTCTATGTGAGCTCTTGCATATACCAATTTCTTTAAGTCAACTCTCTTTGCTTATAACTTTTAGCAAACTATAACTGCTATGTAATAGTTATTTTGATGCATTTATTAGGAAATAATGAAAACAATCTATATGCTTAGTATGAGTGTGCATGTGTGTGTGTATGCTTACATGTGTATAAGAAAAATATCTACATATGTTGAGTATGGAGTGCATATGTGTGTGTACATATGTGTGTGCATGTATGTGTGTAGGGCATATGTGGATCCATGTGTGTGCCTATGAAGGGAGGCCAGAGCAAGTTGTTGTCTCATCATGATCCTCCTTGTTCTCTACAGACAGAATTCCTCAATGGACCTGGAGGGAGACTGTCAGGGAGCAAGGCCTGGAGATTTCCCCCATTTTACCACAGCACCAGGAGGACTATATTCATGAGTATATGTGGAACCACACCCAGCTTTAAAAAAAAAGTTTATCATACATTCTCAAATTTAGAAATCAAGTCCTGGTGCATGTACAGCAAGAACTCTTATCCACCAATACTCAGAAATATCTTTTCAAATATATTTTTCATCTGTGGTTAGTTAGATATGTAAATAGACCCCAAAGATACAGGGGACCAAATGTGTGTGTGTGTGTGTGTGTGTGTGTGTGTATGTTTAGGTAGGTATGAATAGATATATTATACCACTGTATGCACATATATACTATATATATATATATATACATTGTCGCATTAATAGAGTATTATGCACTTGACAACTAAAATAGAAACACTGTAAAGCACTTTATATTTGGGTGTTTATAACTAGGTAGGATAAAGAGTAGAAAGAAGGCTTGGGTAGAATACATGAATAAAAGACTTAAATAACAAAACAAACCAACAAGGGAACTTGCCCACTCTAGAGAGGAAAATATATCCTAAAATGAGAAAAAATGATTAATAAAACTTCTATTTGTTCCCAATCAAATTTCTCATTGAGTGGACAAATCACTGGCATCTTAGTGAGTCGTGTAGTGAATTCCGACAGGATATGCCCATGTGGATGCATCCAGTTAGGGGGCAGATAAGCAACCATGTCAGTGCCATAGCTGTAGTAGAAGATACAGATGTGGGCAGCAGAATACAGAGAAGTGGGTTAGGGACGAGTGAATACAGATTGAACAAGACAGAACCAAAGTAAAGTGAGCCAAAAGGTAGAAGGCATAATAGACAATGAGATCTCTTCATTTATGTTGCACAAATCATGCACTGCTAAGCTTAGCTAGATGTTTTGTTTTGTTTTGTTTTGTTTTGTTTTGTTTTGTTTTGTGTGGCGATAGAGAATCTAGCTCAGGCAAGTCTGGAGCACATAATGTAGCTCTGGACTTCTATTGTTCCTGCTCCTGCCTCTGTCCTGCTAGGGTTACATCAGATGTGTCGCTATTCATTCTGTGAGATGCTGGAGACGGAACCCAAGGTTCTTACCATGCTAGGCATACACTGTGCAACTGAACTCTCCCCAGGTTTCTTTAGATGGCTGCCTAATGGAAAGCTTGATTTTAGTAAGTGATGAGTCTTCAGTTGAGACTAGCTGGGAAGAAGAGCTTCCTGCTGACACAGTTACCGTGCTTGGTCCTTCCTAGCTTCCCAATGTTGGGGATGTTAGTGTCTATGCACAGAAAATAGACATATACCTTAAAGTATCAATCATTTCTTTAATGAAAAAGTTGAAATAATATTTTTATAAAATGCTTTGACTTAGAAATTAAATCATTCTACTTCTATGTCCAGGAAATATTAATATATGCTTTTAAAAGTCTTGAATAATATGTGCCTCATTCTGAAACTTAATTAACTAAACTCAATTGAAATTTAAAATAAATGTATAAATTTAATACATCCAGTGTCTTTAAATTATTTAAATTGCTTGATCACTGAACTAAATCTTAAGAGATCATGTAAATTCTATACATCAATTCCATTAAACATAAATAAAATGAGTTTTGTTTTCTTAGATGTTTAAATGCTGCTTATAAATTTTGAATAATTCGTATGTAAAGTTACAAGTATCATTTCCTTAGCCTTGGATTTTAAGCTAAAATCTGAAGTATATTTCCTTACACGTTTCTCACATGATAACTGCTATTACTTTTAATTATTTTTAAAAATACTAAATATAGACAAAGTATTCCTTAAAATAATAATTAACGCTGGAACATATATTCATCTCAATATTGTCTGTGTGCCCTGTCATCCTCCTTTTCCAGTGCCCTATTCTACCCTCAGCACTGGGATTTATGTGTTGGCAAGGCATGAGGGGTTTTTGTTTTTTGTTTTGTTTATGTTTGGATTACTTGTTTTTGAGTGGTAGTGATCCACACTCCCCTCCACACCTTGCACAACATGGGTCCTTATCCACTCAGTCATCTAGACTCTCACAGTTAAATGTAGTTATCTCCTTTGATATATACTTATCCATCAGGGAAATGTAAGTTTTGTTAAGCACTTGAATGCTTTCACCCCATCACTGGCTCCCATCAGACTTAGAATGACGCCTGATGTAGCACTGATTTAGTCGATCGCCTTTTGACCATATGATAGTTGGTTAAAATTGCTTGCTTGTTAAGTCAGGAATCACCTTGGATGGGAATCGCGATGAAGTACTGTGAAAGTCAGGTTGACCTGTAGTAATCATACTAGCAATTTTCTTACTTGGATTAGTTGAGGTGGGAAGACCCATGAGCAGCATGGTGGCACAGGCTGGACCATGAGCTAGAAGAAGAGGGAGAACAGGGTGGCATGCTGGGATTCAGGCGGAAGTCACAGTCCTTTGATCTCTATTGTGAAAGTGATGGATTTGCTGCTTCAGTTTCCTACTGCCCCACTCCCTACAGTGGTATCCAGTAACCTGCAATCATGAACCTAGTGAAGACTTTCTCCTGCAACTAGTTCTTGCCAGTGTATTTGTTGACAGCAAGTGGAGATGAACTTAATAGAGAAATGCATGATCAGTTCAATTCTCATTGTTCGAAACAGCACAAGGAACACCTCATTTTTAGTCCTTTCTTGACTGAAACTAAGTTTCTTTCAAACAATATATTCTAATCATAGTTTTGGTTTCCCCTCCAGATCTTCCTACTTCTATAGCCATGAAAATCTATCATTTCCTTTTCTCCATCTTTAGAAAGTACAAATAATTATTTTGAAAAGAAAAAAATGGTAAGAAACACACACATAAAACCAGAAAAATACAAACACAAAATCAGAAATTATCACATACCAGAAAACAATTCAATATGAGACAAAGAAATCTCTACAAAAAACAGAGTTCCTTTTGTGTTGAATATCTACTGCTGTAAGATGGTGGGATACCTTGCTTTATTTTCTTTAATATATTTCTGAACTGAATATCTAATATATTTTAACTTAATATTACATTAATTTAATATTACATACAGAAATAAGATGAACAAGCTTAATTTTTCAAATCTGCCCCTCAAATCAATACTCATACAATGCTCAAGACTGAATTTTTTATAAATATTTTTATTGTTTATATTCTTTGTTTACATTCCAAATGATTTCCCCTTTCCCAGATCCAAGGTGAAAATAGTTACAATTATTGAGGAATGAAAAGTTAGCTGGTGACCCAGCTCCACAGAGCCTACTACAGAGATCTTGTTGATCTAAGACCCTCTGGCTAAGACAAAGGAACTCAGTGGTATTCTGAGTGATGTTTTTGTCTCATATTCATTTGTTTCCCTTCAAAATATTTGACAGAATTCAGACTTTCACAAAGAATTTTAAGAATTTTTACATAGCAACTGCAAATTGTGCCTTTGTTTTATATTTGCATCATTCATATTCATGGTATATGGTACTAAGTTAAATAAGGTCATTTCCAAGTATATATATAATATACAACACTGTATATTAATTATCTCTTTCAAGAGGCCCTCCCCCATTGAAGAGTTAACACTCATGGCTATTGTACTTGTTTTGCCAGCTGTAGAAAAAAATAACAAATTCTAAATCTACCAACAGGCTGTGGGAGAGAGAGCTAGGGCTGCAGAAAGGTAGACTTGATTGCTACCTATTTTGAAGTTTTTCTTTTAATCAATACCTTGAATTTTGACTTGTGTTTAAAGGTTTTTTTTTCCTTTCCTTGAGTTTTGTTTCTAAGGACTCGGCAGGATTTTTAAAGGAAAGCAAACATGTTTTTATATTTGGGGGCTAAGTGGTTTAGGTTCTGTTTAGAAAGGCATATACTTAGTGGGTCTTGGTCAAGTAAACACACACACACATATCTGTGTGTGCTACTTAAAATCTATATTGCAACTCAAGGGGAGAATTGAAGCCTCAGGGAATGGGGAGGACTGGGAGGGCATCCTTTTGAAGACAGACAGGGTGGGGGGAGGGAGGGGGAGGAATGGGTGGAGGAACTGTGTGAGGGCAGAAAGGGAGGGAACAACAACTGAACTATAAAAAATAAAGTTAAAAAAAAGAATATGTACAAAAAGCTTGCTCCTAGCTTGAAACATTTACTATTCAATAATTTAGTGACTTCAGACTTAAGCCTTTCAATGAACTTCTGCATCTTTCTTCAAAATGTGAGGGGAACTTATCAAAACTATTAAGAATCTATGCCTTAACCAATAACTGGGCCAACTTGAGACCCATCCCATGGGCAAGCACCCATTCCTAACACTATTAATGATAATATCTTATGCTTCCAGACAGGAACGTGTTGTTTTCTGAGATGCTCCACCCAGCAGTTGACTCAGACAGATACAGACAGATCTTGGAGAGTCTTGTGGAAGAATGGGAGGAAGGATTGTGGGCCCAGAAGGATAGAACTCCACAGGAAGACCAACAGAGTCAACTAACCTGGCCCCTTGGGGCTCTCAGAGACTGAACCACCAACCAGGGATCATACATGGACTGCACCTAGTCCTCCTCGCACATATGTAACAGATGTACAGCTTGACCTTCATGTGGGTCTTTTTTTTGTTTTTTGTTTTTGTTTTGTTTTTGAGACAGGGTTTCTCTATATAGCCCTGGCTGTCCTGGAACTCACTCTGTAGACCAGGCTGGCCTCAAACTCAGAAATCTGCCTGCCTCTGCCTCCCAAGTGCTTGGATTAAAGGCGTGTGCCACCACTGCCCAGCACATGTCTTAAACAACTGGAGTGAGGGCTATCCCAAAAGCTGTTGCCTGTACATGGGATATGTCCTACTAGCTGGACTGCCTTGTCTGGCCTCAGTGGGAGAGGATGTGCCTAGTCTCACAGAGACTTGACATGTCAGGGTGGGGGGAATACCCAGAGAGCCCCAACCACTCAGAGGGAAAGGGGATGGAGAAGGAGGAAAGACTGTAGAAGAGGTGACCAAGAGGAGGACAGTATGCAAGTAAAAAAATTTTAATTTAGAATACAAAAAAATCTAGGTCTTAAAAGGGGGATCTTGGCTACATGGGTATGTAACCTGGCAATATGAGGCAAGCAGGATCCAAAAAGTACCTGGCATCCATAAAATGAAATGAAAGCCTGCTCTGGAGGCCAGAATCAATGTTCTGTCTGAATGAGGACATGAGTGAACAGGTGCAGAACAGCAAGGCAAGACACAGGGATGAGCACTAAGATTGTGTCAAGCATCCCTATATGAAGCAACTGTAGAGGCCTATTCAGGGATGAACTGTGCATCTTGTTTGCATATGTATTCATCTGATTGTGTGGTACTAGGGCCAGCCCTTGACTTAGGACAGACTTAATGGAGCCACAATCAGAGTAACCATGAACATCAATTAAGATATCAATGGAAACTCAGACGCAATTATGTAATTACTACCTTCTCAATGTGGAAAATGAACACATAGATCAAAATTACATACATTCGCATTAGTGTTTCTGCCTCTGGCTGGAAATAATCACTGAGTATTCTCTGTGTATAAGAGATATTACTAGTGTTGTGAAAATAAAATGAAAATCTTCTGTCAACTCAGAGGCAGTAGAAAAGATGATTGGATTTCATGATTGAATAAACAGTGAAAGAGACTGCAAAGTACATCACTAGCAATTAATCATCTAATGGAGTCCAGGGATGGAAAAAAATCTTATCCTTTTGTATAACTAAGCAGATACAATCCTGTGCATTCATGCTGTCAAGTATGTAATGACTAGTCTTCAACTAGGAAGACAAAAATATTATGCCACATGCATGGCTCATTCTAACACTCCTTCATAACTGATTTAACCACCAGTATGAGAGGATTGACTTTAATCAAAGGGAAATTAATTTCTCCTGCATCTATTGTAGGAGGCAAGGTTTCAGTTTAGAACTGGGTGTCAAAGTTGTTCTTGCTTCCCAACAGATATGGAGAGAGGGCTGCCAATCCTCTTTTAGACAGCCCTTCGAAGAAGGCTCTCAGAAACTGAAAGAAGACTTATCTGCTTTCAAACTGACTTATCTATGAATCAAAAGGAAGAGAAAATAGCTAAATGGCTCTTTCTGGAGTATAATCATGCATAGTTTGGAGGATAGTATACATTCTGAGAAATACAGCCTTAGCTGATTTTCTCATTGAGTGCAAATCGCAGGTTATGTGTCCACAAATCTTGATGATAATAGCTTGCTGTGCACCATAGCCAGGTTGGGAGTCTATTTCTCTCCCACAGACTGTTGAGATACAATGCCAATTGTGTATTTTATAATAAAATGTGACAACTGTAGACTAGAGTATTCAGAGCCATAATAATTCCTAGATGATAGGTTACTGGCCATGTTACTGTTTTTTATACATGATACTAGAGGGTCTAAGAAGAGAGCCTCTATCCTCCTTTATTCTCAACCTAGAAAGAATAAAAGTTCTTGTTTTTAGTTTATCCTTATGCTAGATATTTCAAAGGACTTATCAATGAAAAAAAATAAATGTAACTGGTCTTTGGCTAATCTGTGGGTTCTTATCTCTTCCACCCTTCTCCATGCTTCCTCCACCTTTTCAAGCCCCTAAGACTAGATGAGAGAGAGTGAGAAAAAAGGATAGAAGGGAAAGGAAAGAGATCCCTGGATAAAATCAGGGGTTGTAAATTGGGCAAGGGTATCCTTAAGACTACTTTCTGCTGACTAGAGTCATCTACTTCCCTGGAGCAAGATTGATCTTTTCCATCAGGATATTGATTTTCTTCTTCCTGTTTCTTCTTCGCATACAACTACTTAACAAACCAGTGACAACAACCCAATCACACACACACACACACACACACACACACACACAGTCTTTCAGTGCCATTTCAATACCCTCTAAATAGTCCTCAGAATTCCAAAAGTCACACAGTCGCAAAAACTACCTGCAGCTGGGAAAGTCATAACCCTGATAGAGCACGAGGCAAATCATAGTCAGCTGCTGTGGACAATCTGAAGTAACCCCATATCTCACACCTGGGATTAAAACAAAAACATATTCTTACAATATTTTTGTGCTTTTTTAAAAGAAACCAAAATTCCAACTCACTACAGATAAATGTTATACACTAGTGACATTCAAAGAAATTAAAATAAGATTATACTCAAGATTACCACATTCACAATCTGCATTCAATCTATAAGAGGAAAGGCTGTAAGGGAATATTGCCAAAATCTGTATTTTCACAACACCAAACCAGAAATCTCAATTTTATTTCTCCATATACTTTGAATATAGCATGAAATTTATACACCATGGTTAAATTAATTAAGCATGTCTTTGTATCTATCTAAGTTAATAAAGTGACTTGCTGCTTTTATAATCACTAAAACAGAGCTAATTTAAAAAACAACACAGAAACATGTCTTAATTTAAATGTTCATGTAAAGCACTGATTCATACTTTACACCATAACAATTAACTTCTACATTCACTGAATGAATCGATGGTATCATTTTTTAGACAAGAACTGGTCATCACAGCATGTGCTGAAGACTGCTGAACACATTAAACAGTCCTAAAATCCTGTGATTCAAGAGGTGGCTCTGTGTTTAAAGACACCAACTCTTGTATAAAAGGACCACATTCAGATCACAGAATCTTAAATCAGACAAACAAATACTCCAGCTATAAGAAATCCGATTTCTCACTCTGGACTCTGGGGACACTACATAACACATGTGCATACACAAACACTAAGAGACACATGCACACATTAAAATAATAAATTAAGAACAAAACTGAAAGTTTATATTTAGGTCAAAGTAAATTCTATTACTCTTTACTGCCAACTCTGAAGCTAATAGAAAAGAAACTGGGGAAGACCCTTGAGGACATCGGTACAGGGAGAAAGTTTCTGAACAGAACACCAATAGCGTATGCTCTAAGATCAAGAATTGACAAATGGGACCTCATAAAGCTACAAAGTTTCTGTAATGCAAAGGACACCATCAAGAGGACAAATCGGCAACCAACAAATTGGGAAAAGATCTTCACCAATCCTACATCAGATAGAGGGCTAATATCCAATATATATAAAGAACTCAAGAAGTTAGACTCCAGAAAACCAAACAACCCTATTAAAAATGGGGTACAGAGTTAAACAAAGAATTCTCACCTGAAGAAATTCGGATGGCGGAGAAGCATCTTAAAAAATGCTCAACTTCATTAGTCATTAGGGAAATGCAAATCAAAACAACCCTGAGATTTCATCTTACACCAGTCAGAATGGCTAAGATTAAAAATTCAGGAGACAGCAGGTGTTGGAGAGGGTGTGGAGAAAGAGGAACACTCCTCCACTGCTGGTGGGGTTGCAAATTGGTACAACCACTCTGGAAATCAGTCTGGCGGTTCCTCCGAAAACTGGGCACCTCACTTCCAGAAGATCCTGCTATACCACTCCTGGGCATATACCCAGAGGATTCCTCACCATGTAATAAGGATACATGCTCTACTATGTTCATAGCAGCCCTATTTATAATTGCCAGATGCTGGAAAGAACCCAGGTATCCCTCAACAGAAGAGTGGATGCAAAAAATGTGGTATATCTACACAATGGAGTACTATTCAGCCATTAGAAACAATGAATTCATGAAATTCTTAGGCAAATGGATGGAGCTAGAGAACATCATACTAAGTGAGGTAACCCAGACTCAAAAGGTGAATCATGGTATGCACTCACTAATAAGGGGATATTAACCTAGAAAACTGGAATACCCAAAACATAATCCACACATCAAATGAGGTACAAGAAGAAAGGAGGAGTGGCCCCTGGTTCTGGAAAGACTCAGTGAAGCAGTATTCGGCAAAACCAGAACGGGGAAGTGGGAAGGGGTGGGTGGGAGGACAGGGGGAGAGAAGGGGGCTTACGGGACTTTCGGGGAGTGGAGGGCTAGAAAAGGGGAAATCATTTGAAATGTAAATAAAAAATTATATCGAATAATAAAAAAAAATTGGGGAAGTCACTTCATTTCTCTAAGTCTTATGGAATGGTGGAGATAGATAGATAGATAGATAGATAGATAGATAGATAGATAGATAGATAGACAGACAGACAGACAGACAGACAGACGGATGGACAGACAGGCAGGCAGACAGATAGATAGATAGATAGATAGATAGATAGATAGATAGATAGATAGATAGATGATAGATGGATAGATAGATGAATGGATAGATGATAGATAAATAGATGGATAGAAAGATAGATAGATAGATAGATAGATAGATAGATAGATAGATATAGAGATAATTGCCTTGATAAAAGAATAAAATTGGATCTGATTTGCAAAGCAACAAACCTTAGCAGAGTATGTTAAGAAAAATTTCAAAACTATTACTCTCAATTTGTATTAACTGGAAATACAATTAAGAAAATAATTGTAAAGGCAAATTGGTTGTGTTTAAAGAAATTCACTTGAGAATGATATGGAGTGGGGTCAGGGAATGTCATAGGTTACAAAATATATCTTGGCTAGCTCTAGTGACTGATTATAGGAAACACATTTGCAACTGGGAAACTGAAGCCAGGCAGGTAAAGCAGCATTAAAAAAACAAAAACAAAAACAAAAACAAACAAACAAAAACAACCAGTCTTCATTTCAGTCCAGGTTCGTAATGGGCATGAGCACCACAGGGAAACACTTACTGTAACACTCCCTGTATAGATACGCATTCCTAGACTGCTCACTCTGTTGGTCGTGAGTGGCTAGAAGGTTTACTTCAAACCTACAAGGTAACAGTTCCTTTATGAGATACAGTAAAAGTATTCCCAAATAGATTGAAAACATTAGACAATTACATAAGCCTCACTTGTCTTAAAAATTCAAATTACAGATTAGAAGTATTCAAAGCAAATTGAACCTTAGAAAGTAAATATAAATGTGGTCTGTTGTTTACTGATAGCTTGTATATATGCAATTGATATGTAAAATCATTATTAAATAATAAATTTGGTTATTGCTGTTATAATGAGAAATATTTTAAATTAAAAAATATTCATAATAAACAAGTATTTGCATTTTAGATGAGCTGTGTACATAGATATTTTTACATTTTCCATGTGACAAAGACTTACCAAATGTCTTCTTGATCTGCACTTTATTGGTGATGACACTATACAAAATCATGTATATTTAAATTTACCATTGTTTTATTAGAAGGACTTGAATGATGGCATAATCAGGATGTAGATGACTGCTGCTAAGGAAAACAGAGCACGTGGGTTATGAGAGATTCTCGGGTGGCAAAAAATACTTACAAGGAAGCCTGATGATGGGGGTTCCACCCCTGAGGTCCGCATGGCCCAGTAAAAGAACAAATGGCAGAGAGTTTCAGAGTCTCACTTCCACATGTCAGCCATGGCATGTGAATACACACGCAAACTAATTCATTCATCAAGTGTAATTCTTTACATTAAAAAACAGTGGAAGATAGTTTATAATTTTAAACATTTGAAGATACTTATTTTTCACTTTTATCTACAATTGCTTATTTTCAATTCTTTACCTATATGTATTTTAAAATTATTTCTACTTGGCTGGCTGGACACCGGTGTACGTGGCTTTAATCCCAGGATTGCACAGGCAGATTCAGGCTGATCTCTGTGAGTTCCAGAGAAGCATGTTCAAAACAGGGAGTTTAAGGTTAGCCAGGGCTACAGAGTGAGACCCTATTTTAAGAACAAAACCAAACACAAACAATCTATTGTTAGATTTAATTTTCTTCCAATGAAATATCGAATTTCAGTGTCATGAGTTTTCTATACACAGATTTTATTTTGGAGAAAATAAAACAAGGTGATTTATCAAGTGATTCATTCATGTTCATTTTGTCAGTAATATCAAAAGCATTACCCACCCATCATGTGAATAGCTAATGAATCAGGCAGTATGTCATTCAATTGCTGAACCCTTAATCCTTCCGAATGTCTATCTTCCATGTATGTTTTCTAATTTTTAATCTGCCAAAATGCATTAGAAATTTGCACAGTGGGTAAAAGTTAATTTTATAAAATGAACTGTACCAGGAAAACAATATAACAGTCCAGCTTCAACCTAACTTCCCTCCAAAGAATCATAACTTCAACGGCTTCAAAATGTCAGCTCTGCATCGAGGTCGTCAATGTATTTTATATCGATTTGATGTTTAGTGAACATCCATTTCATGTGTTCATTCACCATTTGTACAAATTCTTTCTTTGATGATTTTGTGCATTTGGATGTTAAGATTTTTGAGTCTTCAGTATTTGTCTGAACTATGCACCAGGTATAATCTTTTGTCTGAAGCATCTTACATAACAATTTGTATGCCTGACAAATTATAAATACATACACCTATTTGATGTATTTGGAAACATACTTGTTTCAGATTTATGTAATATTGTATTTTGGAACATTTACATACTTTTAAGAAGAGTTATAGTGAACATTTTCTGTCACTACATCCTATTTGGTAGCAGTAGTCAATAAAATAAGGCTAGTAAAACCACAGGACAGCATGTCTTATACCTGTAATGCCAGAGCTGCTAACAACAAGGGGATCATCTCGTTTGATTATCATCCAAGATGATAATCATTTTCATGTCATTTGCATCTATGGAAACAGTCTGAATGTGATTTTCCAAATGGTTTAGAATAATTCATGCATAAATAAAGTATTATTCTTGCAATCATTAATATAATGTTCTAAGATAAGTGGGTCTTGAAGAATCACTGAGAATTCAGTGCAAAGTGTATGTACCTCACATAAGATAATTTTCCTAGGCATCCTGGTTTCCTAGCACCACTCACTTAAGGAATCTTTCATAGTAATAAATAGCCAAATCTTCAGCCATCGTGTAATACACAACTAAACATACTTAGTCTCAGTTTGTGTGAGGGACCAAACAAACAATCCTCTGTATGGAGGCATCAATTTCACCCCTTGCCAAAACTCCTCATACTCAATTACTCTCTTCCAGAGAATACTCCTATATCAAACCTAAACCTTACACTATAGCCATCCACAATGCTATTTCATAATTTCATAAAGTTTAGAGTTGGCTGCACCTGTGAGTAATCAATGTGAAAAACAAAATCATCATAAGACTGCCATGCTTGAAGTGCACATATTCTAAAGGAGCCTTTGTGCTGTGCTGTGAGCCTGTCACATTTCATAACTATTTTGCCAGAGCATCTGTGGCTATCTTCACAAGGCTTTCACAAGACAGGCTCTTCAGCATTCTATAGTAGGGAACGAGGGCACATGTAATCTCAGACCTTTCCAGGGAGCAACTGATGGTTAAGGTTTGCTAGTGGAGGGCAAATCACATTCCACTGGTAGGTCTCATTGGTCACGTTAAAAACAAACAAACAAAGAAACAAACAAACAAAAACTTTTACCTATGCCCAAATGGGCAACAGCAATTGAGAAAAATAGACACAAAAATTGTTCTGCAAAGAATAGTGTTCAGTGAGAACGGGAGATATGATCAAAGAATATTATATATATATATATATATATATATATATATACATATATATGTGTGTGTATGTGTACATGAAATTATGAAAAAAAAATTTTAAAAATGCTCTATTTTATTATTTTCAGGTCTGCATACTATGTCATTACCCAGCAAACTATAGCTTAGATACAGTTTAATTGGAAAATGACACTCGCATCAACTGCTTTGCCAGGAATAGCATCAGACAACCATTCCTAGCTCCTGGTATGTTTCTCCCCCGACCCTTGGGAAGCTAAGATGCTGTTCCATGGAAAGCTGGCAAGGCTGCAATGCTCACGTGGGAAGCAGTGAACATCTGCTATTTCCAGAATTTTATTTCAATACTTTCTTTCACAGAATTCTTGTGGCTCTAAATGTACTTCTTTATGTTATGTATGTAAATGCCACCTAGGTCCTGATGATTTAATTGCTTTGGTATTCATCTCCACAAATGCCACATTCCAATTTTAATTGCTTTATTATCAACCGTAAGTACAAAACAAGATTAATATCAGAGAGATAATACTTCTGGCTAAAATGTGAAAGTGAGGATTTATATTGGTCTTCTTTGTTTGTCTTAATTTCTGTAATCCTTGTGTAATTTACTCATGAAAATAATGTTCTATTTCCTAGCAAAGAAATCCAATTCATCTTCTTTTGCCATTGATATATTTGGGTTGAAATTTCTCCTTCACTGAAATATCTTCCATTGTTGCCATGTCTTAACCAACAATCGAAGGATCATATGTCTTGCAAAATCATAATTTGTGAATGGTTCTTATCCTTTGAAAATTAAAATTAAAATTTAACTGATCTTAATCTTAGTTTATTTAAAACTTAGCCTACAAAGTAGTGGTTTTTATTATAGAAAATAAATTTTTTTTATACTCACTCTTTTTTGAAAGTGCTTCTCTCTGATTCACAATACCCTACCCTCTTCTTACCCAAGGAACTAGTTCTTTATCTAAGAAGACCCCACTCTGGTTGGTGTTTTACATTTTTGCCTTCTTTTCTCCTCTCCTTCTCTTAAGATCTGCTTTTATGCATGGCCTTCATAAAACAGGGCCCATCTGGGCCCTCCCTCCAGCCTTTGAAAGGGAATTTCAGACCTCCATGCTAGCCACTACCCCCCTAGGGTGGAGCATTAACCCATGGTTCTTCAAGGACCTGCAGTTTCCTGAGAGGGACTAGCCACCTGCTGAGCAACCAAATAGGAATGGGTTTTTTCAGAAAAGTTTCCAGCCTTTGGGGGGAAGGGTCTCCCCACCCCCGCCTTTATATTTGGAGCCCCCCATTAAACTTCGAACCTTGATCAGAAAATTTGTCTTGGCTCCTTATTTCTCTCACAAGCCCCTTCTATTCCAGCCCCAGCTTTCCTTCCAGGTGACCCTGGTTCCCTTAGCTGCAGGCGGCTACACCCATCAACATTCTATGTCGTACCCACAATTTAACATGTGGATCTTGTCTCTCCTAGCCTGAGTTACTTTGCTTAATATAACTTTCACCTCCATCAATTTGCCTACAAATGTCATGATTCCTTTTTTATTCAGAGATGAAGAAAATTCAATACATCAGATTTTCTTTTTCTGTTCATCTGTTGCTGGACCAGTTCCATTTTCTGCTGTTGCGACCACTGAAGAAGTGAACAGGGATGTTTAAGCATCGCCATGGCAGAGCACAGATCTCCTTGGCACAGGCACAGGTCTGGATTATAAAGTAGTTCTATTGTTTGTTTTACGGGAAACATCCATACTGACTTTCATGGTTGTTGCACCAGTTTTCTGTCCCACCATCAGTGAACACGTTTATCTCTTTCCTTTCCAATTACATACCATCATTTCTTCTCTGAATGATAAGCATTCTAACCAGGGTGAGATGGAATCATAAAGCATTTTTATAGGTGGGTGCATGCGTGCATATTTTTGGGCAGGTGAATGTGTGCTCAATGCACTTGTACATGTTGCACAGGTATGTAGAACCTGGAGGATAACTTTGAGTTTTGTTCCTCAGGAGCTGTCCAACAGGGTTTGTTATTTTCTTTTTTTTTTAATTTTTTTGTTCGATATATTTTTATTTACATTTCGAATGATTTCCCCTTTTCTAGCCCCCCACTCCCCGAAAGTCCCATAAGCCCCCTTCTCTCCCCCTGTCCTCCCACCCACCCCTTCCCACTTCCGCATTCTGGTTTTGCTGAATACTTCTTCACTGAGTCTTTCCAGAACAAGGGGCCACTCCTCCTTTCTTGTACCTCAATTGATGTGTGGATTTTGTTTTGGGTATTCCAGTTTTCTAGGTTAATATCCACTTATTAGTGAGTGCATACCATGATTCACCTTTTGAGTCTGGGTTAGCTCACTTAGTATGATGTTCTCTAGCCCCATCCATTTGCCTAAGAATTTCATGAATTCATTGTTTCTAATGGCTGAATAGTATTCCATTGTGTAGATATACCACATTTTTTGCATCCACTCTTCTGTTGAGGGATACCTGGGTTCTTTCCAGCATCTGGCAATTATAAATAGGGCTGCTATGAACATAGTAGAGCATGTATCCTTATTACATGGTGGGGAATCCTCTGGGTATATGCCCAGGAGTGGTATAGCAGGATCTTCTGGAAGTGAGGTGCCCAGTTTTCGGAGGAACCGCCAGACTGATATCCAGAGTGGTTGTACCAATTTGCAACCCCACCAGCAGTGGAGGAGTGTTCCTCTTTCTCCACATCCTCTCCAACACCTGCTGTCTCTTGAATTTTTAATCTTAGCCATTCTGACTGGGACACCATCAAAAGGACAAATCGGCAACCAACAAATTGGGAAAAGATCTTCACCAATCCTACATCAGATAGAGGGCTAATATCCAATATATATAAAGAACTCAAGAAGTTAGACTCCAGAAAACCAAACAACCCTATTAAAAAATGGGGTACAGAGTTAAACAAAGAATTCTCACCTGAAGAACTTCGGATGGCGGAGAAGCATCTTAAAAATGCTCAACTTCATTAGTCATTAGGGTTTGTTATTTTCTTAGTGCTCACAACTAAGCTATAATGGTAGCCAGTGAGCTCTAGAAATCAGTCTCTTCCTCCCTATCTGTGTTTATAGTCTTCTGTAAGTAAACTGTGTTTCTATGGAAGCCACAGGTCGATATCATTCATCTACCTCAATTACTCACAGTGTAAAATTACTAGAAGTGTATTTTAGATTTTTATATATGTACTGCAATTCCTTGATTCTAAAGCACCTTCAGTATAAAACATACAATCAATTTAATAACAGTTTTTGCAGAGCTTCTTGACATGGGACATAGGTGTAGGTGTAGAACTGGCTCACACTGTAGCCCTATTGTTAGTTTTCTGAGAAGCATCCATTTTGATTTCCATAGTGGCTTTACCAGATTACTTCTCTTACATTATAGGTCCTGAGAAAGATGAACAGACAGATATAATTCAGAATCTAAGTTGATAAAACTTACAACTCCTTGAGAAAACTGAAATAAGCATATACATCTACACGTCTAATTGAATTTGTTGGACTCGATCCCATAAGTAGTAGGAAAACACACATCAGCAGCAAGGAAAAGAGGGCACTGCCAGATCCTTGTTCTAGAGGAAGGCAAAAGTATAATAAATGTAACTAAAGAGGTAATTTAAATACATTGCTCTGAGAAGTATACGTGTTATTTTATTTTCTCTGATTTGAAAAATATATAAATATTTATCTAGTAACATCTAAAATACCAGTGTATTTTTGCTGCACTTGTTTCTATAAGTATTCAACATTTTGATATTTCAAATAATTCCAATGAGTATAGCTATGTGAAATAAATAAATAAATAAAATCTCTCACAGCTGGAAGAGGCTCCCAGTAAACCATTCTTCCAAACTTCTTAATGATATTATAATCAGAATGAATGAAAATAACATCCAATTTTCATGTCTTTTGCAAGATCAGAAACAGCTGGATGTATTGGTGAGTGTTCTTTAAATACTAGGTCTGGATCTGCACATCTATCCCAGAGAATATCTTAGGTACCAGAAAAGAAGAACATTCCTTGATATCCTCATCTTTCTTTCATCATATGCTGATTAGTATGACCCATTACCCAAGAAATATAAAAGGAACTACTTGCCAAATCATAACGTATTATGAAATAAAATAAAAAAGTCTGCAACATATCAGTTCTGCTGTTTTCAACAATTTCAGCAATCTGCATGGCATATTTTGATATCTTTGAATTTCTGAAAAGAGACAAACTGTATAAAATTGGAGTATAACTGTTCTATCTGCACTGTCTGCAATAATTGTGCAATAAGGTAATGAGAATAAAACTAAATGCCAGAACTCGGTTATTGAGACTCACTTTGGCTGTTCATTCTCCGCACTTCACTGCTCAGGACTAAGAGCCATTGCTCCTTAGCTATCATCATATCTTTAAAGATAATTCGGAGCAAGGAATAAGTCTCTCTGTATGACTTTGCCATCGACCTTCCTACTTGCAGCTTGTCCATGGGATAAAATATAACATGTCCACTTCATAACCAACAATAGGTATTTTAACTATAAATCTATCGAGCTTCTTTATTATAAAGCAGAAAACTATGCCTTTGCAGAAGTGATGTAGTATGCATTTTCACTCCAGTCAGAGCTACAATAAGGAGTTAGTTCTAGACCAAAAGACACTGATTGAAAAAGAGGCACAGTAGCACCCAGATCATCAGTGATTGTGGCACTTTTGACAAGGCCTTTTACGTATTACCATATTTTTATTGGTATATGTTTCTCATAATGCAGCTTTGGATTTATATTAACACTTGACTTAATCTCACCATTTTGGGTATGCTTTTTCTTTAAAATATATTGAGTAATCCACATATGCATTCATTTATTAACTAACCCTACAAATATAAATCTTATAACTATTCATTTAAGACCTTACTTTAAACTAAAGATGTCTCGAGGACAATAATTATGCACACATCTTAGTTATTTTTTGTGTTGCTGTGAAAAAAATAATCCAACAAAAGAAATTTAAAAGTGAACCAGGTATGATGTTAATTATCAACTTGACAAAATCTAGAATCATCTTTATTATATAATTTAAGGCATGGTGCCTTGTAAAAGAAACTTTTATTCTCCAGATATAATTATTATTTCAGACAGAGGATTGCTGATGTATAAAGTATTTTTTTCTGAACTCTCGATGGCTGGTTCAACTCAAGTATTCTAACTCAAAACTCTGAATGATTCAAACTGACTTCTACTCTTCTCACTCTTACTTATTTTCTGACTCATCTGTATTCACCTGTGACTTGTCTCTGTAAAACTGTCCTGGAAAAACACTCTCTCTCTCTCTCTCTCTCTCTCTCTCTCTCTCCTATGATTTGTGCTGTTCTCATGAGAGTTGGCTATATCCTATCTGTGACTCATTTGGTCAAATCTTTCTCTGATTCATCACTTTGTCTGCCCCTCAATTAGACTTCACTTTTCAACATGGCTGTTTCCTTCTATAAACTAACCTTACTTTCGTTGTTTGGGATTATAGGTGTGTACTAGGGGCATTTCTGTACTCTAGCCAGCTCATACAGTAATCTAAGGTGTGTCTGCACCCTAGCCTGATAACAGAGACTGAGAAGGTCTTTGGGTGTGGTCCCTTGCCAGAGCTGCTATGCTGCTGGATTAAAATTGCTCTAGGGTGCCTCTATGGGAAGCACTGTTCCCTAAGCAGGATGTCTTAGACTGTAAAAGAATAGAGAATATAAACTTACAACTAAAGTAAATTTAGACATTGTTCTATGCTTCTGATTCTGGGCATTATATCACCAGCTGTATCAAGGACCTAATGCCTCAACTTCCTTTCCATAATGGAGTATGGCCTCAAATTGTAAGCTAAAATGAACACTGTCTCTTTTGAGTTGATAGGAAGAGTCTTTTCCTGTTTGCCTTCAGAGCAAGATATAGAATTCTCATTTCCTTCTCCAGCACTGTGACTGCCTGGATGCTGCCATGCTTCTTGCCTTAATGATAAAGGACTAAACCTCTGAAACCATAAGCCAGCCTTAATTAAATGTTCTTTATAAGAGTTGCCTTGGTTATGTTGTCTATTTGCAGGAATTAAAACCCTAACTAAGACCCCAAAGTGAAAAATTGGCAAGCTAAGAACCTCTAGGGGCAATGTGCATTAGTTTGAGAGAGTTCTGCCTGAAAGGATGCTCTGCCTTGTGTTTTAAGATAGATTTATGGAAAGATAGATATTCTATGATGAAGACATGTATACAGATTTCTTGAGTAGTGGTCCTTATATCAATATATCTGGAACAGTGAAAGAAAGAGGATTAGGCAGAGTATTTAACTCTAAGTGTATGAAACTTTATTTGACCTATTGGGAAAGTCTGAATGGCCCTACAAGTTGCCCTGGCCCAGATGAGCAAAGACGGAAGGATGTTCTATGTCCATCATTAAGCAGCCATTAGACTTGGGCTGCCTCTAGGTAGGAGGCAGGTTCCTGAGGACATTTTTTTTTAACAGATAAGCATAGTTCCTAAGTATCTCCATTACTCAGAGCTTCAAGTATCTTAATTATGAAGTTGGGAGCAAAGTTCAGTGGCAATTACTAGGCTAAGATTTCCTCTTAAGTTACCCAGTGATTTCTTGTTTCTCATTGAGAGGTAAACATTAATAGTTCTCTTGTATTTGACTATTCAAAGATCTCAAGTTTTTCTCAAGTTGCAATCTTAAGGACATGGTTACACAATTCCTTTTATATTACGAAGTAAAAAATTAAATGGATTATTTTGATATATATTCAGTTCACAGTGTATAATAAAACAATGGTTATTTTATTCTTGTGATGTTCTCAAGATAACTTTCTTGACTTGGAATAGAGCCGGGGTGGGGTAATGGCATTAAAACAGAATATTCCCTCCAACAGAGCACCCTAAAGCTTCTTTGGACATTCTAAAATCATGCTGCTTAAAATAGTTCATGCTACAATTAATTAACACAAGTATGGTAGTAAATTGTGCTATTCTTTTTTTGCATGAGGAGAAATAAACTAGAAGTAGGAAAGCTTGATTTGGCCCTTTGCCTTCAGAAGTTCAGTCAAAGCTGGCTCCATTACTATACATCTCAAGAAGAAGCAGAATGTCAAATTGTAGAGAAGGTGATAAAAAAAAAGTTCTGGCAGGGTTTCTCACCTCCTAGCTGCTAGGTATTAAATAACCAGGGCAAAAAGGAAGCCATGCACAAAATACCCCTTTGATGCCACAAACAAAATATACTTTTGAAACTATGTCTCTTGTGACTATCCTCATTCAATTAGACCCCACCTTCTAAATAGTCTACCAATTACCCATAAAATATTAAAGCACAGAGTTTGAATTCATTGATGATATCAGATTATGTGTGATCCAATTGAAGCTCTGGGCACAGCTACACTCTGAACCAAACGTTAAGTAATGAGTCTTTAGGAACCTGTCAGATCTAAAATACCCACATTATCTCTCACATTTTCTCTATTTTGTATTATGACCTTATTCAGTTCATGCAGGCATTCAATATTCCCATCCATAGATTCATATTTCTTAAAAATTTAATCAAAATTCTTTCAGATACAACAGAGCTTTCTAAATATTGCTGTCTTTAGACAGCACTTCTACCCACAGCACTACTAAATATAGTAGCTATTCGTTGTATTTTAGTGAATAGAGAAAATTTAACCAACTTTAAAGTTGCTTTGGTTATGTTTGGGGTATGATGAACTACCCAGAAATTTCTGTTACAGAATGTGACTTTGCTGCTGTTGCTCTCTTACGTTAGATCAGAGGAGTGAAGAGGTATAATAAAGACAAAACTGTTTGAGAGTTTCTTAATTCTGGTCTTATTTGTTTCAATTCCATTGAAACTTCATCTGTGCAAGGAAGCATCTTTGTTAACTGGTTCCCTTGTGATTCTAAGGAGTGATGAGAAAGTCCAAGACAACACCTCACTCTTAATTTAATTATATTGATGGAGTTTTACACAAAGACCACTAGTTATCAATCAACTTCACCTACATCTGAGGTCTGAAAAAACTCATCTCAGCTGTTTTTTGTTTGTTTTTCTGTTTTCCTCACTTTCTTTGGTCACTGTCTAATTTTAAGTGATTAGGCTTCCAGGAGCCATCTTTACAGAGATGTCTGTATTCATTCCAATGCACTTCTGGTGGTGAAAGCAATGAAATGAATTGCTTCTATGATGTAGCTCACCATTGCTTTTGTTCCTATTCTTTTCCTACAAAGTTAAACATATTATTATCAATATTCTCTTTAGGAGAAGAGATTAATTCTTAGCTAATAAAGCATCAGGTAGGAGCTTTCAGAGAAAAAGAAACAAATAGACTTTTGTACCAGACAAACTTAAAGGAGTAGCCTATGCACCATACTCTAATTCATCCTGATTGTATGTTTCAATTATAGTATAGTTTTTGTTATTGTCATAAAATTCATAAGAAATGATCAATACTATGTAACCCAGTGTTATTTTAGCATGTTGATAGAAGATGTTAAGAAGGTAGAAGCTGCCTTTGGGTTAGTAACCTTGCATTGCATAAACTTACAATAATTACTAGAAGACCCATGTAAACTAAAATGAACTTTTGCAGTTAATGGTATAAGAACTTGGCATTGCAGTGACCTCTTGCTATTTGAAAGACTATTGGATCGAACTAAAAGCAAAGATTTTTTTTTCTCCAGCACGGCAAGCAATGTCATCATTTGTAACTACTTGTCCAAGTCTACTCTAAAGGATTCTTATCTTCATTTTATAAATTAGAAAGTCGAGACACAGTGAAGTCAAGTAAAGTTTTTCAAGATCACCCAGCTATCAAGATATCATCTGGATGGGAACTCAGATGGTCTAATACCAAGACAAAAATGCTTGATAATGAACAGGCACTGCAGTTTCTTTCCAACATGATGCTCATTACATGGTTAAGAAAAAATAAAGAATAGAAAATTATTCATAACTCTCTAGAGAAAGATAATTACACACACACACACACACACACGTTTGGCTTAGCCTGGGTCATGCTACAGTGGCAATCTCTAGTCATAGAGTGCATGGTAGCTGTTCAGGCCACAAAGCTAGATGCTTCCGTTTCCCCAAAACAAGTGATGAAGGCCTGGTGGATACCTGGAGAACTGCTAGTTCTCAATCCATTCTAAATGCATGAAGAATCAGGGTTCTGATATAAATGAAGTAATGCAGCAACAGAGATGGTAGCAGATGGTAGGGACGGTGTATATCGCTCAACAGTGAGACAGTGACACAAGTAGCCAAAAAAGTGTTGTTTTAATACTTGGACCTTCATTTTTTTTCCTGGCATCCATCAAAATGTACCACCCACAATTATGATAACCTTCCCACTTAATAGCCTGATTAAGAAACCCCATAATGGTGTGCCCAGAATGTCTTAGTTACATCTATATGCAATCAAGTTAACAACTCTAATCAGCTATCACAAAAAGTATCCTGAAAACCTGCATGTATTTATGTTATCAACTAAGAACTGAATATCATAATAAACTCAGTATCCATCTTATTAACTGCATGTGAACCTACTTAAGAGACATGTACGGTGGATATTTGTTCACAGGCTCTGGATTCTGCCATTGAAGCATGATCCAGACTGCATTGATGGCTTAAATGTGCCCTGATTGCTATGGTCTGATGTATTCCTTTCACCTTTCTCCCTAAATATTCGCAGAAAACAAATGGCACTGTAGAATACTATGTACTTAAGTGTCTTACCTCCATTGGGAACATTTATTCAACTTCTTCAAAACAGAGCACTTCCTAGTATATTTTATTTTAAGGCTGAAGCTACAACATGAATCTAGAAGAAATATATGAATACAAAATAAATAAGAAACAAATAAAATACAAGGGAAATATGAATGTCTACCTCTATAATCTATTAAACATGGTACACACATAAATGAGAATGTCATTAAGGAATGTTCTCATCTGCTACTTCACCTGGCATGCCATGTAACTTTGATAGCAGGAAAGTCTTGAGAACTGTACAGTAGAGGATGAGAAAAATTAAGTCCTAAATGCAAGCTTCTTTTGCCGTTAACTCCATTGAATTACAAAGATCTATTCAGAATTCAGAACTCTAGAACAGATGCTGGTTGAGCACAGTGTACAATGTCAGAACACTGATGGGCATTCCTCAGCGGAGCGAAGTCAACTTGACTATCAACTCAGAAATTAAGTGAATTAGAAACTTAGTACAATGGGACATGATATTGGCAATCACCCTCTGTATCATAATCACCTTCTGTGCGGAAGCTCTCCTACACTGTACATGCTATATGTGATATTTGTCCGCCTCCCATTCCATATGTGCCTTATTACGCTCTGAACACATGGATCTTGCTTTGTATTCATAAGAATTTGACTCAGTCTTGATAAAGTATAGACTACTGACTTTGTTCTCAGCCTCCACATATTAGAAAACAGTTGTGTGTTTTATTGAATGATGCATTCTGTTTTCAGGATCCTTACTTTAAAAGTTGAAAGTATAGGACTGGAGAGATGGCTCGGCAGTTAAGAACACTGGCTGCCTGCTCTTCTGGAGGTCCTGAGTTCAATTCCCAGCAATCACATGGTAGCTCACAACCATCTGTAATGGTATCCAATGCCCTCTTCTGGAGTGTCTGAAGACAGCTACAATGTATTCATATAAATGGAATAAATAAATCTTTAAAAAAAAGAAGAAAGGAAGGAAGGAAGGAAGGAAGGAAGAAAGGAAGGAAGGAAGGAAGAGAACAGAAACCAACTTTTTAAAAAAAGTCGCACATAAAAATTTCTCTTTAAATCTCATTTCTATTCAAGAATGAGAATGTGAATCCAAGCCTATGGTGTTGACAGGGTTGAAGAACATGCACTGAAGGCATGAATATGTTTCAGAATGATGACTGTGCTTCTGCTTCATAATATCATAGATGATGATAAATTGAAAAGTTCAACTAAAAATACATAGAAGCAAAAAGAGATCGTCCCTCTATTTTTCAGCTTTCTATATCACATTATAATATATTATCAAAGGTTGGGAGATGGCTCAGAGGGTAAGAGCACACACTGCTCTTGCAAAGGACCCAGGATTGGTTATAAACAAACACATCAGGCAACAACTGTCATTTATGACTCCAAATCCAGAAGGTGTGACACCCTTTCTGGCTTCCATGGGTCTTGTACTTACATGCAAAACTCAAATTCAGATAAATACCATACTCACAGACACACTTAAAAGTGAAATAGAATCAGCACTTCAAAATCTTTCTGGGGTCACTAGCTCACTTCCCTTCTTGGGGTTTTTTTCAACATTTGGAATAAGCTGCCTATTTTCACTCAATGCCTGACTTAAAAATAATGTTTTCTCCATCATCTTCTAGTAGCAGAGAATTTTTTTCCTAACCTGTACTGTGCTTTTCTCTTAAATACTAATACTAAGGAAAGAAAATTTTAACATTCAAAACATAAGTAATATATTAAAATATAAATATATTATAAATAATCTGTCATATATAAGTCATATGTCTACATACTTTAAAATTTTAAGTAATTTATCTTATGCCATATATGCCTGTGAAACTTTAACTATATTATAGAAAAGTAGGATATAGATGAAAGATAGGCAGATGATAAATAGATGATAAAATAGATGATAGATAGATAGATATTTGAAATTACAGTTGAAATAAACATAATGATCTAAACTCAAGCATGAATAAATGCTAATATCCTACAATTTGATTAATCTTTGAGTCACAAACCTAATGGAGAGGAGTTACCTGAGAACTGCTAAACATGTTGGTAAAGTTATTAGGCAATAATACCCTGGAAAGATAACTACAGCAATGCTAAATTTTCAGTGAGGTGTCTGTCCCCTCTCCAGTGCAGAATGGGGATGAAAGCCTTAAGCAGTCACATAGAAAACACGCTGATACCATGACAGTTTTACAAATGTCTTCTTTTATGAAAAATAGTGATATTATTCTTCAAATCCTCAACAGATTCCATATTATGGCATGATAATTCATCTGTATCTAAAAATGTTGACACCTGTTTTACATTGCCATAGTTCTTAAAGTAAAAATTAAACAAATAATATGGGTATTATTTTGACATATTATATATGTGATGGATTTTTAAAACAGTATTTCTAGCCACATAGCTACAGAGATTCTGAGATATTAAAGGAAAGGGAAATTTGGTATAACTAATGGATCTCAAAAGGCATTCTACCTATAAAAAGGATGTGTTTCTATTACAACAGATTTTATGTTTGACCTCACCTTTCTCTTTCAACTTCACTTCATACAGATAAATATTCCAGGCTATACTCTGAAAATATAGCATCTTAAGATTACAGATCCTGGAAGGTGGCTTGCTGGGTTAGTTCTCACCCTATAACCACAAGGACTTGGGTCCACATGCCAAGAACTCACATAAATTCACCCATGCATATAATCCAAGCATTCCTATGGCAATGCAACAAGGCTATTCTCTGGCTTACACAAGTTCAATATGGCCCTCATATGCCCACACACACACACCATACACAACAGGTGTGTTTGCCCAGACTGAAGAAAATGAAAACTCTAGAAAACACTGCAGACTCACAATGAGTCTCTACCCAACAACTCTACCCAATTTTTTTTAATTATGTGTCTGAGCACACTTCCATTCCCTATTTTAATTGGACTAAGAACTCCATTGTTTTTGAAAAAGTGATAGTTGTTATTTTCAAACAGCCTTGTCCTTACCCGTTTCTAGCTTCATGGCTAAGTGTAGATCCTAATTTTAAATTCAATTCTTTGAAATAGAGCTTGTATTTGCTCCTCTGCTTTACTGTAAGCCTGGAATGAAGATTTCTTTTCAAGTTAGACATTTTTTAAGAAAACCTGTGGGATGGTGAGTTGTCTCTGTGAGTAATGGTTTGTGCCACTCAAAATGGGTGACCTGAATTCACTTCAAAGCCCTTGGACTGGTGTTCGGAAAGGACAGGTTTGACAAACTTGTTCTCCAACCTCCACATTCATAATATAGCATCTGCGTACATGAGCATGGATGCACACATGCACATAAACATGCACATGTGCATACACACAGATCAAGCACATACATAATAATAGAAAATATGATATATAAAATAACTCCTAGGAAGAATTCATGAATTGCTATAGCAGTTGCTGACAGGGTTTCTCACAGTAAGATATTCCACAGGGGTAAACTTTGCAACCCCCATTATCAGAAGTAGAATAGAGAACATCACAGTACAGTCTACTATCTGAGGTTCAAATATCCACTTTCTGCTTTTGTGTCAAATAGTCTAGCTTATGCCCCATGTGAAAAACAAAGAACAAAAGCAAAACAGAACAACAACAACAAAACAAAACAAACAAAACACCCAGGGTTTTTCATTATATTTTTGTTTCTAATCCAGTACTGGGATTCTGCCTGGAAAAAAATTATAATGAACATGTTAAGTGTTTTCAAATTCCTATCACACTTTTGAAAGTTTCCCTTCAAAATCTCTTTGTAGAAGAAAGGCCACTGACTATTCATCTGAATATTATACTTTTATTGGTGCCAAGCAAGGTAATTCTATTTCCCAGCATTCGACAGCTTGCTAGACAGAGTTCAGAAAAGGTTCCTTGGCAGTAGTGTGGAGAGCAGTTATTAAGTAACTGAATGTTGTCCCTGTCATTGAAGAGATCTAAAATGCCTCTAAAGGTTTGAATGGACCAATGTACACATAGTCTTGGAGAAATAGTTAGCAAACTCATCCAGATAGCATATGTTCCTCTATTCCATGACTTCTAGATATAACTACATATTGGAGAGACTATTACATCTTTACATTGTATCTGTCTCAAGTCATGTTTGGAGTCTTATATTTTAGCAGGAAGCCAGAGAAATTAGTAATGCATTCTATTATGTCTTTTTTTTCTCCAGTGGATAAGTATACAGCAATACAATGAGACCAATATTTCCCTGTCCCCCTTCTTCATCTGAAATCTACTTAATTCTAAAATGGGAAGAGAGTCTCAGTGACTAAGAGTGCTTGCTGTTTTTTCTTCAGAGGACCCATGTCTGATGACATGCAACCATGTAACCATGTAACTCTAGCTTTGCTCTACTTACACATACACATATGTACACACACACACACACACTTAAATAAAATGAAGAAATACAACATGGAGAAATAGTTAAAAAGACACTTACTAAAACCAGTAACTAGAAAACCAGGAAAATAGAACATGTTCATTGATGGAGAACAGCTTTGGGTTTTCAGACATCTCCATGAGTAGATCTCTAGCTTAAAGGATTCAGAGAGCAGGCATTTGTCAGTCTGAGACAGAGTCAATGTACAGCAAACATTCATAAACTAAAATGATACTTTATAAAGAATTATCAAATAATTTTAAGTTGTATGTTCAGTTTCTATAATTTCTCATCATCATTTGTAAAGATGTGATAGTCTCTCCAATATGTACTTAAAAATTCGGTGTTCTATTTTTAAATTGTATTTATTTCTTCTATATTTATTGAAATATAGAAGAATTCTGTAATTTCATAAATTTGTAGTTGTGGCTGATCAATTACATCCTAAATGACAATAGGTTTTCTTCTCTAATTATTCTTAAAGCCACTGGAAACCAGAGAAATGAGAGAAGAGAGGCTAAAGAGAGAATGTGAAGATTTTCTACCTCTTGGAGAGCAAGCCATCAGAATAGCAGATGAAGGAGGAAAACAGACTCTGGAATCAGCTGCGCACAACTTTATTCATATGAGCAGAACTTGCTAAATCTAGTCTTACCTTTACAATCAGTTTGGTAGGTATCTCAGTTACATGTGACAAAACAGCTAAGGAATCCCTCAAGTCCCCGTTTTTTTCTGACTCTCTGGAAAGTCAAATGCACTTTATTCCACTCCTATTTCATTTTTTCTCATCCTGTATATGATGGTTTGAATGAAAATGGTCCCCACAGGACCATAAGGAGTGGCAGAGTGTAGAGTTGTTGGAGTATCTTTTGCCTTGTTAGAGGAGGTATATCACTGGAGTGTTGACTTTTAAGTTTCAGATGCTCAAGCCAATCATAATCTCTCCCTTTCTTCTTGCTTCTGGCTGGTTTGGATATACAACTCACAGCTACCTCTCCGGCACCATGTCTGCCTATGTTCTACCATGCTTTCTGCAATGATGATATTGGAACAAACATCTGAAACTCATTGCCAGCTTCAATTAAACTTTTTGTTTTGTTTTGTTTGGATTTGGTTTTATCGAGACAGGGTTTCTCTGTAGCCCTGGCTGTCCTGGAACTCACTCTGTAGACCAGGCTGGCCTCGAACTCAGAAATCTGCCTGCCTCTGCCTCCCAAGTGCTGGGATTACAGGTGTGCAACACCACTGCCCAGCGGTGTTCTTTGTTGTTCCTTAATGTTGGGTGGACACCTGTTTGGCCCACAGTCATTTTCTTATGTTCACCAGTACTCCTTCCTTAAATGTTACCAAGCAGTACCATTTATGTCACTAAAAATACATATTTGAAGTCCTAATGTCTTCCTTGAAAACTTGGCTGACAACTGCTTTTCACTTTACAGCTCTCCTTTGCTGACCAATAACTAAAACTACACAATGCTTCCATAGTCCCTAGAGGAAAGATGAAAAAGTAAAGCAAATTCAAACAATTGCTCAGGACAAATGGATATTTGTTTTTAATGTATATTCTATAGTTTTCATATTATTTATAAATAAGGTAAATGGAATATTGAAATAAACCCCATTGTTGAACTGGATCAGGAATATTGGTATGAACTTATGGTATTTCAAATACAAAGATAAATAATTAAATGGATTAACCCAAGGAGAGATATCTGTATCAGGACTAGTAGACAAACAAGATTTTGATCTCTGCATAAGAACCCACACCCTAGTACTAAGCACAAACATTACTCTAATATTGACATCTACCTATCTTCAACTACAGGACACATGCCACTTTGAAGATTTTGGTGATGGCAGGCCTAGAACAGGAACTATATAGCAGGAGTCCAGAATTAGTGATAGTGATAAAATAATAAAGATATTTTTCTTTTGTACAAATAGAATTTCTTTTTATTTCTGAAGTTTGTATTTCATATTTAGAGTTTCATGTAAATATGCAATGCAATATAATCATATCTATATCTCATTACTTCCTTAGCTTCCCCTAAATCCCTGAAATATGCCTCTCCCACTTCATGAATTATTGTTTGTCTTGATGGCTAGTTCATATTACATATGTGCACATGGCTGTGGGGCAATCCCCTAGACTATGGAATACCTATTAGAGGCCACATCTTCACAAATAATGATCTTCTCTGTGATCGGTTATCCACTACCAATAGCTCCTCAATATGTGGTAGGGTCTGCTGTTATCTATCTGTCTGTCTGTCTGCCTAGCTAGCTGGCTAGCTCTGTCTGTCTAGCTAGCTAGCTATGTCTTAGATAAATACATACATACATACATACATACATACATACATACATACATAGATCTATAATGGATTTTGGCTGGCTTGATCTTGTGTGACCCTTTTACAGATAACCACAGCTAGTAGTTTCATGGATGTGATAGCCATGCCATGTGTGGAAGACAGCAATTCACAGCAATTCCATTCCCTGTCTTTCAACCCTTACATATTTTCACTTCTTCTTCTGTAATGTTCCCAGAGCCTTGTTTTAGGGGTGTCCTGTTTAGGGCTGAGTGAACCCTCAGTGTCTTACTCTCAACACACTGAGCAGTTTAGTCAATAGAGTTGATCTCTATAGACTGCTGCCCATGGTACAAAGGAGCTTCTCTCATTAACAAACTATTCTTGTTTAAAGAGAGGAATTTGCTGGAAGAACACAAGAATAAACATGAAGACTTCCATAATGAGTCAAATAATTATTTGAGAAAATCAGCTCTTATAAATTTGAGGTCGAGATCTGCCCCAACCTTTCTATGCTCCATCTTCCAATCCACACCCTAACATCAAGCACCTAGCACTGTCTGTCTCTGAGGAGGCCTGTTGCCACCTGGGACTACCAGGCCATCCAAGACCACAGACAACCAGAAAGCTAATGGCAAGCACAGGAATACAATCAATAAAAGCCAGTGCAATATTGTACCAGCAGAATCTAGCTCTCCTACTACAGCAAGCCCTGGATATAGTGACACACCCAAAGAGAAAAATAATGGCCTTAAATCTCATCTTGTGAAGAAGATAGAGGCACTTAAAGAGGCAATAAATGTATCTCTTAAAGGTATACAGGAAAATACAATCAGATAGGTAGAGGCCTTTATAGAGAAAACAGATTCCTTCAAAAATACAGGAAGATATAATCAAACAGGTGAAAGAAATGAGCAAAACTCTTCAAGACCTGAAAATGGAAATAGAGGCAATAAATAAAATACAAGTGGAGGCATTCTGGAGATGGAAAATCTAGGAAAGAGAACAGGAACTGTTAAAGCAAGCATCACCCACAGAATATAAGAGATAGAAAAAAGACTCTTAGGCATGGAAGATGCAATAGAAGAAATTGAGACATTGGTCAAAGAAATGCCAAATCTAAAATGTTTCTAACACAAAACACCCAGGAAATATGGGACACTATGAAAGGACCAAACATAAGAATAATAAAAATACAAGAGGGAGAAGATTCCTAGTCTGAAGGCCCAGTAAATATATTCAACAAAATTATAAAAGAAAACTAGCCTAACATAAAGAGATGACTAAAAGCATACAAGAAGCTTATAGAACACCAAATGGATTGGATATGAAAAGAACATCCTCCTGCAACATAATAATCAAGCCACTAAATGTATAGAGCAAAGAAAGAATATTAAAAGTTGCAAGGAAAAAGATCAAGTAATATATAAAGTTAGTCCTATCAGAATTACACCTCACTTATCAACAAAGACTAAACTCCAGAAGATTATGGACAGATGTATTGCAAACCCTAAGAGACTACAGATGTCAGCCCAGACTAGTATATCTAACAAAACTTTCAATCACCATGAATACAGAAAACAATACATTCCATGACAAAAACCAAATTAAAATAATAGTTTTCTACTAATCTAGTCTTACAGAGAATACTAGAAGGAAAACTCCAACAAAAAATAGGTTAATTACACCTAAGGATCCACATATCACATACATCAGAATGGCTAAGATCAAAAATTGAAAAGATAGCACATGCTGGCAAGGATGTGGAGCAAGGCTAACACTCCAACATTGCTGGTGGGGGTTAAACTTGTATAACCACTCTGGAAATCAAGTTGGTGTTTCCTTGGAAAACTTGAAATAGTTCTACCTTAAGACTTACCTATATCACTCCTGGGTATAGCTAAGATACATAACCAGAAGATGCTCCAACATCCCACAAAGACATTTGCTCAACTATGCTCATAGAAGCGTTATTAGTAATAGCCAGAAACTGGAAACAACCCAGATGTCTCTCAACCAAATGATGGATACAGAAAATGTGATTCATTTACACAACAGAATATTTCTCAGCTATTAAAAACAAGGACATCATAAATTTTGTGGCCAAATGAATGGATCTAGAACATATCATCCTAAGATAACCCAAAGCCAGTATTCATGAATACAGGCTACCCACGATACCACAGACCCAAAGAAGCTAAACAAGATGAAAGTCCCAAGTCTCACTTAGAAGGGGCAATAAAATAGTCATAGGAGTCAGATGGAAGAAGGAACTGGATAGGAGAGGGATGGGGTAATGGGCGTGGTCAGTGTTGGGTGGGAGGAGAGACAGGAGAGAGGGCCAGAGGGCCCAGAGAATGAATGGAAATATGCAGCTGGTTGGAATGGTTAGGTGGGGGTAATCTTAGGAGGGAAGTCCCAGACACCTGGGATTGGAGAGTATTCCAGGAGTCAATGCTTGTAACCTTAGTGAAGATACATAGAAGTGGGTATACGGAATCTAAAGAGACCACCTCCTATAGCTAGGAAGGACTCCCAGTAGACGGATAAGAACAACAATCCACCTACAAAACTTTTGAAACAAAGTTTGTCCTGTCTACAAGAAATGCAGTGACAGAGATAGAACATAGACTGAGGGAGCAGCCAACCAAAAATTGGCCCAACTTCAGACATATCCCATGAGCAGCCACCAATCTCTGGCACTGTTACTGATAGACAGTTATGCTTATAGACAGGAGTCTAGCATAACTGTACTCTGAGATGCTCCACCCAGCATCACACTGAAAAATATGCAGAGACCCAGAAGCCTAACATTGGATGAAGCTTAGGTACTCTTGTGGAAAAGTCCAGGGAGGGGCAGAGAGAAATGATTAAGGGTCCTGAAGGTGATAGGAACTCCACAGGAAGACCAACAGAGCCTGACCCTTGAGTGCTCTCGGAGACTGAGCCACCAACCAAAGACCATACATGGCCTAGACAGAACACTCTGGCACATATGAAGCAGATGTGTGCCTCAGTATTCATGTGAGTCACCCAACAACTGGAGCAGGAGATAATCCTAAAGCTGTTGCCTATTTGTGGAATCCTTGCCCCTAACTGGACTGCCTAGTCTGGCCTCAGTAGAAGAGGATGCACCTAGCCCTGCAGGGACTTGATGCACCAGGGGGCAGAGTGCCACCCTCTCAGAGAGATAGAGGGGGAAATGGGGTAGGGGTTGTGTGAGGAGGCTCTGAGAGAACATTGATGAGGATTTAAAAGGAATACATAAATACATACATACATACATACATACACACATACATACATACATACGTAAATGGAAAGAAAGGAGACTGAGCTATAAGTCTTAGACCCATCTAATATATTTTAATTAGAGGTAAATTGGCAGAAAAATATTTGAGTAGGCTCAAAATATCATCCCAGGATTTGTTTCTTTACTACTGAGGTTAATGTGGTAACTGACAGTTAAGAAATTTAACACATGACATCATAACCACCTAAAGAAAGCTAGTATTTCAAGTAATAAGGCCTTCTAACTTCACAGATTCTTTGATGAGGTGCTTCCCAGGAGAAGCCTTGCTATTCTTATCAAAAGCAGTACAATTATCATTCCAGTCACTAGGAGGCATAAAGCAAATCCAAATGAACTGAAATTCCACAAAATATCTTGTAAGTTTATTTTTGTTAATGTCAATTTATTGACTGAGGAAGAAAGACCGGTACTGTTAACAGTCAGAGACTGAAGATAAAAAGACATAGAAAACCAATTCGGGATTTTCTTGAGGTTTTTGGAACCTAGAAAGGGGCATCATTGGGTTTGCGGTGTGGCTGTCAGTAGCATATTTCTTGCAAAGACAGACATGAGTTCTGAACCTCAGAAACCATGTAAAGAGACCAGGTGTGAGTGGTACACACTTATAATACCAGCAGTGGGGAGGTAGAGGCAGAAGAATCCATGAATCACACTGGCTAGCAGGATAACCTAATTGAGTTCCTGGGCCAACGTGAGACCCTTTTACAAAAGAGATGCATAGTATTCCTTAAGAATACTAGAGATTGTCCTCTTGTCTCCACAGGCATGTGAATATGCATACACATATCAGTTAAAGGAAGAAAATAAATGTTCATTGATAAACTGGTAAAGTTTGCAAAGAGAATTAACTTACCAGTCTCTTAATTGAACCAGGGTATATAACATATTCATGTTTTAATGGATTATGATTTTGTGATACAAAATTTAAAAAAAAGGTTTAAACTGTTTCTAATATTTCTCTGAATCCAAAATAAATATAAAACATTTTTTCTAAAAACTAAATCACTACAGAATGCAGAATCCATGAACAACTGAAAAGTACACATCTATCTATCTATCTATCTATCTATCTATCTATCCATCCATCCATCCATCCATCCATCCATCCATCCATCCATCTATCTATCTATCTATCTATCTATCTATCTATCTATCTATCTATCTATCTATCTATCTAAATCCAAACGCTGCTCCTGCATGACCCTATCACAGAGTCTATCCACCCATCCCTTCTCGCCTTCTCCTTGGAGAAGTTGCCCCTCCTGGGTATCCACCCCCCCCCAGACCCTGGTACACCAAGTCCTTAAAGCAAACACTAGAGGAATTTGACATTTAGAGTGTGCACATTTCCAGAAATGTACACATTTTAAATGTCAATTTTTCTCTAGCATTTGCATCAAGGATAAATTCAGATGAAAGAGTCTGTTTTATTAGTTACTACCTATGTTTTATTTTATTATTTACTAACTATGAAATCCTGGTTTGGTGAAAGAGTACTGTTATCTCTTCCCATCTCCTGGTGGACAATGAAGCAGAAGGCAGAGCAGAATATTGATTCTTGTTTGATAGGAGGCAAAATTCATCTAAAGAACATCTATGTTTCCCGCCCTTTAAACCTTCTTCCCCCCCCCCCATTTCCTCACATACTCCTGTTTTCAACCCCCCCTTCTACAGCTAACTGGGTTACAAATCAGTTGACTACAGCAGAGTCTCTCTCTCTCTCTCTCTCTCTCTCTCTCTCTCTCTCTCTCTCTCTCTCTCTCAGATATTTTATTTATTTACATTTCAAATGCTATCCCTTTTCCTGATTCCCACCTCCTAGGAACCCCCTATCTCATCCCCCTTCTTCCTGATTCTGTGCGGGTGTTCTCCCCTTCCCTCCATTCTCCCTGCCCTCACATTCCCCTACACTGGGGCCTTTAGCCTTCAGGGAACCAAAGGGCCTCTTCTCCCATTGATGCCCAACAAAGCCAAGGCCATCCTTGTGACATATATGGCTGGAGCCATAGGTCCTTCCATGTTCTTCATGGGTATGAAATATATCCTGGTATCTGAGATATCAACAAGAATTAGCCGCATCAAACAGCCTCATTCTGAACTCAAAAGGCAGGGAAATACTAGATTTAAAATATGAGAAACTGATGTCTTAAACCACTACTTTTCTTTCTTTTAAACTGTCAATCCACTTTCTTGCCCATTTAAAAAGCACTTCTAAATAAAAGGGCCCAGAGTGGAGGAGACAGACATTGATAATGAGGCTGAAATATTTATCTATTTATTTACTTAGAATTAGTTTGTTTTTTCTTATAATCCTCATTTTTTGGGATATCCATGTGGAGGAATGTTTAATTATAAATAATTCACATGTATACTATCATAGCTATCTTTTTGAAGTGACAATTCCTACATCCGTGTTATTTATGTTTTTCATTAGAGCCACTGTGTTGATAGAGTGGTTTTATTATGTGAAGTTCAGCTCAACAGAAGTGATTATAGGGACCATAAAGATGGGCTAGAGAGTAAGAAAGAGCTTGTAACTGTTTGTATACAGGACACAAATGTGTATAACTCCCTGTTCTGACCTCTGTTGTCACTGGAAACATGGTACACATACAGAGAAGTTGTGCATGTGTGCATGCCCATGTGCTTACCCTCCCCCACACAAACACATACATACACACAAACACACATTCAAAAAAGAAAAAGAAAAATTTCAAAAAACTATTATAGGAAACTAAGCTCTGTGGTCAGTGGATTCAATAGTTCTGATAATGATAGCAGCTATGAACGGTAAGGGAAAATTAAACAGAGAGAGATATACACATACACACAGACATAGATGCATACATACACACATACATAGATGCATACATACATATATAATAGATAAATGATAGATACATAGATATGATAGATGATAAATGCACACATACATACATAATAAATGGTAGATGATAGATGATAAAAAGATAGATACATATATACATAAATAATACATATATACATAATAAAATATAGACATGTATACATACAGACATAAATGATAGATAATAGATAGACAGACAGACAGAGTTTTTAAAAAAATCTCTTCTTACTTTTTTGGCTTTGCTTTTGGTTTTTGTCTGTTTGTTTTGTTTTGCTTTTGTTTTCTGGGTCATATAAAGAAAAGGTGCTGTCTTTCACGGAGTTCTTCCCATTTCGCACAGTGAAGGCAGCAGACAAATCACCGGCATAAGAGATGGTTTCTGCTATTTGATACTAGCTGGAGAAGAAATTACCTTAGAGATGTGTATATTTGCATCTGCCACTCAATTAGGTGTCCTGGAGCCATCTGTGCATAAATAGCAGGAAGAGAAGTGCCACTGCAGGATGAAAGTTAGGACTATCAATTTGAAGAGCCGTTCTCAAAGAAGTGGTCCAATCTATATTTCTGCATTTAGTGAAACACTGCTTGAAGTGGAAATCAATCTCTAAGTTAATTTGAATCTGAAGCTGCTTGAGGATCCAAAGGTCTCGTGGCACCTTAAAGCGCTTTCTTACAAGATTCCATTAGGGATAAAAATATACCTATCAAATACAAAGGTTAAATGCTGAATTTATCCATAGCTCCGCATGTTATATATTGAGGCGAGTGAAAGTTAACCAGGCTTTCCCAATACTTTCTTACCAGTCAGTGTGTGATTAAAAGACACTGAATATGAATAAATTAGCCAAAGCTGCCAGGATGGTTCTCAACTCCCGGGTCTAGCTCTATCCTCAAGTAGTTTTCTGTACATAAATAGGATTTGTGATGTTTAAGTTAAAATAACTGGCCTTACCCAGGCCTCGGCCTTGCATGCAACCATACATTTATGACTACTGACAAAATAAAGGTGCATGTCATTTGCTGTAGCAAATTCTCATTTTCTGATTTTGAGACTTGCTCCACTGAAGAGAATTTTAGGTCTGACACTGTCATTGTATTGATGTAATTGTGGTAGGGTATTCTTGTGATTAAGAGATCAGAGGACTTGGGGTAGAACCAGCTGTTGTTATATTGCTAAATGGTCATGTTGTCATCGAAGTATTTCTGTTTATAGCCACAGACATGGACTGTTCGTAACCTTGGTTAGAGAAACTTCTTTGTATGGTGGGCAGCACCAGTGGAGAGAGGCATGACTGGTCACAGTGCTAAGCATATGAGACTGGGTACTCAGCCCCACAGCTGTAATTCAAGCACTACCATCATGGACCAGGGAACATCTCAGAAGATGATGAAAGATCTGGAGCAATAACTATAAGGCAACTAAAAACTGCAAAGATGGGGAAGACTGTCTTCCCAGGAATGAGCCTTACATGGCTTTCCAATACAAAGTGGTCATATATTCATAAGCCACACTAAACACCCTCAGTAAGTTGTATTTATATATTTATGAATATATATAGATATACATTATAATAATAATCAAAGAGGTCGTCAATTTGAGAGGGCATAAGATGGAGGAACAAGAGAGGGCTTGTTTGGAGAATGGGAAAGGTCTAATTACATTTTAAGTTAAAATGAAGAAGTTGGTGGAACAACAGAAAGAAATGTAAGACCCAGAGAATGGAGAGGAAAATTGTGGGTAAAATCCTCTGAACGTCACATTGATTATCAAGCCCATGAGTACCCAGCAGCTATGGTTATCAGTACAAGACATGAAGAACATAAAGCCAGCCAAACACCCCACATAGAGATGCCCTACCTCTTACTAAGGAGCTACTGGAAACTGGTGGGTTCTATAGGAGGGAGAATCATTCTTTTGAGAGTATGGGCCTCTGGGAGGTTTCCAAAGCTCCTCCTGGGTAACCACAACCCCATGCATATATGGATATCACTAATTGGACTTGTTGGGTTATAATATAAAAAAGGGATTTTAAAGTGTATGTTTGGACAGTAAGAGTAAAGTTGGAGGGAGCAAAAGAGTGGATATGATTATGTTTCAGGGTATACAGATACAAAATTCTCAAAAGCAGAGGAAAAAAATCTCAAAGTTCCAAAAAAGCGTAATTTCTTTTTTTTTAATTTATTGATATATTTATTTACATTTCAAATGATTTCCCCTTTTCTGGACCCCCACTCCCCGAAAGTCCCATCAGTCCCCTTCCCTCCCCTGTTTTCCCATCCAACCCTTCCCACTTCCCTGTTCTGATTTTGTTCTATACTGCTTCACTGAGTCTTTCCAGAACAAGGGGCCACTCCTCCTTTATTCTTTTACCTCATTTGATGTGTGGATTATGTTCTAGCATGTGGCTTTGAACTTGTAACCTATAAATAAAAAGTAATTTCTAGTAGGAACATAGTTTCCTCCTTGATTATCTATTCATTTGACCTCTTGAAAAGCAGAGTAGTTCAGAATTTTCAAGCAATTTTGTGAGTATGCTGATTCTTATTAGATATGTGTGGGCAAGAGAGATGAGAATGCTGGGCACAACTAGAAAAATAAATAAACAAATATCCAAATTAAAATACTAGTAGAGAAATATTCTCCACTCACTAATTTAATGCCAAAGAATTCACTGAGTAAACATTATGCACTTAAGGGAAGAGTAAAATTAAAGAAAAAACCACCTTAATGGTTTTTAAAATAGACACAATCTAATATTTGGAATTTTTCAATTACAAAATCACCTTGCTATGACTATACACAAATGAGGAAAGGAATTTGCACTTAAATAATAGGATACAGATCTGCCTGGAGGAGTAAGAAAGTCTTTATAGCAGGTAACACTTGAGACTCATGCTGAAGGTGGGTAGAGGGAACTCTTAGAGAAGGTAAATGGAAATTCCTCCTGACAGAGACCTAGTGTGTCGAGATCATGAAAAATTCATTAAGCAGGAAAATGAAGACACTGTTAGCAAATACCAGAGAGGAAGTCAGGACAAGTAAAGGAATAGCTAACTAGCAGAAGTAGCCAGGGCAGGTGAATGATCTCTATGTACTAAAGCTCAAACAGTGTGAATAACAACCAATTAACGCACCATTGAAAGACATTCTAGCTGGCCATGGTGGCACATATCTTTAATCCCAGCACTTAGGAGGCAGAGGCAGGTGGATCTCTAAGTTTGAGGCTAGTCTGGTTTACAGAGGAAGTTCTAAGACAGCTAGAACTACACAGAGAAACCTTGTCTAGACAAAACAGATGACATAGTAAAAAATGTGTGTTACTGTTGTGCTTTGTTCTGTTTGTGTGTTTTGAAGATACTGTCTTAACTAAGTATCCCTAAGCCAGCCTCAAACTCATAAAGGAGATGTGTTGGGGTAACCTTGCTATTAAGATAGCAGTCCCCCATGGCCAAATGGCTTTCTGAGCTCTGTATAAAATGAGGACTCCCTCTCTCAGCAGGGCTTTTCTATCTCTTCCAGTCTTAGTCTTGAGGGTGTCGCTGTACACTGGCGGCTGGCCTTGTCTGAACACTGTCATTATACAGAGCTCTCTGCAAGGCTGCATCACTCAGCACACATGCCCCACTCTGGTTCCCTGCCCTCGTGATAATTAGGTGCTATACTATAACCAATCAGCCCTTCCTGCTCACTTGATGCCATGACCAATTAGCCCTTTTCACCCATACCCCTAAAAAAGCCATTATACACCCTATCCCAGGAACAGTAAGTAAATTTGTCTTCACTGCAGCTGCCTCTGGAGGTCATTTGTCCGTACTCAAGGCTGTCCTAACCCTAGTACCTGCCTCTGCCCCATTTCTTCCTTCAGGCTGTTGGCCAGCAACATCTGGCTAAAAAGGAAGATGGGCAGCATAGAGATCTGTCAACCTCTGCCCCAGAGTTCAGGTATTGAAGAGATGTGCCACCACACCCATCTAGATGAGATGGTGGTGTTCTAACCATTTAATTACCAAAGAGAAGAGTAGTATTTCATTCTGTCCTAATTTAATGAGGAACTCAAGGCTCAGGAAACAGTGGGAGGGTTACTCAGAAGTCTGTATAGGTCCCGATGTGCTATAAGAATTCTGGGAAACAACAGTATTTAACAGCATATCACATGATACATTGATTAGTTTTGTTTGTTGTTATTGTTGCTGTCAAAAAGAGAATGGCCAGAGTCAATCTGAGGTTTTAGTAAAATAATGTGATAACCTTATAAAGGCTATAGTTTATAAATGAAAGACTAGAAACTTCTGGGAAGATGGTTGACACAGTGACCTAATTAAGACTGAAATTAATGGTTGTATGATTTTCTTATTTTTTTTTAAACAGACAACCTCTTTGGTTCTTACTAAGTTTAGTTTCTCCAGCTATGGTTTGGTATCAAGCAAAATGTCTTAATTGACAGTAGAATAAATATTTTTACATGTTCAAATATGACACCCTTAAATTTTAATCTCTATAAATGCATCTGTGTATATGATGCATGTTTGATACTGTAAACGTTCATTAATCTCACTACCACACAGTGCATCCCATATAGATACAGAAATATCAAGTGTGTCAGATGTTGCTCACGATCGACAGATAGACTATATGAAATGTACATACTGCTCCAAAGTATTTCTGAAATTTAATGCACTGCACCAAAACGTCAGTATATAATTAAACTCTTGGGTTTAAGTATCAATATGCGTACTGAATATTTTTTAAGAAAAGATAAGCAAGACAAAGATTTAAACTATATACAATATAAAGGCTTCCTATCAGCAACAGCACTTCCCTATAGAATCAGGAGGCTTATAATTTATCAATGACATTACTTCCTCTTCAAAATGCTTCCCCCAAATGAAACTATTATTTACTGAATAACTTTAATTAAAATGCATGAATCTTTAATAAATACATAATCGATTCCATCCTCTACATATCCTTTTTTTAATCATTTAAACCAGAGGCTAGATAGCTACTTCTACAATTATACCCACTAGCTTCACATCTAGACATTAAAAGAGGCTCCTTAGTTGACCCAGCCAATTGAGGAGCTCTATTTGGTCACCCTATCACATCCCATCATATTGAATGCTCATAACAGTAGTTTTTTATATATGTAATTTAGTGGAGACACTTGAATATTTACAACAAACTCAAGTTGTAAGCACTTAAATATGAATTTTGTTATTATTCACCTCTGGATGGCAGAACCCAGCTATGAAGCAGGCAATAATATTTCATATGTGTTTGGCTGAGCTTAGCAGAACTGAATCAAAGATGAGAACAGCAAACGTCCAGGGAGAAATGGCAACTTGAATATTATGCCTTAAATTATTCCTCGGCTTCAAACCACTACCTGGTGTTTAGTTTACCCATTCCCTCTATTAATCAGAAAAAAAACTTGATATCATCATGATGAAAATTTGAAGATGAACCATTTATCTTTAAAAACTTAAACATAGAGAACCACTAAATCTATGTGTTGTGGAAGAATGGCCCTGTCCAGCAGTACCTGATCATGTTCTAGTAACAGGGTTTTAAGACAAAGAACAAAAAACGTTTAAGGTCGCTTAAAACAAAATACTTGGCTGATATACACATACTAGATTCTATTGGTGATAATTACTCTAAAACATTCCCCATGTCAGGGTGCAGTAATAATGTCTTATCTTATGATAGGAATATCTGCAAAGTCACATTGGAAAGAATGTAGATAGATGACAAGGTGAAGAGCTGAGACACTTTTATACTCAGTCCTTCAAAGCAGGTTGAATCTTAAAGCTACCTTCCTGTCCAGCATGGTCTTCTGCCTAAAACTAGTAAGAGCAGAGGACAGATCTCTTGAGGAATAGACACTGAGTTTACAGAGAAGTCATTCCCCACATGGTATTTCAGTAGATCTTATCTGCAGGATAGCCTTCTATATAGAGGATTGCTGATACCTTCTCTAATGCCTAATGCGATGATGATAAACTTCATTACTCTGGTGATAGCTGGGAAATTTCGCAGCAGAAATGAAATGAATCCACCTAATTTCTTTGTTACTACACCAAAATCAGGCTATATAACACAGTATGAGTAATAAGTAACTTATCTGCTTTTTTAAAAATACTTTTTAGATGTTTCTCCTTTCATATAGTGATGATGTAAGATCATATTTAATCATGCAGGGTTCTATTAATTTTATATCTTTAATCTAGCCAAGAAAATATGGCTGAGAATATAAATTAATGAGAATTTATCTTAGTTTAGTGACATTTAAATGAGAAAAATGCCATTTATAGATCAAGCTACCTTCCTATTGGGATTATATAAGGACACAGGACCTTCTATGTTGGTGACATTTCTCTGTTGACTGGCTTTACTTAGTGATACCAGAATACAATAGTAGACTCAAGAGACTAGGTAACACAAACCAAATATTTTAAGAATTATTTGATAAGAATGTTCTATGCAGAAGAAATATCTGTAAGACTACTTTTGTTTTGGATTCTTTTATGTCTAAATTAATTTCCTGTGAGAACTGTGTGGAGTAAAATCTTAGTGAGGATGAGAAGACTTAGACACTAGAGAAGCTAGACATATGAAGAAGGCAAGATACCAGCTTAGAGAAAGGACTAGAGAAGATGCTTAAAATAACTTATCACTGATACTGGGAAGCTCATTTTCTGGTGAGGTGATTTGAAAACAAGGCTAGGTTAGGCCATATGAAAATTCTGAAACAGACTTGTTTGAAAGGAAAAGAACCAGTGGTGGTCCCTGGGGAGCATTTACATCAGATAAACATGACTCCTGGAGGATGGAGAGCTCATTATGCAGACGGTCCACCAGTAGAGCTGAGCAGCAGCCGACACAAGGCGCTGAACTGAAACAACCTTAAATAACTATGAGGGAATGTTCTGTTTAGGTAAAATTATCCGAAATGTTCTGAGTGTATTGTTCAACGCGGCATTAAGTCACACAAAAAACTTTACCATCCTGTGTGCTTTATAATCAGTTTCGTTAGCTATCCTTTTCTCAGCCCGCCTGAAGGCTATACTGTGCAAATCATTCCGTTATCCCATTGAAAGTGCATTAAGTCTTTCAAGTTTAATGCTCTAGGGAGGCACTGGGTCTCTCAGAGCGGTAATTTACTAAATAGTCATGTGGGGTGCTATCTCCAGGAGCACCAGGGAAGTGAACTGGAGCAAAGAATTAAGTGACTGCACTAAATTCAAAAGGCTTATTACACAACTGTGGGTTTTGAAGCGATAAACAGGGTAAACACAGGGCAAGGACACAGCATAAAAGGAAAAGTGGGTTTCCCCTCCATAATACCGTATTTCCAACTGACCAGGAAAAAGGGAAGTAACATCTAAAAAGCAAGCAGTTTTGCTAATTAGATCAACATGATCTCTGATGTCTTCTCCCAAAGGACCCAATATTTTGGGATGTTTAAATCTACTTATGCCTTCTTGAAAAGAACTACATGGAATGTGGACATTCTGTGGTAGATATATCTTGTTCTAAAATTTTTAAAAAAAAAATATAGGAAAAAGGACTTCTGTCATACTAACTCAACAACTTACCTTCAAATAAGAGGGCTCTACTTTGCATGCATTCAAGCTGTCCTGTCTAACAAAATGATCCATGCCTGATAACCTTAAAAATGACTGGAAGAAGTCAACTCAATTGCCTGCCTCCCCATTCACCAACAAGATCTTATAGAAAGAAGTTGTAATCTTTTCCAAAGCATCCATTAGGATGACCACATTTAAAGTAGTAAGTGGTTTAATGGCATGTCCAGTGCTAGACATAATGTTCTAATCACAAAAGCATAGATACAATCTAGGAGCTGATTAGTTTTAAAAGATGTGTCCAGCAGACGTGTAGATACTAAGAAATGTCTAAAAAAATCAGCTAGAAAGGACATAATACAACATATTTATCACTATGAAAATATAAGTGAAAAATCTTTTTTTTTTGAGACAGGGTTTCTCTGTGTAGCCCTGGATGTCCTGGAACTCACTCTGTAGACCAGGCTGGCCTTGAACTCAGAAATCTGCCTGCCTCTGCCTCTGCCTCTGCATCCCAAGTGCTGGGATTAAAGGCATGCGCCACCACCACCCGTTTTTTTTTAAATAATTTTATTAAACAAATATTACTAGATAAATGAGAATAAAACTATAGTGTTGACACATGGACATATTGTAAAACAAAAATTTGCAGCAATTTAAAATAGCCAAGAAAATATTTCAACTAAATTAATTCAAGGTACTAAGCTTAAGAAATTTTAGATTTGTTGAGAAGTATCCTGATAAAGGAGAATTTCCATAATGCATAGTATTTTTTTGTTTGCTTGCTTTTTAATTATTCCTCGAGCCTTTTGGGGTATTATTGTTCATATGTACATCAGTTTCTTCTTATGTCTACAAAATATTCTCTTGGTATCATCTATCACTTCTGTCTCTTACAGTATTTCTCCATTGTCCATGTTGTCCTGAGACCTAAGGGGGAGGGTTTTGATGGCATCCCATTAAGACTGAGTGTTCCAAGGTCTCGCATTCTCTGCCATGTAGAAGTTTTGGGTTGTTGTGTTAATTCCCATCTATTACAAGAAGGACTTTCTCTGATGAGAAATGAGTGGGGAACTAACATATAAATATAGCAGGATGTCAGTAGGAGTCATTTTATTGCTGTATACCGTTAGCAAATAACAAGAGTAGGTTCTATCCTAGGCCCATGACCTATCTAGTTTCAGTCTCTTGACCACTTCAACAGTGTCAGTCATTGGTTCCATCTCAGGGAATAGACACTAAATTCAAGCAGAAAGTGGTTGGTTACTCCAATAATATTCATACCACTATTGCATCAACATGCCTTGAAGACAGGCCACTGTTGTAGGCCCTTGAAAAGTCCAAACATACAATGTACCTTGATATGCACCTACCCCTCCCTCTCTACAAACTACCTCAAGACTCCTTCCCAACACACCTCTCTCCAAACTCCATGTCATCTCTTTATCAATAGCAACTGAGTTCAATCAGTGCTGTTCAATGATGGATGTGGCATCAAACACTAAGGTATAGGCAACCCATCAGTGGCCCACCATCAAATTAAACCAATTATCCATCTCTAAGAATCATTCAACAACTACTACTAACTATGCTGTAGGGACTTAATAACCTCTGTCACATCTGCATTACACACTCAGCATCCCTGAGTTCTTACATTCTTTCCACTCTCTCTTCTACAAAAGTCCCTGTGCCCCAGGAGGGTAGGGCTGATATAGGTGGCATAGCTATGTCTAACTCACAGTTGCTTATTCTTAGAACAATAAACAATTAGGAGTTTCTACACTAACAACAGGAACATGTATAGCCCAGGAAGAATTCAAACTCAGCATGCAGTTAAAAGTACATTGGAAGTACCCGTCCTCCTGCTTCTACATTCCAAATGCTAGGATTATAGACATGCACTATCATAGCAGCTTTATGGGATGCTGAGTAGGACAAACTAAGGAGTTTATACACTACATAAGCACTCCACTAGCTGATCTGTGTTCTTGGATTCATAGCCCGAACTATAGACTCCTTTACTAAAATGAGGAAAAATGCTAGTAACAAAGTTCAATACTGAATTGGCAGCAGAATTCATGTGTCACCTGGCCATCCCCCTCTAGGGACACAGCATTTGCCAAGATGCTTATCTGCTTTGAAGAACAAATAATATTAAATCTCACTTTTCATTCTCTTCCTCCAATAATGTTGTTTTTATCAAACAATGCCAATTGCTAATTCTGTTCAAAACTGTTGTTAAAGAAACCTGCTATCTAGCTTTTGAATGGAATTATAAGTACATCTGCGTGACAAATACATATTTATCTGTAGTACACCAAAAAACTATATCCTATTTATACTTTCAGAACATTTGGATCAGGAATACTCTGCTTATAGAGAAAGGATTAATTATGTGGTTTTTTGTCAGTCATTAATATAGAAAAAAGACAGATTTGAAACATGATATTATTAGTGTCTTCTGTTTCATGTGAGTTTCATACATGCAGAAAAATACATTTTAATAAATAATTTTCACAAATTAATGCAATGAAGAATTTTTATCTTTTACCTTTGTTATTTTATGCATGGCATTATATCTTATATGAAGCCAAAATGATCAAAATGAATAATTTTTTACTGTACAGATAGTTTCCTAACAAATAATTCTGATTGTTAGTACCCTAAAATGAAATGAATCAAATCATAGGAATGATACTAAAATCAAAGTCCATTTGAAAGGGGAAGACAGATTTTATGTTGAAATCTAAGTATAATTTTTTTCATTTTTATTGGTTATTTTATTTATTTATATTTCAAATATTATGCCCCTTTCTAATTTCCCCTCCACAAGGCCCCTATCTCCTCCTTCCTCTCCCCTGCTTCTATGAGGGTGCTAACTCACCTGCCCACCCACTTCTACCTCAGCACCCTAGAGTTCTCCTATCGTTGGTCATCAAGCCTCCACAGGACCTAGTGTCTGCCCTCCTAGTGATGCCAGATAAGGCAATCCTCTGCTACATATCCAGCTGGAGCTATGAGTACCCCCCCTGTACTTTTTGATTGGTAGATTAGTCCTTGGGAGCTCTGGGGAGTCTGGTTGGTTGATATTGTTGTTTTTCCTATGCGGTTGCAAATCCCTTCAACTCCTACAGTCCTTGCCCTATATTCTCCATTGGGGTCCCCATGCTCAGTACAGTGTTTGCCTGTATACATCCACATCTGTATTGGTCTGGCTCTGGCAGAGCTTCTCACGGGACATATATACCAGGAAACCCAAGATATCAAAAAACATTCTCAACAATAAAAGAACTTCTGGGGGAAGTCACCATTCCTGATGTCAAGCTATACTATAGAGCAGTAGTGATAAGAACCACAGGGTATTGGTATAGAAACAGACATGTAGATCAGAATTGAAGACCCAGAAACAAACCCATACACCTATGGTCACTTGAACTTTGACAAAGGAGCCAAAAGAAAGCATTTTCAACAAATAGTGCTGGTTCAACTGGTGGTCAGCATGTACAAGAATGCAAATCAATCCATTCTTATCTCCTTAGACAAAGCTCAAGTTCAAGTGGATCAAGGACCCCCACATAAAACCAGATACACTAAAACTAACAGAAGAGAAAGTGGGGAAGAGCCTCAAACACATGAGCCCAGGAGATAATTTTCTGATCAGACCATGAATGGCTTATACTCTAAGATCAAGAATCAACAAATGGGACCTTATAAAATTGGAAAGCTTCTGTAAGGCAAAGGACACTGTCAATAGGACAAAATGCTAACCGACAGACTGAGAAAAAATCTTTACCAAACCTACTTCTGATAGAGGGCTAATATACAATTTACACAAAGAACTCAAAAAGTTAAACTCCAAAGAATCAAATAGCCTTATTTTAAAAATTGGGTACAGAGCTAAACAAAGATTTTCCAACTGAGGAACATCAAATTGCCGAGAAGCACCTAAAGAAATGTTCAACATCCGTAGTTATCAGGGAAACGCAAATCAAAACAATGCTGAGACTCCACCTCATACCAGTCAGAATGGCTAAGATCAAAAACTCAGGTCACAGCAGATGCTGGTGAGGATGTGGAGAAAGAGGAACACTCCTTTATTGCTGATGGAATTGCGAGCTGGTACAACCACTATGGAAATCTAAGTATAATTTAAGAAAGGGTAGTGTCTTCATTACACATCTCTGTCCTCTTGGGCAAGATGACATGTGGTATTATGAGTTATGGTGTCTTTAACAAGGTTGGGCTCCAAGAACTGTGTATGACACTTTGTTGAAGATCCCACAACTGGATTCACTTATACATACAGTTTTAGTATTTTTACATAGTCCTTCAATTCTTCCACAGACCATGGAACCCTATAATATTATCAATAGCTAAACACCACATTGAGTAGAACAAGAAAGCAACAAGTGTTGCCTCTTCTACTGGATATGAAGCTTCTTATAAGCTATACTCTGGGATGGAGAATCTTATATTTCTCAAACTGACTCCAATGCCAGGACTACATTTCTAAGGATTAGAGTAGATTATATTGTAACCAGTAAGAATGGCAATAGAGTTGGTACAAATAAGTTCCCAGTGTAAGTTCATTTCAGGAGAAAGTGACAAAAAAAAAAAGAGTTTCATTCTCAAATGATCTTACTCATTAGTAAGCATGAATGTGAATGGCATCAATTTGAGGCACCAGGGATTTAACATACAGCCAATAATTTCAGACATTGTGTTTTTATATGTTAAAAAAAGAAATCAAGTGAGGAAACCATATCCTCACCTATATCATCATCAGTAAAGCATTTGTATACCAGAGTCATGCATTGAACAGTCTATTAGCTTATGATAGCAGCCAAGTGTAGGTAGCACAATGAGTCTGGGGGAAAAATGTGTTAGAAGTGCATCAGCTTTCAACCTGTGACATTAGCCTGATTTTTATCTGCCTCATTTTTCCAGTATGCGGGATGAAGATGATAATATCAATGAGTTAACTCATGCAATGATCTAGAAGATGGACTGATGGGAACAAAGACCATTTTCCCTTCCACAGTAAGCAATGTGAAGTTTTTGCTTTTTTTTCCCCTCATGACAGGAAAAGAAGATTCAAAGAACTGTTGCAAGAACGCTGTAGCTGTCTTCAGACACCAGAAGAGGGCATCAGATATCTTTATGGATGGTTGTGAGCCACCATGTGGGTGCTGGGATTCCAACTCATGACCTTCAGAAGAGCAGTTGGTGCTCTTACCAAGCACAGACAGTGACATCAGCCTGACTGTATTCAAATATTGGCTTCTGATTTACTAATGATGTAGATGTACCTGGGGAATGTTGATGAATGTCTCTCTGCCTCAATGCATGTAGCTGCAACGTTTAGAAATAATAGTATAATAGGGATTAGAGGAAAGTCAAGGGGTTGCAGAGATGAAGCACTCTAAAGAGTGCCTAGCAAATACATAGTGTTATGCAAATCTCTGAAATCATGAGATGTGTTGTGGACAATTCTAAAACTATCTTGAGCATATCGTACACCAATGTTTCATTAATGTAAGGGTTTGTAATACATAGAATAAAACAAAAATTCAAATATGGAGGTCTGTGTTCCTTGTCTTATACACATAACACAAGCCTGTTATAGAAAGAAAGTTAACCCCTGTAGCAGCAAAGGCGTATGTTGTTCAAGATACTGAACACTTAGAGGTTAAACAAATAATTTTGATTTGATGCAAAGTTAGTACGGGAGAGAAATATGAGCAAGGCAACTGGTTTCATGGATGGGAAGGACTGTATCTTCACACTGGTAGGTTTATTTGGTTCGTTTTTGTTTTGAGTGGTGTTTAGTTTGGTTAGTTGGTTTTGAGGATAGTGATCAAAGCCATACTTACTTAAAGGTATGACATAGGAAGTTTGGATTGATGTCAATATTCTTTTGGTCCTTTTGTAATCCAGCTGTTTATATAATGCCATTGGAGAACTGGGTAGCTATGAACTGGGCTTCCTGTGTGCTGTTTCTCATAAAATTCAGGCAGAAATATATTATCCAGTTATATTTCTTAAATAATTCATGGAGTTTGACCCAAAGATGGAGTTTGACATGCCCTGACTACCCCCATCAAGTACTTAGAGATGATATGAAGCCAGAATGCAGACATAAATCACACACACACACACACACACACACACACACACACACACACACAGTCAGTAGTTTAAAGAGAAAGGATCATTGTATTAGTAGCAATTTTAGTTTAGTTTTTCGGAAAGCACCAGGTCGGTAAACTCACATAAAAGGCGAAATCATTTGAAATATAAATAAAAAATATACGAATTTATAAAAGTGTTATTATTCCAGGAGAAATGGCAGACAGAATTGAATATGTAAGAAAGGTATAGATGTCATATAAAGCAGCTTGAAGCTTTGTCAGGGAGCAAAAGGAGAGTGGAGGAACATGAGGAAATGCCCACCATGCAGTTCCCACCTCAAGGAAAGAGAGATGCAGGGCAGCTAAGTTTAGGGTTGGTTGATAGGAATGATTTTAGCAAATCCTAAATGAGTTACAGGAGTCACTCATTGCCTAATATCTGGTCTTACAGTAATTATGGCAGATGGTTACTAACATGAGGGGAAGACAGAAAAGGAAGGGAATGGTGTGTGGGCTCTGAGTTAGTCGGTATTTCAAAAGGTCACAAGCAGAAAGAGAAATCTAAGGGAAGAGAGGGAGACATGGCAAGGTGACTCGGGCATGGCATCACACTGTACAAAGAAAGAGATGTCTGTCGACTCAACATGTGCAGTGGCACAAAATCAGTGCATACAATAAACAAGCATGAATCATGGCTCATACAGTGCTTGAGTACGACTTGCATGCTCTCATGGAAATATGAGTAATGCAGACAGCCAACATGTGACAAATGCAATACAAAATTTGTTCCTTAAAACAAATTGGCCATTTATGTATTTCAAGTGGACATCAAATACTTTCCAAGGCAAATTTAAGTACTTTTAAATAGTAATTATATAACATTTGACTGGTTACATTCATTTTTATAAATTTTTCACCATACTTAGCTTTATGGAATAAAAACATGGGATATATTTTCACAAAGTCACATATAAATCAGTGTTGTATTCTTTTAAATATCTGAATTACAGTAAAATTGCATAAACTATATTAAGCAATTTAATGATTCTATAATAATAAGGAGAAATATTAAATGATATGAGTGTAGAATGCCCAGGCATGTAATAGCCTGAGCTACATAATCCATTAACTTCTCCTTTTCACCCCACACCTTCCCACACACATGTCCTCCATAACGCTGTTTCCTGAACTCTTCGGAGGTGTTTGCGTTTCTAAATCATCAGAGATTGCTGAGACTATAGAACAGTGGTTCTCAGTTTGTGGGCTGCAATTGCTTTGATGGTCCCTTCACAGGGGTTGCCTAACATCATCAGAAAACACAAATATTTATTACCATTTGTAAGAGCAGCAAAATTGCAGTTATGAAGTAGCAACAATAGCTATTTTATTTTTGGGGGTTACCACAACATGAGGAACTGTATTACAGGGCTGCAGCATTAGGAAGGTTGAGAAGCACTAATGTGGAGCCAGTCAAAATCCCTGTGCTCTCAGAAATACGTTCCTTCCCCTAAGATGGTAGCAAGCAAATTTGTACTTGGTCTTTTTAGTATGGAGAAAAATGTACTTACTTCACATAGTCCTATAGAACCCTGATTCTGAATGTTCCATTGCTATCTCTAGGGTCCTAAAAGACTTCTGAATTTCTTGGTCTACTTTGTCCATGAGGCAAACACATTATTAGAACCCAAGAAACAGAGGTGGAAATATATATAATTTTAATATTTTAGTATCAGGCAATTTTTGATGTTATCCTTTAGGTAGGTGATTATCCTACCTCTTGATTTTGCTACATTTATGTAAACTCTTCTAATAAGTATTTAAAATATATCAACACCTTACACACAAACCTTAACTTATGATGACAAATTTCATAGGCAGAAATAAAAACACTGATACCCATAGTATAGAGGTTTTGCAAAAACAAAATGACACAAAACTAAATAGTGTATGTGAGGGACATAAGCTTTTTAAGTTTTATTATTATGGATGTGGCATGGCATGCTTCACAGGGTAACTAGATACATGTTTATGCTTCAAATGTAGTTTGACATTCATGATATAAAATAGCAACAAGGTAGGAAAAACTAAAAAACAGCATGGAAATGGTCACGTGGTTTACTAAAAGTTTCTACTACTTTCTAGAAAAAGAAATGAAGCTCAGCAAGAGAAGTCATTTGCACAGATAAGTCAGACATGTTTCTTGAAGAAAACAAATAAAAATTTTCTCATAGTCCCTTGTATTTCTATAAACATACTATCTGATATTAAACAATTGTTTTCTCTCCTCAGAACTGCAATGCTCATTTCAACAAACTAACCTACTCTCTTTGCAAAACCCTGATTCAAGATGGAAAATTGGCGTTAAGATCCTACCCAATAAAGCCCATTTTCTAGCTCTTCCAAATGTCATCAGAAACAGCTAAATAGCAAAAAGGAAAAAAAATTGGTAGTTAGCTTGATAGAAATGATATTTAACAATATACACATTTATTAAAAGATCAAGATATAGTCTAAAACATGCTCAATATTTACATATGACAATATCTCAATAAAACTTTAAAAACATAAAGACATACAATCATCATTTAGCAGTCACCATTGTAATAATGACAGCATCCAGCATCGTGTAGTGAGGTCAAATCTATCAATAGATGATAAAATTGGTGAGCAAAAGTTTACTAAAGGCCAGGCATGATGGTGCATTCCCATAATGCTAATCAATATTTATTGGCTGGGCAGGATAATGTCAAGTTCATAAGCCAAGACGGTCTCAATAACAAGATACACAGAAAAATCACATCTGCTAGAGAGTATTTTCATAGTGTCAGAATATGTTAATAACAATAAGCAGTAATGCTAATTGACATGTGACTATGCCTTTGCTAATAAACACAAGACACTGATAACTAACAATGGAAACTGTTAAACACTGGAGATACCATCTAAGTCACCTGTTGATATTTTACATATATAAAAGCATTGTGTTATCTCTTGGATGTGGAGCTTAATACATTGTTACTATTTTGAGAAATGTGACATGTAGCACAAATTGCTATGTGACGAAGGATGAGCCTGTAGCTTTGATCCTCCTGCCTCTGCTTTCAGCTTGCTTTGATTGCAGGCTTCTGTTACTATGTTCCATTTTTATAAGATGCTGGGAACTGACCCCACGCTTCATAAATGCTAGGTAAGTGCATGAATAATGACAAAGCAACATCCGAACACAGGTGAGGGACCATCTGCACTCTGACCTGATCTACCATTGACGGAACAGCTGTGGAAGTAAAAACTGTTCCACAGTGAAAGAACAAGACAACTTAAGACAATGGGCAATCAATCTGAACCAGCCCAAACCCATTTGTGATGTCATTAGCATCACCAGTGGAGGTCTACAGATTTTTGTGGCATAAATACATATCCATGTATAAATATTCTATTTTTCTGACTGTAAGATTGAACTGGATATATCACGGAAAGTGCTCTTGATGTAGTCATGAGATGTATCACATATCAATGTTACTCCCAGATGGGTATTATGGTTGGAATACGGAATATATCACCAACAATCTCATGGGTTTAGATACTTGGTCCACACATGATGGCAGTTTTGGGGTAGGTGATAGCACCTTTGGGAGAATGGTCAGTTAGCAGAAATGATTCTCTTGAAGGGTAAGGAAGAGCTTGAGGATGATACCTGATTCTGGTGTCACTCCAGGTGCTGTGCTTCCCAATCTAAGACATGGGAAGATGCTGTGTGAAATTTACTCACTAAGGATAAAGCCCTGCCAGCTGCTATGCCTCCCTTGCTGTGATGGACAATATCACTGAAGCTGTGACAAACCTGCCTTCAAGTTGTTTTTTTCAGAAATTTGAGGACAATGGTGAGAAAAATAATGAATGCAGATGATTTGAAAAATGTTAAAAATTGATAAAAGATATGAAGAGCCCCTTACACAACTTACTGATCATAGGAGGGCTAATATCCAATATATATAAAGAATTCAAGAAGTTAGACTCCAGAAAACCAAACAACCCTATTAAAAAATGGGGTACAGAGTTAAACAAAGAATTCTCACCTGAAGAACTTCGGATGGCGGAGAAGCATCTTAAAAAATGCTCAACTTCATTAGTCATTAGAGAAATGCAAATCACCCTGAGATTTCACCTTATACCAGTCAGAATGGCTAAGATTAAAAATTCAGGAGATAGCAGGTGTTGGAGAGGGTGTGGAGAAAGAGGAACACTCCTCCACTGCTGGTGGGGTTGCAAATTGGTACAACCACTCTGGAAATCAGTCTGGCGGTTCCTCCGAAAACTGGGCACCTCACTTCCAGAAGATCCTGCTATACCACTCCTGGGCATATACCCAGAGGATTCCCCACCATGTAATAAGGATACATGCTCTACTATGTTCATAGCAGCCCTATTATAATTGCCAGATGCTGGAAAGAACCCAGGTATCCCTCAACAGAAGAGTGGATGCAAAAAATGTGGTATATATACACAATGGAGTACTATTCAGCCATTAGAAACAACGAATTCATGAAATTCTTAGGCAAATGGATGGAGCTAGAGAACATCATACTAAGTGAGGTAACCCAGACTCAAAAGGTGAATCATGGTATGCACTCACTAATAAGTGGATATTAACCTAGAAACCTGGAATACCCAAAACATAATCTACACATCAAATGAGGTACAAGAAGAAAGGAAGAGCGGCCCCGTGTTCTGGAAAGACTCAATGAAGCAGTATTCAGTAAAACCAGAACGTGGAAGTGGGAAGGGGTGGGTGGGAGGACAGGGGGAGAGAAGAGGGCTTACGGGACTTTCTGGGAGTGGGGGGGCTAGGAAAGGGGAAATCATTTGAAATGTAAATAAATTATATCGAATAAAAAAAAAGTTAAAAGGGGGCTGATGATTAACTGACACAGCCAAAAACTTTCTTCTAAATATCTATGCTGTCTTACTTAGGCTTTCCATCACTGTAAATCGACACCATGACCTAGACAACTCTTATAAAGAACAACATCGGGGACCCTGCACTGAGTCCAGTTGGCTGCGAGCCTCCACCTCTGTATTTGTCAGTTTCTGAAAGAGCCTCTCCAGGAGACAACCATATCAGGCTCCTGTCAGCAACCACTTTCCAGCATCCACAACAGCATCTGGGTTTGGCAAGTCTATATGGGATGTATCCACAGGTGGTGCAGTCTCTGGATGGCCTTTCCTTCAGACTCTACTCCACACTTTGTTTCCATATTCCCTCCCGTGAGTATTTTGTTCCCCCTTCTAAGAAGCACTGAAGCATCCACACTTTGGTCTTCCTTCTTCTTGACCTTCATATGGTTTATGAATTATATCTTGGGTATTCCAAGCTTTTAAGCTAATATCCACTTATCAGCGAGTGCATACCATGTGTGTTCTTTTGTGACTTGGAGAAGCTAAGGAAGTTTGCAGTCCCATAGGGGGAACAACAGTGTCAAATGGCCAGACACCCTGGAACTCCTGGGGACTGGACCACCAATCAAAGAGTACACATGGAGGGACCCATGGCTCCAGCCTCATATGTGTCAGAGGATGGTCTTGTTGGACATCAGTGGAAGAAGCCGCCTTTGGTCCTATGAGCATTAGATGACCCAGTGTAGGGGAATGCCAGGGCAAGAAGGTGAGAGTGGATGGGTGAGAAAGCAACCTCATAGAGGCAGGGGAAGGGACGTATAGGATCGGAGGTTTCTGGAGGGGAGACATGAACATTAGAAATGTAAATAAGGAAAATATCCAATAAAAGAAAATAATAATAAAAAATAAAGGACAACATTTAATTGGGGCTGCTTTACAGGTTCAGAGGTTTAGTCTATTATCATCATGTCAGAACCATGACAGTGTACAGGTAGACATGGTACTGGAGAAGCAGCTGAGAGAGTTCTACATCCAGATCTGCAGTTAGCAGGAAGACATGTGGCACACAATCTCTACCAATGCCACACTTACCCCAACAAGGGCTCGCTTAATACTGCTACTTCCTGTAAACCTATGGAGGGCATTTTCTTTCAGATCACTACCTTTGTTTACATGCATCAGCAAAAACTATTCCCAGCCCTAATCAGAGAAGTTTCTGACAACAGATGGTGGTGAATACAATTCTATATGGCCAAGATGCAAAGAATAAGCTAAGGTTGTATTCATAGAATAAGCTAAGGTTGTATTCATAGAATAAGCTAAGATAGAATGCGTAGAATACTATAATGTTGTAGACTCAGCCCTAAAGAAGACGTTTAAACCACTCTCTCTACATCCCAGAGAACAATGAGGAAGAAAGAAGGGGCAGGAACATATAACAATGATAGGATGGGGTTGTAAAATGCTATTCTTTAAACTCATACAACTAGTACAATCATAAACTCACAACAGTTATGGGTACCTGCACTGGGCCCACACAAGACTGGTCCCACCAATAGTAATAATTGACATAATGGAAACGCCTCTTTAATCCTGGTCTATTGGCTATTGACGGGTTTTAGGAAAGGGGGAACGCCTTTCTTTTGTGGTGTGCCCTTCAGGTCAGCCACCAGGCTCGGATGGAAAGCCCAGAGCCATGCTCACAGAGGGCTCACGTTTATGGTTCACAGAACAAATGAGTAGGCATAGGAAAAAGGAGGAGGGTTAAAAAGGAGGTGGAAGAGTGAAAGGTTTTATAGGAATTCATGGGACTGAGTAAGTCCTAGGGAATCACAGTGGGGCACTAGTCATCTTCACTCATATACTAACACACACACACAGATCCTGAAAGGTGACAATTTCTTTCTTGAAGAATGGTGAAAAGAGCAGCCTTAGGGGAACCATCAAGAATTCCAAGGGAATAAAAGCCACCTTGTAAAAAAAAAAAATATATATATATATATACACATACATATATATATATATATACACATACATATATATATGTATATACTTAGAATGCTTCCTATTTTTCTTTGAATGTGATTTTAAAAAGTTTTATTAACTCGAATTATGTTTGTCTCTCTTTTACTAGATATTCTCTTTATTTACATATCAAATGTTTTTTCCTTTCCTCACTTCCCCTCTCAAAACCCCCTATCCCATTCCCCCTCCCCTGGTCACTAACCCACCCACTTCTGCTTCCCTGTCCTGGAATCCCCCTATACTGGGGCATCAAGCCTTCACAGGACCAAGGGCCTCTCCTCACATTGATGGCCCAGCAGCCCCATAGGAAGAACAACAATATAAACCAACCAATACCCCCCAGAGCTCCCAGGGACTAAACCACCAACCAAAGAGTGATTGACCATTCTCAATAAGGACAGAGCTATCTCCCCTGGAAACTTTATAGACAGTGGAGCATTCCTGCTAATCCTTATCATTTGCTGCAGGTACTCTTTTAAATGGATAGGTTCCACACGCAGATCCAAGTCCCAACCTGAAGGCATGATGTTCAGTTCTTTATCAATAATTAGGACCTCCCCATATTCCTATGAGAATTCTTCAGGCTCACGCTTTCTTTTTTGTATGCTTATAAAGGAATCTACATTCCAGGTGTGAATCGGCATACCAAGAGATTGAATTTGTGGCTGACCATGGCTTATACTTCCAAGCTCAGATATCTGTTCACTTATTGATACGTTCAGAGGACAGGTCAGTATCATGGCTTTAAGTTTTATGGTAGCTATAAAGCCACTAGGTCGTGTTAGAAAGTCTGTATTATGTGTTTCTTGGCATAGAGATGACATCTGACCTAGTTCTGTGGTTTGTGAAACTGTGTAAGAATTTAAAACTGAGCTGATTATGGGAATGAGTACCTGTACCAGCTCTCTGGTAACAAAGACATGCAGATCTTTGTGCATTCAAAGCCAGGCTTGGTTTCAGAGTAAGTCCCAGTCCAGCCAAGGCTACATAGTGAGATCCTGGCTCAAAAAAAAATTAAGCCCATCATCTCTTTATATTACAAGCCATCTCAGCAAACATGTGACTCTTAAGAACTTTAAAATACAACTTATGCAACAGAAATAGCTCAAACTCACTTTGAGAAAGATAATCAGCCAGACTAAACCGGTTCAAGAAGGAGGACATCTCCAAACTCAGAGAGTGGTCTGCAGACAAAGACCCTCAAATCAGGTGCTCATTTGACTGCATCTGCCTCATGGCACTGGCCTGCTCCTGATGTCCATCTTATTAGAGTGTTGACAGAATCAAGTTCCTGAGCAGCAGAGGTGTCTGAGCTGCATCTTTCGTGTGAATTGAACCGAAAGGGAAAGAATGACCCCAGGGGAAGGTAATCTACTAGGGTAATATGAGAGCTCTGGATATGACAGCCAGTGTTTGACAGGCTGGTAATTTCCTGTGCAGAGGAGAGCAGGAAGAGGAAGCACAGGACTATTAGTGTCTGAGCTCATTATCACGAGTAATAAAGTGATGTAGAACCACACAGAACACCAAGGAAGAGATAATTAAAGCAAGCAGAAACAGAAAAGAAGGTATGCAGAGACTCCTAGTGAACAGACAGGTAGACCCTCCTCTGCCAGCTTTTAACAAATGCTCCAGTAGAACTTTCAGTTGCTTGTTTTTTCTTGGTATAGAGAGCTCTAATTCCTGTTGGAATTTAACTCAAGTTAAGCATAACCTTAAGTTGTGCTTCTGTACTTGAGGCCCTCTTTGTATATTCAGACTGTAGCAAATGAAAACAACAACAACAACAACCCTATGATATATGATAAATACCGTTACCTTTGAGCATAGATGCCCAAAGACGTAATTTCAAAGCTGTGTGAAGGAGACAGTACGAAGACTCCCTTGGAATCCTTCCTCAAATCAGAAGTCCAGTGTGAAGACTAATTTCAGTTGGCAGTCTGACTGCATCTGGAATCAACTAAAACTCCAGGAGCTGGGCCTGCCTGTTAGGGGCTTTCTTAATTGGATTACTAGTGGGAGGAAGAGTCACCCTAAATCTGGACCAACACTGCTAATGGCATCTCAGGTAAAGGACTTGAAAGAAGTACATTTTTGCATCCTTGCCTTCCAGCCCATATACTCACTGACAAGGTGATGGTACAGGTGATATACTGCTGATGAGGTATCTGTCACCGGTGCAAGAGTCTATTTCTTCAGGATATCCAAGTATACCAGCAGGTCTCCAGGAGTCTTCTGGAAAACCAGTGTCATATTGCGACTACTAAGTCATCCAGCATCAGGGAAAGAACTACTAGATCCTTGGCATGAGATGACCACTGTTGAGCTATCCAGGATTACTGCGTATAAACTAGTTGAATAAATACCCCATAAATGTACGTGTGGAGAAAGTGTTCCCTCCCCCCTCTGTGTCTGTGTGTGTGTGTGTGTGCGTATGTGCATGTTTATGCATAAATTCATTGTACCAGTTCATTCCTTAAGAAAAATCCTTATTAATGCATCCTTGAAAATGAAGTGAGATATCCATGCAATAAAGCAATATGTAAATTGCTTGTGGTTTCAAATAGATTGACTTGATGTACTCTGACAACAAAATTCTCCTTAATTCTACTTAAGGAGATAGAAAGATATGAAACTATGCAGAACCTTGTCTTCCTCTGAAAAAAGAGCCATGTCGTACATAAACTGATAGATGTGTAGAATTTCCATCCCTTGTAGGATGAGAAATGTACTCATTTGGGAAGGCTGACCTAGAGTGAATGAGGTCGTGGCTTTCAATGCATATTCGTGTATGTACGAATATGAAAATTGAGCAAGCAATATCCAGACAGTATAGCAGGGAAAGAGAGACAAACTGCATTCTCCATCACTTCAAAGGAAACTCATTTGGAGTGAGGAATAATTCCATGAGACTCAGCTTTCAAGGACTAAAAGTAAATCTCAGAGTCTCTCTTTAACAGTAGGCCAGTAAGGAGAGAGTTAGCGTTAGGTGATACTGTTTCTAGATGATATGAACGTCTATTAAATCCTTCTTGCACTCTCTAATTATTTTAATTATTTAGTCTCCCCTTTTCTACAATCTTTGTCTATAGTTATGTCATCAGCAAAAGCAAGAACACTACATTTATTGCTATTTGCTATAGACCTCCCTGCTGCTGAAACCTTCCATCATGACTAATGACATCAACCCTTCTCTGAAATACAGCTCATGCCTTAACAGCTGTCTAATCTTGAATAGAGATGGTCGACTCTGTTTACCTCCTGAAGACTTAGAATTCCTTTCCCTAAAATAAAGGTATTCAATTTGACATCCATTAGCCCTAGAATTACAGGCTCTTCCATTTTACAACTTCCATTTTCTCTCCCTACTCAATGTATGAAAATATAGTGGATATTCCCTAGCAAATATCATAAATTTGATATTAATGCACAAATACATATAAACAGAAAACCCTATGCAAAAAGAAAAGGAAAAATAATATCTCTATTACTTGATATATCAAAAATATGATTTCTTTGTTGTTCAATGAACACTTAAAATATTCATTAAATATAAAACAATAGTAGCTATAACACAGAGAAGGAATTTTACAGATATAACACACATAAAATTTTTGAGGCTATTTAATTTTTTAAAAAATAAAACAAAAACAAGAGTCAATTACGTTAACTTACAATGCTGGCCTATGTAGGCACAGGTTCAGGAACTACCAATATTGGTCTGTGTGTGCACAGGCTCACTAAATTCTTACACTGGTCTACGTGTGCACAGGTCCATATGTGGTATTCAACTTATTCAGAGATTTCACACTCCTATTCTTTAAAAACTTGCACTGGTATTTCTTTCTATTTCTAAGTCCAAGTAAGAAATATCTAGCATTTCAGCACCAAAAAAGCCAGTCTCAACTACAGAAGAAAATGATAAAAGTATTGATCTCTAAATAATAGTAATTTAATAGAGGAAGCTGATTTTTTTAAATGTCATTTCATAAGAGTGTTTTTGTCATAGAGAGATACTTCCTGAAATGGAGATTAGAGCTATTAAGTCTTCTGGGCTGATTCCAAATGTTGCCAATAGAAAAGTTCTTATTGTGCCAAAGAAAATTGCTATATACAAGATGAGAAGAGAAATCAAGATATGACCATATTGAAGAATATGTGCCTAAACAGGAGAGGGAGAATTACAACTGAAGTTTCAGAGTGATGACAATATCAATCATAATTTTTATGAATACATATGCATATGTAAGAGTTTGTATAAAATTAGATAAATATTGAAACAAAAGCATCCTATGATTCAGAGATGGCATCCACATCTGCAGTAACCACTCCATGCAGGAGGCTGATGGGCATATGTACTTAGAAAGCTTGCAACCTACACACTACAGCCACACCCGGTCTACAGTAAATAAAAATCAAAATAAATCAAACAACAAAAATGTGTCCATCCAAATGTGTCTATCTTCCTCCATACAATTTCCTAGATGAGGAAAACAGGACTTGTAAAGATTATACATGTGAAACTTGAATTTGTGGTAGAGATGGAGTACAGCTCTAACTTGATACCATATTCTTCGGAGCCATCCTATTGCATGTCAGGCATAAATGTGATTTTAAAGAAATAAATTCAGATCACTAAGATTCCAGCCCAAACATCTGTTGGGACATACAAAACAGCTAAAAGAAGTAAACTATAGAGCCAAGACGCCTCTTGAGGTTTGTCGAATTGCATCTTTGAATAAACAATTTCCTGCTTTTGACAGTCTGGTGTTCAATATAAAATAGAACACAAAATATTCAGTTATCTTATTTTGCATTTGCAACTCACTGAAGTGGCAATGTTTTAGTCTTCCATTTCCTTGTGAAGCAGATAACTAGATTTATCAATCAGCACTTTCAAACATTCTTTAAAAGTAAAACACTTCAATGAAGTACTGCTTGATGAAAAGAAGATTCACCACAAAAATAGTTGAAAACAAATAAACAACTAGAGGCCATTTTTAAATGTCTTATGATTTCTATAGCAAGTATGTCTGGAAAGTATCCTGCTTTTCTGTGTTTTTCTCTCCAAATAATTCTTTATAATGTTCCTGAGACTTATTTTGGTGAGTTCTTTAATAACTTTGTAATTTCCTTATTATCTTTTCAAAAATAATTTTATAATTCAGAAGATTATATGTATCTTGTAAGTATTATAAAATATAAGTTTATAAAACTCACTTGTTTCCTAAGGATTAAGGGAAGAATCATCATATAAAATTTACTTAGTCGATGTTAACTTTAGGCTACTTACTAACAGCATAATAATCTAGGAACTTAGAAAAATTTGTTTCTAGTCTTAAAGAAAAATTCTAGATTTTTTATATTTCTATATGCTATAAATTACTTATTTTTCTTTCCATTTCTTCAAACTATCCCCCCATTCCCACTTTCCTTTATCTAAGAGGTTTCATGAAATCAGAGGGGAGGTACTATTTTGTTATCTACTACTATGATAAATTCAATGACTGAGACCAACTTTGAGAGGATTTGGCTTACACATCTTGATCACAGTTCATCATTGAAAAAATAAAAGCAGGAAATGCAAGGTGGAAATTGAAATCGATGCCAGACAAGTATGGCTGTTTGCTGGCTTGATCCCCATGGTTTGCTCAGTCTGCCTTTTTATAAAACCCTGGACTGTTTACCCAAGGGTAGATGCAACCATAGAATGATAGGCCTTCCCGTATCAAACATTCACCAACAAAATATCCTCAGACTGACATACAGGTCAATCTGATGGAAGCATCTTCTCAATTGAATTCTCCCTTTCCATCATAATCCTAGTTTGTGTCAAGTTGACACAAAGCAAACAAGCAAACAAATACAAAAACCATAGGCAGAGATCATATTCAGTCACTCACAGAGAGTGATTTCTTTAGGTGTGAAGAGTCAAGTTTATCATGTATCACCAGCACAAAATCAAATTTCCTGCCTAGTGATACTCTTTCTCGGTGTTTTAATATCCCCACAATCTATCGATAGGCTTTACCTAAAGATGATAGTATGGTTTATTGGGGAAGCCAGAAGATATGCTAGAGATGGTGGTTACTCATAGCCAATCTATTAGGGATACAGTACAGACAAACCCAAAACATGAGGATGCTCCTAGCCCAACAGGAATTATCTCTTATATGCAGTAGTTCCTATGTTGGAATATTAAATACTAGGCGAATACCAAGCAAATAGCAAAATGAAGAAACCAAGTATATTTGCAACTAGGCCACCAGTCAGGTTTTGTATGCTGACTCATTCCTCCTATAGCACACATTTTTTTTTTTTGGTTTATTTTTTTTATTCGATATAATTTATTTACATTTCAAATGATTTCCCCTTTTCTAGCCCCCCCACTCCCCGAAAGTCCCGTAAGCCCCCTTCTCTTCCCCTGTCCTCCCACCCACCCCTTCCCACTTCCCCGTTCTGGTTTTGCTGAATACTGTTTCACTGAGTCTTTCCAGAACCAGGGGCCACTCCTCCTTTCTTCTTGTACCTCATTTGATGTGTGGATTATGTTTTGGGTATTCCAGTTTTCTAGGTTAATAACCACTTATTAGTGAGTGCATACCATGATTCACCTTTTGAGTCTGGGTTACCTCACTTAGTATGATGTTCTCTAGCTCCATCCATTTGCCTAAGAATTTCATGAATTCATTGTTTCTAATGGCTGAATAGTACTCCATTGTGTAGATATACCAAATTTTTTGCATCCACTCTTCTGTTGAGGGATACCTGGGTTCTTTATAGCACACATTTATAATCCCAGTGCTGTGGAGACAAAACCAGGTAGATCCCTGGAGCTTACTGACCATCCAAGCCGTCCTTCTTCTCAAGCTTCAAGGAAGTAAGAGACTCTGACTCTACAAAAATTACAGATAATGCCTGTCTTGGTTAGGGTTTTACTACTGTGAACAGACACCATGACCAAGACAACTCTTATGAAGAAAACATTAAATTGGTGTTGGCTTACAGGTTCAGAAATTCAGTCAGTTCTCATCAAGGCAGGATCATGGCAGCTCCCAGGCAGGCCTGATGTAGGAGCAGATGAAAGTTTAACATCTTGTTCAAAAGGCAAACAGAAGACTAGAATCCAGTCAGCTAGGACAAGGATCTTAAAGCCCATGCCTACAGTGACACACTTTCTCCAACAAAGCCACACCTAGTCCAACAGGCCACACCTCCAAATAATGCCACTCCATGGGCCAAGCATACTCAAACCACCACAATGCCTGAGGAGTGACAGCCAGTGTTTTCCTCCAGTCTATGTACATATACACATCTGTACCCTCATGCATTTATACACAAGAGAATATGCACTCTCCCCCCTCTCTCTCACTCATACACACACACACACACACACACACACACACACTCTCAAATCAGTGAAATCAGAGTCATATATGATTACTTTCTATGTTGAAGGCTTTCTTTACTTCTTAAAGTAGTCATTGGAAATAGAATTTTATAAAATAAAGTAAGATACAAAGCATTGTTCAAACTTTTAAACAAACTTTAATAAAAGCCTTATTCAAGTGCAGAATAAGCATGAGTACTGTTTTCATCTGTCTATTGTCTTACGTTGGGGAGAAAAAGTCATGATTTCTGATTTCATCAGACTGAAATAAACATTTATTCTGTCAAAACAGAATTTCAATTTTCCAGAGATGCATTCCTCAATAGACTCCCTTTATCATGTAAAATGGTTCTGTGATAATTAACAACTTCTTTGGAGATGTGTGCCAACTATCAGAAACTACTGCCTGAAGTCTCTGTTAACTCATTCTTATGAACCCTGCCACAGTTTTAGTTCTGACATAGAAAAAGGAGAGTGTATTTAAGATGATGTTAACTAAGTCAAAGCTTGGTAGAACCAAAAGAAATTTGATTGTGACTGCCTCCTCATGCCCTTGTAAAATGACATTTCTCACTTTTATAAGGATAGGAAGTAAACATCAGAGGACTTCTCTTTCACGAAGAAAAACTTGAGAGCATTTGAGAAAGTGAAAAGAAGCAACCAGTTGATGCATGTTTTAGACTTAACACTTATAGACAAAAAATGACAAAATATATTGCTTTAGCTTTTATAAATAAGCTTAATTTCTTAAATTTTAATATATTTTATGTATTGTTGGTGTGTGTGTGTATGGGTATGTGCATATGATCAGTGTGCACATGAGCTTTAACATATGTGTAGATGTAAAAAGGCAATCTGTGAAGTGACTTTCTCCTTCTACCATGTGGCTTCTGGAAATTGAACTTTCATCTTTAGTCTTGCTTGAAAGGCAAACATGTTTGCCGATTGAGTATCTCATCAGATCCAATTTCCACTTTTTAATGCTAGGGCAACAGAAAATCCAACTAAATATTTTGAGGGGTACACTTGCTCCCCATCCATTCAGGGCATATGGGAATTCTGTAAGAGCAGGGTATAAGGTCATTGAGAAGGTATTTTTCTTAGCAATCCATGTACATGTGTCACCAAATTGCAGCTCAAATGTATTAATCTACATAGATATCCATGGCTTTGATCCTGCCACTCCATATTAGAAACACGGGGGTCTTTTACAGGGCTGAGACTTCTGATATTCATGAGATTCTCTGTATTTGACAGAAATAGACTTCATCTAGGCCAAACTTTATCCTACTTCTCTCAATATAGCATAGCCCAAACACTCTTCTTTATACATTGATGGAATCTTACTATAAGGAAGAAACACTTGCTGATTAGTATTCCGTTGTGTAAATATACCAAATTTTCTGTATCCATTCCTCCAATGAGGGACATCTGGGTTCTTTCCAGCTTCTGGCTACTATAAACAAGGCTGCTATGAACATAGTGGAGCATGTGTCCTTATTGCATGCTAGGGAATCCTCTGGGTATATGCCCAGAAGTGGTATAACAGGGTCCTTCAGAAGTGTCATGCCCAGTTTTCTGAGAAACCACTAGACTGATTTCCAGAGTGGCTATACCAGCTTGCAATCCCACCAGCAGTTGAAGAATGTTCCTCTTTCTCCACATTCTCACCAATACCTGCTGTCTCCTGAGTTTTTAATCTTAGCTATTTTGACTGGTGTAAGGTGAAATCTCAGGGTTGTTTTGATTTGCATTTCCCTAATGACTAATGAGGTTGAACATTTCCTAAGGTGCTTCTCAGCCATTCGAAATTCTTCAGGTGAAAATTCTTTGTTTAGGCCTGTACCCCATTTTTAATAGGGTTATTTGACTATCTGGAGTCTAACTTCTTGAGTTCTTTGTATATATTGGATATTTTCCTTCTGTCAGATGTAGGGTTGGTGAAGATCTTTTCCTAATTTGTTGGTTGCCATTTTGTCCTTTTTACAATGTCCTTTGCCTTATAGAAACTTTGTAATTTTATGAGGTCCTATTTGTCAATTCTTGATCTTAGACCATAAGCTATTGGTGTTCTGTTCAGGAACTTTTCCCCTGTGCCCATGTGCTCAATGCTCTTCCCCAATTTCTTTTCCATTAGTTTCAGTGTGTCTGGTTCTATGTGGAGGTCCTTGATCCACTTGGAGTTGAGCTTAGTACAAGGAGATAAGAATGGATCAATTTGCATTCTTCTGCATGCTGACCTCCAATTGAACCAGCACCATTAGTTGAAAAGGCTATCTTTTTTCCACTGGATGGTTTTAGCTCCTTTGTCAAAGATCAAGTGACCATAGGTGTGTGGGTTCATTTCTTGGTCTTCAATTCTATTCCCTTGATCTACCTGCCTGTCACTATACCAGTACCATGCAGTTTTTAACACTATTGCCCTGCAGTATGGCTTGAGGTCCAAGATACTGATTCCCCCAGAAGTTCTTTTACTGTTGAGAATAGTTTTAGCTATTCTGGGTTTTTTGTTATTCCAGATGAATTTGAGAATTGTTCTTTCTAACTCTATAAAGAACTGAGTTGGGATTTTGATGGAGATTGCATTGAATCTGTATATTGCTTTTGGCAAGATGGCCATTTTTACTATATTTACACAATGGAATACTACTCAGCAATTAAAAATAATGAATTCATGAAATTCTTAGGCAAATGGTTGGAACTGGAAAATATCATCCTAAGTGAGGTAACCCAATCACAAAAGAACACACATGGAATGCAATCACTGATAAGTGGATATTAGCCCAGAAGCTCTGAATACCCAATTCACAATTAACATATCAAATGATTCCCAAGAAGAAGGAAGGAAAGGGCCCTAGTCCTGGAAAGGCTTGATGCAGCAATGCAGGGGATTACCAGGACAGAGAAGTGGGAGGGTTTTGATCAGGGAATGGGTGGAGGGAAGAGGGCTTATGGGACTTATAAGGAGGGGGGAACCGCGAAGGGAACTCATTTGGAATGTAAACAAAGAATTTAGAAAATTAAAAAAAAAAACAAAGAAAATAAAAAGAAAGAAACATTTATTACATAAGACCTTTTTTTTTCCCAACAGGCTAAAATCTGGCATATAAAAACGTGCAGGTTTTCAATCTGCATTCTGTTTACAATACATACCCGCATTCTGAGAAAATAGAACAGAAAATTACTTATCTGAATAAGAATAAATGAAACAGAAACTGCAGAAAGAAATGAGCCTAGGAAATCAAATCAAAGACATATTTAAGATATTATATACCTATTTTAAATTCCTAATATATGATCAGTATCATTAGTCATTATGGAAATGCAAATTAAAACCATAATAAGTTACTTCAGGTAGGATTACATCTATTGAGAAGTAGAATATGAAATTTGTGACATGTCAGAGTAGCTAGAAATATCCAATACCACTGGTGAAGATAAGGTAACAAAAGATTGTGCAATTTTAGAAACTGTTTGGGATTTTCTTATAAAGTGATACCTTCACTTACCCAGTGACAAGGAAATCTCCATGATATTTACTAAAAGCACACACCTCTGCAGATGTGCAAATGCAGAGTAGCTCTATTCATAATCACCAAAGTGTCAAAACATCCCAGATATATTCTAACTTGACAGGAAAATATAAAGAGAGGAAAGTATACACTGAGACACCAAATGGAAATGAAAAGGATATAGCCAGTTATGTAGACTGACCTCAAAACAGGGCTTACAAACATGGATTGAAAATGCTACTGACTAAATACATACCCAAACGTCATTCCGGAAAAAAAAAAAAGACAGAACTGTAGGAGCATTGTTTTAAAAGGGTAGGCGTGAACATGGAGGTTGTGAAAAAGTGACCAACTCCAAGTTCACATCACTGAGTGCTAATAAAGATGGAACTCAGTGCATGTGAATGATGTTAATAAGATAGGATGTCTTAAGTTATAAAGATATTATAAAAATATAGACTTTAATAACTCTCAAAGAAGTTCTAAAGGAATAAAAATATGTGTCAGTTTCCCCAAAGTTAGGAAAAATTACAAAACACTGAAATATCAGCAAAACAGAAGGCATAGTCCTGTAGAGACAGCCCTAGGGTTGAGTGGACTTGCTGGCCTTGAAGAGGACCATTGTTCAGATCCCAGGATGCCAATCCACAGTTCACACCCATCCATAACTTCAGTTCCAGAGGATCTAACATCCCTCTGCTGGCCAAAATGGGTACAAATGTACAGATACACAAGATGGTACATATGTAAAAATAAAAACTGGCTAAAAAGAAGAAAAATGCTCATTGCTTTTTGTGTTGGCATGTCAGGAATGAGATGCAGTTTTACAATGCTTCATTTAAGGACTAGAGTAATTGTTGAAAAATTAACAAATATCTCTTTAATTTTAACCTGTGTCTTCAATATGAACAATTGTATAACTGTATAGAAACCTTAGATAATGAAAAAAAGGAAAAGTTATTTAAAATAAAAATCATTACTCTATAGAGACAAGTCTAATTCATAGTTTTGATTTTCATTTGTTTATATGATTTTTGTTTTTCTAAACTTTAGGCTTAAATTCCTCTTAACATCATGAGGATATATGTCATAGTATATCATATAGTGATACCCTGCTGTAGTTTCATATAGTTCAAATACTATTAACATTTACTTTATAAGTTACTTGTCAACTTGCAGCAATACATTTTGTACTACTAAATAATCTGTAACATCATTTTCAGTGATAAAGTTAGGTTCTTTTAGTGAACAATTATTGTACACATTGGTTAATTTGTTTCTTTTCTCTTATGGCACTGATACACTTGTCAAATCTAATTAACATTTAAACCCTTTTCTTTATTTTTATCTCTACTGTATGGGTGTTTTGCCCACATGTATGTTTGTGTACTATGCGCAGACATTATAGACATTATACAGGTCAGAAGAGCTCACTGGATCCCCTGAGACTAAAGTTATAGGTGGTTGTGAACCTCTGTATAAATGCTGAGAATCATATCTGGGTCTTCTGGGAAGTCAGGCAGTACTCTTAATTATATAGCCAGCTATCCAGCCCCCAAATTATCATTATTGTAGATACAATATTTATTTATTTTAATTAGAAGATGGCAAAATGCAGTAAGGCAGTTTCATTTATGAATCCTTACTTTAGGTCAAAGTCTATAAGACTATGATTGATTGATTAGTTGAGAATGAATGTGCATATGAGTTGTGTGTATGTGTGTCTGTGTGTGTGTGTGTGTGTGTGTGTGTGTGTGTGCATTTATATGTGAGAAAGAAGTCATGCCATGACGGGTATATAGAAGTCAGAGGACAATCTGTTAAAAGCCCGTATCTCCTTTTTCCACTTAGTACTGGGGATTGAATTTAGGTCCAAACTATATAGTTGCAAGCATCTCAACCTGTGAAGCTGTTTTGCCATTCCTGAGTATATTTCCTAAAATGTTATCTGGATTAGTGTGTCTGATATTACTATGAAGCAGAATTTCAACATGCCTACCTAAACATGAATTGAAAAAGGACAACAACATTAGTCAAGTCAAAAGTGGACAGAAAGACTCCTGAGAGCAGAATGGAACGCGAGGAACTACAGTCAACTAAGGAATGCTTCTGCACAGGAGAAACAGTCTTTTCCAGGGAAGAGCCCATCAACTGGGTATCCAACACCAATGGTCAGTCTTAACAACATGCATATAAGTAATGTTATACATACTAAAGAGCATGCTATATTTAGGAATATATATGTATGTACATATGCATATGTATATAATAAGAATTAATTAAAAGAGACCATGAATTTGAAAGAGAAGATAAAGGTGTGTGAGAAGAACTAGAGCAGTGATGCTCAGCCTTCCTAACTCTCTGACCCTTTACTACAGTTCCTCATGTTGTGCTGATCCCCAACCATAAAATTATTCTCACTGCTACTTCATAACTGTAATACTGCTACTGTTATGAATCCCAATGTAAATATCTGATATGCAGGATATCTAATATGTGACACCTATAAGGGGGTCGTTCCTCTCAACCCACAGATTGAGGACCACTGTTCTAGAGGGCGGAAATGAACAGGAGAGATGTAATTATAATCTCAAAGAAGCTAACTCAATTGACTTTTAAAGGTGAATGTTTATTTGTGTGTGTGTGTGTGTGTGTGAGAGAGAGAGAGAGAGAGAGAGAGAGAGAGAGAGACAGAGAGAGAGAGAGAGAGAGACAGAGACAGAGACAGAGACAGAGAGAGAGAAGTGTTCAGGAGTCTACAGGACACTGGATGCCCTGGAGCTGCAGTTAGGGTAGCTGTGAACTACTTGACATGAATTCAGGGAACTGAACTGCACCAATTGGGAAACAGGAAGCACTCTTAACTGATGAGCCATCTCTCCAACCCTGGGATGATTTTTAAACTACTATGGTCTAACCACATCTCATGTGCTTTCCTTATGTAACTTTCACATCATTACAGAAATATGATAAGAGCAGAGACCTTAGCCATTCATGACTAGAATAAAAAAATGCATTAATGGAAAAGAAATGGTGCTGTCCAGAAATTCACAAAATATGAGGAGAGTTGTTCAATTTTCCCTAGTTTAAAAAAAAGTGAAAGATAAGGTTGTTTCATTCTTATAGATGAGGTCTTTCTAATGGTGTGGAGAATTTCAGTGACTTTTTCTTTCAGTTTTCTTTAATAAACTTGGAGGATATAAGATTGCATGACTAATTCATTGCAAGATGAAAGGAGGGAAGGAAGCAGGGAGAGGAGAAGGAAGGAGGAAAGGAAAGATAAAGAAATAAGAAAAAATGAGAATTTGAGCAAAGATGGCATGAGGGAAGAAATTAATTTCCTACTAACAATTCCAAAGAAGTCCCTCAGATCCTAAATTCATTGATCTTACAGCATAAGATTATATTCTCACATTCAGTATTATAATACACCAAATATACATTTTGCTCTGTCCCAAATCTACTTAAATTCACTGTTATTTGTCACCACCTAAAGATCAGGTACTATAAAATTAAAATTTAAGACCTTTATTTCTCATTAGAAATTAAGAGAGAAAAATAATTATTAAGCAAACATATGAAATTAAACACCTTAAATCATTCATCTCAGGTTTAAGGGTTGAGAAAATTAAAAAGGCAATTTGAACAATAATTAAGATATAGACACTAAAATATATCATTATAATTTTGTTCAACTACTCTACCTTCCACACTATGAATCAAATTACATCCCCTCTAGTGGAAATAGTTAAAATGAAAATGTATCATGGGTAACTTATAAATTAATACATACTTATAATAATCCTATGCAACATTCAGAAATATATTTACAGGTGTTTCCTTTCATAAATTTTAATTGCCATTTTGATACAAAGAAGAATATAATTTGCTAGCTTATACTTTCATGGGATCAATTGAACACCCCATATTTCAAATAGATATGATTTACAAATCAATTAAGTTCTGATTTTACTATTTGAATAAATTTGCATAATTTAAGATTGTTTCAGCCTATTTTTCATAATAGAGAATTGCAAAGACATTTATTACATAGATTTTTCTCCTAACACTGTTGTTCAATAATAATAACAAGAATATAATGCTCTATGTATTTCATTTTATTATTCTCTTCTTGCGAAACTCCTCACTGGGTAATCATAATATTTCTTGCTTTCCCAGAGTAAAAAATGCAGCATTGCTACTTTTTTATCTTGCTTTGTTTGAATTTCTCACCCTTTGACCAATGACTATAATTAGTAGGTATATGCTAAGTTTTGTACTTTTGATTTACCTTATATATCCTTCCATATTCAATATACAACATCAATTCACCCCCTGCAATATCAGCAAACAGCCAAATCAATACTATAAACCTAGCTGCACAGGGATACCATTCACCGCTGGACCAAAATACAGAATGTATCAGTCCCAAGAGATGACTTCATCATCAGTAACATTTCCACTACAACTGCTAAATTTCTAAGAAAGAAGTTTCAAGGAATTTTGTTTCCTAAAGAGCCTTGGATCTGTAGTCAGTCTAAACAGCAAACTGATGATGTAAGCTTGTGATTGGCAACTGTTTATGTCTATCACAACATGTTCATTACACATCTACTATTTAACATTATATATGTAATAGATAATCTATTCATAAGGTAATGACATAAGAACGGAATGTCTTTGCTGAACAACATTATTTGAAGGAGTCAGTTTGTTTCTTCTTATGGTCTGTTATGTAATGTGCTATAACTAAGATCAAAATATATCACACTCCCAGTAATACTGAAGGTATGTATACATGGAGAGGATATCATGAGGGCTACTAAAGACCTCCACTCAGCACAATCTCTTCACTATAAATAGGAAAATAAGCACGCTTAGTCCATACAGTGTCATGTGTGATGGGGACGGGTATATCCCATGATGCCTGAGAGCACATACGTAGTGGAAGACATTATTGTTGAAAAATACATCAAAAGGACAAATAAATCCTTCAGTGTTCAGGAAACCTCCTGCTTTCCCAGAGACTTAAGACATCATTAGCCTGAATAGTGCAAATTTGGTCTTTTTGTAAGGTATGTGTTACATTCTCTTTTGGGGTATCAAACTAAGAAGTCCTCAGCATGAGTGGCACAGAGGTGCATATATGAGAGAGGGTGATTTATTCCCTCTGTGAATTACAGGTTGATAATTTTTGTGAACAGGTACTACATCTGTGCTGACAGGCACCTCGCTGCCTTGTCTGCATTCCATTTTACATCCTGCCTTATTAACTTAGATGCAGCTTGGTAGATGGACTATTTGTTTTCTTCTACTTACTTATTTTTAATCCTTAGCATTCTTCCTTAAGCTAGAAACCTTAAACTGAAGGGTTCACATTTGTCCAATCATAAAACTTATGGATAGATGATAGATGTTTTCTAATGCTATACTATAATGAAAAAACCTTTCATTCCCAAAGTAATGGGATAATTGCAAAACTTCAGAACACATAAATGTGCTTATAGGATCAGAAAAGTTTTCCTTATGTCACGTTGTTGTGCAGTCAATTCTGCAACCCGAATAAAATTTATGACAGCAGGTAAAATATGGAAATTATAACTTTCAACACAGTGTAAGACATTTTACTCAAAATAGCAGCAAATTATGAAGAGGTGAGCATAGTGTGTCCTGTAGACAAAAGCCAAGAAATTAAAATGTATAGCATGATTTCCCACATTGAAATTAGCATGCTGTCACCTGCAAGTATAAAAGTATATTTTCAAAAAGCATCAGCAAAGTTCATATTGAATTATTGGTGTATTTGTATGTCTCATCATTTCCCTCATCAAACACATATATGCACCATCTATCTATATTTTTCTGGTAAATGTAATCACCAAATCTTGCATTCAAATGAATTCTTGCCACAGTTATTGAGAAATCAGTATTTTTAAAAAGATTATTTTTATTTTATGTCAATGAGTGCTTCGTATGTACATAATATGTACCATGTGCATGCCTTGCATGCCTGGGTGTCTGCGAGGCCAGAAGGTGTTGTATCCCATGGAACCACAGTTAGAAATGGTTGTGAGCCACCATATGGGTGCCAGCAATTAAACAAGGCCTTTCATAAAGGCTGTTACTGGCCTTGACCACTGAGCAATCTTTCATCTTCATAATAAAAGCAGAGTTTTCATGAAGGGGCTCCTTCTCTTCAGTGCATGGATAGTGTGAAGTGATCTCTTAATTATTTTGAGTCGTGAAAAAGTATATTGGCTGATGTTAACTAACCTAAAATGTTTGACAAAGAAGATGAAGCTCATGCAATGTATAGTAGCTGATTTAAAGTCACCTAAGTTACTATGTGAGATAGTTGTCCTTATCCTTCTAGAGAAAGGCCCATCTAATGGTGGGATATGAAACTAAGGTTGTTTCCTGGGTGCCATTATCGCTTTGCTATCATAGAAATCTTCACTAATGGGAGTTTGAGAGATGGCTCAGTGTGCAAAGAAGTCACTGCACAGACATCAAAACCTGGGTTCAGATGCAATGGCACTTATGTGACAGGCAGGTCAGTCCATTTAGAAAAAAAACAGGGGGGTCTGACAAGATGGCTCAGCAAGTAAGAGCACTGACTGCTCTTCCAAAGGTCCTGAGTTCAAAACCCAGCAACCACATGGTGACTCACAACCATCCGTAATGAGATCTGATGCCCTCTTCTGGTATGTCTAAAGACAGCTACATGTACTTACATATAATAAAGAAATAAATCTTAAAAAAAAAAAAAGAATAAAACAGGGACGTCTATACACTATGAAAGATCTTGTCCCATGAAGACAGGGAGTATCAGAGGAAGAAATACAAAGTCAACCTCAGGCTTGCAAATGCACCTGGACATTCAGATACATACAACTCCACACATACACCAAGATATTCAAATGATGTATGAATAATTAATGAATGAATAATTAACAATCCCTTACATTATTTCTTTTACTACAGTTTGTAATATTGGGAGGCTAGAGCAAATAGAATTAAGTTTTTGCAGAGAATCACCTTGTAAATTTGTCACTGAATATTTCCGAGCCTCGTACTCCAGTGTAGGACTCCATACCCATGTACATATGAGCAGCATTAATTAGAAAGAGTGTGTTATAAAAACAATGAAGTTCGGAGGGAGATGGGGGAAATCCAGGAGGAGCTGTAGAGTGTGTAGTGTGAAAAGAATCAAAATACATTGGTGTACATGTGAAATTCTCAAACAATAAAATTTTAAAATATGTTTTAAAATTCTGGCCCAAATGTGGCAGCTGCTCTAAAATAATTGTAAATTTTTCTAAATGCAATCTTGACCTACATTGCTGTGAAACAAAACTGATGTCCTTATTTCTTATTTGGATTCCCTGTCAGCTTTTGTTTCCAACTTGCATTTCTTCTCAGTCCCTTCACATAAGAGTTAATCCCAAGTGCACTGGATTCATCTAAAACACGGAAAATTCATGCCTACATAGTTCCTACAGAGAGCTGGATAAATTTGGTGGGATATGCTATGAAAAAGAACTCTGTAAACAAATTAATTCATTTCATCTTAATTGTAGCTATAACATAGCCATCTAGTTACTTCATAGATAAGTAAAGATACAATAGATAAGTAAAGATACAATAATAACTAAAACTTATGGAGATATTGTATGGCCTTTCATTGTTTGAACAGTGCTCCAAATGACATAAAATATTTATAAATATATACACATCTTAGTGACTTAAATAATACATGTCTTATTTACATGGTAGCAGAATTAATTGCTCGCCTATCTATTTTTTTCAGCTCTTCTCTATGCAGGAATCTATGTGATATGCGAGCAATTATATATTAAGAGTAGTGGGTATAATCTCCATTTTCATAGACTTTGATGTCAACAGGAAAAATAGGCTAAATTCAAATGGGATGATTCCATGTATGGTGAAAGCATGTAATAAGACTTAGAAAAGAAGAAACTATAAATATATAGATTGTGAGCATATGACCTAATTGAGGAGAATTTGTAAAGACTAATTATAATAAATAGAGGCATGGATTTGACATTTAAAACATGTGGGAATAATGAATACACATAATTATGTGAGTTTCAAGGAGAATTGAGCATAAGATGAGGTCAGAAAATTACTGTACATGATTCCAGACCAAAACCAGCTGTGTGGATCCTTCCATGGTAGAAAACATGAGACTCTAAATAAACAATGTTGGCCAAGATTGAGGATGGGTATTGATGATGACTTGAGAAAACTATGAAGGACAGCAGTCTATGGGGAGAAAAAAATGGTTGCAAAACAGACATGGCAGGATGCTTCAGGAAGCATTGTAAGGTACATTGGAAAAGTTTTAAAAGAACAGGATGATTTTAAAAGGATCATGAACATGTCTGTAATTTCCTGTCACTGAAAGCACAATTACTAATGGAGACAACTTCAGATCATTCACCATGATGGAGAAAGCATGGGCAGAGTCCACACTGGTGGGAGTTTCTAGTGAGGGCTCCTTAGAACAGAGTTGACATGGACACAGACTGTGGGACCAGACTCAGAGCCTTCAAATGCCTGCCCATAGTTAACTTACTTCTACCAGCGTGCCTGTACCTCTCACTGGTTCTACAGCCTCTCGGTAGAGTGCCAGTACCTCTCACTGGTTCTACAGCCTCTCGGTAGAGTGCCATCATCTACAGAACATTTTTTAAAATGAGGCTATGAATGTTTCAGACACAAAGCAGTGCATTCTGTCCTGACCCCCGAAGACGTATGGCAAACTCAGTACAAAATGCTTTTAGTGCAACACAAAAATCTTATGAATTCCCACATGACTCAAAGACCAGAGTTGAAAAATATCTATGGAGACTTAAAGGAAGCTATTAGCAGTCTAAATATCATGAAGAACGCTGCATATTTCCAGTACAATGCACAGAATGAACATACACATTCCAAAAGAGATGGGAAGATAACACTGAAAGATGAGACCTGACTAAAACTCAGGGCTTCAGAGAACGAGTTGGGTAGTGTTCCTTCTGTTTCTATTTTGTGGAATAGTTTGAAGAGTATTGGTGTTAGGTCTTCTATGAAGGTCTGATAGAATTCTGCACTGAAACCATCTGGTCCCGGGCTTTTTTTGGTTGGGAGACTTTCTATGACCCTTTTTATTTCTTCAGGTGTTATAGGACTGTTTAAATGATCTATTTGATCCTGATTTAGTTTTGGTGTTGGATATCTGTCTAGGAAACTGTCCATTTCCTCCAGATTCTCCAGTTGTGTTGAGTATAGGCTTTTGTAGTAGGATCTAATGATTTTTTGAATTTCCTCAGTTTCTGTTGTTATATCTCCCTTTTCATTTCTAAGTTTGTTAATCTGGATACTATCTCTGTGCCCTTTGGTTAGTCTGGCTAAGGGTTTATCTATCTTGTTGATTTTCTCAAAGAACCAGCTCCTGGTTTTGTTGATTCTTTGTATGATTCTCTTTGTTTCTACTTGATTGATTTCGGCCCTGAGTTTGATGATTTCCTGCCTTCTACTCCTCCTGGGCGAAATAGCTTCTTTTTGTTCCAGGGTTTTCAGGTGTGTCATTAAGCTGTTAGTGCATGCTCTCTCCATTATTTTTTTGGACTCACTCCACCTAAGTCTCCCTCATAAAGATGCCAGGACTTCCAAAAGAATGCCACTAGCTGGGGAACTAGCATTTAAATGCATCTGTGAGAGGAATCACATTGGAAGCCACAATGGTAATGATTAAATGTAAACAGCCTTGAATCATAGAAATCATAAGGCAATCATTTATATTCATAACATTATTTTTATAGGCAACTATTAGACATAGTAAGACAGATAATTATGAAATGTAGTAAGATAATTATTGGATATAATAAACTCACGTACTACATACATTGTGAAAGTCAGGTTTTATCAATATTTATTATTTGACTTATATCCTACCTCTTGGGATTCTTAATAAGGGCTATTCCAATTAAAGTAGATTCCAAAGGGACCATCAATGAATATATATCAATTAAGCAATAATTTAATTAAGGAAACCAGTTTATGTCATTGTAAATTTTCCTGGAAAAAAATATCTACATGCGAAGTCTTGTGCTAGTTTATTTTTATTGACAAGTTCAAACAATCTAGAAAGAGGGAACCTCAAGTGAGTCATTTCTAAGGTCAAAGTGGGCCATGGCCAGACCTGCATCAGATTGCCTTGGTTAACATGTCAGGACCCTGCCTTCTGTGGATAGCACCAAATCTAGGCAGATGGATCCAAACTATAGAACAAAGCTAGGTGAACAAGCTAGTAGCAAGCTAATAAGCAGCTTTCTTCTGCGGTCTCTGCTTCAAGTTTCTTCCCTGCTTGATGAGGTTTAGCTCCCTCTGTCCATACAGTGACGGACTGTTTTCTGGAAATAGAAGCAAAAACAAACTATTTCTACCTCGAATTGCTTTTGGTCACAGTTTTTATCCCTGCAATATAAAGCAAACTAGAGCAGGGTTTTTTACACACTCTTAAAATTACTGAGACCAGCATCATGAAAACTGCAAACCGAATCTCTAAAGCCAGGAGACACTGTGACCACCTACCTGATTGCAATGCACTGTTTCCAGTATCATATCCACATGAAAGCTTTTCTTTCCTTCAATTTCTCCTGTATGATTGTCTGTATCCTGAATCTTACTTGGAAGCAAGAGTGATGCTGGCCAGGTTGATTTCTATGAAGGGGTAGAATTAAGATCAAGACATAGCAACTGCTGTGCAGACAGAACTAGAATTACAAAATAGCATCTTCAGCAAATCAGAAGGGAAATTTCTGGGGCAAGGTAGCTTCTTCTCAATACTACATTACACCATTTAAAATATATATTAGAAGTAGATACTGATCACACCAATGTTTCAGATACTTCACATAATAGCATACAACTTCCAATAGTTCAATCAAGACTCGCTTTCTCCATCTATGTTCCCAGTGTCCTCGTTAAGGAAAGTAAATAAAGATGGGCTCTGCCATTAAGACTCTATTAATGTAAAAGAGTATTGATTGATTATTGACTTCAAGCTAAGAGAGATTTCTATCAACTAGCTGTCAGAGAGAAGGTGACTATTAATGTCATATAACTGTAGTCATATAAATTGTTTTTGCCAGTTAATCAACATGTATTGGGTGGATTCCAGATCTGAAGTTAATGCAAAGAAATTACTGGATGGACATAAATTGCATAATTATCTATGAGTGGGTATACAAAGACACACACACCCAAAGAGAGAGATAGAGACAGAGGGTGAGAGAAAGAGAAAGAGAGTCAGTCTATATGAATGCAGTTTTCATTTGAAGAGTCATTCTCAAAATACTAATTTTCATAAAATTCAGTCAAAACCCTTATCTACTGAGCCTCAAGCCTAAATAAATCATATTCAAATTTGCTCTGAACTTAAATCCAAATGGTAGTTTGTGGACTCATTTATTTGTTTCTTTCACATTTTTGTTTAGATTTCAGGAAGTTTTCACTGCACTAGATTCCTTGTTGTACCCAAATGCTCCCCTATTTTAGTCATTTCTTTACGTACTTTCTGCCTCTGTCCATCCCTTCCTGCCTGTTCCCATACCTGCCCACCCACAGCCCACCCACAGAATCTATTATACCTCTGCTTCTGAGGGAGACTCATGTGTACCCCTTAGAGTTCTCCTTGTTACTTAGCCTCTCCGAGACTGTGGATTATAGCATGATTATCTTTTATCTTACAGCTAATAGCCATATAGAAATGATTTTATATCATGTCTGTCTTTCTATGTCTGAATTGTCTCACTCAGGATGTTTTTTTCCTAGTCCCATCCACGTGCCAGCAAATTTCATGATGTCATCGTTTCTAAGAACTGAGTAATATGCCATTGTGTAAATATACCACATTATCTTTGGATAATAGTCATAAACTGGACACATTTCTATTTGTAGCACACAGACACATTCCACCCTACACATTAGGACCTGTTAACACTGTATTAGTTATAGTTCCCTAGAGGAACAGAACAGATAAAAATGAATCTATAGACATATAGAAAGGGGTTTTATTAGAGTGCCTTACAGGATGTGGTCCTGCCACTCCAAGAATTGCTGTCTACCAATGGTAAATCCAAAAATCCAGTAGTTGCTCAGTCCATGAAGCTGAATGTCCCAGCTGGTCTTCAGTGATTGTTGGAATCCTGGGGAAGGATAGGTTAATGCGAGTGAAGGGATGAACTAGACAGAAAAAGCAAGAATAAATGGGCAAAAGCTAAATCTTCCTTCTTCCATGTCCTTTATATAGGCTGCCACCAGACAGGGTGACCCAAATTAAAGGCAGATCTTCCTATCTCAAAAGATCCAGGTTAAATATGTGTCATTCCATTCCAGATGATACAAGTAAGACAATCTCATCACAGGTGTACTCAGATATGTTGGCTGTAGTTAATTTCAGATATGGTCAAGTTGACAACCAAGAAAAGCTATCACCTTAGTTTTATGTAAGGATTTTTGAGAGATATAATATGTTTTCTATGCTCATTCCCACTACCCTGTTATTTTAAGTTCAGATGACATTTTTTTTTACTTGTTTACTAATCTCTTCCAAGTGTCCCACATATGATTTTGGGAATACCCTCAGCTCTTCAGGGTTACATTCAGACCTTGAAACTAGCCACCTGCATCTCAGCAGAAGGGAACCCCTTCTTATCAATCTCACCCCTGTAGTCTTTCTGATTTCCTCTTTTCTCACCGATGTTAAAGGGCACATGGGTGGCTTTATTTATATCACTACATTATGTTAATTGTGTCACTTATTATACTATGATCACAAGATTTTATTTTATTGGATTCACTTAGGATGACTTGAAGTATGACCATCAAATATCTTGAAAATCCTAATATATAAGTCATTTACTCTTTTTAACCATGACAGGTGCATTTCTGTATCTGTGTGTGTCACAGGTCTCTTAGCTGATGTTTCACACAGTAAGCCTACAACAAATAACTGTTAAATGAGTCACCTCTCCTCTAAGAAGTTATGTCTAAACACATTATAATCAAATGAATGAAATAGAATTGGTCCAAACTAAAGTAAACATATAGCAATTCTCTCCTAAAGAAACAGAAGCAACTGGGAACACTGTATGGTGATTTCTCTGTCTCCACCTTGCTGAAAAACACCATTTATCAGTTCCTTGCTGTCAGAAATCATGAGGAAAAGAAAATAGAAATAGAAAAGACACTTAATATGAATAAGTTTTCAGTGTACTTTGACAATTTTTTCAGGCAACATGATATATGACCACTAGTGTTATAATATGAGAAAATATAAGAACTAGAAGAGAAAAATAAGGGAAATTGTCTTTCAAATGATAATGGGGTAATTTTTCTGAATTGGATGAGTACTATAAGCCCACAAATCCAAGTGGCTCAGTGAGTTCCAAAGATTTCTTAATTTAAAAAAGATAGAAGGCACAATGATGAAACTTCCCATCATGTGTGAAAATAAAATTTTCAATACATGCCAAGAGCTGACCCATCCAGAGAGAAGTAGAATTTGTAAAAACCTTTCAACAATAAAAGCTTGACAATAGATTTGCTGGCAAATTGTAAAGATATTAATATCAACCTATACAACCAAATGAAGAATATTAACTTGGGAGAAATGTTTCCCGACTCATTTTGTAGTGATCACAATTAACCCAAATGTTTAGACTAGACAAAAGTGATTTTTTAAAAATACTATATTTTTATGACTTCATAAATCCATGTAAAACTTTTTGAATAAAATATTGAAAATATTTTACTGTTCAAATGTGTCTGAAAATGAAGTAATTATGAAGCAGGACTTTCCATGAATACAAGTTTGGTGAACTCCTTGAAAATAAAGGAACCAAATGATTTGTGTATATACGTGAAATCATTTAATAGGACAGTGACAAAATTCAATCTGAATCCTTGATACAAACTTGAAGTAAATTGTAAATAATGAAAACTCCCATGACACTAAACAAAGGAAAGATGGACAGTATAGAGCTAGCTTATCATTTAATGGAGGATATCTGAATTCCTTCTTAAATGAAGAAGAAACACTGTTGTCCCTCACAACTTCCATCCAAGATGGATCAAAAAGTGCTAGCCAGTCCAACAAAGTAAGAAAACTCAAGCCTTTAATATTTGAGGTAAAGAAATGTTAAATAAATCCATTGACTTACAAGAATAACTTGCTTAGAAAACTACAAGGTGGTTAAGAGAACAACGTTTCACAGTTTGTCTTTGGGAGCAGTGCATCCATGATCTTGTATCATGAAGTAGTGTCAAACATACATTTCCCATCAAGATAACAGCTTCTTCTATGTATAGCCAGTGCCTAGGGGACAGTGACTCAGCAGCTCTGTGTGCTGTTTAAGCAGTCTCTGGGAGGAGCGATGGGGAAGATGAAGTTGGGATTTACCTCAAGTCACTGAGGTAATATAATTTATTTCTATCTTGGAGATCTATATCTACAAGTCAGAAATATTAATATAATTATAATAGAAATTCTAAGTTTATTATGTGAATCAATTAATATATATGGAAGAAAGTTTGAGGCTTGTAAAATTCTATACCTCTCCCTAACCCCAATTATAACATACATTTATCACTAGGGAAGGATAGAACTGGTATGTGCATATATTGACCTATTGAACTGTTACATATAACTAAGATTGTTGGATGGCATCTGTGGAAACAATTACAACTCAAAGTTATATCCCATCATTAAATCTAGATGCATACGAGACCTGTACAGTGAAAAAATTGAATATTTAAAGAGTAAAAATCTTAAAACCTACAAGTATTATTATTTACTTGTGGACTGTATTACTCAATATTGTTTTTGTGTTAATTATTTGCATATTTTTAGGTACAGTGATATCATATTCAGTGGTCCAGGAAGAGTTAGAGAACATATTTGGTGTATTTCATCAATATAGAAATTAGTTAATTTTATAATTAATTTTATAACTATACATAGAAAGATGTAAAGAAGTCAAAATAGCAAAAACGACTTTTGGGAACAAAGAAGGCAAAGTTGGAAGGTTATAAAGCCAAGTCACTGTACTACTAATATTAAGACAGAGCAGTAAAAGCAGAAGTTAATATGGAATTCACAGATACACAATTAAACCACATGGTACAAAGAGATTTACTGGGAAACACTGTTTTGTTGTTGTTGTTGTTGTTGTTTTTGACTACATAGTACTAAAAAAACTTAGTATTTATATACCAAAAAAAAAACCTCAAAATACAGCCAAAAAACCTTTATCTGTTACTCTACATAATAAAGAAAATCATTATTTAATGCATGGCTATAACGCTTAAGTTGTATTCTAGCCTCTGGTAAGGAATCAAGGATGAGCATGAAAGACGAAATCATTGAAATGATGGATATGGTCATTATCCTGAGAGCAGTGGTAGCAACGGTGATGGTTTCATGACCCCAGGTCAAGGCTTTCAAATTATACACTTTAAGTTTGAGCTCTCAGTGTACAGCTGTAGATCTGTCAACACAGCTGGTTTGTTTTCGGTTTTTGGTGGGTTTTTTTTTTTTGGATATTTTCTTTATGTACATTTCAAATGTTTTCCCCTTTCCGGGTCTCAAGACCAAAGTGTGGATGCTTCAGTGTTTTTTAGAAGGGGAAGAGAATACTCACAGGAGGAAATAGGGAAACAACGCTGTTTTAAAACTTGAAGTTAGAGATGGAACGCTGCACAAGGATCCTGAGATACATGAAATCTGAGGCTATCCCTCAAAGGAACACACAGCACCCACTAAAGCAGAGCAATGGCGCATCCACGAAAGGTGTTCTCAGTTTTCAACTTTGAGAAGCTAAAAGCAGATGAGGGATAAAAGAGAATCTGTCTGAAACGCCCCAGGTGTTCAGCTGAACAAGACGGAGGTCAGGAAAGGTAACCAAGGCAGACCTCCCTCTGGACCTGATATTTTTTGCAAGCTAACAGGCTCCTTACTCCCTGTCCAATGAATAGGGAGGGGCCAGGGAGTAAAGAGAAGTCTGAAGTCTAAAGTACAGAGTTTAGATCATGATGAGAAAGTAGAGAGAGCAAGAGAGAGCACAAGTGAGAGAGGGAGAGAAAGCAAGTAAAAGTGCGACTGAGAGAGAGACAGAGACAGAGAGAGAGAGAGAGAGAGAGAGAGAGAGAGAGAGAGAAGGGAGCTAAGGAATGGCAATTGGAGCAGTAGAGTTCCAGTGGACAGCTAGAGGATCCTCAGTCTTCAAACTCTGCAAGCAAAAGCAGAACCACAACTATGTTTGGACCATAGTATCTGTATATCAGGGAACATGTATCCCATTCTCAATATTTTGGACTACAGGGCACATATGATGGCTTGCCGGGTAAAAAGAGCTTGTCCTGAAAGGCCTACAAAGCTAGTTTGAATCCTGAACCCATAAAAAGATGGAAGGAGAGAACCAATTCCACAAATTGCATTTTGACCATCACACATGAGCTGTGGCATCACTTCCGCATACGTAGGGGGAAAAATGGGGATCAGGTACCCATGGGTTCTGGGCAAAGAGCCATCCATGCAGTCCCAGCAGGCAGGCAGATGGAAGAGTCTTAGACTTTTTCCACATCTTATGTAGGGAACAGCCTACACAAAGTCTGAAATTGGTGTTGAAATGAAATATCTCCAATTTGAAGAAGAGCTCACGTAGCTGTAAATTGTGTTCTATCAAACTCTAGTATCTCCCAATCTGACTTACACAAACTATTTGTTATTTCTGGAGGCAAATAACATTTTCCTCTCCGTTGTCATCTGTTCTATTTTCTTGTATCAAAAGCAAGCGAGTTTTTATACCTCCAATTCAAATAATGTAATATATTTTAGTCAAAGTGTCCAAAGGATTTAGCATTTATGTCTGTTTGAATACATCATTCTCTTCCACCAAACACAATAAATAATTTAACCCTCCAAACCAGAATCTTGGTGTATCAGTTGAAGCCAATAGGAAGACACACACAGTTGAGTATGTCATACTGAAAACATCACATCAGGGATGGGGGGATGGGGGAATGTCTTTAAGAAGGCTTGCTACTCATGCTGAGGACCCACATTTGACATACATCAGGTGACTCAAACTACCTGTCATTCCAGCCTAAGAGATCTCTGCTTCATTTTTTGTCTTTGGAACTCCGAGGGCATCTCACACTAGTGTACATACCCAAACACACACACATATACACACATAAATAAAAAACAATATGTATATTTTTAACAAAGAAGACATCAACACCCGAAAACAAATTACAGCTGTCACAAGCACTCACAGCCCACTCTTCATAAAGACACAAAATAAAAATGGTGGCTTTGTGCTTGAAATAATGAAGCAAAATTGTAATAGGACAGACAAAAGTTTACAAAGGGATAGAAGAAAAAAAAGTCAACTTGATTTTTTTCATATAAATGTTTCTTTATGATTGAAGTAAGGAAAATCTCAGAGTGATACAAAGTGAGAAAAGTCATTTGGGATCCATTTACACTTAAAAAAATGTGTTCAATACACAACTACAGTGTCTATCTGAGAAACATCAGGTGGAAAGGGAAACTGATAGAAACAAAAAAAGAGAAGAAACTGAATTACGATAAGCATTTAAATATATTATAGTGTTTGATATGAGATGGGTTTAACTTGAGTACAGAAGCACATACTAAAAAATAACAGAGAAATATAGATGAAATGTAATATTGAAAAACCGTAGTAAGTTTGGATTCACCCACAAAAACAACCAAGAGAAGGGAAAGACTGTCAAAGAGCAAACAAAATAAATATGCAAACGACACTGAGTTGGAAACAGTATATAGTTTTCCATACTCACTAGAAGCCAGGGTACAAATAAGAATGAAGATGCTTTGAACAACACTACCATTACATGGATACAATTGTCGTCTGTTGATCACCAAAGGCAACTGTAATGTGTGTTTCCTTCAAATGTCCCTACCTAGACAGTAAATAGATTAATGATTGCCAGCAAGTTTGAGGCTGGGTATAAGGCACAGTAAAATCATTTTCTATGATTATGCTAAAATGGTGTGTATATGTGTTCATCAAACCAATAGACTACATAGTGATCTGTACTCATAGATACTATGATGTCCTTGTAGCATCTCCATTTGTAACCAACGGCTATGTATCAATGGACTATATAAGGAATGTATCAACTGACTGATTTGACTGATTAGATTGACACTGATGAAAGAGAGGAGCAGACCTATAGATATGGGCAGAGGGTAGATGAACATCTCTGTACCTGTGGGATCTTTATAATGTGTAGTCATTAAATATGTTGCAGGCTACATATTCCCTTGTGTGGGACTAATTATCTAAATGTAACTATCATAGGATAGTAACTGGAGATAATTTATGGATCCAGTAGCCTGTAAACACAGAGGACACTGGTCTGAGGATAAAGAGTATGCTTGCTTTATTCTAATGAATACAAGGTCAGTATGTAGCAAGGGTTTCTCTAGCTAGAAGCTCACCCAATAATTATAGCAAAATAAAGAAGACTTTCTAATAAAATATGCCATTTCTAACTTCTGAAGAGTCCCAGATCTCTGCTCCAATATTACATTCATGAAATTACTTCTAGAATGCTTTTCTCTCTGTATGCAGAGGTCATAATCTGAGTATGTACTAAAGCAATAAAGAACAAGATATTTTCTTGGCACTGTATCTCCCTGCCAACTTAAATTGTACAGGGGAAATGGCATGCTGGCAATATTTAAATGAGTCTTGGGATGCTCAGTGTAGCAGTGATTAACTGGGACCTTCCTTCCCCACATTTTTCAACAGGATGCGTAGAGAGAGTAGAGAGAGCAGAGATGGATGCTTAGCTGTGTTACTTAGAGACATCATGAGCTTCAACAGATTAAACAGAGATGTCCTCATCCTTCTGCACCATAAAGACCATGCCTTGGGTCTGAGTAATGCATATCTGTGTTCAACTTAAAGCCCAGGAACAATCTGAGTCACCCATCCAAGAACTCATTAGTAGTCCTTCCTCTACCTCAGCACAGTTGTTATGGGTCTGCCTTATGACTACCTATCACTCCAGTCCCAGAGCCTCTGCCTACCTCCAAGAGGACATGCATTCCTCTGCAAAACTGAAACCCTGTGACATCACATAGGCAACAGTGTGTGACCTGTACACCTGTTTCCAAGGCAACAGCCACCATATTCCCAGAATCCATTTAGCTCACCTCCCAACTTTACCTGTGAGCAAGTCACCATACATACATAAAAGGAACACCCCATCCCTCCCTTCCTCCCTCTTTGCCTCCCTTCCATCCTCCTTCCCTCCCCCTTCCCTCCCTCCCCCCCTCCCCACTTCTCTTTCTGCCATCAGTTGCCCTTTCCCCTCTCAATATACCTCATGTGGAACTGTTTGTCCTGGTGTAGTCCTTCTGAAGCCACAAGATGTTCAAGATCATAATAACTGCTAAGTCCAGATCTCACTAAATTTGAAGCCACAGCACTGACATTGTCTTTTAAATTCCTAGATTGCTTCTATTTATAGAACGATTTTATTTATTTCAGAGATTTTCCACAGATCAAATTAAAATGCAAAATTTATGAGGAAATGGTAATTGCCCAGTTATTAACAGCAATGTGTTTCTTTTAAGATTGAGGAAGAGGGCCTGACGGTGGTGGCACAAGCCTTTAATCCCAGCACTTGGGAGGCAGAAGCAGGTGGATTTCTGAGTTCTAAGCTAGCCTGGTCTACAGAGTGAGTTCCAGGACAGCCAGGACTATAGAGAAATCCTGTCTCCAAAAACCAAAAACCAAAAATCAAAAAAAAAAAAAAAAAAAAAAAAAAGATTGAGGAAGAAGAAAGCGGTTTCCTCCTATATAACTCCTGCCTGTGAAAAACAATGGTAGTCTTGGTATACAGAAAAAATTAATGGCAGCAGATTAAAGACAAAATAACAAATACCTAATTTTTAAAAACAAAATGAAACAACATCTATTGGACCCAACTACTATGTTTGTAGGGTTGTAGTCTACCATGTCTGGGCCTTCTTGAGCTCAGCACAAATTGGAGGACTCTCTGTCTTTCTTTCTTTCTTTTTTTTTAATTTTCTATATTTTTTGTTTACATTCCAAATGCTTTCCCCTTTCCGGGTTCCCCGCTCCCCATATGTCCTACCATAAGCCCCCTGCACTCTGCCCATTCTCCACTCACCCCCTCCCATTTCTCTGTCCTGGTACTCCCCTACAATACTGGATCAAGCCTTTCCAGTACCAGGGCCCTCTCCTTCCTTCTTCTTGGGAATCATTTGATATGCTAATTGTATCTTCAGTATTCAGAACTTCTGGGCTAATTAATATCCATTTATCAGTGAATGCATTCCATGTGTATTCTTTTGTGATTGGGTTACCTCACTTAGGATGATATTTTCCAGTTCCAACATTTGCCTAAAAATTTCATGAATTCATTGTTTTTAATTGCTGAGTAATATTCCATTGTGTAAATATACTACATTTTCTGTGTCCATTCCTCCACTGAGGGACATCTGGGTTCTTTCCAGCTCTGGCCTTCATAAAATTACAAAGTTTCTGTAAGGCAAAGTACACCATCAAAAGGACAAAACAGTGACCAGCAAATTGGGAAAAGATCTTCACCAACCCTATATCCGACTAGGGCTAATATCCAGTATATACAAAGAACTCAAGAAGTTAAACCCCAGGGAACCAAATAACCCTATTAAAAAATGGGGTACAGAGCTAAACAAAGAATTTTTACCTGAAGAAATTTGAATGGCTGAGAAGCACCTTAAGAAATGTTCAACATCATTAGTCATTAGGGAAATGCAAATCAAAACAACCCTGAGATTTCACCTCATACCAGTCAGAATGGCTAAGGTTAAAACCTCAAGAGACATAAGTAGATATTAACCTAGAAACTTTGAATACCCAAGACATAATCCACATATTAAATGATGTCCAAGAAGAATGGATGAGTGGCCCCTGGTTCTGGAAAGACTCAGTGCAGCAGTATTGGGGAATACCAGAACAGGGAAGTGGGAAGGGGTGGATGGGGAAACAGGGGGAGGAAAGAGAGCTTATGGGACTTTCTGGGAGTGGGGAGCCAGAAAAGGGGAAATCATCTGAAATGTAACAAAAGAATATACCGAATTAAAAAAAAAAAACCTCAAGAGACAGCTGGTGTGGCCAAGAAAGAGGAACACTCTTCCATAGCTGGTGGGATTGCAAACTGGTACAACCACTCTGGAAATCAGTCTGGTGTTTCCTCAGAAAACTGGGCATGACACTCCTGGAGGACCCTGCTATACCACTCCTAGGCATATACCCAGAGGATTCCCAGGCATGCAACAAGGACACATGCTCCACTATGTTCATAGCAGCCTTATTTATAATAGCCAGAAGCTGGAGGAATCCCTTTCTTAACAAGGCTTTCTCCTTTCTTTCTGATCTGAGCCTGACCCTCATATGTTCCACCTGAGGAATGTCACATAGTTCTTGACAAAATTACAGGTTTAACTTTCTCCAGATAAGAACCTGCTCAGCAAGTTCCTGGAATTCCTGGAATGCCCCTGCATGCAAATGAGGCATTCCAGGTACATTAAGCTCCAGCCAATGATTTACATGCACCCTGAAATCTCCTTCCTACTCTCCAAGGTTCACATATAACCCTTATTCACCCAGAATAAAGTATATGCACACAAGCTGCTGCTCTGAATATCATCTCAAAGGGCTATTTCACTAAAATCCTAGGAGAAGGCCTCTTCCACCATAGTCCCACCCCAGATACTCCCAATCAGACTGGGATCAAACAGACCCCACCTGTTCTGGGCTCCTCTTCATTCATCCATGTTTGTATGCAGCTATGCCTGGACACCCCGAGGGAGGAAGTACAATCTGAAACAATTATCATCTATATACTCCAGACTTGCCTGGATCTTCCTATGGAAAATGATGATTTTAAATTTCTGACCCTCTCATCTCTACCCTCTGAGAGCTGCAATTGTACTATACCCAGTTTATAATATAAAAGGTCCTCAATCTGTGGTTTGTGACCCGTTTGGGGACCATGACCCTTTCACAGGAGTCACCTAAGACCATTGGAAACAGGGATACTTACATTACAACTCATAATGTAAGGTCCATGCCATGATTTGCCAAAGAATGATACCCTGGACTCAAAGAGTATGCAAAACCAAACAGTGTTTAAATTCTGTAGAAGTCCAGCATGCTGGGGTCTCCCACTAAGATGGAGACAACAAAGTGAACTTAGAGACCCAATTTAAAGCACATTAAGAGAATTCCAGGGTAGGAGACCTTTATCTCGCTCTATCTTTAGGAAACTTTCAGGACCATTACCAGGGCATGGGGGCTGGAAACTGTTCCTGGGCAGGTTTGGAAACTATTGTTGGCTGACTGCCCTTGTTTCAGGACAGTTCTCAGGGCAGCTTCTGTTGGCAGGATAGTTTCTGACTAGCTTCCTGAAGCCCGGGTTTTTTTCTAGTAACTGACTTGCTTGGGCTTGCCTGAATTTGCCCAGTTCTTAGGTCTAGTCTTGTGAACTGCCAATTGGAATCCTGTAATGGAGTCAGCCCAGCCTTTTCATTAATAGTAGCAAAAATTACAGTTATGAAGTAACAACAAAATTAATTTTATCATTGAGGTCACCACAAGAGAGATATGAAAGCCAGGCAGTGGTAGTAACGCACACCTGTAATCCCAGCACTTGGGAGGCAGAGGCAGGTGGATTTCTGAGTTCGAGGACAGCTTAGTCTACAGAGTGAGTTCCAGGACAGCCAGGGCTATACAGAGAAACCCTGTCTCAAAAAAAAAAAAATCAAAAAAAAATAAATAAATAAAAGGAGGGTGAAGAAACATGCTTATATGGTGACTGGGATCAAACCCAGAACTCTATGCTCAGCACTCTACAATTAAGATGCATCCTCAACAATCTTAAAAATCAATAAGCAGTACAAACGAAAAATAGTATCTGACCTATGATTTAACAGTGAATGAAGCCATGCATGAGACATTTTTAGCGCCACCCCAGATCTTAAAAACTTGACTCCTTCTAACATTTAACAAACAGGATGGAGGACAATTCTGTTTCTAGAATTGATTTCTCAGGAATTGCTCAGAACGTTTAAGTAGAGGAAATCAGATACCTAAATACTTTTTAATGTGTGTGAGCAATTAAACCCATTTCTCACTTGTCAGATTATCTATAACTAGCTGTCATGAGCATTATTTATTAACCTTTGTGGTAGAATATATTCCTTTATGCCTGATATATCCTTCCCAGATATGCAAGTGGATTGTATCCTGGTTCAGGAGCTTATGGGGGTAACCAAGGTAGACTTTAGCAGCTTGTTTGGAAAGAACACGCCATACTCTGTGACAGTGTGTCAATCATGTCATTTCCTCTCTTGAGCCAATGTCCTTCAAAACTCCAGCTGCTCCTGTACTCTACCACCAAAAATAGACTTTCATAATTGAGTTTCAGATGTGAACAAGGTTCAGCACACATCATATGAGACTTGTGGGAATGAACAGATTAGCTCTTTTAGACATTCTTGAGCCTTTCATCTTCTTTAAGTAGTTTTCAACTTAGTGTAAGGTAGCTGGTTTGTGTCAGAGAACACAATGAACTTAGGCTAGAGTTTGTGGCAGAGGTCAGCCTCTCTGCTCAGTATTTGTATAGCCTAGATGCTAACCAGGGAGTCATAGATTGTTTTGAAAATGCAAAGGCCATGATTAAACATAGTGCATTAAAACTCTGAACTTACAACTTAACACTCTAAAACTATCCATATAAACAATTATTGCTTGAGACACAACCAAGATCCTGAGGAGTAAGAAGATGCAGAATCTACTACACAGACTCTGCGAGTCAGGCAAGTAGCAAAAACAGTCTCGTTTATTGCGGGAACTAAACAAACCTTTATACTCCCCTCCCGCATTTCATTGGATCTCTCTCTTAAGTAGCCCTTTCTCTCTCTTTCTCATTAGCTCTCTCCATCACCTGATCAAGGTTCTGCAATCTCTAGCCATGCCTTCAGATTTTAGACTGGTTCTGGGAGAAAGTATCAACAGCGCATGCACCAGCATTGAGGCGGGTCCTGCTTCCTCCTACTAACAACAAAAATGTTTCACCGAGTTCCATAATTTCTTTGCTGAGTTTGTTGGTATTTTTTTTTGTTTTGCTTTGCTTTTTTTTAATTAAAAATCTATCCAATTTTCTGTTTCTCTCTATCTTTCTGTCTGTCTGTCTGTCTGTCTCTCTGCCTCTCTGTCTCTCTGTCTCTCTGTCTCTCTGTCTCAGTTGAGACAGGGTCTTATTGTCTAGCATAGACTTGCTGCCACAGTCTCCCAAGAGTTGAGATTTCCAGAACTGAGCTGCATGCCCTGCTCTCTACTGCTTTCCTTTTTCTTCACTCTTCCTATAAACTAATCTGTCTCCTCACCTCACTGGTTCTCTAACCTGTGAGTACAACAATAAGCCATTAAATTGAAAGCATTATTGGATCATGAACTTCAAATTTTAGCAAATTATCTTCTTCTTATTATTATTATTTCAATGTGGAGCCAGTCGAAAATAAGTGTTAAAATGCCAAGCAGTGAGATACCCAGGTTTGGACAAAAGAGAGGTGGGCATGCTTGAATCCTTTGCTTGCCATGTCACGCTCTATAAAACAAAACCCTAATTCAGATGGCATTCCCATTGCCTTCAGTAGTGCCGACAACTTCTGTTTCAAGTGGAGGTAATTAGTCAGTGATTAAAAGGCAGAGAGTAATTAGCACAAGAGAGAAATGCCTTTGTTGGCATCAAACCTACCAGTCCAACAGCAAAGAAGCCTTAGGTGAGTGCTTTCCAAAAGCAACAGCTAAAGTTTTAAGGTTAATTGATCCCTAAATTGAAAAGTTCAAAATTAGGAGGTGGTCACATCAGTCTGCATAACCCCAGCTTGGAAGAATCTCAGCTAGGGTCACCCCCAAAGACTTCCTAGAGCCTCCCCCATCTCAGGTCTCCAGCTAGTCCTAGAGATACTCCCTAACCCTCTCTACCCCCAATTTCTGTTCTCACTCATGCCCTTTCCCACCCTTCTCCCATACCTGACCACCATCCCTATTTCCCTCCTCACCCCCTCTCCCACCCAGTCTCCTTTCTCTATTCACCTCCAATGTCTATATTTTTCCCTTCAGAGTGAGATTCACACATCCCCCCTTGAACCCTCTTTATTACTTAGTTTCTTTGGGTCTGTGGATTTTATCATGGTTATCAGGTATTTTATAGCTAATGCCCACTTATAAGTAAGGACATGCAATCTGTGTCTTGCTGGGTCTGGGTTAGCTTCCTCAGGATGGTTTTTCTAGTTCCATCCATTTGTCTGTAAATGTCATGGTGTTCTTGTTTTTAATAGTTTAATAGTATCCCATAGTCAGACAGGACTTACAGTGGATGGAGAGAACACCAACCCACCCATGAAACCTTCAACACACCCATGACACCTTCAACCCAAATTTTTTTCTGACTGAAAGATACCACCTTTACATGGAGCTCGTGCTGGAGAACTTTCCCCAGCATCGTGTCCTTACTGTCTCATATATGGGCATGCTCATGACGGGTTTCTTCTCAGAAGGGGCCTTTGGTGCTCCTAGCTAGCAAGCTCGACTCTGTCATTCCTAGTATTGTAGTATTTCTAAGAAGATAAAATTATTTAAAGGATGTATTTTGGTTTTGGTTATCTGCCTTTTCTGTTAGAGTATGAGCTTTAGGAGATCAAGAGCAATTCCACTGGCGCCTTCAGTTCTCAAGACAGTGCCTGGTACATAGTAAGTGATCAAGAAAATGGGTATTAAAGAGTGAATCCTTATCACCCAAAGCTCCATACTTTTAAAAAATATCACATTGATTGGCTGGTTCTGGGGGGCTCAGGTGGAAGAGTACTTGTCCATCATATATGAGGCCTGGCTTCAATCCCCAGAACTATGTAAATTTGACATGATTGTAAAAACTTGTAATCCCAGTACTTAGAAAATACAGGATGCTAGGGTGTATAGAATGTTCAATTTCAGACTCGGCTACATGAGACTCTCTCACTTAAAAAAAATTTCTTTGTTATACTAATTGAATTGTCGGTTTTATGGGGTTTAAAATCATCATGGAAATAAGGCTCTAGGTATGTCTGTAAGGGACTGTCTACATTACATTAATTGGGGTGGGAAGGCCTACCCTGAAACCAGCATTATCATTTCATACTGTGCAATAAGAAGATAACAAACTGAGTACCAGGGTTCAGTGCTTTCTGCCTCCTGACTGCAGATTAAAATGTGGCCCACCACCTCAAACTCCCAGTACAATAACTGCCCAGACAGGGTAGACTGTATCCCTTCAAACTGTGAGCCCTGGTATTCCGATGATTCCTTAAGCAGATTTTGTCAGGATTTTGTCACAGCAACCATACAAATATTGACCACTGAGAAGTACTTTACTTTTTGGTACCATCTACCTGTGTTTTTCAGGGATGCCTGTAGATTGTATTAATATCAGACTCATTATCAGGAAGCATGACTGCTACCATCTCCCTAAGAACACCCCTTGCCTGGAGATTAATAAATCCCTTTGTTTCACTCTGGCCATCTGTACTTCAGTTTCCTTCAATAGCAAAGCATACTCCATGATGAGGTCTGTACCCATTAGAGCTTTATAATAGCTCAGTTTTTAATATTACATGCAACTTATCTGTCTAGGAAAATCATATCAAATGAGAAACTCAAAACTTTCTCCGGACTCCAACTCTCTCCTCTATTCTGATCAAATGTCTGAAAAAGAAATCTGTCCAACACTACTGCTTCACCAGCCCCAAAGAATTATTCCATTTCTCTTAATAGTATTATACCTGGATGGTTCAGATAATGAATATTATTTTAAAACACAATGAATAAAGTAATAGTTGTCACTTGTTAAGTTTAGCAATTTTTACAGCACCCATTCTTCCCATTCAACTCACAGCATCTATTCAATAAAAGCACTGGAACCAAGAGAAACCACTGGAAATTCTTTCTACCTGCCCAGTTTTCTACCATGGAAAATAACTTTATTTTCTAAATGAGCCTAAAATATCCACTTGTCTTAAGGTAAAGTAACATCCAGACCTCTCCATATCAAGAAGGCCTGTGGAATAGGGGAGAGTATATATAGTAGACATTGTTAATTATTCATGAAACAAGTCCTACTTATGTTTTGTAAATAAACTTAATTACCACCTATCTCAATGTTGTCAGAAATTTGAAGCAAAGTTTCAATAGTTGATTTTTTCCACGTGTTTGGACTCAATAGATGATCTTTTATGTATTACGATGTATATTTTGATCAAACTATTACATGTGGGTAATAAATCTGGCACAGATATTGGAGACATGTGAACAATATTCAAGTTCTGGTGCCATTTAAAATGTTGCCTGAAGTCATATACAACATTTAAAGTAAGTTTAGATACAATGTAGAAGAGTGCAATTCAAACCAGGGCATCACTTTAAGTCCAGTTCCACGGTCACTTACAGGGTGGCCATGGTCTGGAGTTAGCATACACTTCACTTAAAAATACTAGAGTGCTAAGTGGAGTGTGTTACCAGGATGACGTCAATCATTCTACGTCATTGAGAGTTACTTGAGCTAGGATGTCTGCCCAGCTCCTTGTTGACAGTTCAGATATGAGAAAAAGATCATGTGTTCAAGAAAAGAAAGAAAGAAAGAAAGAGAGAAAGAAAGAAGGAAAGAAAGAAAGAAAGAAAGAAAGAAAGAAACAAAGAAAGAAAGAAAGAAAGAAAGGAAGGAAGGAAGGAAGGAAGGAAGGAAGGAAGAGAGGGAGGGAGGGAAGGAAGGAAAGAAGGAAGGGAGAGAGGGAGAAAGAGGAAGAGAAGAGAGAGAGAGAGAGAGAGAGAGAGAGAGAGAGAGAGAGAGAGAGAGAGAGAGAGAGAGCCAAGCTTAGTAGACCTGAACCCACAGAAAGGAATGTATGGTATTTCCTGGCCACAAGTGGCTTGCACACAGCCTGGTATAAGGATCGTCACACTTTGGGAGACATATTAAAAATCCTTCTGTTAGAAACCTACTATCTATTCAGTTTTCCTTGGTACAAGTACTATTTTTTTTTTTTTTTTTTTTTTTTTACCAATCCATGATCCCCTGAGTCATAGCTATGTTTCTAGAGATACATTATTTTATTCTTCATGTACATAGGAATAAACCATAAAGCCTTACTATAGTTATTACTATAGCTGTATTTATGTGTATAAAAAAAGCATTTGTTAGCATCTTAATTACAGACAAAATTATTGAGAAAGTAAGTTTTATTACACACACACACACACACACACACACACACACTGCAGTTGCCCCTATCTCCTTTCCTCCAAGCCTCAACCCCTCCTCCCAAACTATCCTCTACCCTGCCTGCATCTACTCCCCCTCAATTTGCTTCCCTTCAGAAAGTGGCAGGCCTCCCATGGACAGTAACCAAACATGGTATATAAAGCTGCAGTAAGAATAGGCACCTCCTCTTTTATTGAGGCTGGATGAGGAAACCCAGTATGAGGAAAAAGGATCCCAGAAGAAGGCAAAGGAGTCAGAGACAGCCCCTGCTTCCACTGGTACAACTCCCACATGAAGACCAAGTTACACAACTGTTACCCTACCTAAGTCAGTCCCATATAGGTGTTGTACGGCATGGTTTCTCTATTATTTTAAATTTACCCTTATAGTACATGAATTTAGATTAATCACTTTAATCTCTTTTCTATTTGTATTTTTCTATACCATTTTTCCAACTTAATAAATGTATATTCTATATTCTAATTTAAATTATTTGATTTTGATTTGCTAGATGTTTCACTTGGCTCAGCGTAATGCCCAGTTCTCTAAGAAAATATGTAAACTCTCAGTCATCTTACTCAGGGTTTCTATTCCTGCACAAACATCATGATTAAGAAACAAGTTGGGGAGGAAAGGATTTATTCAGCTTATGTTTCCATATTGCTGTTCATCACCAAAGGAAGTCAGGACTGGAACTCAGGAAAAGTCAGGAAGCAGGAGCTGATGCAGAGGCCATGGAGGGATGCTGCTTACTGGCTTGCTTCCCCTGGCTTGCTCAGCTTGCCTTCTTATAGAACCCAGGACTACCAGCCCAGGAATGGCACCACCCACAAGGGATCCTCCCACCCTTTTTCAATAATGGAGAAAATGCCTTACAGCTGAATCTCATGGAGGCATTTCCTCAAGGGAGGCTCCTTTCTCTGTGATAACTCCAGCCTGTGTATCAGCTGTTCTCTTGAACACATTGATTATTTTAAATTGGTTTCTACATTAGTGCCATGGGTATCTGCCTTATATTTCCTTAGTGCTCAATGATTCTCTTACCAAATCCTAAATATTTCTTCAGAAGTATCTTTAGATTTTCAACAACACAACATTGTATTTCTGTAGAGGTTTCTGATAGCCTCTATGAAGCAGAAACACAGCAGACACTTCCAATGCAATTGGTACCTTAGCCTAAATCTCCATTCAGTGTGGCTCTTTGTCCTGTTTCCGTGTCTTTCTTAACACTCATTCGAGCATGGTCTCCAGACTTCAGCATCGCTACCCTTCCACAGCTGTCATTTAAGATTCCTGCAGGTGGATGAGGCTGTTCTGTTCCCCATTTCTCTTTATCAACCTGCTAAGTGATCAAATACATAGAAAAGAAGACTAGACCTGTCAACCGTTGGGTGTCTCTTGCTTGTCATTTCTCAATCTTGACACAGTAAACTGGAGATGTCTTGGCAACCCCAGACTTGACACACCACAGTATTATGATGTTAGCTGGAATTTCCCCAGCTTCACTGAACCTCAGCTGCCTGCAGGCTCTTGCCTAGGTACTCACCTTTTGACTTTTGTGCTGAATTGTAATGTGTCCTCAATGAAAGAGTGTATTCTGAACCGTGGTTACTGATAAGTTCGGACTATATTTAAGAATTGTTAATTGTTTATCTGAAATTCAAATTTAATTAGGTACCTAGCATGTTTTTGGTTAGTAACTAACAACTCCAACCTCAGCACAACTCCCTTTTATTTTTCCAGGATACAATCCACAGAACTCAAGGGTAACAGCTGAGTAACAATGCCTCAGTTTCACTTGGGAGGGAGAAGAAAGCATCACAGGGGTGGGGGTGGAGGTGAGGAGGATCTGTCTGGGAACGGGGCCAGGAAGGGGGAAGAGGGGAGCATGATCAGGTATTGGGGGGGGGAGAGCGAGATCTGGCACCTGGTTTGTTCTACTGGGACACAGCAGGGCAAATTCCTGGCTAGTGTTGTAGTTCACACAATGACCCGATGAATAGCTGTGGCCCCTAGCTATACATTTCTTAAACAGAAAAATGCAGATTTCTTGTGGATTCCAAGTGGTTTATCCTTTTAAGAGTTCCTAAATTTTGAGGGCTTGTGAATATTTAGTTATCAAAATATGTTTTGTGCTCACTTGGTTCTTCTAACTTTTCCTTTATATTCAGCCCATGTAAATACTACCTATAAGCTAATTTCTTCTGTTTAAAAAAAAGAATCCTATCAATATACTTGGTATATTTAATTCTCTGACCTATGTTATTTTCTCATTTACTCCTTGAAATCAAAACTTATTAAACTGGTGTTTTTTTTAAAAGAATTACCAGCTACAGAGATGAGATATTTAAAGTGGAGTACATTGTGACAGTATTGACCCCTTAATATTAATAAATGTTGTAAGTATTTTTAGGCACTAAGAAAATAATGAGAAAAAAGAAATACTGTGCTTACAGAAATTGTCTCCTATAAAGAATTTAATGGTTCATTATAATATTTTTTTGTTATGGGTATGCCCATATTTGCAAAATATGGGAACCTTAAGCAGAGGTAATCAGTTCAAGGCCAACCTGGGCTACATAGGAAGTTTAAGACCAGCCTAGGCTACACAGTGAGACACTGTCACAAAGCAAAATATGCTTTTTACTATGATAAAAATTGTAATAATCTTAGATGTACTTAAGATGTGAATAATTAATAAAGTATTCATAAGATATAAATTTGAATTCCTTGTTTTGTAAGTTGCACGTGTACTATTAATATTATCTTTTATTATCAACATGAGGTTGGAAGCTTTAAGTGAAATGCAAGCATTTTACAAACTGGTTATATAGTTTTAGCTGCAGAAAGGCTCCTTGTCCAATTGGCATCGGCCACAAAACAGACAGAATAGTCCTCACATTGTATGGGACCAGCTAGACAAAACCAACAAGTTAACATTCACATTCCATGTGTATGTATATGTATATGCATATGTATACTATGAATATGATGAATACGATGAATACGATGTATGTGTATGTGTATGTGTATGTGTATATGTACACATAGTATATTAAAAGCACACCTTTTCATTTTTAATTTTGAAAGTTTGGAAGCATCTAAATTGTGCTTTATACTCACTAATATGGTTAGGAAATAGTTATTTCTGACACAGCTTTTCTTTCCAAAACTTGCAAACACTAGAGTCTTGGTGGCTCTAGTCACCAAGTTTTACAATCATCAGTTTTACAATCAGTTAAGTAGATAATGTACAAAGAAAAAGAGAGAGATTTCAATCACACAGCGAGTCTCATCATCTTTCCAGGTCAGATGATCTCCACCTAAATTTCCCTGCAGTGTACTAGGAACAGAGATCGTGAACAAATACTGAGCTCCAACATGAATTTCTCCACACCCCAGATTTTGTATCCTAAAACGCACTATGAATTTTAATAGTTCTAAACTAGACAGGATTCTTGAAGCAATGACAGTTAAGCATCAGCAGAAAATGGCACAAACCTGGTGAGAGAGAGTGTTCCCTCCCCAAAGCACTCAGCTCCCACATCTGGATGATTTTAAAATAACCCAGAGATGCTGCTTCTTAAAATGCAGGGATTGTAAAGAACCTCCAGGCACTCACACATTGTAAGGGCCAAAGAAAAGGTACAGGTATCCAACGTGACACAAGTTCACCCTCTTCAAAGTAAATGGAGCTCAAGGCATGTCTGTGGTAAACTGAACTCTTGTGTTGTAATGTTTCTGAGAGTTTTTGACTATAGAAGCATTGTAATAATTGCCTGTTTAATACATCTGACCTACATTCATATAAACTATTTCATTCAATGATTCCCCTGAAATTTGACAAGTGTCACCAAGAATAGTCATCTCAAAGAAATCAACAAAGGAGAATGATTATTTCAGTACCTTGGTGACAAATAGGGTCATGAGAAGAACAGAGAAAACCCTTCCAAACTTTTAGTAAGAAAACACTAGCTTAAAATGTGACATTATGTTATAATGAGAAAGCACAATGCTCATCGTGCACAAGAATAGCATGTGCAAGTTAAACAACAGAATCTACTGACGGCAAAGAATAGCATAGCCATCCCTCGGGCTGCTGAGATTGAGAAGCATGGCTCCCTCCTACTCTACTCTTGTCAGATCATCATGTAAGTCTCTGCCTTTGGTAACCAGGGAGAAACTGCTTGACACTCTAGAATTGTAAAGTGCCGATTTGTTTTCTTCAAATACGTTCCCTGGGCTAATTTCACAGGGATCTGTGAGAACTGTTATTTCCTAGTTGCAACAAAAACACAAGTTGGTGGGCTGTGCAAAGAACATGTACCAACGTAGCCAGAGGTAAGAATACTTCACGACTCAAGTTGCTTCTGCACTTAGGTTATAGCCATCTGGGTATTTTGAAGTCCAAGTTTGTTTACTATCTTTATTTTACACTCCTTTGCTGTTTCACTTTTTATATATGTCTCCATGTAGTGTGCCTATGCATTTAAGCATTTTCACATGTGTGGAGTGTTCATGTGTGTACAGGTGCTTGTACACAAGTGCATGTACGTGTGGAGGCTGATAAGTCTATCTGGATCACTCTCCATCTTAGATCCTGAGGTTATGTGCTTCACTTGAACTCAAGAGTTCTTTTTTTTTTTTATTCGATATATTTTTTACTTACATTTCAAATGATTTCCCCTTTTCTGCCCCCCCCACTCCCCGAAAGTCCCATAAGCCCCATTCCCTCCCCCTGTCCTCCCACCCACCCCTTCCCACTTCACTGTTCTGGTTTTGCCCTATACTGCTACACTGAGTCTTTCCAGAGCAAGGGGCCACTCCTCTTTTCTTCTTGTACCTCATTTCATGTGTGGATCATGTTTTGGGTATTCCAGTTTTCTAGGTTAATATCCACTTATTAGTGAGTGCATACCATGATTCATCTTTTGAGACTGGGTTACCTTGCTTAGTATGATGTTCTCCAGCTCCATCCATTTGCCTAAGAATTTCATGAATTCATTGTTTCTAATGGCTGAGTAGTATGCCATTGTATATATATACCACATTTTTTGCATCCATTCTTCTGTTGAGGGATACCTGGGTTCTTTCCAGCTTCTGGCTATTATAAATAGGGCTGCTACGAACATAGTGGAGCATGTATCCTTATTACATGCTGGGGAATCTTCTGGGTATATGCCCAGGAGTGGTACAGCAGGATCCTCCAGAAGTGACATGCTCAGTTTTCTGAGGAGCCGCCAGATTGATTTCCAGAGTGGTTGTACCAGTTTGCAACCCCACCAGCAGTGGAGGAGTGTTCCTTTTTCTCCACATTCTCGCCAACACCTGCTGTCTCCTGAATTTTTTTAATCTTAGCCATTCTGACTGGTGTAAGGTGAAATCTCAGGGTTGTTTTGATTTGCATTTCCCTAATGACTAATGAAGTTGAGCATTTTTTAAGATGCTTCTCCGCCATCCGAAGTTCTTCAGGTGAGAATTCTTTGTTTAACTCTGTACCCTATTTTTTAATAGGGTGACTTGGTTCCCTGGGGTCTTACTTCTTGAGTTCTTTGTATATATTGGATATTAGCCCTCTATCTGAGGTAGGGTTGGTGAAGAAAAGTTCAAAAGTTCTTAAACTTGACTAGCTTATCCAGCCAGCATGTTCTGTGGATTCTCTGCTTCTAACTGCTGGAATGCCAGGATTACAGGAGAATTTCCATACATGCCCTGAATTTTCATGGTTTCTAGTGACTTGACTCTGGTCTTCATGCTTGCACAACAAGCATGTCATTCCCTGATCCATTTCTTTAGCCCCACTTGGCACAGTCAGTTCAAGATGTGATAAGCAAAACTTGTACCTGGCAGAAGAATATGATATAATTCCTCTGTTCCTCAAATATCCTTGTTTGTAACCAAAGCATTGCTCTGTTTATCTTGAAAGTAAAAGAAAACATATGCAAACACAAAATAGAAGATAGAGGTCATATAAATCTTTCAACATAAAATCCTCTTGCATAGCACAAAGCTGCTTCTTGGAAGGCTTTTTGTAAAGACTACAGCAACGCCTAAAATCTGACTCCCCTGGTTTGATTGACATTTCTATCTTTTTGGATTGTACTCTATAATCTAGCCAAAGGAAAAGGCTAAAGGGGGGTTCTTCTTGGGAATCAGATGATTAATATCAAAATTCTATAAACATTAAAATATGATGCTGAAGAGCTATCTCAGCAGTTTAAGAATGCTTGCTGCTCCTCCAGAAGAACTGATGTCAGTACCCAGCATCCCTGTGAAATATCTCAAAAATGCTTGTATTTCTAGATCCAAGGGATCCAATACCCTCTTTTGACACCTCTGGGCACCCACACACAAGCTGTAACTCTTTAGAAAATAATAAGTCAATTATTGCCAATATCAAATAAAAAAAGTGCCAAGAGAAAAGGATGCTACAATGATACATGGGGGAAGGATTGTGGAAGTGGGTGACCCAGAAAGGGGGCAGTTGAGTTGGTTGTTAAATGAATAAATAAAAAGAGAAATGAAAGAGAAAAGCAAGAGAAAAAATGGAAGAAATGTATCATATTCTTTATTATATAGCTGTTGATTTTTGTCTTCTATTGCATACTTTTGTTTTGACTTAATCAATTTGATTATAATAAGGAATAAGACCCAAACCTAAAAGTCTCATGTCACAAAGAAATTTTCCTTTAACGCCATGGTTTCCAAAAATCACAGTTGATCCTACTGTCTCAGGACTTCTGATTTCAAGAAGTTTAATTCCCAATATCCAGTAGGAGAGAAAAATTATACATGTTGGAGTATGTGTACATGTGTGTATACATGTATATATCATGTAGACATATACAAAATAAGATTTAATGTATAAAATATTCCATTATTTTTCCATTTTCATTAAAATACATGGGATGAAAACGATAACTTTTTATTTCAGAACTTCAGTAGATTTTTTTTTTCAGAAAAAAATGAGTTAGTTTAAAATGTAAAATGGTTGCCAAGGCAATCATTTTCATATCTTTAACATTATGTGATATAAAACTTTTGGATTGTACAATTTTAGGTTTAGAGACAGATGCTCAATGTAAACAATAAATGGTGAAAATTAGCCTCTCACGGGGGTGCAATTTGACATTATTTTGTTACTAGAAGACAATTTAGATATTTTCCTGTTTCATAATTGAACTCTTTCTCTTAAAACATATACTCATGTGTTGCTCACTTATTTAATTTTTTTTCATTTTCCCTTATTTATTAAGACTACCATTATAATGAAACTAAGAAACAGAAAATGATAAAAAGTAAAAAAAAAATCCAGTTTTGGAATTTTATGTGATTCCTGGATGTGCAAAATGTATGTGTATATCTCCATCAATATGAATTTATTGTGCTTTTCCTTTGGATCTTTTTCTTGTTTGGTGGTTTTGTCATATTTCAATTTTTTTTGCTTTTATTTTATTATTATTCCTTAGATACTAGTTTATTTTTAACAAGACACAGAAAAGTTATGAATGAGAGGGATAACGGGAAGGAGCCTAGAAGGAGTAGAGGAAGGGGAAAGAGAAATCAATACATTGTATAAAAAATCTATTTTCCATGAAAGAAAAATTAATCAGGAATTTTTCTGATTTTTGTAACCCTAGCAAAGCATCCTAGTAATGAGGTATACAGAGCTGGATCTGGCCATCTCTACAACCAGGCAAGTCTCCCAGCAGTGAGGCTGGAGCATCAAGACAGCCTCAAAAACTTTGACTTACAGTATGTCCTGTCAGTAAGATGTGTTGTAGTATTGGTGGCACAGAATTTGTGGGAGTGGCCAATCAATCACTGGTCCAAATCAAAGACCAAGCCATGTGAGGGAGCCTGACACTGTGTGGATGGTCAGGAACCAGAGGTTAAATATCTCAGAAACACAGGATAGAACCAAATATGACTGACAAAAATAGAAGTCAGTAATATTCTGCTATACTTGTAAAGTGGTACCCAGCCCAGTTGTCATTAGAGAGGCATCCTCCAGCATCTGGTGGGAGCACATACAGATATCCACAGCCAAACACTAGGCAAAGCCAGGGGGATCCCACAGCAGATATTGAGGAAGGACTCCAGAAACCAGAGGGGTCAAGGACACCACAAGAACATGACCCACAGAATCAACTAATCAGAACTTACTGGCCCTCACAGAGACCTAAACAACAACCAAGGACCCTGTTTGGGTCTGAGCTAGGTCCTCTGCAAGTACTTTATGATTGTATAGCTTTGTGTCCTCGTGGGACTCTGAACATTGAGATCTGGGACTGTCTCTGGTGGATTTGCCTGAGCTTAGTACACTTTTCCTCCTACCACATTGCCTCGTCCAGCCTTAAGATGAGGGTTTGTGCCTAGCCTTATTGTAATTTGTTATACCATGTTCAGTTGATATCCTTGGAGGCCTGCTCTAATTTTTAAGGGAAATAGAAGAGGAATGGATCTGGCAGGTGAGGGTTTTTGAGGAATAGAGATAGAGGAAACTATGGTCAGGGTGTTACATATGTAAAGAACAAAAATTAAAAATAAGAAAAAGAAATTTTCCTCCCCGTACATACCTCCAAGGTTATTTCTCAAGTTTGATTAGCTTTTAAATATAACATAATGCTAAATTTCTAAATGACTAATATCTCAATTCATAATTTTATGTGGCCCAAATAAATGAATCAAGTTCTCACCATTACAACTGTTTTAGTGTTTTTAAAGAACTATTAATTCATGACTTACCATATGTGTTTATGTTTCACATTTTCTTTCATTTCTTTCTGACTATAGAGTGTCTTTGAGGTTTCATATAGTTAATCATATAAAGATTTTATTTTGTGCTTTTAAGTTTCAGAATTTCTACTTGGTATTATTATTTCATGTTCACAGGAAAATTTGTTTTTGCTACATTTTTTTAAACAAGAAAATACCATTAGTTTTTCATTAATTATGTGGGGCCAGAAAATTTGGGGAAAAGAGAGTCATAAGATCTATGAAATCCTAGGGCAGTTACCCATCTGAAAATTAACATAGCAGTTGAATACACAATTCCACAAACAATTTCAACTTTGTCGATCTCTCAGCATCCATCCAAGCAGCATCCATGTACCAGTGAAATCTAATATTTAAACACTTGTCTTAGATATTATCAAAGGCAGTGTAATACAAGTGAGGTAGTTGAATTCTCTCATTGGGATGAAACACTGATGAAAAGCAATTTGCAGATGACAGGGCTTGTTCAGCTTACACTTTCCGATGGCAGTCAGTCACTGCAGGAACTCAGGGCAGGAACCGAAGTCAGGAAACGAAGGCAGGAATCATGGAGAATAGTGGTTGCTGGCTCAGTTTCTGACTTGCCTACAGACTCATACTCAACTACATCAGATCCAGACGGGATAGGCCCTTCAAAATGGGCTGGGTCTGTGTTCCTACGTCAATCATCAACCAAGGAAATTCCCCAAAGACATAGGCACAGTCCAAGCTGATCCAGAGAGCCTGTCAACTAGACACTCCCTCAGATGACTCCTGGCACTTTCTGGTTGACACAGCATGTTCCTCCTGTTTATCATTGACCATTGTGGTGTTATGTTTTGCTGTGGATGGAAAGGACCTGTTCACCTTTCAGAGGCCCCATCTTCTGGTTCATAGTGTCCACTCAAGTTGCTTGCTGTGACAGCTTCCCTCCATCTGAAGCCATAATGAGCATCTTCCTACCAGACTGTCAAATAGTTTTTTTTAAATTCTCTTATGTTCTGTTACTTCTTTGTCTACCTCAGATCACACAAAATAATGTATCATAAAGTTGGTTTATTTCCAACTTTTATTCTGTATGCTGTCACAATTTCTTTGTCATTCTTCCTAATATAATCATGTTCTAGGCATTGGGACACAGACATCTTTAGGACTGTTATTACAGGATCATATTCTATCTACTATGAAGGGCAACAAGTTAAATATACCAGCACTTAGCCTTCTTTGTTCAGTGAGGTATAAAAACCTGACCTCTTTTTCCTTTTACATGGTACACATTTTACTCTCTCCATAAGCAAATTGTGATGGTTTATAAGCAAAATACTGTACTCATTTTAACAGAAAAGCCCACTAAATCCTGCAAATCCAGACATTTGAACCATTATGTTCTCTTCAAAAACAACTGAAAAACTTTTGAGGACATTAAGAGTAGACATACAGAAGAGACACATGTATATAAAAGCAATGTTCTTTCTAAGCCTGCAACAGGTAATACTGATTGTCAACTTGATGGGATTTACAACACCTAAGAGACAAACCTCTGGGCTTATCTGTAAGGATGCTTCTATGATTTTTTTATTCTGATGGGAAGACTCACTTGACATATCAGCAGCACCAACCCTTACACTGCAGTCCCAGACAGAATAAGATAGGAAATACAAATAGAGTACCAGCACATATCATCCCTGTGTACATACACACACATACATACACATACACACATATACACACACATACACACAATAGTAAAATGTTTAAAGACACTTTAAAAATTAAGCTTTCAGAGATCAACGGGCCCAAGTAAGACATCCATACTAAGAAAAATCCAAGGATTCCATGTTTGTAAAATTAATGATAAGAATCACTTACTCAAGTCCATATTATTATAATATACATAGCCATGGATATCCCTACATTTGGGGCCACTAATACAAATAGACATAACAAGTATGTGCCTGTTTGAACATGGAATAAGGGCTGTAAGATGGATGGGATGGGATGGGATGGGATGGGATGGGATAGGATAGGATGGGATAGGATACGATACGATACGATAGGATACGATAGGATACGATAGGACAGGACAGGACAGAAAGAATAAGACATCAACACTGTACAAATGACTGACAGTATCATCTAATAGAACAAAACCAATTATCTAAAATCTATGAATTTTCACTTTATTGAATTCAAACCTATATACCTCTAAAGAAATATCTAAAGATCAGGATGCCCAAACATAAATATTTTTGCCATTATCTCTAGTCTCATTTAATATGCTGTATCTGATAATCTGCTATTGTTGCTTGCTAATTGGCTTATATTTTATGTGGGTATCTTAATTTATTTTAAAAACCTGTAGTAGTTATATTTGAGAAGTGACTGTATATTTTGAATAATTTGAATGTATCCTTTGTTTTCTTTTTTTAACTCCTGTGATGAGCCAAGAAGGGAAAGGTGAGAAGCCTTCTCCCATACACATAAAGAGTATATGATCATAAACCTTAGTTGGGATTGTAGGTCTAGTGGTAACACACACAGTAGAGTGTGATGACACTTGAGTCTGAAGTATTGACTCCTCATAAACAATGCCACTTACATTCTTTGCCTTGCCCTGGGTGGATAGCTTCTCCCACACTGGGCTGATTTTTCAGCTATGATTGTTATTTTATTTTTAGAGTGCTTTCTTTCTTCAGAATGTTTCTTCATATCTTAATTTTCTTCACTTGCTACAGTATTCATATACAAATCTTCCCATTGTATCTCCTTCGGGAACAGAGAAAGTACACAATGCCATCAGAGTACAAACGATTTAATGTAGGTAAAGCGGGAAGGCACAATTATGCAGAGATGAGTGGAGGAGTCAGGAGACGCAGAGTTGAGGTCAAAGAATAACAATGAAATCATAGCACAGAATGTGAGTTAAGGATGGGCCAATGGACAGTGTGAAAGGACGCCTAAGACAGTCAAGTGAGCTACTAGAGTGGAGAAATCCACAGCGACTGCAAGAGTCACCCAGAGAGCTAAGATTGACAGCTCCAGTTTTTTTGGTCTCCAAATCCGACGCAGTGCTTGCTTGTCACAAGATGAAAGCCATAAAATTTTAGAACCAGTGCTACACGAGCGACTGTATCAAGTAACCATTGAATACCCTTGCTAAAACTCCCATCTTTGCTGTTAAGAAGCTGGAAAGAATCCAGATATCCCTCAATGGAGGAATGGATACCGAAAATGTGGTATATATACACAATGGAGTACTATTCAGCAATTAAAAACAATGAAATCATGATTTTTTTTTAGGCAAATGGATGGGACTGGAAAATATCATCCTAAGCGAGGTAACGCAATCACAAAAGAATACACATGGAATGCAATCATTGATAAGTGGATATTAATTAGCCCTGAAGCTCTGAATTCTGAAGATACAGTTGGCATATCAAATGATTCCCATGAAGAAGGAAGAAGAGGGCCCTAATCCTGCAAAGGCTTGATCCAGCATTGTAGGGGAGTACCAGGACAGAGAAAAGGGAGGGGAAAGATAGGAGAATGGATGGAGAGAAGAGAACTTATGGGACATATGGGGAGGGGGAACTGGGAAAGGGGAAATATTTTGGATTGTAAACAAAGAATATAGAAAATAAAAATATATATACAAAAAAAAAAGATTGACTCTTTCTCCTTCTTCTCTTCTCCTTTGTTTTGCTAACCTCTCTTCTACCCTTAGCCATGCCTTATGTATACCACATTCACCTTAGGCCTTGAGTACTCAAAACTCTACATGCTACAGTGTATATGTTACTAAGCATTAGTAGGAATGAATTGAAAGGTTAATGCTACTTTGAAACAACTGGGTAAATGAAAGTGCAATTCTTGTATATTCTCCTTCATAGTTTTCATTTTTGTCTGAATTCAGGATCCAAGCCAGTTGTTATTGGTGTCTCCTGTTAACTGTCATGATCTCAATATTACTATGATACGAACTCACCACAAAACATTCAGGTAAGTCTTACTACAAAATCACCCTTTGCTTACACTTTGCTTCATCACTATGAATGTCAGATGACACAAGCATCCTGCCAGTGTTAGGATTTCATTGCTAATTATAGCTTCTCAATAATGGATTAGAAGAACATGGGCCTAAAATTAGTATATAAATCATTGTGAATAAATGCAAAAACACCATAATACTTTTTCTTCAAACTTCACTTTGCCAATCAAAAAAGAACAGTGTAAATGCAAAGAATATTATGATAGTGCTACTTTTATGATTATTACATTAATGATATTGTTCTTATTATAACAATAACAGTTTTCATACATTTATTGGGAATAGAGACTTTTTGTTTGATTAGCAGAAGAATCAAAGAAAGAGGGTCACTCCAGAATGAAATTGGCCCTTGCAGGAAGCAGGGAGGTCCAGTGTTAATGAACTGAACCTCAAACCACCACGCAGAAGCGTATTTATTGATTGTTACACAAAAGTTGTTTGGGGAGTAAATTAAGTTCGTTGTACCAAAGCTCCTAATCTAATCTATGTGCTTTGTGAAATAAAACATCAGATACCTGCAATATTCAGTCCTTATTGTGCTCTCTTGGCAGTATTCAATAATACAAGACATTCCAGGCATCCCAGGATCATCTCCTGACCAGAGACAAGAAAAGGTGACAATGATCCTTCAGGAAACATGGATAGATAAAAGAAAACAATCACCATCTTCTACAATGATTTCTTCAAAGTCAAAGTACTGCTAGAAAACAACTACTTATTCTGATATCTATCTTAGTAAATCCACTAGAATTCTGCTGTAGTTTGTTTGTTTGCTTGTTTTACATAATATTTTATGATTATTTAGGAATTTTGCTTCATGAACCCAGAGCACACTCACTGTTGCAACCTGCTATTACTGAGGTCTTTGCAATATAATCTGCAGTAAAGAGGCAGGTGTGTATGCATTGAGTACACTGCACCTGAACATAAAGATACAGGTCAGAGTGATAAAGAGCAAATGTCAAGGATTACAAAGGTGACCCATGGGTCACTAAAGGCCACAAGAACCCAGAGTTGGTTCTTCATGTCTTACAGATGAAACAAGTCTTTCATGCCTAGATTTGCTTTTTTTTTTCTTGAATACTTGGTAGAACACTCATGTTGATGAGATACCTAGAGTGTTTTTATTTTATTATATTAATTTTGACACTGTTCTAATATATAAATTCATTGCATTTAATATACAGACTTAAATTCTTTTCAAGAGCAAGAGTCAATAGCATTTAGGACATTCATAGAAATGTGTCAAAACTACAAAAAATCTAGTGTCAACATTTTATCACATTCACCAAAATCCAGTTCCCTAAAACACTTAGCAGCAGTGTGTTTGCATATTTTGTCTGCAGTTTTGACTCTCTGGGATAGTGTTTATCATAATTCATGATTGGAATCATGTCATGTGTGGCCTTCAGCTCCTGACTTGTTTCATTGAGCATACTAATTTCAAGACCCATTTATCCCTACCTGCCCCTACCTCACCATTTTGCATCAAAGAAGAATTGATGACTAAGTGAACCCCTCTACAGAAATGTCATCACCCAGGAGGAAAAAAAATCTCTTTGCCGCATTCTAATCTCACAGATTCAGAGCAAATTCAAAATATTACTCTTGCCTAACTTGAAATCACACTGTGATTGTTTGGTTTCTCAAACACAAGATCAGCCTTCATTTTAAGAGAAAGAGTGTTCTCATTAATATAGGAAGAAAAATTAGACTAGTTTGTGTTCCCATAATGACTCTGGTGTTTACACAGACTGATAATTATCCTGCAGTGATGGCTGACTATATGTGTCAGCATACATGGGCATCAGGTGCTCAGATATTTGATCAAACATGATTCTGAGCATGTCTGTAGAGGTCTGTGTAGATGACATTAACATCAATTGACATGCCTAGCAAATTGCTCTCCCATGTGGATGGGCCTCAGTTCATCAACTGAAGATCTAAGCAGCAGATAGAATTTGCTTTGTCCCACTGGGAACCAAGATACATTTCCTTGCATATCTTCAACTGCAGCTCAGACCTTCACCTCTTGTGGTTTGCAAGCCTTGTACCCTGCATCTCCTAGGTCTCAAATGTGATGTTTGTAGTTTGAGGAACTGTGTCTCCATAATGATAAGAGTTAATTCCTTATATTAATTATAGATACATACGTGCATACACAAACATACACCTACTCACATGCATGCCAGTCTGCATACCAGGCACTGCTCACAGGGATCCATTGAGATCTAACAGCACTAGAGGGGCCAAAGAGTTACATTCTCTGAGGAGAATCTAGAGCAAGGTGTCCTGCTGAGCTTCCTCTGTAGCTGGAGTGATGTCCAGGAGAAGGAGAGACACAGAGAATAGCTTGGGCCAAGGCTCCATTGCTAAGCAGGAGGTGGCTGTGCTGCACCCTGTTGGTTGGACAAGGCTGAGGTCCAATTATGAATGCTTCAGAAGAGAAAACTCTTCCCTGGAGTGTTATAGCTCAATAAGAACTAGATATACTGAAACTAATAGAAGAGAAAGTGAGGAATAGCCTCGAACACATGGGCACAGGGGGGGAAAGTTCCTGAACAGAACATCAATGGCTTATGCTCTAAGATCAAGAATTGAAAAATGGGAACTCATAAAAGTGCAAAGCTTCTGTAAGTCAAAGTACATTGTCAATAGGACAAAACAGCAACCAACAGATTGGGAAAAGATCTTTACCAATCCTACATCTGATAGAGGGATAATAATCCAATATACACAAAGAACTCCAGAAGGTAGACTCCAGATAACCAAATAACCCTACTGAAAAAATGGATAGCAGAGCTAAAAAACGAATTCTCAACTAAGGAAACTCAAAAGGTTGAGAAGCACCTAAAGAAATGTTCAACATCCTTAGTCATCAGGGAAATACAAATCAAAGCAAATCTGAAATTCCACTTCACATCAGTCAGATGAAAAAAAAATTCAGTTGACAGTAGATTCTGGCAAGGATATGGAGAAAGACAAACACTCCTCCATTGCTGGTGGGATTGCAAGCTGGCATAGCCCCTCTGAAAATCAGTCTGGCATTTCCTGAGAAAAAATGTACATAGTATTACCTGAGGACCCAGCTATACCACTCCTGGACATATAGCCAGAAGATTCTCCAACACGTAATAAGGACACAAGCTTCACTATGTTCATAGGAGCCTTATTTATAATAGCCAGAAGCTGGAAAGAGCCCAGATGTCCTTCAAAGAGGAATGGAATCAGAAAATGTGGTACATTTACACAATGGAGTACTACTCAGCTATTAAAATCTGTGACTTCATGAAATTCTTAAGCAAATGGATGGAACTAGAAAATATCATCCTGAGTGAGGTGACCCAGTCACAAAAGAACACACATGGTATGCACTCACTGATAAGTGGATATTAATCCAAAAGCTCAGAATACCCAAAATACAATTCACAGACCACGTGAAACTCAAGAAGGAAGACCAAAGTGTGGGTTCTTCAGTCCTTCTTAGAAGGATGAACAAAATACCCATGTGAGGAGATACAAAGTGTGGAGCAGAGACTGAAGGAAAGACCATCCAGAGACTGTCCCATCTGGAGATCCATCCCATACACAGCAAATCCACACACTATTGTGGATGTCAACAAGTTCTTGCTAACAGGAGCCTGATATAGCTGTCTCCTGAGAGGCTCTGCCAGAGCCTAACAAATACAGAGGTGGATGCTCACAATGAACCACTGGACTGAGCACAGGGTCCCCAGTGGAAGAGTTAAAGAAAGGACTAAAGGAGGAGCTGAAGGGGTTTGCAACCTCATAGGAGGAACAACAATATCAACCAACCAGACCTGCCCCCAGAGCTCCCAGGGATTAAACCAGCAACCCAACAGTACACATGGGGGGAAATGGCTCCAGCGACATATGTAGCCAAGGATGGCCTTGTGGGACATAAATGGGAGGAGAGGTCCTTGGTCCTATGAAGGCTGGATGCCCCAATATAGGGGAATGCCAGGACAGGGAATCAGGAGTGGGTGGGTGGGTGTTGGAACACCCTCATGGAAGCAAGAGGAGGGGGAATGAGATAAGGAGTTTTCAGATGGGAAACCTGGAAAGGGGATAACAGTTGAAATGTAAAGAAAGAAAATATCTAACAAAAATATTAAAATGAAAAAAAGACGCTCTCAGAGGCTCTTTGGTGAAATAACTCTTATACTTTATTCCTTGTGTATAGGACCTTATAGGCATTGGGAGGTGGGTTGGTATCTAGAAGCACATGTTTTGTATTGTCTTGATCTGAGATGTTAGGCCCTCATCTGCATGTGGAAGAACTTCAGATGATATCCTTATGTGACTGATTGTCACAGTCCTCTCAATGTCTTGGTCATGTGCTCCAGGATAGGAACCTGGTCAGAATTGATTTAAATGCTTACTGTTCTCAATTATGAGAATTGCTGAGGTTCCTGAATCCGCTCGACCTTACCAGGTTTTCTCTCTGATGGCATGGTTCACTGTTCCACACATACATGTATACATGTATAGGTAGAAGAGAGGGAGAGGGAGAGGGAGAGGGAGAGGGAGAGGGAGAGGGAGACGGAAATGGAGAGGGAGAGGGAGAGGGAGAGGGAGAGGGAGAGGGAGAGAGAGAGAGAGAGAGAGAGAGAGAGAGAGAGAGAGAGAGAGAGAGAGAGAGAGAGATATGCATTGATGCATGGATGGATGCATGGATGACAGACGGACAGATAGATGGATGGGAAAATTAGATGAAACATAGTAGACAGACACAATCATATTTATTTCTGGTTATACTGATCTATATTCATCTATCTAGAGGTATCAGTCTAGACACCTAGACTACTTTATTTTTAGGTATCTATTACCCATTCATATCCACATATGAACAAACACTCATCTATAGGGAACTACATGATATATTTGATATGGATATTTTTTGTGTGTATGTCTATGCTTGAGAAAACTTTTATAACCTGGTAGAATATATGCAGACATATACATATACATTATACACATGAGTATATAGGTGTGTATAAGCATATATTTGTATGTAACTAGTTCTTAATCTCTGAAGTGCACTAAAATGTGCATGCCATATTTTATTTCTTAGCAAGCACATTTTTAATAGATCAGAATATGTGTGCATCAGCAACAGTATTTACTCAGCCCTCTGTTTCCAGGTATGGCCTTATCGTAAGGTTTTTCTTTTTTAACTATTTCTGAAGGAAAAAATGATTTAGAGCCCAGGATTAGGTCCTTGGTACTTGGTACTCCATCAAAATTCCTCCAAACATAAAATATTATTAGTGTTGCATTAATTAAAATGTCTGTCTTATTTCTCATTAAACTTGGATACTGTCTCATTATTTCCAGCTGATTGAAGACTGGACTTCTCAGTGTTCAATTTTCACAAGTTATCAAGGAGCCTGCTAAAATAATAACTCACCCCATGAGAAAAAGAATGTCAGAAGGCTAAAGTCGATATAAAGCGAAAGTGATTGCTGTCTAAGTTGAGAAGAGATGCGGAAGACTAAGCTGAGTCCCTGACTGCTACCAGTTCTCAGGCAACAGACTAAGCCAAGGTCACCGTGGTGCCAATGACATAAGCAACATGAGACATGGAAATACCTTAGCAGTTTGAGGTATAACTGTTTTCAATAGAGGCACAAGTATTGAATGCTCAGTCAGTGTAGTACATTGGTACAACTTGTGGTAGCCACCAACTATAAGTCACATATCATTAGCCTCTGTCAGCCAGCACATATTTTAAAGCAGAATCAGTATAGCCCCAAGTTAAAATGGGAAAACTGTGAACAGCCTACCTAGTCCCAGGGAGTCTGTTGGCAGGTCACATTAGACATAAGCCTTGAGAAGACACTTTGGAGGACAGCCAAGTTGGAATCTGTTGATCGGTCACTGCTGAGACAAGGCATTGTATAGAACGGTCTGAGGTTAACTGAAAGCATCCACAGAAACTCTGGTGGATTCTCTGCATCTTCATTGATGCCTGTTATAAATTTAAATTATTATTTTCAGGAGGGTATGCCTGCTGCATGTAATCTTGCTTCCAAATCCTGATGGTTTAAATTACATCCACTGTTTATTCTTTAGAAGAGAGTTATCTGTAACAAATTCGAGCACTAGCCGATGTCCAGGAATTTTTGAAATATAAATGAATTTTGAATCATGCAAATTCCACTCCACAAGATGAAGCTTTCCCATTTAAATTTCAAGAAAGATTAAGGCAGCTGTAGAGGAAATGCGGATGGACTCAAGGTAACTGTTTGCATTTAGATGTTGGGAAATGGCAAGAGAGATGGTTTTATGTTCTTTGCATTTGCATATATATGTGGGTAAAGATGGGAGTGAAGATCAAGAATCTGAACTCAGAATGGAACTTCAATAAATCAATCTAGTAACAAAAATTTTTCATAGATCAACCAATTTCATCCATCCTGCATTTCTAGATAAAATATGATAAACCTTACTTACTTCCTCACCTCTTGCAGACTGTTTTGAAAAGTACCCACATGCAATCAACTCATTGTTAGGGAGAAAATAAAATCACCATCCTTTTCACATGAGTTTCAATTATACCTCAATTCCCAAAGAAATTTAATATCTGGGCATGAGTATACATGCCGGCAACCCAGCACTTAGGAGATGGAAATAGAAGTATCAAGAGTTCAAGGCCAGCCTGAGATATATGAGTCTTCATGTCACAAAGCCAGAAATAACTAACAACAGCAGCAACAAAAATGATAGATACATCAAAATATCTATTACTTTTAAATTACTTGGGATTCACTATAAGAACAAAACTAATACACTGAATATAACTATGAGAGTTTCAAGCTCTCCTTCCACAGTTAAATGCTATACAGTCCTACTGTGCCTATCTGAAGGCTGAAGGACTGTGAAACTAGTAACTGTCCCATTTAAAAAAGCTGAGAGACACACAGTTCCAGGCTCAAGCCCTGGAGGGTGTATGGAGAATGTGTCTATTTCAAAACTGTAGAATATGCAATTTGGTGAACACAGGTAACGGAGGCTACAAAAACATGAGACTGCTTAAGAAGGCTCAAGATTATGCCCTTCTTTCCATTGAGATCTCCACCCACATTTGTGATGTACCTTCCTTCATCACAATGCTGATTCACATTCTAAGCTCTATGGAAATAACTTCATGTATATAGCTAGAAGGATGCATAAAGAAAGTGTGAAAAACCTTTCGATCTAATCAAATTGACAACTGGGATGACTCATCATACTTTCAAACTAACAGCCTGCATCAAACCTTCAAGAAGCGCAAAATGATAACTTTAAAGACATCCACCCATGTGTGCTACACATAGATCTTCGGTTATGTGGCCTTCTGCTAGGAATGGTCAATGGAATGGACATCATGCCCTTAAATAAAACTGCTTCTCCCTCTTTGATGAACTGTCAATTACCAGTAGGTCCTCAAACAGGGGTGGGATTTACTTTCAACCCCTTTCTCCATGCTGGTATATTTGCCTGCTTGCACAGATCTGGCGTGTTTTATCACAACCACCATAAGTTTTTATGTGCAACTGTCCCACCAGTTGCACAAGAAACACCATTTCTTGTTTCTTGTAGTCTTCTATCTTACCTGGCTCTTTTCAATCTTCCTCCTCTTCCACAATGGCCCCTGAGCACTGGGAAGAGGAGACGCACTATAGATGCTCTACTAGGGCTGATCATTCTTTAGTCTTCTGTACAATCCACTATGGTTAGTTCCAGGTCTCTGGGAGAATGTCCATCTATTTCATAAAGAAGCTTCTCAGATGAAGGCTGAGAGGTGCATAGTCTACTGGTATAAAGCTAACTCGTTAGAAGATGAGTTAACACTGGTGCCAGCACAAGGTCAACTTGATTGTTTATTACAAAGCTGGGTGTGTAGAAAGGAAGTTTAAATGGGGTGAATATGATTAAGATGCACTGTATAAAACTCTCAAAAAGTGAATTAATAGTTTGAATTCATTTAAAGACAGAAAAGCCATATCTAGGCACACCGTGATGCAACTCCCTTAGAATGACCCTTGGGTCTGGTGTTTTCCAGTGTTGACATTTTACTCAAGCTCCTAAGATTAAAACAATTTCTACGCTTTGCAATAAATAATAGCTAAAAGGGGGGGGGGGCGGGAGCAAGCATACACTAAGATTTTTGGGTATTTCATTTGTCCAAAGGAGGTGAAACAAATCAAAGAAGTTCAAGATTATGCCTCACATAATATGGAAATGTGCTGAGTCATGCACAAATTGAAAATAATGAGCTAGAATTGACAAAACCCACTTTTGAACCCCAGTTTCAAACCCCTTTGGTTTGAACTGAATTTTCTAAAATCATAGACTCTTAGAAATCTGTGACGATTTCTTAATAATTTCTACTGATATTTTCCTTGACATTAACCCTACATTACCTCTTAAGCCCCTGTCAAGTAATAATGATGAGGCTATGTGATGAGCAAAGAGATTATACAATTATGCAGAAAATATTAAAAAGCTTTACAATGATTCTATATAGTAGGGATTATGAGATTAGAGTTATCTTTGAAGATGAATCAAAACATGTTGCTGTGTAGAAATAGTTATTTTCTAATAACTTAAATATTTCTTATCTTGGAGATGCCAATTTCTTTTTTGTAGCAGAGGAGACAATTGCAGAAGCCCACAATTAGTCAAACTGAAGATAACAACAGACTACGGCATGTCTAGCTCCAGTTGATACATCCACCACACAACTTCTACAGTGACTCAGGGCCATCAGAAGATAGTGAAAAAAGATCTTAAAGGCCAGAGAATGAGGAACTCTGAGACTATGCCATCCAGCTATGACAGAGAGTATGTGCCCATGAAATTACAACAGCATGGCTGCCTAAAGAAGTCTCAAACAATTCCAACAAAAGTTGGCAAGATGACGATTGGGGGGATATCATAGTGTCCACTATTAGATAAAGAGCTATAAGAAATTAACACCTACCAAGAGAGAGGGATAGTTTTTATTAGAGGTGAGTCCTTTGTTTCTTTTACCCAATACCAAATAGTCATCTCTAAAATATATCCATGTTGGCAAGACTGAAAAGAGTTGTCAGGCTGTATTTATGTTTATTTGTTTCTATGTACCTGTAATAACAATGGCTAAAGAAAAGGAGGCTGTGAATTTGTCAGAGGGTGGGGTCAAACTATGATAGGGGTACAGGGAAAAAAAGAGAAGATAATTATATTTTATATTAAAATTAAATATTAAAAACTCATTTGAAAAGATAATACTGTCTGTCACACACACACACACATAGAACACAACACAATACAACACAACACACCATACCTTTTTTTTAAAGCAATGATTCCATAGATATTTAGTGGGCCCATTATGTGAAAGACAGTGTTAAGCATCCAGATGAGCTTTTAATAAAAGAAGAAATGTATAATCAGAGAAGGTATCTAATGTGTCATGTACTATACATCCTGACAGGCATAATTTTATGTCCTTTTAAAATGTCAAAACCCACTAGCTAACATTCTGTTTTATATAATTAAGTTGCCTACCCAAAGCATGATCTGAATCAATTTGATCAAATTTGTATGATGTGTGCCTTTAAAAAAAAAATCTAAGGAGGTAAAACAAACTAAAGAAGTTCAAGATTATTCCTCATATAATATGGAAATGTACCGAGTCAGACACAAAGCAATCAGCAGAAGGAATGTGGTAGATTTAGAGAATAATTTCCTTATGAGAGAAATTACAATTTCTTCTTGGTATCCAAATAGTCTTGATTATAGATTCCCATACATTTTAATTCTCCAGGCCGCTGGCATGTCCTGTCATCTCTCCATACTCTAATTTATGGGAATCTCTCATTTCAAGAACTCATCCTGGAACATCTGCCACATCACCTAGCAACGCAACAGAGTTGTTTGTATCCATTTGAGAAGAAGTGCTTAGCATCTGTTCTGCATGCAGCCTAAGAAAGGATGGGCGATAGCGTAAGATAAATCTTAATTATGCTCAACTCTGACACAGACATAGAGAGGCCCCATCACATCCCCTGAGTAAGCATTAGAATATTGTTTCTCTTATATTTTTCACATATTGTGAATGGCTAAATATACCTAGGATGCAGAGCAGTAATGGGGCAATCCTAATATAGAGTACTTAAATATTTGAGCTAGACATAAAGGCCTATTATGGGGCTCTGTGGAGGTTTGAATGAGAATTCTCCCCAGGGGTGCATCTATTTGAACATTTGGTCCCCAGCAGGTGGTACTGTTTCTGAAGCTATGGGACCTTTAGAAGGAACATCCTTGCTAGTAAGCAAGTGCTAGTAAGCATAGGCTTTGAGGTTCTTATAGCTTCTCCCTATTTCCTGCTTTCTCTTTCCCTGCTTCCTCTGTGGATGGAAATGTGATAACCCTCCTTTCTGCTGCCGTGCATTTTCCACCATTTTGAATGCTAACCTTCTGTAAGCTTAACCCACCATTTTGAATGCTAACCTTCTGGAAGCATAAGCCAAGTAAACCACTCCCCCCTTTCCTTTTCCAATGCTTTTGATGGGAATGCAATGGACTTGGAAAACTAGTATGAGATGAAAGAAAAAGCTAACCTGAAAGAAGTAGGAGAACGGATGGGGGTGGGGGAAGACTTTGAGGATTCAATTGGATAAAAAGAACTACAGGTAACAGAGGAAATCTGGGAGTGGGAGATGTACCCTCCCAGGTCACCAGCTCATTGTCCAGTGCCACACATACCATAACATTATATGGACTCAACAGGTTATACTTAATAATATATATGTGCATACATAGATGTATGTAATAAAAATGAGTGAAAAGAATACCCATGAATTTGAAGGAGAGTGAGGAGGGCTATATGGACCAGTTCAGAGAGAGGAAAGAGGAGGGAGAATAATTGTAATTATATTATAATCTGAAAACTAAAATTTAAAATAAAAGGAGGTAAAAGAATCGATATGGACTCAAAACCCAGAGTGGTGAAGAAGCAGGACATCTGTAAGTTAAAGAGGAACAAATACTGTTCAAAGTTAAAAGAACGAAGCAGGAAGTGGGATGAGGGGCTGGGGAAAAGAAGGGCAGAAAGAGGAATTAATGAAAGGATCTATTCTTTAAAAAAAAGCCTTGTATAAATTTAATATTAAATTTAAAGCTAATTTCAAAATGCACTTTAAAAACAAAGAGTTCAGGCCGGAGAGATGGCTCAGTGGTTAAGAGCACTGACTGCTCTTCTGAAGGTCCTGAGTTCAAATCTCAGCAACCACATGGTGGCTCACAACCATCCATAATGAGATCTGATGCCCTCTTCTGGTGTGTCTGAAGATAGCGACAGTATACTTATACATAATAAATAAATAAATATTTAAAAAAAAATAAAAAATAAAAACAAAGAGACCAAACAAAATGTACCCTACATGGATAGATATTGTCCATCCTAGAATACGTGGGCTATTAAATAAAATTACAATTTAGGTATACAAAGCCCCCCTGTGAGTCTAGGGGACTACAGAAGTCTCCAAAATCACACTGGCTACTACCATTGCTCTTGCTTACACAGCATGACTATGTAGTAAGACTTCATCATGAAGCTGAAGACACCATGTACTAGCTGCAGGACAAAGAGAATGCATCACAAACCTACCAGAAAACAGCCTCCGGGCTGGCTAGTTTTCATCATGGCAAAAGGTGTTGTGCAGGGTCCTGAATACAAAAAAGACATCAATATTCTTACCAAGTACTGGTCAGGTATGCTGCAATACTGACCTCTTAGGTAAGGTGTGCTTACTGGTCCAATATTGTTGTGGGGTTAACTAACCACTTTTTGATTGAATTTGTTAGTTCCACATGAAGGCATTTAATGCCTCAAACTGTAATCCTCATTGAATCCCAATGGCTAAAGAAGTTATAGGCCCTAGGATAGAACCTGTTGTTATTACGTTCCTAAGTGGCTGTGCTGTCAAACAGCCTTCTAAGTATTTATGTTTATATCCATAGACCTTGATACTGTCAGCCATGGTCAGAGAAGCTTCATTTTACAGCGGACAACAATCAATGGATAGATTTATAGCTGGTAATAAGAGACTGGGTGCTCAGCCCTAAATATGACAGCTATATTAATACCACTACCACCAAGGTTATAGACACATTGTAAGTGTAAGTAGGAGATAGATATGATGATATATTAAAATCATATGCATTAAATTCTCAAAAAGTATATTAAAATATCAGATTTATTTCCATGTTCTATGTCTCTGTTTCTGTCTCTGTCTGTGTCTCTCTCTGTCTCTGTCTTTCTCTCTTGAATGTGTGTGTGTGTGTGTGTGTGTGTGTGCGTGCGCATGCGTGTGTGTTATGTAGATGTTTGTGTGTTGTGGGATAAATGGTCAGAGGATAAGTTTTGGATGGAATTTGATCTTTCTATCTATCTTTTAGGAACCAGGAATGAAATTCTAGTCATCAGATACGTACTTGCAAAATCCTCCATTTGTGGAGCCAACATGAAGACCACAAAGGGCTTTGAATGTAGTCCTAGTAAAGAAAAAGTTGGTTAGTAGACAGAACACAAAGTGCTTATAAATGTGCTTAGATCCCAGACTGCTAAACAGCCCAAAGTACTTGACTCTCTTGACACGATGTCACGATGATAATTTTTCTAGCACAATTGAAACTCATGGATTCCTTTTGTTCATCATTTATTAAATTAAGAATCACTCTGGGATTCAAGATCAATAACTAAGTTTCTCCCAAGAATCTTTGCACCAGTTGCATGACCAATGTTGTTACCATTATTTCTGTCTAGTATGATTTCAAAGACTGTTGTGGAGAAAGCTTTCACATATCCTTGTATCCACCACAATGAGACTACTGCTCTTGAATCCAAGCCAGCCTTTGTCTTTTTCCATAGATATAGGAGGCCTACAAGGTCCCAAGAAACAGTAAATGGGTTTTGTTGCAAGTCAAGAAATTGAGGAAGGGTTATTTTTCATAACACTTAATAGTAGGAACATATGCACAGTCCAAGGACGCAATTGTGATAATTTTATTCCTCATTTTTAATCTCCATCCCTAGAATTAAGGTTAAGTACATGGTTAGCACATGAAATGGATAAAAACAAGGAATTCAAAGGACATAACCATCCAAGACAAGTCCAGTCTACCACCAAACACATGACAGGTCAGTAAAGGTGAAGAACTCTTTTCTCATTCCAATGGATTCCAGCCCAGTGAAGCAGGTTTCCCCTGGTTAGATCAACAGCTCATCGTTCTACGCTCCATACTGAGCCACTGATTTTTATTTATTTAAGTCTAGAGAAATGGAAACCATTTAAAAAATCTTGAATCATACACTTAGAAACAGGAAACCTTATTATATACTTTGATAGTAAGAAAACATTTTCTTGATAAATTAGCATAGGGGGGCATGCAGTTAAATCAGGGACTGTGTGAATTAAAACACAAGGGGTCAAGGGCAATAGTCTAACACGGAAGGACTGTATCACACAGTGTGGGGTATGTTTCTCTGGAGCATCAGAGAGGATGCAGAGAACAGGGATGACAAAAAACTTAATCATGATGGTTGGTACTCTGTCGGAACTCCACCCCCACCCACGGTTACCTGGCAACAGCTAGGTATGCTCCTCCCTACAATTACCAGGCAATAGCCAGGTAGGCCTGGCCCACTATAAGGGGATGGCTTGGTCCCTCCCCTCTCTCTTGCTCTTACTCTTTCTCTTGGCTCTCTTGTTCTCTTGCTTTCTTGGGCTCTTCCCTTCCCCATTCCCTTCCCCCCTCTCTCTACATGGTCATGGCGGCCTCTACTTCTCTACTCTCTCCTTCTCTCTGACTATCTCTACCTCCACTACTCTCTTAACTCCCCTCTCCATACCCTAAATAAACTCTATTCTATGTTATACCACTGTGTGGCTGGTCCATCAGGGGGAAGGGATGCCTCTCCATGGGCCCACCGAGGCACCCTCTTCCCCCACACCTCACCACACCCCATGGAACATAGTCTTATGTCTATTTCTCTTTTGATGGTCACAACAATGATGACTCTGGGTTTAGCCAAATTAACAAGGATAGAGTGGCACGTATGCACGGAATACATGGAACCTGAACAAAATAAACTGGAAAAAGACAACACAAAAATCCAGAAACTTCATTATCAAAAAGTAACAATATTAAGAATGATTTAAAACAGCTAAAGGGAAAAAAATAGAAACACATATTCACACACACAAAGAGGAGAAGAAACAACTAAAAATAGCAAGAGACCTCTCCATCTCCTATGACACAATTGTGTGGCATCTTTAGCAATAAGGTCTTAAATCACCACGAGTAATGACAATAGTCCGTAATATTTGGAGGTCTCTGGGACCCCACTGACCAACTACTTGAAGGCAGATCAGCATAGAAAATGGCGTATAGTGCCTAGGAATGTCACTGTCCCTGTTATAGCAAACTGAACTTTTTATATATGTGCATTTATATATTTTGAGAAGCTTCAATATTGGACATCCATGTTTTTTTCAAAGTTCTTTAGTGGTAAGTCTTCCCATCCTTCCTTCCCTTTCTTGCCTGCCTGTTCCCTACCTCAAGTAACTTCGTATGCCACGATTTCATGCTCCAATACATGGCCACATTATCTGTGCACATACTGGGAGCACTCAGTAGAGAAAAGGAGAAGCTGGAGGATGGGGAATGGAGGGTGTATTTGAATAAAGCATGGCTAATGTGTGTATGAATTTCTCAAATAAAAGAAATTAGTTCTTGAAAACACGCAGAGGCTACATTGTCTTTATCTGTCTATGTGTGCGTATGTGGGCATATATATGTATGTATATATGCATGTATGATGTGTGTACACTTACGGATATGGACATGCACACCTGTATAAATGACCAAAGATTAGGAATGGGCCTAACATATCCTTCTATATCATCCTTCTTTTCATTCCTTTGATATGGGGCCTTCCCCTGTTCCTGAAGCTAACCTGGTGACTAGTATGCCCTAGTGATCCCCTTGTCTCCACACCACAGCACTGGGGTTATAGGTATAAATGTAACTAATTGCAGCATGTTTTATCCAAACGGAGGTCCTCATGCTTGCCCAGTAAGCACTCTTACCCACCGAGTCAGCTCCCCATTCCCCAGAAGAACTTCGGTCAGGAAAATACAAGCTACAGGAAAAGATAATGATAATTTTAAATTGTTGCAATGATTTGTTTTCAACCAAAAGTCTAAGGTTCATAAAAGAAAAAGCTATTGAAAAATGAACAAACAAGATCAGTAGATTTGCTTTCTGCATTCCTCCTGAAAGAACAAAACCAAACAAAAACAACAAAAGAAAAGAAAAGAAAAAAGACAAACAGATAAAGGAGGTTTTCAGACAGAGCAATATACCCCAGAGAAGTTTGAAAGTACATGAAGAAAAAGCATCAGAATAAAAAATGACAATGACATAAAATACGGGATTTTTTTTTCATTCTTTCATTCAAGAATAACTGTTTTAAAACAAAAGGAATCCTGCTGCTCTGGTTTGCACATGGCTAATACCAAAGTGTGCCCTCTGTGTGTTCTATTGAAAGACAGCGGACTGCTAAGATGTAAGCCTAAGTGGTCTTCAGGTATCAGTCTCCATAAAGATGGGCTGTTATAAAGTGGGGCCATTTCTGCATCCAGTTCCTTTTAGTCCAACTTCACCTGCACATTAGGACCTGTTCAGGGGCCCCTCTTGAGACACCACGGCTATGCTGTTTGGACTTTTCTACCAATCAAAACATTAGAACCCTGAACCAAATTACCCACTTGCATAATAAGTTATACAGTCTCGGGCATTTTATTGTAGCAACATAACATGTATGAAAACACATATGTCAGAGGTTTTTTTAAAACTTGAAAGGTTCAAATGGCCAGGCGGTGGTGGCACATGTCTTTAATCCCAGCACTTGGAAGGCAGAGGCAGGCAGATTTCTGAGTTCGAGACCAGCCTGGTCTACAGAGTGAGTTCCAGTACAGCCAGGACTACACAGAGAAACCCTGTCTCGGGAAAAATAAATAAATAAAAAGATTCAAATGTGGGAAAACAATTTAAAAAAGCATAGGACTAAAATATACTGTTGTTACTACTAACACTAGTTCAATATTTTTACTGTTAATCCAAGAATGTTTTAGGTTATTACACTATTTTATAAGTATAGATTCTGGGCCAGGGACTGGCTTCATTTGCCAAGTGTGAGTTTAATACCCACAGTGCAGGTGGGGAAAGGGGAGAATCAATTCATCCAAGTTATCCTTTGAGTCTCACATATAAAAACTGTGGCACATCTGTGCACACACACACACATATGTACACACACAAATATTTTATATTTTCCATTTCATTCTGTTCTAAGAGAATACACAGTAATAAATCTCCCCTAGTTACAAGTCAATAAATCAGGGTGGGCGCATATGATATGGAAAACCATTCTGTGACCGTAGCCACAATACACTGATAAAGAAAACTGTCAAATACAAGTGAGGCAATTTCAGAGTAAATCACAACATTCTCTAGCAAACAAATTTGTTCTTTAAAATCCCACATTGGTCTACATTTTCAACTGAGTTCATGAAAAATAACATGATGGAGTACCTTAATCTACATAACCTTTAATGTAATTGGTTTTGAATGATCACCTTTGTGCTAAAATATGGCGCATAATATGACTTTGATTATTATATGTAATCCAAGCTGTGACACCTGTATGTAATACTTAAGAACTGCTTCACAGTCGTAAGGTTGTTTTACGTGGGATAAATTATTTCCCTGGAGTATTAAAAATCTCAAAGTTTGATCTTATAATTATGAAATTTTCCCTTAGAGTAGATATAGACTAAGGGAGTCATTCTGAAAGGAAAGCTCATGAGTTGTGTGCTTGTTCCTGAGGCAAAAATAGAATCAGGAAATAGCTCCACCCCCTAGGTGGCATAAACATTAAGCTGGCCAGCCTTTAGAGTTCCTCTCTCAGAGCCTCCTATGAAGGGAGACAGACGTCAAGCTGAGCCTTGCAAGTACAGCTAAAAGGTTCAGAACCTTTTACTGATTTCCCCCCCTGCATGAAAAGCCTTTGGAAATAAGCTCAAATGTGCTAAATATTTAAACATGTGACCAAGAGCAATAAAATTCTTAGAAGGAAGCACTAGGGAAAAAATTCCAGGACTTGGTCTTGGCAACAATTCTTAGGTCTGACACGTAACAGGGGCAGCACACACATAAATGAAGGGATGGGAGTAGACCAAACTGAGCAGCTTCTCTGGACAAAAATGAATAAACAAACAAAGAACAACAACACACAGGCAATAGAATTTAGAAACAACATATGACCTAGAAGGAAATAAATTTTCAAACCATATATCTAAGAAGGGATTAATATCTATAATCTACTTAGAGATTCCTATAAACCAATAGCAAATCATCTAATTAAAACTTGGGGTAAAGAACCTGAATAGACATTTCTCCAAACAAAATATGTAAGTGAACAATATGTATATAAAAGGATACCTAACATCACAGTAAAATGTTTTGAAACTATGATGGAGTATTACATACTTGTCAGATTTGTTCATTATCAAAATGTAAATGGGCATGAGTTTCTGTCATTGAAACCCTTCCACTCTGAAAATAGAGCACAAAATATCGCAATTCCATGTAAAAAACAGTATGGGAAGCACTAAAGATATATAGATAGATAGATAGATAGATAGATAGATAGATAGATAGATAGATAGATAGATAGATAGATAGATAGATGGATAGATATGGATGATAGAACAGTGAGTGAAAATAAGGTAGGTACGTAGACAGACAAACGAAAAGACAGACAAAAAGACAAAAGGAGAGAATGAACAATGAGTGAAAAGTATCTCTCCTTGCCATAGCACTTCTAGATCTATAGCTGTCTCTCATGTCCAAAATAGGTCAGTTCCAGGGGATACAAAGAGCCATGCATATTAGAGAAAAACACATAGAAGCTACCTATTCCTCTAGATTACTTACACTGTAATATGATGAAAAAAACTCCATGAATATTATCACATTGTATATGCCATCGAGTAATATCTATACATTCCATTGAGACCTCCCTTTTTAATATTTTGCATCTGCAGTTCATTTGCTCTTTAAGGTGGAATCTGTTGTTTGGAGACTTGACCCAAAAAATGGAAACCAAAATTTCAGTATTTGCACTTCTGTTTTCTATGTGGCTCTTTGATTTTCGCTGTGTTATGAAATATAACGGACAACTGTCTAGCCTCACAAGAAAGTCTGCAATTAATGAGAAATGACAGAGATAAGTCTCGAGTGCCTTAAAACAATAAGATAAGCCATTTCTGAGTTAAGGCTGCAGGGTATATCTGAAGTCAAATTCAGACAAGGAGAGAATGGAAGCCTCAGGACTGCGGGTGTTGGGAAGATGGGAAATGGGACAGTTGTTCAGTTGGCATAAATTTCTAGTTATACAAAATGCCTAGTAAACAGGTACAACAATTCTATTTCATGTAGTTAAATAGTAGTGAGAGGTTATATCCCATATCATGTTTTCTTAGCACAAAATAAAACAGGAATACAAAAAAAAAAAAAAAACTTGTGTCAGCAATGGGCATGTCTGTTACCTTGAATGCTGTAATATGTTCATAAGTATACCCATTTATCAAAACAGCATCTGATTACATAAATCGGGTATTGTTGCATATCAATTACATCAATAAATGCAGATCTTTTAAAATAAAAATTGTATATAACTCGGATATTCATTTCAAGTAAAGTATAAATATATAGTAGTCATTTCACAAACATAAAAGATATCACCTTTAGCTGGGCAGTGGTGGCGCACACCTTTAATCCCAGCACTTAGGAGGCAGAGGCAGGTGGATTTCCGAGTTCGAGGCCAGCCTGGTCTACAGAGTGAGTTCCAGGACAGACACAGAGAAACCCTGTCTCGAAAAACAAAACAAAAAAGATATCACCTTTAAAACCAAGACAAATAATAATTCAGCAACACACCTTGATCAAAAGCAGCTTGGGTAGAAAAGGGTTTAAGACACTCACACTTCCAAATACCAGTTCTTCATCAAAAGCAATGAATGAAGGAACTCAAGGAACTTGGGAACCTGGAGGCAGGAGCTGATGCATATTCCAGAGAGGAGTGCTGCTTATTGGCTTGCACCCTGCAGCTTGTTCAACCTGCTTTTTTATAGCACCCAGGACGAACAGCCCAGGGTGGTCATACCCATAATGTTTGAGCCATCCCACACCTATCACTAATTTATGGAAGACTTTAGAGAAGAATTGAAGGCCCTAAAGGTGTTCTTCCACAGCTTCAACTAACCTGAATCCTTGAGAGCTCTTAAATACTGAGCCACTAACAAAAGAGCGTACACAGAATAGACCAACTTCCCTGTTACATATGTATTAGATGTATAGCTCAATTTCCATTTGGGATCCTCAACAATTGGATCTGGTACTGTCCCTAAAATTGTTATCTGTTCTTGGAAACAGTTCCCCATCAGGTCTGCTTTGTTGGGCCTTAGTGGGAGAAGACACACCTAACCTTGCAGACCCTTGATATGCCAGAGTTGGTGGATCCCCAGGGCTCTACCATCTCAGAGGAGGGGGGTGTGGAAAATTGGGGATGAGGGATAGGGGAAAGGGCTCTAGGAGGGGAGACTAATTGGGATATGAAAATAATAATAAATAAATCAAAGAAACAAGGGAGAAGAGAAGAGAAGAGAAGAGGAGAGGAGAGGAGAGGAGAGGAGAGGAGAGGAGAGGAGAGGAGAGGAGAGGAGAGGAGAGGAGAGGAGAGGAGAGGAGAGGAGAAGAGAAGAGAAGAGAAGAGAAGAGAAGAGAAGAGAAGAGAAGAGAAGAGAAGAGAAGAGAAGAGAAGAGAAAATGCCATTACAGGCTTGTTTATAGCCTGATCTTAATTTCATGCATTTTCTCAGTTGAGGCTCTACAGAGAAATTTTAATCCAGCAATATGGCTACTCTTGTTGGAATACAGACACACTCTTACTATACATATTTAATCTCAAATATGGTAGGTAAATTTAATTTGTAGAAGGAAGCACAATATTTGAAATTTGAGCCAATTCTGGTCAGTCAGTATGGTTAAGTGAATTGATAGTCCAGTGGAGTGGAGTTTGTGCCAGTTCAGTTTGTGGAGTTCAGAGGCAGTTTTATAGGGATGGTTTTACAGAGACAGGTACAGAGAGAATAAACTAGACACAGACAAAGACAGAAGGACAGAATGAGCCAGAGAATAAGGAGCCAGAAGATTAAACCAAATTACCACAGTTACTTTGAAGCCAAGCAGAGCAATTCAGTAAGAAGCTTAGAGAAGCCAGTTTGAATTAGTCAGCTGGAAGAGGAGTTTGAGCCAAAACAACTGAGTTGAACCAGCCAGCCAAAGTTCAGAAAAAGCTATAAAGGATGAGCTTATTCAGCAGTAAGCCTCAAGGCAATAATTATATCAGACAAATAAAGGTTACTTTTACAAGGTTTCCTTCTCTCTAATATCCTAGTTTGTGTCGAGTTGACATTTAACCAGCACATTGAGTTTAAATTTTCATGTGAAGCACCTTGTGGATGTTTCTTCCCACACCTCAACCACTAGATACCCATTTCTCTCCCCGTGGTTTTACCTTTGAAAGAAAGTCCAAATCTAACATTTCTCCTCAATTTCCTTTCACTAAGCACAATTCATTTTTGTTTCATTCATGGTGTTTGATGCCTGCTCAGTTTAATTTCTCAGTAGCAAATCTCCATTATTTATATAGAATCAATGGACTTTGTTGTATATATTTGCCTATTGTAAATAAATTTGGATTGGACGTTGGTAATGCATGCTTTTTTAATCATGGCACTGGAGGAGGGGCAAGCCAGACCAGGTGGATCCCTGTGAGTTTGAGGCCAGCCTGGTCTATAGAGCAAGTTCTAAGCCACCCAGAGCTACACAGACAAGCTCTATCTTAAAATAAAATAAAATAAAATAAAATAAAATAAAATAAAATAAAATAAAATAAAATAAAATAAAATATGGACTCAAAGGGTTAACTCAGCAAGTAAAAGCAATTAAGGTACAAGCATGGGAATTTGAGTTTGAGACCAGAACCCCATGAAAATCTGGTTGTGGGTGGTCACATGGATTTGTAATCCAAAAATATCTACAGCAAAATGGTAGAGGTAGCAGAATCAGACAAAAACTCATAGAGGCAGGTAGCCTGGAGTACAAGGTAGAGTGACAGACATAGAAAGAAAGACCCTGTCTCACATACGGTAGAAGGAGAAAACAAAACTAATTTCAGAATGTCACTTACACGCCACAGACCCCATTCATTGCAGAAGGCAACAGATAGGAGTCAGCTCTCCCTTTCCACTATGGAAGTCCCAGGTTCAAACTCAGGCCAGCAGTCATTGTAGCATGGGCTTAGCCACCTCACTTTCTCAGTTGATTAAATCCTAATGATTTAATTCACATCACAGTAGCTATAGAGTTCATAATACTGCACACACACAAAAACCCCTCAAAACTGTAAAACCTAATGGATCTTAAGTATTATGATGATAATGATAATATAAGATGATAGATACACCATATGAGTTAGTCACTGCAAATTATTCTACAATGCATGTGCGTGAGTGTGAACACGCATGTGCACGGGTATGTATTTTTTTTACCAAAATGATATTATATACCTTAAGTAAATTTGCATCAGTTATACGTGAACTAGAAAAATATGAAAATGAATTATCCGATAATTGCATTTATTCTGCTTTCATCAACTGTTCTTCTCCTGCATGGAGAAGAAAGTAGATTCTATCCTAGCCCTCCTGGGGAAAAGTTCACTTAACATTCTATTCTGTTTGAGTGTTCACTGGAAAAGCAGTTTTCTGCACTTGGTCTGCAAAATTCTATTTATTCTTCATTTCTGAAATATGTTGTTGTGGGGGAGAGCTGCCTGGGTTGACTTTTTTTTTCTTTCAGTACCTTAAAGATTTCATTTTATTGTTCCACTGCTGCTATTGTGTAAACTCTATCTTTGTTTCTCTTTGGCTCATTTACCCCCTCTGGTTGTCTCTGATGGTTTATGGTTTCCTTTAGTCCCCAGAAATTTGGATAGGATGGACTCAGGCAGCTACATTAGTCTTAGTAATGGTAGTGGTAGTTGTTATTTTTTGTTTATTCTGCATGATGGCGTTAAAGATCCTTGAATCTATGGTTGGGCTGTATGTATTAGTTTTCTTTCTCTTCTTCTGATAGAGTATCTTAATAAACAGAATTTAATGGAGAAAAGGGTTATTCAGCCTTAGAATTATAAAGGATACAGACCATGACATCAAGGAAAGCATGAGACCAGCTCATCACATTGTGTCAACTGTCAGGAAGAGAGATTGAATAGAATCTCAAAGCACATCCCTAGTGACATTCTGCCTCCCACAAGGCTCCACCTTCTAATAGTCCCTCCCAATAATCTCTACCAGCATGAGACAAGGATTAAAACACACAAGCCTATGGGAATCGTTTCATATTCAAATCACAACCCTGTATATCATTAATTTTGTATGTTGCTCCTATGACAAAATGCTTTCCCTATTCTTCCTCATCACTGTAGTCTTCCATAAGAATTTCACATTAGAAGAAAGACCCATCATTTCTGGCCTTTACAGGCTGTTGGTGAAATGGAAAGGCATTTAACAATCAGCATGGTCAGAAATTCTTGGCTTAACAGGTAGGCAGGCTCAGTACTGGAGTGCAATGCTAGGTGGGCCTGATGGTTGCTTCTCAGTAAACCAGTTTGCTGCCATAAGCTGTGGGCAGGAAGTAGTGGTTCTGGAGACTGCATGACCACCACTGAGATATATTGACACTGAAATATGACATATTGAGAAGCCCTCGTCCAACCCTTATTTTTATGATGTGCTACCATCTAGGAAATCCTCTATAAATAATTTCCCAGAGGCACCAAAAAATAAGCTTCCTAGGTGGTGCTCTGAAATTTTGGAGAAATTAAATACTCACCTCATTCTCTCTCCCTCATTAGAGATGTTGGTCACTGAATGAATCTCATTGTGGCAGGTTGGGAAAGAGGCAAAATGCTCCCAGTGAAACATCTAACATTTTAAGTACATCTTTTCTCTTCTCTGTGCTCCACCAAGGCTCTTTAATACCTCACTTGGATTCTGGAACTCTCATAAATTAATGTGTTGTCAACAAAAAATACATATCTCATAAAAAGGCCTGAAAGTTTCTATTCTACTATCGTGTCGGTAGCAAGAGTTATTGTGGCTAGTGTGCAGCAGCACTAGAGGCAATGGTCATTACAGATTTCTATGTCCCCAGTGGGAGTTTGAAGTCAAATATTTATACAGTAAGGGATATTACTAAAGCCCAGTTGTTTACTTGGATCAAACAGCAATTCTATCAGTTAGAATAAAAAGAGCTATACCAAGTTCATTTGAACAGAGATTACATCGCATGTAACAGGTCGTGTGAAAATGGGTTATACCTAACTTAAAGGATAATCATTTTAACTGCATCTTAGAGGTTTAAAAATATTTCTAAAGATTCATTTGTATTGATGCTCATGTGTCTGTATGTAGATATGTGCAAGTGTGCACGAAGATGCCCACAGACACCAGAAGAAGACATCGGAGCCCCAAATAAGATAGGTAAGAGAGATTGTGAGCCACATGACATAGGTGCTGGGAACCCAATCAAGTTCTCCAGATGAGCAATTGGTCTGAACGTTAAGCTATGACTCCATCCCAGTTAAAACATAATTTAAAATCAAGGAATGAAGATATAAATAGAGACCTCAGGAAGCTGCTTGTTCTCTAGAGCTGGGGCAAAAATAGAAGGTTGAGGAGGGAAAAATGTGTGTCAAGAGGCTAGAAATGCAGAGATAAAAAACTGGAACTGGAACTCACAAATCTGAACAGCCTCAAATGGGTAGAACCTGCAACTGGAAGAGAACAGCCGTTGGAACAAATCACCCCAGAGGCAGACCCATTCCTAGGATGGCTATAACAGAGCAAAACTTGGAAGCCACATTTTCCCCTCTCATCTTCTACCATTGTACCCCAGTGCACCTGTTTGGTAAAACTCCACAGTCTTAGCAAGGGGAGCTATGATTTCCAGAACCCCAGCAATAGTACAAGAAAGCATTTTTAGAGTTTAACAACAATATCTTAACAATTATCCCAGTGGGAATCATATATTTTCAACAAGGTGAATGCATTGCAAGTAGAGGTTTGAAAGTATTTTCAATTTTATAATCTGTGCTTCAAAAGGCCCAATATCTAAAATAAATGAAAAAAATGCTTATATAAGTAAATTCACTTTTGTGGAACTAGCACTTTCTAAAATTATGATCAGAGAGAAGACTGTCAGTTCTAAACACATAAATAGTAATCCTGTAAACTGTACATTGTAGGCCGTAGTAGAGAAAATTGTGACCCTCCCTGCCCCCAGGATTATTGGTCATCAGTCTAGGAGAGCAAATGAAGCAGAGACAATGGATGGGGAGAGGAGTTTCAGAAACCCAGTGAGTACATCACCTTTACTTGAGGTGATTCAAAGATTATATCATTTTGTAGGAACATCCAGGATGGGCAAAGGTCATTGGCTGTAGGCTTAAAGTACAGAGATGCTTCATTAGCACGGAGAGGCATTCCAAGAACCTCAGGCACTAGCTGAATGGGTTCTTACCAAGAGAAAGGAAGTTGAATCTCTAATATTAAATAAGGCTGCATGACATTCCACTGGTAGAGGTATGTGGGGGGTAAGATGAGAGAACAGGAAGCCCTGTTAGTAAAGGGAGTATTCCAGTTTGTCCCAAGCCCAGGGAATATCTCTGTACAATGGTAGAATTTCACTTTAATTATCAGGGCAAGAGAATATCTTAAATATTCTTCATTTCACCAAATTTCATGAGAGCTGATGGTGGCATCAACTAGTTAGCTTTTATCTAGGTGTTTAGGTTATTGATTATGTCAGAAATTATCTATTTTAGTTATACATATTATATTATGTATATCCCATGTATGTACACATACATACAAACCCACATATATATGCATAGATATTATTAAGAATTAGTTTATAGAGGGCATGTAGGGTAGAAGAGTGGGTACAGCTGCTTTGTTGCCAAATGCGACTCTGGTCCCCAGACCCATGTGGTAGAAGCAGAAAAGCAGTTCCCACAAGTTGTCCTCTGAGCATGACAAAATAAAATGTATTTTGTTGCATGCATGTTAATAAAGAGATCAAAATCAATGAGATTAAAAAAGACTAAGAAGAAAATGAATGTATTATCAGGATAAACAACTTCACATTTCCAATACAGTGCCCATAGGAACAACATTCTTTGTTGAGTAATCATTATTGGTGGTATGTTTTTAGAATTATTTTAATTTCCAAGTGCCATTTTAAATGGTATTATCAGTAAGGAGTAGACATTTGATGTCTGTTATTTGAAATGCAAATATAAATAAATTAAAAGTAATAACTGAATAAACAATGAATAACTTAAATCCTTTGTTCTGGAAATTTTTAAAGAAATAAGTTCTGATAATTAGTCAGTTGTTCCCATTATAAAGCATGAATCACTGGATTAAACTTTATTTTCTTATATGAGACATATTTATGACCTGAACTGGATGTCAAATCAGGAAACACTATTTTCCCATTTAAGTCTTTGTGTACTGAGAGAGGATATGTGTGTGTGTGTGTGTGTGTGTGTATGTGTGTGTATGGGTGTATATGCATATGAACATGCTAATTAATGTGCATTGTATGCATATGTGTGCACATGTATAGACCATAGATCAGCCTCAATGTAGTTCCTCCTCAGGTAAGGTCTTATATACTTTTTGAGGCAAGGTCTCTCACCAGGACATGGAAATCAGTAATTAAGCTAATCTCTCTTTTCTTTTTCATTAGATATTTATTTATTTACATTTCAAATGTTACCCCTTTTCCTGGTTTCCCCTCCAAAATACCCTATCTCATCCCTCCTCCCCCTACTCACCAACCAACCCCCTCCCTCTACTCTGTCCTGGCATTCCCCTATACTGGGGCATCCAGCCTTCTCAGGACCAAGGGCCTCTCCTCCCTTTGATTATCAACAAGGCCATCCTTGGCTTGAGGATGGCTTCATTTGTTCTGTGAACTGTATCATGGGCATTCCAAGCTTCTGGGCTAATTATCCACTTATCAGTGAGTATATACCATGTGTGTTCTTTTGTGATTGGGTTACCTCACTCAGGATGAGATTTTTTAATTCCATCTACTTGCCTAAGAATCTCATGAATTCGTTGTTTTTTAATAGCTGAGTAGTATTGCATTGTGTAAATATACCACAATTCCATATCCATTCCTCTCTGAGGGACATGAGAGACACAAATACTCTCTCATCTCCATCTCTCTGGCATTGTAATACCACCATACCTGGAATCTTTACATGGATTCTGGTATCAAACTCCAGTCCTTTCCAGGGGAAGCATGTAACCACTTGATCCAAACCCATATCTCTCAACTTGTCTCTTTCAAAGACTATTGTCTTATACAGGGTTTTTATTGCAACAGCAATCACCATGGCAAAAATAAAAGGAAGGAAGGAAGGAAGGAAGGAAGGAAGGAAGGAAGGAAGGAAGGAAGGAAGGAAGGAAGGAAGGAAGGGAGGGAGGGAGGGAGGGAGGGAGGGAGGGAGGGAGGGAGGGAGGGAGGGAGAGAGAGAGAGAGAGAGAGAGAGAGAGAGAGAGAGAGAGAGAGAGGAAAGAAAGAAAGAAAGAAAGAAAGAAAGAAAGAAAGAAAGAAAGAAAGAAAGAAAGAAAGAAAGAAAGAAAGAAAGAAAGAAAGAAAGAAAAGAAAGTTAGGGAGGAAAGGGCTCATTTTTGTTACATTTTCGCATCACTGTTCATCCTTGAAGGAAGTCTGGAGAGGAATTCAAGTAGGGCAGGGACCTGGAGGCAGGAGCTTATGCAGAGGCCACAGAGGGGTGCTACTTACTAACTTGCTCCTTGTGGCTTGCTCAGTCTGCTTGCTTAGAGAACCAGGGTCAACAGTCCAGGGATCGACCCACCCACAATGGGGTAGACCCTCCCCAATTTATTACTAATTAAGAAAATAAATTACATCTGGATCATACAAAGGCATTCTCTTTAATTGAGCTTCTCTCCTTTCACGTAACACTAGCATGTGTCAAGATGGCATAAGAGAAGCCAGTATTACTACAAAGCAGAGGTAGGTGCATTACATAAGAGAATGCATAATGCTTTTGCATATATTTGGAATTTGACTCCGAGCACCCAAGATGTACAACACAACCACCCATAACTCCAGTTCCAGGGGGTCTGATATCTCCTTCTGGCTGCTACAGCCCCTGCACTTATATGTACATACTCACACTGACACAAACATGTGCATGACTAGAAGGCAAAAAAAAGGCATTGCAAAAATTTTAAAACTATAATACTTGTCAATAAAATTTACATCAGAATTAAAATTAGATATACATAATAGTTGGATAAATACACACTGACATGTACATCGATTTCAACAGACAGACTGAGGGAAGCCTGGTGATGGCTTTGATTGTTGAACATCTCTTGGTGCAGATACAAGAGGTAAAGTCTGGAGGCCTTGTGAGGGAGAGCAGATTACAGCTCCAGAGAATGAAATGGAAAATGTGGCTACATTTGTCTCATGTTCATAAAACAGATCACCCGTGAAAGGAAGAGAATAAATTAGAAAATATACACACTATATCTACATTGAAAACTTAATTATAAAGAATTCCCTTTGCTCAGGCTCCCTGAGGTAATAGATAACCACTTTTCTTTGTTACTTGTATTTCATTTTAGAAATACATCACCTTCCTTGAAAGTAGGGTATTTTTTTAATTCATTGAAAGCTAACATAACCAGGAAATTGGGCTCTTCACAGAAGGCACTTATCGAGCAGACTGTTTCAAATTGCTTTGGCTTGGCCAGAGAGAGAGAGAGAGTCACTTTCAGTTAAAATATTATTTAGTTTAAAGGAAATATTGCTTTTCTAATCCTGACCCAAATTCATTTCTCAGACATAGAAAATCTGTCCTTCACACACTGTTGCTATCAATATTTCATTTTCGTGGGGACATTATTACATATATATATATACACATATATGTATGTATGTATGTATTTAGAAGTGCCACCACTTATCAACAAAGCAAGGTCTTTCAAGTTGAGCAAAGTTTTTCATGTGTGAGTATTAATTCAAACACATTTTTTTTTATTCTTCTGAAGACAAATCCCAGGTAAATACTTGTGTACATTAGACCCGGAAATTCATCTTCAAAACATTTCCATTCAAATCAAAGGCTTAACAAACCAGTCATTGTTTTATTCATGAAACATGCAGCTCCATATTAAGACTAGACAATGGAAGAGGATGAAAGATGGTTCTTTTTTTTACTAAAATGCACATGACTGAATATGGAGTTTCCTTTTGATATTTATCTGACAGAGGGAATTTTTTTCTGTCATGAAACATCTCTGATAGTTCCAAAGCATATCGCTTACTTTCCTTCTGCTTTACCATTTTATCTGAACTCCCCAGCTATTCCCAAAGGAGGCCTTGGGATAAGTCATTCATCTACCTAAACATTTCTGCTACCTATCCCTTCTCTTGGGTTACTACCAATAACTGAACTATCAAAGCTACTTCCAAATGTTATGCCTATCTCCCTCATTCTATTATACACACACACACACACACACACACACAGAGAGAGAGAGAGAGAGAGAGAGAGAGAGAGAGAGATGTGTGCATGCACACACACACACACACACACACACACACACACTGCAAATAGCCATTCTCAATTTGATCTTATTTGTGTAAAATTAAAGACAGAGGCACATTAGACCATAGAATAGAATGTTGTAAGGATTATGTGTGAAACAGACTTGTTTTTTTAAAAAAAAAAAATATATGTGGTTGGGCCAGAAAGGATGGTAGATAAAATGGGATTTTGATAAGCATAGAATGGTGAAGGGAGGTGTTTTTTTATTTTGTTTTGGTTTAAGTTTTATAGTGGAAAAAAAAACCCTGAGATAAAGAGCAGAGCAAATCTCCCAAAACAGCATAGGGAAATCCCGATGATGCACCAAGCACAGATTTTCTGGGTTAACAGAGCAGAAACATCATTCTGAGCACAGTCTCACCATCGCTTTCAGTTAAATCGAGCGGCAGAGTCAATCTGTGAAAGAAAGAGAGACACCGAAGCAAAAGACTGGATGTCTGTGTTCATGGCACCATGAGAACGGGCCACACTGCCAGTGAATGGAATCTCCCCTCTTCCTTCGCCAAGTTTATAAAACATAGTGTCTCGATAATGTAGACATCTTAGCCGAATGTTGTTTTGCTAGATAACAGTAGCCCTGCTCAAACTGGTGTGCAAGGTTTCTTGTTTGCAACCACAACTACAGCTATTGTACCCAATAGTGTGAGGTTTAAATAAATAATGTATAAAGAATTTTAAGAATAATTACCACTAGGTATATTATTGTGTGCTATAATCTGGATCTTGAATACCTTTGAAAAGTTGTTGATGTCTTGAACCACAACATTGTGCTAGTGGAAGGGATACAGCCTTTGGAACAAAGATTTAACATGATATTGGGGTACTGGGGCTCCTTAGGTCAATGGTGGTAAGCACCTTAAGGAGAGTGAGGGATCTTGGATCTTTTTTTTAGTGTTTCCCAGCCACACAAAACACAAGTTGCTCCTCCCTGCAATCTCTGCCACTACCATCCAGGACTCATAACAGAACCATAAAAGGAACAAATCTGCTCAATCAAGGGCTGGAAGCTTTATGCAAATGTGTTCTTGCTATAGGCTAATGATCTCAGGTATCTTGTTATAGCACTGAAAATATTTCTAACACAATCTGAAACATGGAAGAAAGACATTTATAGTTAGATCTACTGCATAGCACTCCTTAAATGAATTGCATGCATGCCAGAAAAGCTTAGCATGATTTGGCTGCATGGGTACATATCTGTAGTTAAATTATGGATCTTTGAATCATAAATAACTTCTGACTTTATATCAACATGGTCTATGGCACAGATAGATGACAATAAAAAGAAATATGAAGTAGAAGGATAGGAGACAAAGTCTTGAGGTAATGAACTAGGGAGGAAACTACTTTATTCTAAGGGTTTTTTTTTTTTTTTAGAAAATGTTTATCATATAAGAAGATGACAGTTTGCCTGGGTCAGCATTTTCCTGTGGCCGGTAGAAGAGAAAGTAGAGATAGGTCATTATCTATATAAGCCAAGGAACAAAGGAATAAAACAAAGAAGAAAATAATATAATTATTTTCTAGGTAATGTGGGATATCAAATGTTTCAGTTGAAATCTGAGACCATTCTAACCAAATTGAGTGCTTTCAGGTAAAAGTGGCTCAACCTGGGAGGAAACAATACCTAAGGTTGACTTCTAGATTCCATATGCATTCCATACATGCCAGCATGGGTGCACACATGCACACAAGCAGGCTCAAGCATGTGTGCCCCTACACACATACACACAGACAAGAAAATACGTTTTCCAACAAAACATTGAAATGCATATTGATTGTTGTAATGTTAACCACGTATGCAATAGATAAGTTATCAACTCTAAAGCCACATAGTGATCGCAATACTGCATTTCATAAGCAGCCACATAGGTGAGGATGCTACAAATGAGGGAGGGAGGGAATCACAAAGAGGAAACTTGTACTGGGAAAATGATGAAGGGGTAGCAGCTATTTTAATGTCACTGTAGATCATGTGATAAAAGATAATTGAAACTGTCACCTGACACTTGGAGCTGAGAAAAGGTTTTTCCAAATAGAACTAAACTTAGTCTATGTTTTCTTAGAAGCTATGAAGACTGTAGCATAAACTGATACACATACGAATACTCTGATACATACCTCCTTTAATAAGTCATGATTTTCTTTTTTTTATTCAATATATTCTTTATTTACATTTCAAATGATTCCCCCTTTTCTGGCTCCCCACTCCACGAAAGTCCCATAAGCCCTCTTCCCTCCCCCTGTTCCCCCAATTAACCCTTCCCACTTCCCTGTTCTGGTATTCCCCTATACTGCTCCACTGAGTCTTTCCAGAACCAGGGGCCACTCCTCCATTCTTCTTGGACGTCATTTAATATGCGGATTATGTCTTGGTTATTCAAAGGTTTTAGGCTAATATCCACTTATCAGTGACTGCATACCATGATTGATCTTTTGAGACTGGGTTACCTCACTTAATATGATGTTCTCCAGCTCCATCCATTTGTCTAAGAATTTCATGAATTCATTGTTTCTAATGGCTGAATAGTACTCGATTGTGTAAATATACCACATTATTTTGTATCCATTCTTCCGTTGAGGGACACCTGGGTTCTTTCCAGCTTCTGGCTACTACAAATAGGGCTGCTATGAACATAGTAGAGCATGTGTCCTTATTGCATGCCAGGGAATCCTCTGGGTATATGCCCAGGAGTGGTATAGCAGGGTCCTCTGGAAGTGTCATGTCCAGATTTCTAAGGAACCACCAGACTGATTTCCAAAGTAGTTGCACCATCTTGCAATCAAACCAGCAGTGGAGGAGTGTTCCTCTTTCTCCACATCCTCGCTAACACCTGCTGTCTCCTGAGGTTTTGACCTTAGCCATTCTGACTGGTGTGAGGTGAAATCTCAGGGTTGTTTTGATTTGCATTTCCCTAATGATTAATGATGTTAAACATTTCTTAAGGTGCTTCTCAGCCATCCGTAGTTCTTCATGTGAAAATTCTTTGTTTAGCTCTGTACCCCACTTTTTAATAGGGTTATTTGGTTCTCTGGGTTCTACCTTCTTATATGATAGTATACTTATGTGACCCAAAAAGCTCTACCAGAGAACTCCTACAGCTGATAAACAACTTCAGCAAAGTGGCTGGTTACAAATCAATTCAAGCAAATCAGTAGCCTTTCTATACTTAAAGGATAAGAAGACTGAGAAAGAAATTAGGTAAATGACACCTTTCACAATAGCCACAAACAGCATAAAGTATCTTGGTGTGACTCTAACCAAACAAGTGAAAGACCTATATAACAAGAACTTCAGATCTCTGAAGAAGGAAATTGAAGAAGATCTCAGAAAATGGAAAAATCTTCCATGCTCATGGGTTGACAGGATTAATATAGTTAAAATGGCCATATTGCCAAAGGCAATCTACAGATTCAATGCAATCCCCATCAAAATCCCAACCCAGTTCTTCATAGAGCTAGAAAGAGTAATTCTCAAATTCATCTGAAATAACAAAAAACCCAGGATAGCTAAAACTGTTCTCAACAGTAAAAAAAACTTCTGGGGGAATCAGTATCCCAGACCTCAAACATTACTACAGAGCAATAGTGATAAAAACTGCATGGTATTGATACAATGTCAGGCAAGTGAATCAATGGAACAGGATTGAAGACCCAGAAATGAACCCACACACCTATGGTCACTTGATCTTCGACAAAAAAGCTGAAAGCATCCAGTGGAAAAAGATAGCCTTTTCATCAAATAGTGCTGGTTCAATTGGAGGTCAGCATGCAGAAGAATGTGAATCGATCCATTCTTATCTCCTTGTACTAAGCTCAAGTCCAAGTGGATCAAGGACCTCCACATAAAACCTGATACACTGAAACTAATAGAAGAGAAACTGGGGAAGACCCTTGAGGACATGGGCACAAGGGAAAAATCTTCCTGAACAGAACACCAATAGCTTATGCTCTAAGATCAAGAATTGACAAATGGGACCTCATAAAACTACAAAGTTTCTGTACAGCAAAGGACACTGTCAAAAGGACAAAACGTCAACCAACAGATTGGGAAAGAATCTTCACCAACCCTAAATCTGACAGAGGGCTAAAATCTAATATATAGAAAGCCATGATTTTCAACATGTTTTTGGTATCAACAGGGTTTTTGTCATTATAAGTTCAACAACCACTATCTAATATGATGCAATATGCACACTGAAATCCTTCCACTAATTTTGTTAACTATCTTATTGACTTTCCAGAACTGAAAAAAATAAATAAAACCACAACATTGGATGTTATTTCTGCTAGTCTTTGAAGGCTAGCTTGCCAATTAATCATTCAAAGGAAAGTTTAAACTCTCATGAGACTAGTGGCTGCAGGAAGAGCTGATCTCTTTCCTGCTCCTTGTTTGAAACCTTTCCACCCAAGACATTATCCGGCTTACACTGAAAACCTCACTCCCCTTGAGTCATTATTCTCTAGAACACACAAAGCTTTCCAGATGGAGTAATAAAGCCCAACATATCTATAGTTAGAAGAAAAGTATACACATAGAAAAAACCATTCATTTAGAAGTGAAAAATAAAAGTATTGCTATGTAGTTTGTGAAGTAAAAGAGCGATTGGCAAGCATCCTCTGAAAATAACTGGCAAGATGGAGGACAGAAGAGCTGGCTCAGCAGTTAAGAACATTTCTTGCACTTGCCAAGAATCCAAGTTCAGTTCACAGCACGCCCATGAATTAGCTCTCTGCCTCTAGCTCCAGTGACAGAGGACCTGACTCCCTCTTCTGTGGTTTGTACAAATCTGCATGCATATACACAAATAAACAGATACACAGACACACAGACACACAGACACACACATGCATGTATGCATACACATACATGCACACAAATAAAATAAAAAATTAAACAGAACCTGTACCCTGAACACATCATACAAATAAATGGTAAAAATTTTAATAGATATAATTCTGATGTCATTTAGCTAAGCCAAATGTGCTTTTAACTATCACTTTTTAAAAGAAACTACCTTTTCCTATAGTTCTTATATGACTTAAAATGAAGACCTACATTTCATTCTGACTTATTTCTAAATCCATGTTCTTTTATCCCAGGAGCAATTCTTATGATTATGAACTTATTACACCATTATTATGAACATATTACAGTGTGAATGAATACATGACTGTAATAAAGCAAAGCAAGTATCAAACCTTTAGCAAACAAAATCTACATGAGGAAAACAATGCCTCACTCTAAGGCTTGTTTAGTTTATTCCGATGAGCATTTTAAGTGAATTTTCTCTGGCAGTTGACTTGAATACTCTGTCTAGTTGTGCCAGTCCTACACTTCTGCATCTACCATTTCCCTCTATTAAAACTCCTCCCTTTCTTCACTAAATTAGACCAATCACAAACTTCAAAATGAAATTCAAAACAGAAAAGAAACTAGTTTCCATTTGTTTGCTTTTCATTATTCATGCCAACAAGAGGCACAGAACTGATATATTTCCACTTATCCACTGCTAATCAAAGGCTGAGAAAATCAAATATGAATTGTATACGTGACACTGAGAATCAGACTAAACACAGACAAACCCTGGGAGGTTTTATTGTCTCATTCATTTACAATCATGAACTTAATATGCTTATATTTCAAACAGTTTGTGTATGGGTTCTTTTACGAATCTCACATGTATGTAAAATGTACAGAACTCCAGACAAGTAGGTGCACCATGATGTATTAGATTCTGTCAAGAAAAGAAAGAAATGAACATGGGAGGCGAAGGGAGGGAGGGACCTGGGTGGTACAGGTGAGGGGAAGGGAAAGGGGGAACATGATCAGGTATGGGGGCAGGGAGACAGGAGAGAAGACCAGAGGGTCAGCAGAATGAATGCAAATATGCAACCTGGGTCTGGGGAGGTAGAGGGAATCTCTAGAAAGTACCAGAGACTTTGGGAGGTGAGAGGCTCTCAGGACTCAAAGGGATGACCTTAGATGACATGACCAACAGTAGGGAAAGGGAACTTGTAGAGTCCACCTCCAATAGAAAGACAGGGCATCGAGTGAGGAATGGAGAAGAGCCTGAGGAGGAGGAGGTGCAGGGACAGGTCAAAGTGGGATCCAGCTCAAGGGGAGGCCCCAAGGCCTGACACTATTACTGAGACTATTGAAGTGCTCACAAAAAGGGACTTATCATGACTGCCCTCCAAAAGACCCAACAAACAGCAGAAAGAATCAGAGGTAGATATTTGTAACCAACCAATGGACAGTGCTGACCTCTGTGGTTGAATTAGGGGAAAGCTGGAAGAAGCTGAGGAGGAGGGTGACCCTGTAGGAGGGCCAGGAGTCTCTACTTGGACCCCCCCCCCCCCAAGATCTTTAAGACACTGGACCACCAACCAAGCAGCATACACCAGTTGATGTGAGGTCCCCAACACATATACAGCAGAGGACTGTGGGGTTTAGATTCAGTCAGAGTCTAAGTCCCTCAAGAGACTGGAGGCCCCAGGGAATAGAGAGGTCTGGTGGGATAGAGGGTGTTGGGGGGGGGGGCATCCTCATGGAGGTATGGGATGTGGAACAGTCAGAGGGTAAACCAGGGGGGAATAAAGTCTGAAGTGTTAAACAAACAAACAAACAAAAATCCTCTGACCCAGAATTGTTCCTGTCTAAAAGAACTGCAGGAAAAATATTCAGAAGAAACTGAAGGAAAGGTGGTCCAGTGACCAGTCCAACCTGGGATCTATCTCAAGGGGAGGCTCCGAAGCCTGACATTATTACTGATGTTATTGTGTGCTTACAGACAGGAGCCTAGCATGGCTGTCCTCTACAAGGCTCAACAAGCAGCTGACGGAGACAGACACAGATACTTACACCCGACCACTGGGTAGAAATCAGGGATCCCTATGGTTGAATTAGGGAAAGACTGGAAGAAGCTGAGGAGGAGGGCAACCCCATAGAAAGAGGAGCGGTCTCAACTAACCTGGACCCCTGAGATCTCTCAGACACTGAACTACCAACCAGGAAGCATACACTAGCTTGTCTGAGCCCCCCCCCCCAACACACACACACAAACACATATACAGCAGAGGACTGCCTTGTCTGGTCTCAGTAGGAAATGATGAGGCCCCAGGAAGTGGGGAGGCCTGGTGGGGAGGTTAGCGGAACACATCTTCTTAAAGACAAGGGGGGAGGAAGAATCGGATGAGGAACTGTGGGAGGGAAGATGCCAGGAATGGGGGCAGTGACTGGACTATAAAAATAAAAGTAATTAAAAGAAATAAAGAAAAGTAGAATCATTTGAACAATTCACATATATTAAGAACTGTGGGTTAATTAAGGTAACTCTATCATTGCTAATATCATAGGTGAGGTCATTGTATAAGATATACATGAAATATTAACATGAAGAGAACAGCAATGAAAAGTAAGTGTGCTCTTTGTACATATTTTTAATATATACATATATATTATATATACATATTATATATATATAATATTTCAAATGTAGATGTCTTTAGAAGATACGTAAAATACCCCATTGGTTGAGAACAGGATAGTCCATGTAGGATATAATTGAGAAATATCATTCTTCAGAAAGGGTTTTAGTGCCCAGCCATAGAATTCTAGTTAGAAGATACCTCCTGTCATTTTATTTATGAAGCTGTCTTAAACATTTCTCGGGACTGTGATAAAATACTATGACAAAACCAACTAATGGGAAAAAAAATATCCATCGGGTTTTATCACTCTGGAAAGATACAGTTCACCATGCCTGGAAGGAAAAACATGCACATAGCTAATGGTATTGCATCTGCATTCAGAAAACAGCGAATGGGAGGTGAGTCTGGGCCACAAAGCTTCTTGCTCTGCCCCATTGACCCACTTTCTGCAATGCAGCTCTGCATCTTAGACTGTCTATACCATTTCCAAAGAGTGCCTCCCGTTGGGGACCAAGTGTTCAAACACATGATCCTACAAGGATAGATTTCTCATTCAAACCATACCAGATGTGCTCCAACTTCAGACCACACCTTGCTGACCACAATGTACTTAATGACTAAGAGAACAAAGCTATGAAGACCTCCCCGTTTGTGTTCAACAGGAGACTCCTTGATGAGAAATACTCCATCCTAAATCCCTGCCAAATGTGCCGTGGCTGGATGTGTATTCCAGATGTTTATATAGAAAATATCATCCCCCAGGATATTTTTTTTTACCAAAACTAGCTTTAATTTGTTCAAGCCATACAACTGTAAAAATGCTTTCCAGGAGGGGAGCTAGGGGTCCGTGGCTGTCACGGTCTGCCTAGTATTCTAGAAGTTCTCCAACAAGCCCAGGATGCGCTTCTGCTCAGTCTCCCGGAACTCAGGGCTCCAGCCATCTCCAATGTTCTCTGCGTACTCTTTGATGAGGTGCCTGACGATCTTGATGGAGCTGCCACGCGTGTTCAGGATCTGGTGAACCCGCTGGCGAATCTGGGGGACACTGGCATTGCAGATCTCCGCCATGATGTAGCAGATGTGCTGCAGGATGAAGAGGCCAGCATCCAGGCGCCGCAGGTACAGCTCCAGCTCGTCCTCCATGTCATTGCTAATGATCTCCCCGCGCCGCACGATGTCGTGCTTCTCCCCTTCGGCCACCTGCATTGCACCTAGATATTTAAAGTGCAGCTCCATTACTCTGTCAACCTTCTCACTGTCGTTCTCCGTAAATTTATTCAGAAGCCGGGTCCGCTGCTGCCCTCTCAGGTTGCGCAGAAGGGAAGCCAGGATCGAACAGACATGCTCTTCATGCTCCTTCTCTGTGGTTCCCACCTTCTTGATCTTCCGGGGAGACTTCATGAAGAGTGGAAAGATGGTTCGTAAGCCAAGGATGTCAACAAACTTGTGGCAATTGTCTGTGCCCTCGGGTCCAATTATGGCATGGTCCAGAACCTTCAGGGCGCTACTCCGGGAGACCTTCTTCTCCCTGAGCATGAGATTCATGAGCTGAAGGCCCTCGCCCTTCAGGAAGCGCTCTCGGTTGGAGCTGAGCATGAGGCAGGAGCAGAGGGCGTCAAACAGGTTCTCCATCATCTCCTGCTCCTCTGCAGTGCTGGGGTTGTGTCTCTTAAATACGGATAACTGCTGAAGAAGCACATCGATTCCATCCAGCTCTCCCAGCAATTCCCTGTTTTCATCATTGTCCTGGAGGAGGATGGCCAGCACTTCACTACAGTACAGTTTGTTGGCATCAAAGGGCATCTTGGCCTTCAGCCTCTTCAACAGCCACTGCAGGAGTCCCTGCTGGGCAGCCTCTGTACACATCCCTCAGCTCTGGCTGAGATTAAGTATGCAGGATAATAGCATCAGAGAAGTGGGTTCACTAACAGGATTGAGTTAGTTATTTTAAGATTAGTAGATTCGGGAGCTGGAGAGATGGCTCAGTGGTTAAGAGCAATGACGGCTCTTCTGAAGGTCGTGAGTTCAAATCCCAGCAACCACATGGTGGCTCACAACCGTCTCATGAGATCTGATACCCTCTTCTGGTGTGTCTTACAGTGTACTTACATATAATAATAAATAAATCTTTAAAAAAAGATTATCTTTAAAAAATAAAAAAAAAGATTAGTAGACTAGTAGATTCCTTGCTATAAAAACAAACAAAACATCTGGGACAATAGAGATGGCTCAGCAGTTAAGCTGGAAAAAATTTGTATTCCTCTAACCAGTGTTATAAGAAAATTGACTGCAAAATAAAGTCTTTAGGCAGTATTTGATATTCCTCAAATATAAAGTACGCATGGAAAATGATCGAGCTTTTCTGAGGGAGGTAAAGTAAGCCATTTAAGAGGTCAAGACACCCATAAAATCAGCATACTTAATTTACTAGCGGTAAATTAAAATGGGGAAACACAAATATTAAAGTGACTATTCCCAACAGCAATATGCAAGAGTCGAGGAAGGCATTATTTACTCCTTTGGGTGATATTAAATAAATTTATTTAGTATGTATAGAGATAACAGCATCTTTAATATTTATTGACCGTTAGATGCAGTGTAGGTTCTTAGACTAGGGTAAGGGGGGAAAAAAGCCTTCCTATGCATTCCCATTCTCCCACAGCATGTGATCACAAGATGAGAAATAGGGAAAAATAAACAAATAATTTTCATTTGTATGAGATAGTGAAAGAGCTATGGAAAATCAAGATTGCAAAGGTGATGGAGCCAGGCAGTGGTGGTGCACACCTTTAATCCCAGAACTTGGGAGGCAGAGGCAGGTGGATTTCTGAGTTTGAGGCCAGCCTGGTCTACACAGTGAGTTCCAGGACAGCCAGGGCTACACAGAGAAGCCCTGTCTCGAAAAAAACAAAAGCAAAGGGTGATGGGGGGTGACTGTGATTTCCCAGAAGGCCTTGGTTTAACAGAAAGTATAGCCACTGAGTAAATATTGTTTTCAGTTGCAAAGCGATACATTAGTGGGGCTAGAAAAACTGTTCATTCTGTAAGGCACTTGACATGCAGGAATGAGAGCCAAAATCCAGTCCCCGCCCATGTCAACTTGTGGAGCATGTTAAGCAAGCTGTCATCCCAACTGTGGTTAGTCAGACACAATGAGATGGTTAATGTTCACTGGACAGTCAGTCTAACCTCACTAATGTGCTTCACAGCAAAGAGAGTTACTATGCCAAAGGAGGTAGATGTTGTTCCTGAAGATGACACCCCAACATAGCCCCAGATATACACATACACACACACACACACAAACATATAAGCATGCACACAAACAAATATGCACACATGCAAACACACAAGGATATCTTTCTGTCTCTGTCTCTGTCATCTCTGTCTCTCTCTGTGTCTGTCTGTCTCTCTGTCCACCACCCCCACCTCTTTCTGATAAGAAATTACCATTTGCCTGACATCAAAAAATCACTCTTGGCTCAATGAATTCTCAAGCAGAGGATGCAATATGGCTTCCAATTAAGTGGGGCAAATGGCAAAATGTAAGAGCTGAGGACTTTCTCGTATGGGTAGACAACAGGTTGACACAGCATAACAGAAACTCTGTACAAGAAGCTCTCACATTCACTTCAGTGAAGAAGGCCAACAACTAGGGCTCAGTCAGTAGGTTGTTTTAATAATCCTACTAAACACATAGGCTGATATGTGATCTAACATAGAAGTCTTTGCTTTACATGTGTGTACTTATGCCTATATGTGTTTGTTTGTGTGTGCTTGTACACATGTGTGTATATATATATATATATATATAGTTTTGTTGTGTATGTACATACATATACCTGTGTGTATATGTGATATATGAGTTTTCATATGCCTGTGTGCATTTATGTGTGTGCATGTGTCTGTGTATGTATTTGTGTATATACATGTGCCTGTGTGTACACATGTGTGCATATGCATGTGAGTGTATTTGAGTACGGGCATGTGTCTGTATATTTGTGTGTGTGCTTGTGCCTGTATGTATATATGTATGTGTGTGTGCACATGTGCCTATGTGTATATAGGTGTATGTGCAAATGCCTGTGTGTGCATGTGTGTTCATGTGATACATGCATATATGTGTGTGTGCCTGTACCTGTATTCATATATGTATTTGATGTTGTAATTGTTTTTCACTTTCACTACAAGGTAAAGAATCTCTTCTCCACAAGTTCTATTTCCACATCTCTGTCCTTTCAAATTAAAATATAATTATCTCAAGAAGATTTATAAAAAATGAGTCCATCACCTGAATTATAACTAATTTGTCTTAGAAGCTGTTTTCTCTCCCTCAATCTGATGTCCTAATTACATAAGCTGGCCAGTTACCTTACAACTCTTGACTCCATAATTGCATTTTATTTTTTAAAAAACTTTCTCTCAAAGAGTGGACTATATGTTAATCATCAGGTATATGACTATCACCATGTGGCTTTCATGGAAGGATTTATTATATTTCATAAAGGAATCATGCATTTGTCTGGTCCTAGGTAGCTGAGAGGCCATCAGAATTCTTTCACTGCACCGCCTGTTTTAATCCAGAGGCAAAGTTAATCCATGAGGTTACAGGGACTAGTCTGGTATCTTAAACTTCACTTTAAAATTGGATCCACTAAGGATTTTACCAAAATGCTGTTATGAAAGTCTCACATCAGACAAATATCATCAAAATCTCTTAATATGTGTCCTCAGTGGTCATGTTATCTAATTCCCATAGCATCACATTGTGCCATCAGGACGATGACCTGCCATTGAGGAGGCATATATCCACAGCGTCTGGGGCTGGGATGTAGCCCTGAGCAGCGCACACCTCACCGTGCACTGGAAACCTCCTCACATGTTTTTTAACATGCAGGTGGCTAAAGCCCCAGAAATTAGAATCTCCAGAGTTGGGGTCTAAATAGAGTCCCCTCCCAGGTTGGAGTTTGTGAACCACTGTTCTAGAAGCTTCTTGATATAATTTTTAATACTAAAAGCTTCAAGAGAGCATTTAAGCCAAGTAACACCTCCCTTTCCATTGACTCTAAATTCTTCATAGTCCTTTGAGACTATGGTTTCTTCTTTCTTTCTTTCTTTCTTTTTCTTTCTTTCTTTACTTTCTTTGTTTTCCTTCCTTCCTTTTTTTCTATTTTTCTTTTATATATATATATATATTTTATTTTCTATATTCTTTGTTTACATTCCAAAAGCTTTCCCCTTTCCCAGTCCCCTCCCCCAATATGTCCCATAAGTCCTCTTCTCTCCATCCATTCTCCTATTTTTCCCCATCCCTTTTCTCTGTCCTGGTACTCCCCTACAATGCTGGATCAAGCCTTTCCAGGATCAGGGCCCTCTTCTTCCTTCTTCATGGGGAATCATTTGATATGCCAATTGTATCTTCAGTATTCAGAGCTTCAGGGCTAATTAATATCCTGTTGGTGGGATTGTAAAATGGTACAACCACTATGGAAATCAGTCTGGCAATTCCTAAGAAAACTGGACGTGACACTTCCGGAAGACCCTGCTATACCTCTCCCAGGCATATACCCAGAGGATTCCCCAGCATGTAATAAGGACACATGCTCCACTATGTTCATAGCAGCCTTAATTATAATAGCCAGAAGCTGAAAGAACCCAGATTATCCCTCAATAGAGGAACGGATACAGAAAATGTGGTATATATACACAATGGAGTACTATTCGGCAATTAAAAACAATGAATTCATGAATTTTTTTAGGCAAATGGTTGGAACTGGAAAATATCATCCTAAGCTAGGTAACACAATCACAAAAGAATACACATGGAATGCAATCATTGATAAGTGGATATTTTTCTTTTTAGATAGATTTCACCATGTAGTCTAAGCTAGAATCAACTCTCAATCCTCCTGCCTCAACTTCCCAAATACTGGGATATTTTCCACCACAGCCAAGTCATAGGGCTTTTCTGTAAACCTGATATATCATAAAGAAAGATGCCTGCTAGGATACAAAGAGCCTAAGTCCAGGATTATTGGTGAATTCTATTCTAGTCTCACAAGTTGTATACAAATCAATTTATTTCTGGCATAAATCTAAAACTAAGCCACAGGATTGTAACGATCCAAAAAGGAAACACCATACCCAAACAGTATTAGCAGTCAAAGTTTTTTGAGGTATGTAACACACTGATGCACACACACACACACACACACACACACACACAAGTGCACACATGTGCACACACACATGCATACTCATGCAAGTGCACACTTGAGTACATTCACACATACACACATGCTACACAATACACTCATAAAGATGCACACACACATACTATGCACACACATACTCTATAAACATACATCGTGCACATACACACACAAACATACATACATGCAAACACACACACTCACATTGGTTGTGCTGTGCAGATTTTGTTCCTTTATATTTGTAGTATGGTTGGGCATGAGTCATTTCCTTTTCTAAGGATTTGTGAGTTCAGTAGTTGGCCAGGTGGTTGATTTAAGGCACACCACAGCAAGGCAGACCTGCTGTCAGGGTCGGGGAAGCTGAAATTGCATCACAGCCATGCAGTGGACCTCTTGTGACCACTCATATCACAGCAGGTGCTTTTTCTAGAGAAGAATCTCTGCTCTCAAACCATTCCATGCTGCAGGTGGGGATTTATAAAGTGGACCTCAGCACATGTCTGATGAGTAGCCCAAGTCCCTTGTTCATTTATCTGTCATCTGCCTCTTTTCTGTCATCTGAAAAAGACAACATAGACGAATGGCAGCAGGGTTTGCAATGGAAAGATCCAGATTCTAATAAAGGCTATAATCTTGTCTACATGTAAATCTGGATCTGACCCTTAAACCGTCATGGTCCCTAGCTTTCCCTCTTGCCAATTGTAGACACTAACCCTGCCTTACTTGCCTCGACGATACTCAGTAAGAAAGCCATTTGTCATTAATTCACATTGTAATTTGTATGAGGTTTCCCCAATAAAATAAGAGTTCCTAAAAGGTCCTAGTTCACTCTCAATTATGTCCAGCATATGCCATACATACATATATATGTCCAGCATATACCAAAAATTTTGGTATGAGAGGAAAATAGGTGCCTGAGAGGTAGATCAGAAAGGCTGACATGATTGGTCTTTCATGATGCTGAGAGGCACATCTTGGGCTTTTGGTGAATAATTACACCAACGGTTCCTAAATTACAGTTGAAACAAGCACTTCACAGGAGAAGCTCAGCATGACATGGAAATTTGTACGGAGTGACATTTCACCAGTGCCTCCTCATTATCTATGGGGGAGGGGTGACATTTAACGTGATACTGTATTGATTTGTAAGGGGAAGGGTAACGTTAAGATAGTTACGTTATCGCATGAGAGGTAATGACTTGCTGACCTGAAAAACTGTAATCTAAAAATCCAGTAAGCAGATGGCTAGGTGCAAGGAGGATGGAGATTCGAGGCACCACAAAGCAAGAGAGATTTAGATGAAGTCCAGCGCTCTTCTGCTGTTCATCTTCAAGCACAATAGATACTGTCAGTTTAAAGGAGAGAGCAGGGGAGCAGAGGCATCAAGTTGGTGCTTTGCATACATTAGTAGAGCTATAGCATGAAGGATGCCCATGCAGCGAACGCTTGGAATGTATATAGACAGCTTGGCTTGTGGAGAGTGGGACATAATCATGAGTTATGCCAAAATGGTGAGAGAAAGGATGAAGGAGTCAGGAAAGATGATGCACCATGGACCGCATTCCTCTTGCTCTGCCTTCTCAGGATTCAATAGAGTCTGAAGCCACTACTAAACAAATGCAGGAGAAGCATAGCCTCTCATTTCATTACTGAAACATGTTGCTAGATAGCCCACTTCCTCCCTAATAGGAATTACCTTCTACCCCCAGAAAAATACACAAACAATAGGAGAATTGCATATGCATGCATACACATACACATGTATATATGTCTATATGATACAACATTATATAGTGATAAGGTGCACTCATTACCTATATCTTCTCTGCTGACATTTAACAAGTGACTTTCCCTTCCATGTCTAGACAACTCTGTTCCTCCATCCTTCAATACTATTTCCAGACTCTTAGTATTTCCTGATACATTCCAATATCCTCCAGCTAACCATACTTTATCTTACTCATGGATTTTTAGGAACCAAGAAATTCAAGATGCTTCCTTAATGTGTTTTTACTGCTGGTGATGCCACCAAATGAGTGAGCACATCATCATGGGTTGCCAACACAGAATGACCAATCTTTCAGCTGAACCTCTAGAACTGAGCTAACCCAGATAATGAGCTTGCTGGTTAAAATTGTGTGTCAACTTGCTGCTTAAAGGGTGCGCATTTAAATAGTGAACATTTCTAGGCATGTTTGCAATGGTGTTTTGGAATAGATTAGCATTTAAATTAATACACAGAAAAGGCATTTGCTCAATCCAATTGAGCAGATATCTTCCTACCTCCTAAGAGGCAAAGAAAGGGCAAACCGCTTTGTTGGGCATGAAAATTGTATCGTCTCCTACCCACAAACAGGGGGCTCACAGCTCTTCCAATTAAATCAAAACTATCGCCAGCAACTCCCCTTTATCCCCAGCTTTTAGACCTGAAATTAATTGTCACCAGCTGCCTTGGTTCTTTAGCTTATAAATGGCCAATTGTGGTACTTCTCACCTTCACAATCCTGTGAGAGACTTATCAGAATACTATCCTATTATACAAGCATATCAGAGTGGGGTGGAGCAATGAATATGAGGCTTTCAGATACCTTGAACACTAGAACTATTTAGGCCAATGTTAAACTTTGTTTTTCTCAATCTGTATGAGGACTCTCTCTCTCTCTCTCTCTCTCTCTCTCTCTCTCTCTCTCTCTCTCTCTCTCTCTGCCTCTCCCTGTGTATTTATGTGATTATATGTAGTGTATGTATGTACATAGTGTATGTATGTGCATATATGTGAGTGTATTGTATAGCATGTTTGTGAGTATATGTATGAATGGACTCATGTGTATGTGTGTGTGCACTGTGTACACTATATGTATTTGTAGTATATACATGTAAAAGTGTGCAGTGTATTTTGCAGTATGTGAGGTATTATGTGTATGTGGTGTGTGTGTGCGTGTGTGTGAATCATGCACCTGTGTCATGCACAGAAGCCAGAAGAAGATATCACTTGATCTGCTCTAATTACCCTCCACCTTTCTCACTTGACAGGGTTTCTCAGTGAGCCTGTGCCTAAGCCAGAGGCTAGAAGGTCCCAAGATCCTCCAGTGTCTGCCTTGTCACCACAGGACTGGGCATACAGACCTGTTGGTGATCATGACCAGCTTTTTTATGTATGTTATTCGAACTCAGGTCCTCATTTTTGTTCAACAAGCACTCATTTTTTATTAGATATATTCTTTATTTATATTTCAAATGATTTCCCCTTTCCTGGTCCCCCCCCCGAAAGTCCCATAAGCCATCTCCCCTCTCCCTGTTCCCCAATCAACCCTCTCCCTCTTCCCTGTCCCAGCATTCCCCTACACTGCTGCATTGAGCCTTTCCAGGACCAGGGGCCTCTCCGCCCTTTGATGTCCAACAAGGCCATCCTTGGCTGCCTATGCGTCTGGAGCCATGGGTAACACCATATGTAGTATATCTGGTTGATGCCTTTGTCCCTGGGAACTCTGGGAGTACTGAGTGGCTCATATGTTGTTCCTCCTATGGCGCTGCTGCAGAACCCCTTCAGCAAGGACTCTTACCTGCTGAGACATCGCCAGCCCTGCTTTGCTCGTCTATTACTAGCAGGAAATATCAGTTAATAGGATGGACCAGGGGGACAGAAGCCATTTCATGAGTTATGTCTTGGTGTCTTGGTACACTGTAGGTTCAGAGTTAAAGGGGAAGATAGACCAGGTGCAGCACAGGGGATAATTATGAAAAGGAAAGCCAGCAATAACAACACCACGGAGCAATGGCTTTCAACTTGCAGATCTGATCCCCTTGGAGTCACCCAAACCTTGCACAGAGGCTGCTTATTAGATATCCTGATTATCAGATACTTACATATGATCCATACAAGTAGCAAAATTACAGTCTTGAAGTGGCAACAAAAATAATTTTATGGTTAGGGGCCACCCCAACATTAGGAACTGTGTTAAAGGGCCACAGTATTAGAAGGTTGAGAACCACTGCCATAGAGCGTCTAACGGGTCAGAGTAACAAACACATGATGATTATCTATGAAAGATCTGAGGGAGGGGAGAGGAAAGGGCAGGACAGGACAGTAAATATCAGACTAGGAGAGAGAAGCGCATGGAAGAGAAGGGAGGGGAGAGAAGGGAGATAGAAGCCTAGCGCATCTGTCTCTGTCTCCAATGGGTGTGTCCCTTGCTACTGTATCTGAGGCTAGGCTTTAAACAGAGCTCTTTTTTATTTTCAGTTTTCTCTACAGTGATCCACTCTAACAAGGGCTTGTACACAATATGTTGTTTTTATTGCAAACAATTTCTGAAGTACTTTTTCATGTACAATTGTATTTGCTTCCCCCAAAACTTCTGTGAGATAGGATTTATTACTTGAGTTTTAAAGATGGTGGGGTAGGGGGGGGCAGAGAATCAAATACCATTGGGGATTGCTTGTTCTGCTAACATGGATTAGGCAAGATAAAATCCACATAGTTCCATCTTTTTAATCTACTCAAATACAGTTATACTACAGAGAACACCAAAATATTCAGATATAAAATTATGTTACACCTTTTCCTTCTTTCCTTCCAAAATGAAGGTAGGCCTTAAGGACATTCCATAAACCAAAATGCAGACAAAGTAAGAAAATTTGCCATTCTAAAAATCCACAATCCTTTGTATATTGATTTATTCATTTTTACCAATACAGCTCTGAGAGACTTTCAAGATCCACAGAGGCTCTGGAATAGTTAGGAAAGGAGGGAGAGAAAACAAGACAAGCACATCAATGTGCGGGACATGAGGCAAGACTGGTGCTTATACCAAGAATACAGAGAAGCCCCTGTCAGTGACTAAGTGGCAGCATTAGGTTAAACACTAGAAAAATGTTCTAATTGACAGAGATGTCCATGCTGGTTTCCAGTTGTGAGACCGAAGCATGAACTCTTCATGTCAAATGCAGAGAATCATCTTCCAATAGGATCCAACATCAAAGAAGAGAGTATTCACAGAACGGGGGGGGGGGGGGCCGAGGGGGGGGGAAGGCTACTGTTCTGAGTCAGAATGGCAGAGTAAAGAGGCAGAGAGTGAAGATGTCATTGATGCTTGAGACAGCCAGTGTATCACCTTGGAATAATTTACCTGTGAACAACAGAACAGATTTCTTTAAGCAAGGACAGGCTCTGATCTATGCCACAGGCATAAAGATATTATACTGAGGTAGATATTGAGGAAAAGAAGGCCATTAGACTCATCAAGACAAGAAAGCGTAGAGGTGTGGTGGTCAGATTTTCAGCATTGTGACCTGGGGAACATCATTTTAAGGACGAATTATTTAAGCTTGGTGTCTGAGCTTCAGGTCTCTAATATTTGGCTCTGTTTGTTCCTGGGTTAACAGTAAGAGATATTTTAGGGTGGGAGCTTGTGTCAGATGATCTTGCTTCAAAGTAGAGAAGCAGAGTGGAGAGAGGATGGAGGAAATCTAAGGCAAAGCTCCCAAAATCATGACCCCAGTGATCTACTTTCCGAAGTTAATCCCCCATCACCCAGTGTCTCAAGAACTGTCAAAATAGCATCAGCAGAGAGAGCAACTCTTCAATAATAACACTAAAAATGAGACTGCAGAGAAAATGTTATTCAAACCACAAGGCCCAGCTTAGAACAGGACCATTAAGAATAGCAGAGATAGGAGAGGTAAATTGTTAAGATCTTGGATTTATGACACCACTTGTTGATACACTCCATGAGAGCCACAGGTGGGTGAGAACATGGGAAGATTAGAGGTTGTTTCCTTCTTTCCTAGTGCTTGTGTTTCTTACAAGTGATTCTAGGTCAGTAGCTAGAATAAGAGATATTGACTGCGACATTTGGGGAAATGTGTGGAGCAGATGGGAATTTTGAAAAAGTGAGTTTCATTTTGTTCTGATATAATTAAGAGGCAAAGAAGGTGAGGGGACATCATGAATTTACTTACAGAAGTTAGTAAGCCTGTGCTCAATATTCTGGGTGAGGATTAGAGATACCTGCTGGGTGTATTGGGAGAAAATGATGTGCAGGGATTTATCTATCCCATAACAGACAGTGACAGCAGCCCCGTAGAATTAGCAAAGAGTGAGAATGTGAGAGTCATGACTTAGGAAGGACCTAGCATAAGAAGCAATAGACACTTTTCATACATAAGGAGTATGACCCACATTTTGCAAGATGCCAGTTATGGAAATATATCCAAATGCATTCAACAGAATGAAGGCACCAGAGTTTCAGAACTTCGGAGAAGAACACAGACCTGCAACGGGGATTATCCTGAAGACTGTGAGTGTGGGTGATCAAAAGAGAGGGACAGGAGAGTTCCAAATATTCTGTAAAGTCCTGACGTTAGTACAAAGAAACCATCACATAGAGCATCATGGGATCGGAGACCAACCTTTAAGAGCATCTCAATGTTGATGAGAGCCCATGTGGTCTATCTCAAACACATTAGTAAATCACAAATCTCAGGGCCCTGCTCTTACTCGTGGACCAGGAGATTCCAGAGACCACCTCCTTAAACCTATGTGTAGGATGATCTGGGGGGAAAAACTTTAAAAATCAAGAAGCTTTGCAGAGTATTTAATAACACAGAATAATATACTAAAGAGACTACTAACAGATGTCAGTCATGTCATTTTTGCAAGCAAATATAGTTGAAGTATAATTCTCTCTGAGCAGCAGATGGTAGCCAAGATCTCAGCACACCAAAGTGCAGCCTCAGTGAGTTTTATGACCCTACACTTTGAGAAAGTTCACAGAGTGAGAAGAAAGCTGTGAAAGGAGTCAAGAAATGCAGAGCATCAGACGTGTGGGGATGAAATGCAGAGTAACAGCCAGGGGCTAGTGGCAAAGATGGCCTGTTAATCTCCCACAAAACAAGGACTGGATTAAAAAGAAACTTCTGATCTTTCCAATGGAGAAATGGTATTAAGGATGTGGAGTTCTGGCCATGAACGGTGAGAGATAATCATTATGAAAACTGTCAAATTGAACAGCGAACCAGTTAACCCTAAAAAGGTACAAATGAGGAGCCTGTTCTGAGGAAACAATTGGAAAATGATGCTAGTTATGATCTTTCCCTTGGAAGAGATACTGGATACCTCAGATCTGACTTTGAGCTCTAAATATCTCTCCTAGAGATTTATGTGCTTTTCAGAACAACAGATATTTATGATACACTTCCTTTGTAATGTCTGATCACTGATATTAGTTTAGTTCATGGAACAGTCACCTGATTACATGTGAGGCCTATGAAACTGAGAAAGCAACAATTAGGTTTAAGTTGCCCTTAAAGAATTATGCACTTATTGAATATGAGAATATGAGCTTATTAAAAGCTTTAAAATATTTCCCCCATAAGGTATTTATTTCCCTCCCTCCACACACAGTCCGTGTAATACATATATAAAATGTTTTTTTTTTCCTGCTCATAGATGGGATGCTCATCAACTCTGCCATTGTTCTGCTAAAATGGAATTTATATGGACACATAGAAATTAAAAACATTCCCTTAATATCTCTTTTATTTAACATCTCAGGTATCTTCAGATATGTAGAGTTAGGCTTAATAACTGCCTGGTTCCTTTGGTATCCAGATACAAACTTGAGTGTGTGCTTCAGTCCAGAATAGTTATTAATGGTTCAGATCCCCTCTCTTAGGTGAAGGAGAACATTCTCTGTCTGTCATTGTTAGCTTTATAGTTAAATCTTTCCCCCATCCATACCCTAAGGGATCATATTACCTGTCCAATCATATTACCTGTCCAATCATATTACCAATCTTTTATTTTGGAAAATTTCTGTTCATATTTGAGGGGGCTCAGAAACAACATAAAGCACTCACAGAGAAAGAAATGTATAAGGTAGTCAGTATTTCAAAAGATACTCATGCTTACTTCCATGGAGACAACATATAACCAGGGATAGGGAAAAGCCAATAAGTTACATAACCTAGGACAAGAATGGAGGGTGAGCATCGCAGATGGGAATGCAAATTGGACCAGCCTCTGTGAAAGACACTTTGACAAATCCTATCTAAGTAGACTCTTTAGTGTATTTAAGTGACATACACTAAATGACATGTAAAGAGCTGGTCATTGCAACATTTACAACATCAAAAGAATAGTCTAATCCAATTTTTATGCTATGAGTTATTCATATGCATGTAATGAAATTATACATTATTTAGTATATGATGCAGTTTTACATATTCAGATGAATGTATCTCCCAGATAGATTGTTTAATGAAGATCATGAATGAAAAAAAAAAGCCACAGGATCTTCTAGTTCTTGTTTATAGTAAAGAAGAAAATAGAATAGATTTTAATGTGTTCTGGGACAATAGAATATTAAGAAGTTGAAATAAAAAGTTAGAGAGATAGCTCAGCACTTGGTGACCTTGTACAGAACCCACATTTAGTTCTCAGCCAGCTCACAACCCTAGGCAACTCCAGTTCTAGGGGATCCAATACCCTCCTCTGGCTCACAAAATTATCAGGCATACATGTGAGATGCATAAATACTGACAAAAATCTGTATAGATGTAAAATAAAAATCAATACATCTTTACAGAAAGATTAATTAATATACACAGAGAGTTCTTCTCTTTGGTATATTATTTTTCAAGATTAAATTATTTATTATATCTTGCCTATATTAAATTTAATAAATTATTTAATGAAATATACAAATTATAGCTAGTCTAAGAAATTTAGCCTTTACTTATAGACAGTGTGAAGGTATTAAATGTTCTTGAGAAGGGTCAGGATTTTAAGCAAGTATACTCTAAAGACATCAGCAGCATTCAAGGGATAAGGATAGACATTAATTTCCATCAACATTTACACACTAAGCATCAAATTCCCCTCTCCAAAGATCCTAATACAACAGCCTAGGGTGTGGGGTGTGGGATAATATCTGGGATTTAAATATATCTCTGTTTCTCTAATTGATTACGGCGTAAGGCTAAGACTGAAAACTACTGTCACAGAAGACTTCTTAACTAATTAAGCAATTCCTACTGAAAAGAACCTTCAGTAAATAATGTCACAGAGGAGGAAAAGGAAAAGACAAACTCTATTAATAGGTGAATCTTCAGAGAACATTAATCAACCAGATGCAAGGTTTAAAGGAAAGATTGAAGCAAAAGAGCAAACTCCTCACTTTCTGTCCTGGGTTTGTGGACAAGGTCATCAACTGCAGCAGGGAAGAAAGGCACGGTGACAGGAAACCGAATGTTTCATGACATACATGCTCATTTAGATCCTTTTTATAAGACAAGAATAAGTCACTACATGAGTCTAAGATTGAGAGAAATAGAATATTTGACATTTCAGTCTTAAAATCATCAACCAATACTCTTATCTGAAATTACAAGAGAAAACATGATATAGCAAAAATTTTAAAAGTAGAACTAGCTTCAGGAAAAATAAATATGATTGTCTAAAAGATAAGATTACAAACTATATAGTCATAAAGAGAAGAGAAGAAAATGAACATCAAAATTTCTAAAGATCAATAAAAAAGGATCTCAAACAGTTGTTAACAGACTCACTCCATCACTATAGAAATTGCAGGCCTGAATCCCGTTCTTTAGGATCTAGAGAGTCATGTGTGTAGAAGTCAGGCACTATATTGCATGAATAAGCTATGTTATGGATGACAAGGAAGTTCATGCAATTTGTAGATTCCTGTGACAGCCTAGAAGGGCCAAGAATTGCAAGAGAATGTGGGAGAAGAAAAGAAGGAAAGAGACACCACAGGTGTCTTTGACAGAGAGACAATGGAGACTGGTTTGATTGAATTGGAAGATGGAAAGTGTGTGTGTGTGTGTGTGTGTGTGTGTGTGTGTGTGTGTGTGTTTCATTCATGAATCCAGAGCTCTTGAATTGGTGCAGGAATGGGTGCAGAGCCTCGTGCATACCCTCCAGGAACTTAGAGTGGACTCGTAATAGATTAGCTAGCACAACAATTCTCTTTATATACCTAATTAAACTTGTTAAACTTAAAGTTAGGACTCTTTGACTTACTGCTAACTCCCTGCGCTATTCTTTAGAAGTGGTTAAAAATAACGTCTGAAGCTAAGATATAAACTTCCTCACCTGCCACATGAAAGGTGGAAATGTATTTTCTGGTTTGGAAGTTCTTTCACTGACATGTACTTCGTGAGACTGCAGTAAACAATAGTCTATTGGCAAGCCATGCTCTGTGTTCAATGTCGTATAATTAAGTACTTTCAAAATCCCCAGGAAGATGTCATTTTAAATACCACAAAGAGACACCGAATATATCACCTGAAATAAAGAGAACCTCATTAACATTTGTACAAAGACCAGAATAACAAAATAACACCTCCACACTTAAAAAAAAAAACCCTTTTATTTAAATCTACAATTTGTACAGACACTTCCTCATAAGCACTTAGATTGATACCTTCTGGTTTGAAGGCTTCAATGGGAAGGGTATGAAAATTAGCAGCAAGTCATTTAAGGATGTCTGGCTATGGGTTGTGACAGTAACAAATGGAGTCTTGTTTTACCACCCAGCCTCCCTATAGTGTGATGTTGTTTGCATCACACTGTACAATAAATTCAAATAGGGATGGAAATGCCTTGATGAAAACATTGTGAAAACACGTTGCCAGAGCAAAACCTGTCCTTCTCTACTACTCCACTTTGCTTGCCCTGAGTGTGCTTGCAAATACATCTCAGACCGTGCTATAGCAAAACTGCTGGGGTCGGGGGTAGGAATAGAAGAATCCAACATGCTGGTGATTAAAGGGAAGATTATTCTAGTACAGGTATCTCAGCATTTTGACTAAAGCCACTCAAATTTCTATTCCAATTCATTATTCATTTCAGTTCTTAGAAACTCTAGTTCTCTTCCATTTTGCCCAAATATAATTTCCTTCTTCTGATTTGTTTTATGATTAAGTCAATAGGTGAGGGAGGCTCTTTCCTTACCAGCTCCGGCATTTGTACCCTGTAGAATGTAAGAGAATGTTTTTCCTTTACTCCACATTGTATGTCTGTACTGTAGAGTGGTGGGTGCAGGTGATGATCTGCGCTCTGAAGGCCAAGTGACTTCTAGGGATGGCCAGAACTCAGAATGGATTTATTGGACAACAGAATGAAAATACCAAGGGGGAACACAAGGTAAAAGAACAGATGCAGAATGCTGAGGAAGATAAGATTTGTCCTAAGGATCGAGCGTGCAAACCAGCAGGGACATTACCAAATGTTGAACTGAATAAAAGATTCAAAATTAGGAATGCAAATTAAAATTTTGCAAAAAAAAAAAAAAGAAAAGAAAAGAAATCAATGTTGGTGCCAACAGAAACACCTTGGCATGAGTGTACACTTTCCTCTAATCATTAAAGCCAATCTGCTTATGGGGCTGGTTGTCCCTGCATCTTTGAAGTAAAACCTTAAGTGAGCTTACCATAGCATACTAATGATCTCTTCTTACTCAACAGCTATAATCCCTCAAGGATGGAAAAAGATCCGCAATATCAGTACATTTAGAACAGTTAAAAAAAAAAAAAAAGTCAGTTCACTGAACAGACTGTCCTAGCTTCTGTTTCTACCAAGCATAAATGTAGACGCTGAGGACTTTGTTGATATTATTTAATTTCTTCTTCCAATAAATTATAAACTAATTTATAATTTATTTATTCATTTATAATCTACCTAACAATTAACAAACTAGTTGCACGTTTAAACATTTCTTTGAAAAGTAACTTTTTAAAAAATTATTTAATCTTTTTTTGCTTCTTTATAATGCATATGCTATAAAATGACCAGACATATAACTATTGAGTTTATTATTTATTGAATTTCTTACAGCCTTCTTTGTTATACTATCCCCAGATATAAGCCGAGCTGATGAATATATATGCCCAATTAATGGTGATTTAAGGATGCTGTGCTTCCTAATCAATCCCTGTAGTTTTTTCTAAAAATATGAATATAGATTCATAATTTTTCTGAAGAAACAATCTCCGAGGTCACCATTGATATAACTGAGTTGCTCCAGAAGATATAGACTGAGGACAAGCCCTACTTAAGAAAATATTACTGTGTCCCTCCTTACTCATTAGGACAGATATTTAAATGACCCTGGTCAGGGATACTGAGATCCAGGGCCAAGTGAATATGTCCCTACTTGGTAATGTGCTTATTGAATACCTTCAGACTTCCTATTACTGTGTTGGATTTTGAAAATTCAACAATAATTAAGACTGAGTTTCTACCACCAGGAAATGCAAAGTCTAGGAAATTTCCAAAGTAAAAAGAAGGTAAAGAAATCAGTAGCAATTTTGTCAACAGGAAAAAAAAAATCATTCCAACTTCATGGTTGCTCTCGAACCAGGAGAAAAGAGAACTAAGTTACCATATCCAACAAAGTATCTCCAAAAAATAGCCTATGTATTCCCCTCCTCGCCAGCCAAGCACTAAATTTATGAAGATAATGTGCATCATCATAAAATCATACCCCATCACTAACAAAACTATAACACCAACACTCATCAACAGTAATACAATCAACCACAAAAATGACAGCCACCAAGTCAACATCTTCACCATTATGGATGTCACTAGCAACAACCAAACAAACAACGTACCACAAACACAAACACCACTGTCGCTAACAAGTATCTGGGCAGTGCGTGGGAAAACCACAGATTTGAAACAATAATCACCGGTATTGGACCCTAGTGTGCCATCCACTTATTCAGTGAGTTAGCTCTCTGAGCTTCATCTATCTAAACTCAAAAATAATATAGAAAACTGGGCTTTTACTGTGAAATGGGATAAAATAAATAACACAAAATAGACATCTTGTAAAAGAAAATAGAAATTCAGGTATTAAAAATGCTATACCTAAGCCATAATGATGTCTCGCCATGGGTTAAGATATTTGCTGACATGCCTGACAACTGGATTTTAATCACAAGGGCCCACATGGTAGAGGAAAAGAACTCACTCTAGCAAGTTGTTCTCTGGACTCCAAATATATTCCATGGCATGCGGAGTGCCCATACATACACACATAAATAAATGCATAAGTAAATGTAATAAAATTAATTTTCAAAATACTTTAAATGTTATACTCAGTAAGAAACCTTTGGATAATGGTGGTGTCCAATGTGTAACCCGTCATCATAGAAAAAGCTAAACTAATAGAGGAAAAGTGATTAATTAACCGGGTATTATGATGTATAATCCCAGAATAAGGAAGGCAGAGGTCAAGATAAACCTGAGTGACTCTAGAATACACCGCAGTGCATTAACGAAGTACTCAGATTGGATTAGTCATTTATTGATTAGTAGATGGTCGCTCTTGGCAACTGAAGCATCTACTCTGAAGACACCAAGGGTAAAGGAGGAGAGCTATGCACCTCTACAACCTCCAGTGCAGCAGGAGAACAAAACCATCAAATAAAAGTCCTACCTTTGCTTCTCTGGGAATCTGCTCCTGGCCTTGCTGTGTGCTACCTGATCTTGAAATTATGGAGTCACACAGAAATGCCCCGTCTTGTGTAGCACAGACACCAGACAAATAGCAAGGGCATTGATTTTGGTGTTCGGCCAAACTGATGGTATCATTATGTTGACTGGATATCACTGTCCCTAATAAAACTGTTTTATGTGCGACCTAAGGGAAGGGGAAGACTGTCTTGTGAAAAAAAAAATAAGAGAGGAAGGAACAACATCAGTCAGAGCTGTTTTCAGACACACTCTGGGTCTCTGTGTTTAAGTATTAGGTAGTGACTTTCTGGTGTTTACCTCTGATGCTTAATTTCATTTTCTTTGCCTCAGCATGTTAATGTCACCAAAGGAAAAAAAAAAAGAATTGTAAACATAATTTAGTTCCTCGCTTCGGTACATATTTGCTATAGAGCAGTTAAAATATTTGATTAAAATATATGTAAAATATGCAATCAAGCCTTTAATTAATTCAATTGCCAAAACTAACACCATTAGTCGAAGATATGATATGTATACTCAGAACACAAATGAGCTTTAAGGACAGATGCCTCTCTCCAGACTTCTGCTCAACCTGTTTCTACCTAAAAATTAAATGCCGCTACATCCGCTCAATACGGAAAGGCAATTAATAGTAATTTTAAGAGGAATTTTAAGCACTAGCATAACCACAATTAGTGCTCATGATAGATCCAGAAAACAGATGCAAGTAAGTCATTTGTGACATGCTAATGAATTTTGATACATTAAAGACTATAGAATACAATAATATTGGCTTAAAGACTCTTGAATAATCAATCATGAGTAAATAGTTCTTTGAGTTTGTTATAATGGTAAGTTTTATTTCATTATGTGTGCATATAAGTTATCATGTAAAATGGCCTATACTGTCTAACTGCACATTGGGCCTCCTGACCTAGACAATACACACCCACTTTTCCAATGGGAAATGTAGAAATAAGAACATGTCCATCCATTTCAACAGTATTAATTCTCTATTTTTTTTATGTTACCATTTTCAGTCTATGAGAGTTTGCTTTTTATTAAAGCACGCCTTGCACACTGTTTAATGTATATATTTGGATACATGTGGGAAAAATATATATTGGGCAAAAGTGACCATATAGAACGCCCTACACTTAACTATTACCTTTCAAAGCCCCCTCCCTATTTTTATTGTAAAACACATCAAGCAAGATTTTCCCTCTTCACTTTTCAAGCACATGGTACAGTAATATAACCTCATACATTATATTAGAGATCAAGCCTCTGGGATATATGTTGTGGGAAATATAAAAAAAAAAAAGTCAACCTGCTAAGCACATGGTATAGTGCTTCATTTATTATATTAAAGATCAAGCCTCTGGGATATATGTTGCAGGAAATATTTTTTGTCAACCTGCCATCTCTTCCGCCCACCAGGCCATGGTCCTACTCTGATATGGCACTGGTGATTTACAACACTATGTCCCAGCAGAGTCCTGCTCCACATGACCCCCACTCCCCAGCAGTCCTGCTGACCTGACCATCTCACAGAGGGGTGTCCTGTGGTATCTAGCTCACTTGTCCACACATCCCATGGTCTACCATCTCTCACCTCAATAACCCGGTAGAAACAAGGCTCTTAAAGATTAATTAGCCTATCAGATTTATGTATAAATAATATTACAATTTACAAGATGTCAATACAGTAATTTTAGAGCTAATTGATTATGATAAAAGCTTTATCCCTTGTACAGAGCCATATTGGGGCAGTCATGCACATGGTCAGAGTTTGACTTTGGTAAAGGACAATCCCTGGCTTCGGGCAGGAATCTGCCTTTAGGACATAATAGGGAAGTAGGTTAAAGCAGGAATTTTTATCCTTAGGTGGAGTGCTAAGATTATACTTGACTATGGTCAAGGTTAACTTCTCCCAGATAGCCAGGATCCTGCTCCACCTAGGGTGGAGTGCTCGAAGTAAAGGTTAAGTTCATTGTTCCTCCAGGTCTAGGAATTCCTGAATTAAGCAGGTGACCCACCCAGCTGCCTGAGCAGTCAAGAGGAGGACCTCCAAGAAAAGCTAGACAACTTCCACTGGAACTCAGCCCGGAGTCTGGGGGGAAGGGTTTGCCCAAACTGTTAAAAGGTCTGGCGCCATTAAAGTTTCCGGCTTTGATCAGTGAATATTGTCTTGGCCATTCTTCTTTTCGCCCCTTCCCTATTCATCCCTCAGCTTCTGTTCCAGAAACCCACTTCGTAATAGCTGCAGGCAGCTATGGAACCCAACAATCCCAATATTTCTAACCTTATAAAACCTTAGCTATTTTGGTTAGTAGATGTCACACAGGTCCATGTCTGAAGCTACCTTGGTTCCCTTCTTTTCTCCTCCTAGGAGCTCTGTGTCTCCCCAACTCCTAGCTCTGCCTCCCCTTTCCTGTCCAATCACAGGCCTTCCACTGCCCTAATATGATTGGACATGAAAATCCAGCACATAGACTGGATGATCACTACCTCCCAAATTCTTCTTCCTCCAAGAACCCACTAGAATCACTTAAGCCTTTGCTCCTAGACTTTGAACTGCTAGCTTTGTGGTGTGAGTGGCATCATGTACTCCCCCTGCCTGTCCCATAATCCACGTGGCATGATGCCTTCTAAGATCATCCATATTGCAGCAAAGACAGAGTGGGTTTCATGGTCTTTTGGAGTCAAATACTACTTCCATTCTGTGCATAGGCATATGTGACCTTATCTGCTTATCTGCTGATGGACCTGTGAGACGTTGATGTGGCTATTTTAAATGATGCTGGAATTCCTAGGAATTCCTAGGAAAGGGTAGCTGGCTCTCTTTTCAGGACCCAATTTCCAGTCCTTTTGGTTTTCCCAACAAGGGAGACTTCTGGACTATACATCATTTGCATCTTTAATATCTTGATGAGCCTCTATTCTGTGAATGCATGTACATTTCTAATGAATGTGTATGAAAACCTTTACGTATTACACAGCCATGCTCACAGTTGTTTTTGCTTTACAGTATATATCAGCTGTTGCATTGTTTCATAGCTATAAATATTTAGGAAACATGCATTATACCTTTAAAATATATTCAGCCCATATCTGAAATTATATACCTTTTACCAAGTTCCTTTCATTTCTCCTCCCTCCCAGCTCCTAGAACAGCCTTTTTGTTCAGCCATGAGATTGACATTCCTGCATTTCTCATTCAAGTGGGAGCATTCAGTATTCTCTTTTTGTGTCTGGTTTATTTAGATCTTTTGGGTTTAACTTTTACTCTGAGTATCTGTGCATCCCATGTTTCCTCTGTCCATTCATCTGCAGACAGAGCAATTCCTTTCTAAAACCTTGGGAACTTAGTTTGAAACTGTGGCACACAAGGGAGTGAAGATATCTCACTGATGCTCTTATCCCAGATTATGGTTGATTACAAAAACGCTGATTATTATGATTACTAACTCATGCGGGAGGGTTCTATTTTTCATAACAGTTGTCATATTACTTTGCCACCAATGTGGTTTACTGCTTATAGACATGAACATTTTTTTAGATTGTCAAAATTGTACTATCTGAAATGGAAACATGAAGATATATGGATGAAAACCTAAATCAAACTCCCCTGAGGTAACAAAGAGATGCACTGGATGATGGGACCAGTTGGAGAGTCAGTTAGCTATGCATTTAGAACCTCCCATCAAAGCTCTGGCTGTGTCTTCTTCACCAGATTCTCCTGGAGGTAGAAGTAGCATTGTGTTAAATGGTGTCTCCAAATAATTGTGGCCATCTTGAACTTTACAGTGTGGCTTTATCTAAAAGCACAATTTGCAGATACAGTTCACTAAAATGAGGTTGGATTCAGATGAGAGTGGTCTTATTGTAGTTAGCTTAACTGGTAACTTGACAACCTAGGGTCATCAGAGATGAAAACCCCTACACTGTATATTTGCCCAGATGGCACCTGAGGACCAGATTGCCTTGACCCAGCCCACTGCAATCAGTACAATTCTTGGGTGGTTGATCCTGGGTTGTCCTTAGTTAGATAAGAAATTTAGCCAAACATGTACCTATGAGAGAACAAGACAGAAAGCAGCCTTCCTTCATGGGTTTGGCTTAAGGTTTCTGACTTGCATTCATTGATGAATAACCTGTAGTGTGTGTATTGGTGAGGACATTTGCCCCCTAAGTTGCTTTTGGTTAAAGTGTTTTATCATTGCATAGCAGGAAACTAGAGTAAGTCCCTAAATCCAATTAAGGATCATTAAGAGAGAGAGAGAGAAAGAGAGAGAGAGAGAGAGAGAGAGAGAGAGAGAGAGAGAGAGAGAGAGACACCACCTGAAGACCAATTGAAACAATGTGGCAAAAACCATCAAAGTCCAGAGACTGATGGGGATAACTACCATCCAGGAAGAGGCAAACAAGACTCTTAAAGAACCTTCAGAGGAAAGACAGACCTATAGGCATATCAATGTTGGCTTTCTATTTCCCACATGTTTAAAAATAAGTGTATGTTAGTTTTAGGTGCTGCATGATGACTCTTATTGGCAGCCTTAGGAGACATCTCTTCCACTCTTATGACCACAGTAAACTCTTTTAAGAGCAGTGGGAAATGTTTCAAGGTGGTCTCCTACTGGCACACTCTATTACAAATCTATCTTTACCTGATTATTGTGGCCAAGAGTAGGGCTGATTAAGGCAAGAACTGACTCCATGTGGAGTTCTCTAACTTCCCCTTTTTGCAAGGTTTGTTATAGTCCCTTGCCTAAATTGCCTTGGCGAAGACCTTACCTTTCTTAGTGAGGACTGGAAGATATCCTAGAGAGTTTTTGTCCCCTACACTTGACCTAAATCTATCATACCATGAGAAGCCCATGCCTGGCAGAGAAAACACTAAATTTTTCTTCCATGCACTTGACACTGAGTAGTACCTGGGGAGATTTGTACAAAGACAGCTGCGCAGCAGTAGCTATAACCTTCAGCAGAGGAACACAGCCAAATCCAAGCTTTGGACTAGAGGAGAAGGAAACAAAAGTAATACATACTTTGACTCTTCTCTCCTCTCAATCCCACTCTCATTCCAATGCTTCTCATGTTCTCTGCTTATATACGGAATCAAGAACACACTGACAAAATCCACAAAAGCCAGGCTCCTCCAAAGCACATGGAATTAAGGTGATCAGTGGAGCCAAAGGTACAAACAGAAGCCAGCCAGGTAAGTAACAAAATAATATGGGAAATAAGGAAAGATGGCAAGAAATACACAGAAATCTATACAGCACTCTTCACTCATTAATCAGGTCTATGATTAAGGAAGCAAATTGATTATAGTTTGGAGATTTTAGGTAAATCAATCAAAATATGTTGAAAACATCAATAATATTTCAACTAACCAGCCATAAAAGAAATGAGGTGGACAACAGAGTCAACTAACTAGGACCCCTGGGAGCTCCCAGAGACTAGGCCACCAACCAAAGAGCATTCATGGGCTGTTCTGAGCCCCCTGCTACATATACAGCAGAGGACTGCCTTGTCTGGCCTCAATGGAAAGGATGTGCCTAATCCTGTAGAGATTTGATGCCCCAGGGAAGGGGGGGTGCCTATGGAGGAGGCACCCTCTCAGAAGCAAATGGGATGAAGAATTCTGGGAGGGAGGATGGGGGGGAGGCAGAAAACATCTAGACTATAAGTAAATAAAGTAATTAATAATGAAAAAAAAAAGAAGGTTGAACTCTGCCCATACCCACCCTCTTCTAATGCTCTCAAAAAACAGCCTTTAGAGGATTTCACAACTCATTATGCTCCTCCCAAGGACAGAGAAAAAGGAGGGAGGTGATTGGAGAAGGGATGGAGAAAAGAAGGTTTATGGGATATATGGGGAGGGGGGATCCAGGAAAGGGGAAATCATTTGGAATGTAAACAAAGAATATAGAAAATAAAAATATTAAAAAAAAAAAAAAAAAGAAATCTCTAGTCAGGTGTTGAAGAGCCTCTCAAAGGATATCTATACCAGGTTCCTGTCAGCAAGCACTTCTTGGCATCATCAATAGTGTTGGGGTTTGGTGTCTACAGATGGGATAGATCCCAAGGTAGGGCAGTCTCTGGATGACCTTTCCTTTAGACTCTTCTCCATTTTTTTGTCCAGACTGAGCCCAGGACCCCAATGGAAAAATTAGGGGAAGGACTGAAGGAGCTGTAAGGGATTTCAACCCCATAAGAATAACAACAATATCAACTAACGGGGTCCCCCAGAACTCCCAGGGACTAAACCACCAACCAAAGAGTATGTGTGGATGGGTCCATGGCTCCAGCTACATATGTAGCAGAGGATTGCCTTATCTGGCATCAATGGGAGGGGAGGCTCTTGTTCCTGTGAAGGTTTGATACTCCAGCAAAAGGGGATAAGAGAGTGGTGAGGTGGGAGTGGGTGGGTGAGTGGGGGGGAGCACCGTCTTAGAGGGAAAAGGGAGGAGGGATGGAATGAGGGAGGTTGTGAATGGGAGGCCAGGAAGAGGGGACAACATTTGAAAAGTAAATAAAATAACCAATAAAAAAATAAAAAGGAGTTTCCAAAACCTGCACTGTGTGGAACTGGAGGCAAAGAATGCGTGGATGGTACAGAGACCAGAAATCAACCACCAGCCAGACTGCTGTGATTGATGGCACTTGTGTGCCCATCTACAAGATCAATCTACTCTCCTTGAAAAAGAATGTTTTCTAAGTTCACACGACTCGGAAGCTAATCCAATATACTCCAGCCCCTCGTTGAGTACAACGGGGATGAGTAATAGACCGCAGTACACCTGCTTCTGTGAAGGAAAAATAAAAGTCATCTTTCATAAAGGCACTGCTAGCCATTAAAATGACAAGGGACTCTAGGAAGCAACTGACACGCGTGACAAAAGAGACCAAAGCATCCTGGAGCAGGGCAGCCTGGTCACATGGGTTCACCTTCTGCTTTGGAGGGCCCATGTGGCCTTTGTCCTCTGGGCTGATTCCCACCACTTCCCCAGGAAGGGCAGAGTTTTTAGGAGAGGCATCACCCCTGTGATCATGGATTTTATCTTAGATCTTAAGACAACAACGGAAAAAAAAACAAACAAACAAAAACCAGGCCGTTAAGTTCAAGGGTTTTCAGCTGGTGTCAAGGGGCTTGTAATCTAAAGTAACCTGCAGTCTAAAGCAGGAAGTAGGAAGCAGGAAGGTCACCTGATCTCCTGAGGAAAGTTGGGAGCCAACCTAGGCACATTCTGAAGATGATGTCTGTCTCAAAGGGAAAATTAAAACAAGTCAAACCAAAACCCAAAAGGCTGGATCTACAGCTTAATGGCATGCACTTCCTCAAAATATTAGCATCCATGAGGTCCCAGGTTTGTTTACAGGGGTTGGGGAAGCCGTGGGGGCAGAATGATGAGAGAGATTCTGTGGAAGGACAGAAATGGGGCTATAAAAACAAACAAACAAATAAGTAAATAAATAAAAATTAAATATTAAAGAGACACTCATTGGTACCCAGGCTTTGAGACTGATGTTGAGTAGACCTACTAGCTCAGGTTGTAGTGATGGTAACTTGCCATTACACTTTAAGGTGGAAAAAGAATTCGATCTAAAACCTATCTTCTACAAAATCATGAATTTTAAGAAATCAGGGGTTTATAAAATAAAGTACATGAGAAATCTGGATAAGAAATAAAAGGTAAGTAAATAGATCTTCCAGGATTAGTTCACTTTTCTCATTCAAATTTTGATCCTTAGTCTTTAAAATGTTGTTTATTTTACCTTCCAAGGGTGGTTATTCAAATGCCATGAAAGTTATAAAATTATACCTATTCTCATACAGAAATGCATCTTTGCAAAAATACTGATTTTTTTCCCCTGCACAAATTTTCTCATCTCTTAAAAGTGTCCCCACAGCTACATCTACAGATGTGATCAGGTATTTAAAACTTTAAAAATAAAAAGCTTGACTTCTTGTCAATCACACCCAATGTAGATTTATCCAACACTGGCTTAAGTTTACTTGTACAAGAGGACAGTATCAAATTCAAAACTCTTTCAATTCCAGATTGCTGTCTCTTTTATTGTTTTGAAACAACAACAACAAAACCTATCACAGTTCTAATAACATAATGGCTGAGGTTTCTTAAAGTATTTTCAGAAGAATGACCTGCTTAAGAATTCATATCCTGTCTTATTTGTACCTATTTTTCTGTACATGTGCACTCTAACATAAACAGGAATCAAGGTAAAGACGATCTTTCCATTCAAGAACATATAATGCAGCCTGTCAATTAGGCAAATAAAGAGGAACTCATGCCAGAACAGTGCCATGAACACTTCAAGATCTGTGTGGTTTATTATTACTGATGGAGACCGGGGTTCTCATCTCCATCTTTAGACATAGCCAAAAAGGAAGACTAGATGTCTGTAAATTTGGTCAAATGATTTGATGGAAAAACTAGTGACATTCCAATATGTCACATATACAGTAAAGCAATTACAGATACAGTGAAGCAAAGGAGACCATGCATCTTCATAGTCCAAATTAGAAAGACAGGAGTTTAGCCCCTCAGTTCTCAAAGCTATAGGTTCTAAGTTCCCCCTGAGTCTTTGAGAGTGGAAAGAATCCTTTCCCAGTCCTCCAGAGCAGTGTGGACCCAGCTTAACTGCCAACCTTCAGTCGCCTAGAGGGAAGAATTTGCCCATCAGGAGTGGTGTCTAACTTTGGATAGATGTGTCTATCTTGTGTGTTCATGGTGACAACTGAAAGCAATGTCAATAAAACCCCTCAGAAGAACATCTTCCTGGAAGTCAACAAAGAAAAAAGGCCCTTGGTCAGTAGCAACAGCTGGGGCAGTGGCAGTAGCAGCTTTGATTCTGAAACAGGGGAGAATCAATCTCTGTCAACACAACAGCTAGTGGCCAGGAGGCAATGGTGCCTAAGGGAAGGACAGCAGTCAACTTTCACATCACTCTCTTGAATCTGCCTCTCCCTCCTCTCCTCCTCACAATATTGCATTTCTTCATTTACCTAAATAGACTTTGGTTCCAGAAGGGATCAAGAGCAAAATGAACAGAAAAGCATTCAAGGATGGTACCCCTCTTATTAAGCAGATTAAATCACAAGATGCCTGAAACAGTCAGGCTGTCATGGGAACAAAGACCAGGCAAAGTCTCATCTGCAAGTAATTGATCTATTATTTATAAATAAACAGCACTGGAGATCATTAAAAGAATAAACCTAGGCCTAGCAAGATGGCCTTGGAAATGATAAAGGGGGGGGGGGGCAGAGATACTACTGAACAATGCCATGCAGAGTCTTCTATGGGATAATTAGCTCTTAGCTGTGTTAAAGGGAAATAGCTCTGTGTTAGCAGAGCCATGCTGTATTTAGTGGCTTTAGCAGCACTTACCAGGAAAATGTCTAGTAATAGCCAAACTAAACACCGCCTCCCAATACATTTCATTTGCATTAAGTGAAGAACACACAGCAAATGCTTAGCCTTTCTCTAAAACCAACTCCCTTCCCTTCCCTTCCCCTCAGGTCTTTCCTGGACCCCAGCCACTCTCTTACATTTCACTATTTAGATAACCTGCTCTCTCAGCCATAGCTTCCTCCTTGACTCTTCCTTTATGGACCATGGCCACGCCATCCTTGCAGGGGAGTTGTCCTTAGGACGGCTGTGAGTATGTCTCAGAGCTGTGCACAGACTGTAGCCTCCCACCCACCCCCCATCTCCACACTTTGGCATCACCTTCAAGGCTCACTGGATTGATACCCACACTTCTGTAAATTACTAACAGAAGCCTAAGGATCACCCACACAGACCTGTCAGCTATTTCTTTTTTGTTTTTATTCGATATATTCTTTATTTACATTTCAAATGATTTCCCCCTTTCTGCCCCCCCCACTCCCTGAAAGTCCCATCAGTCCCCTTCTGTCCCGTGTTCTCCCACCCACCCCTTCCCACTTCTTTGTTCTGGTTTTGCCCTATACTGCTACATTGAGTCTTTCCAGAACCAGGCCACTCCTCCGTTCTTCTTGTACATCATTTGATGTGTGGATTATGTTTTGGGTATTCCGATTTTCTAGGCTAATATCCACTTATTAGTGAGTGCATGCATGGAGTACCTTTATTTCCACAACTTTCATATAGACACCTCTGTTCTTTCCCCTCTAGACCTGTTTGTAAATGAAATTCCCACAGTATATACTAAGGTTTATGCCCCCAAAGAAGCTTAAACATGCAATAGGGATGTCCACAAACCCGTTACAGAACATGGATAAAGCAGACCATCATTCTGTTTTAGTAGATAATCTATGGTGTAGTAACAATAAATAGAATGCTAATGACAGGTGGATTTAAAGTAAGCTTGCATGTATGTACAATACAATGTACCACTGTACAAAAGATACATTTTCTACCTGAATAGAAGTAGAAGAAAACTTCATCTCAATTATAGGCAACTTTTGTTAATGTATGGCATATAAGTTTGATATAAGTTTGTTTTCTCAAATTCCCCACACAAACCACATGGCATTTGGCTCTTCTGGGGGGGGGGCGGGAAGATGTGAGGACAGACGCAGGGTACCTGAGCACAGGTAACCAGCCACCTGGCAGAATGTAGATTCGTGTAAATGGGTTGTTTTAGATTATTATCTAGTCAGGGAACAAGCAGAGCTATATAACCTAAGTATTTGTAAATGTAGTTGGAGTCTGAGTCCTTATTCTGGGAGATTGGGGCCAGCAGGAAAACAGCTCATTACACCTTAAGTATTTAACAGTATCATTTTTTAAACTATGCTCAGCTACCTACCTGTGTATTTTGCAATCCTATCTGTGTATTTTGCCTTTATAAAACCACTGGCCATGGCCTATGTAGATTACATATGTCAATAGTCAGCAAAATAGTAGCTTGCTCATCAGATCATATACATATTTTCAATATTTTAGTAGTAGTAGTTATTATTATTAATCTATGTGTGTATGCATGTGTCTATATGTGGGTTTGTAAACACTGGTAGAATACCTGAGGATGCTGGAATATCAGATCCCAAGGACCTGGAGTGTAGTGCCTGGCAGTTATTAGCTGTCTGATATGGGTTCTGAGTATGGAAGTTGGCTCCTCTGAAAAGCAATGTGTGAACTTAACCACTGAGCCATCTCTCATCCCTCCCTTGAATATTCTGACAAAAACTAAAATGCCATTTCTTATTATGAGCCCAAATTCATTCTTAATTACCCAGCAAGCCCATACCAATGTGACCCTTAAAAGCGAACCTTTAATCCTTATCCCATCAGTGCATATTTTGTGTAAATAAATGTGTGTCCTAACTTTTACCCAGCTACTCCAGGAATAATACAGGAACTTGTGTTTTGTTCACAATCTCCAGGAATGAGAGGTTTTAATGATCGCACAATATGATATCGTGGCCGCTAGATGAACATCTGACCATGTAAAGAAAGAATCATCCCTCATGGTCATCTTCTGTGCCACCCAGAATCATCAATACATACCTCCCTATAGATTATAGTAGCTGTAGTTCACAGTTAAGTAGAACACTTGGAAAAAAAGAACAAAGAAAATTTGGTTTTTTTATTGTAACTCTAGTATCTTGTTTCCTAGTAAATACTTGGAAGTAGAAACACAAATTGTTGTATTTGGTAAATCATAGGATATTAATTCTGGTTAGGCAGTGAATGCAAAAATGTGACTGTAGGGCACACATCTAGAGTCCTCTGCTACCATTCCTACTTTGAAAAAAAAATTGCTAGCTTTATCTTAAAATTACATTTCTTGGATGTAATAGTGGTGGCCATAAAAATTCCCCCAAAGCACTATTATAACTTTTTTCTCAGATACTCTCAGTGAATTACTGAGTGAATGCAAATTCATAAGCTATACATACATCTTTTTAATGTCTTTGAAGAGTTCTTAAGTTTTGTTAGAAGCATAATCTTTTGAAAAGTCAGTTAACGTGGTGGGGGCAGAGGTGGGTGGCGGGAGATGGCGGGTGCTGAAGAGATGGATCAGCAGTTGAGAGCACAGCACTTGCCAAGCAATCCTGAGGAGCAAAGTTAAGAGCCCAATATCCGTGTTCCCAAATTGCTAGTAACTCCAACTCTGAGAGATTTGATTCTCTCCCTGGCCTCTACTCATACATACACAGGCTTACACCCTGTAGATTCACAAACACGTATACATTCTCAGCCCCCCCCCTCTCCCTCTCTCCCTCTCTCTTTATTCTTCTCTCTCTCACTCCCTTTCTTCACTATCACCCCTCTTTCTCTCACACTAAATAAATACAAAAATATATACATACATGCTTTTAAAAACTCTGCTATATTATGCAATGGTACCCCACTTTTTAAATTAGCAACTGTGACAGTCAGTCTCAGTTTTCGACTTGTCAAGATGTAGAATCAACCCATCGATCTCTAGGTAGTTCAGTAAGAGCATTTCTAAGAAAGGTTAACTGAGGAGGCAAGAGGCGACCCCTGTCCCCCAAAATCCCCCATATAGAGCGCTGTCCTCCAACAGGTAGAAAGACGCCTGAGGAAAGAGCAGTGTTACCTGTCCTCTTGTCCTCACTTCTTGATGGTTCCCTCCACCTTCACTTTTCTTCCTTCTTCTTCTCCAGCTTCCATTTTCAGCAGACAGAAGATTTCAATTTCTTTAGCCTTCTTACATGGAATGAAGAGTATTAGCAGCTTCTTGGGAATATTCCAGATCTTCAGCACCCGACTGGAACTACTGAGGCACCTGGTTTTGTAACCTGAGCAGCTAGGACTCCATCAGCCTGCTTGGTGAGTGGATGCTGCTGCTAGACTACCTAACCCCCATCACAGGAGTAAAGATAGTAAATCTACTTTTATATGCACACACCCTCAGTTCTATTCTTCACATAAACCCTGCCTAAGGCATCTGTTTAATCTCACAAAAACAAGACCCCTCTGTGTGCTATTTGCTCTCCCAAGTCTGTTGACTAAGCCTGAGGTCCCAAACAACTCAAATCTCATCCAACATAGGTAGCCAGAGGTCAAAACCCCCTTGTGTCCTCTAAAAAGATCTGCTTTTTATTCCTGTTCTGAGATAGGAGTTTGTTTTAGGAGAGATTCCCAGAGGCTGTCCTGACCCCTAAAGCTGTACAAAGTCCAGCAAAGACCCTCAGAAGGCATCCTAAAGGAAAAAAGGACATGAAATAAGAAAAAAAAACATGATGACTTTGCTTGTAGTAGCTACTCACACCAAAGGAAGAGTTGATTATGTACAATCAGCAAAATTGGCAAAAATATTCTGGATTGGACCTAACAGCTGGCATCTTCAATCAACACATGAGGACCTCATGAGGACCTAATGAGATCCTTGATTCTTGGGGGACCAGAGTCACTAACATTCCTTCATGGAAGGAGGAACAGTACAGAGAAGCTAAGGAGACCTCACAGGGCCTTCCAAGGCTCAAGAGACTCAAGAATCTTTAGAAGATTCCCACCAGGCACATATGGGATAACAATGGACAGGGATCATTCTTTGGTGACTTAACTGCCTCTAAATTATTGTTTGGATAGGCATGGCTTCGTTTGAATCTCTCATGCTTTGTTGACCACACCTGTAAATTCATTCATTCATCCAAGTGGACTTGGAATTATTTCATTGGTCTTTGGTGCCCCCGAAATCTGGAGGGAAGAAACATTGCCTCCTCTACAGAAACAGTCTGTGAAAAGGGGGTGCAGGTTTTAGATTGATATTAGTGCTGTGGTGTGTTTAGCTTGTTATTTAGCTTATTTACATTATTTATTTTTAGTTATGTACATGTAGGGAGATGGAATAGGTGCATCTTTGAGTGCAGTTGCCTGCAGAAGTGTTGGATCCTCTAGAGCTGTAGTTACAGGCAGATATGGGATACCCAACAAAGATGATGGGAACAGAAATCAGGTGCTCTGCAAGAACAGTACCTGCTTTTAACTGCTAAGCCATCTCTTCAGTCCGAGGTTTTATATTCTTAAAGAATCTTGATACAACAGAAAAAAAAATGTACTCAGCCACAAAGTATATGTGCATGTGTGTATGCATAATAACAATAGGTATGTTATAACAATAACAATACTGTAATATTAATATTGTTAAAAAACAACACTGTTATATAAATGAAATATACATATTATCGATGACATTTCATTATATATATTGTTTTTTTCAGTATTTTGGAGCTGTCATCATATACTATGAAATTAAGCAGTCCATTTTCTTTCCTCCTTTAAAAGGTTTCAAATTCTGACCCTTAAGTTTATCTCCCAGCTCCTTGGATGAATGTTTCAATTTCTCTGCCATCCCTCAGAGCAGTTGCCCTGACATAGTATATAACAGCTTGCCATTGTAGGCTCTTGTGTTTGAGGGGAGGGATTTGATCTACAGCACCTGGAAAAATGACTTTCCATAATTAACAGTGAAAAAATAGTGAATAAAAGACAGAATGAGTAAATTTTGCCTTGTGGGATTAAGCAATCATATATCCGGGGTGATGGGAGAGGTAGACTCAGAATCAGTTTTAGGGTGCTGATATTTTTGTGACCCCTGAAGGGTTCCTATATTTCTGTTCAGTCTCTGGATTTCTAGGAGAGAGTTGCAGCCTCTAATCTTCCTGCTTCTGTACCCACCAGCCACAGGACAGTCCAGTGGCACAGCATGGATCCCGTAGGACTAGTGTTATTGTTCTAAACCAAGGCGCTTCCTAATTTTGTGTTTGTCACCGGCTGCTCACTCTCCTCAAGACAGGTGCAAAGTTTTGTTTTCTGAAAAGCATTAAAGATCATACATTAAAGTAAGAGAGATGGCTTCATAGTTGGAAACAGTCTATACACACCTGTGGACATGGGTTCAATTCCCAGATTGTATGGTGCAAGGACAGAACTGTTCCCTCAGAGTTGTCCTCTAAGTTACACACGTGTCATACATGTGGTTTGGCACACAGTCAGCACAGCCAGTCTCTCTATCTATCTATCTATCTATCTATCTATCTGTCTGTCTGTCTGTCTGTCTGTCTCTCACACACACACTTTCTTATCACCATCACAATCATCACAATCATCATCACCACCACCATCATCATGACCATCATGTCTAGCATCATCAATGACCATCACCATCATCACTATTACTTAGTTACATACGAGTTTTATTTGGAAGTTTTGCCATACAATCCTGACTTAATGCAAATCCTGATGAATCGTTTTCATTCATTACTGACTCAGACTTCGAAAGAATGAGAGAGTGGGTTCCAGTAAACAATACCCTGTCTGTAAAATATCAGGTGATTCAAACCAGCCTTAATGAAATGTGCAGGTAATTCCAAACACGAAGAAAGTAAAGAGAGGCAATGACTGAACTGCACAATGACAGGCTTGGGGAGACAGGCAGACATAATGAGAGGAGAATTTACATGAACAGCGCAGGATAATTTACCTGGGGAAAATCATCAGCCGCTGAGTTTTGAAATGAAAACCTCTTTCTTCTTTTGGAAATAAATAATGCTTTAAAATGGCCTGGTTAGAGTGGATAATAAGTTGTATATACGCGTGCTTGGTAATGCTGTTGTGAAACAGACAATTGCTTTCCCAGGGGGATGAACGTAAAGGAGTATTTCCACCAGACACAGACGCACAGAGGAGAGAATGTGTCTACAGCAGCCTTAGGAATCGCCTGATTCTGCTAGCTGTAACCGGAGCCGTCTCCAGACAGAAATAACCACCTTAAGGTTTAAAAAAAAAAAAAAAGGCAATAAATATCCTAAAACGAATCAGAGCCCATTTAATTTGGAAAACCTTGAAAGCATTCAGAAAGAAGGTCATCCTGCTTGCTCCACTGCCATCAGCCGCTGGCAACCAGACAGAAATAGGAAAGATTGTTGCTGGCACAGACAGCTGGCTGCTGCTTACCGTGGGCTCTGCCTTACTCGGTTCATCAGCACCAAAGTCCCATGGCTGATCACAGACATCACTGTTTTCCTTGTGCCCATTTTACAGATAAAGACACTGAGGCTGAGTGACACTGGCAAGAAAAATAACACATTAAAGCATTGAAGTAGCTACACCCTTGGTGTCAGGACTAGGTCTGATGTCTCTATCATTCTGTAGGGTTTTTAGTATGCCATTCTGCTGGGGATACTGTAAGTCCCTTTGCTTCTCTTTGACTTCCAAGGTCCTCTATTAAGTAGGTAGGAGGTCATCTGTTTTTGTTTCAGTCTAATGGCTTTCAGAGATCCATTTATTACTGTCCTTTGAATTCTGAACTTTATACATCATGTCTGAGGGCTGTGACTTCCATATAAGCTAACCTTGAAATTTTTTTCACTGTCAGTCAGCTATCCCAATTCTCCCCAGAGCTATTTACGATTCTCAGAGGACTTTAAATATTATATTTCTAGAATAATTTTCAATTGATTCAGATACACATTTATATCACTGTCCTCCCTTCAGTACAGTCTCCATCTCCCCCCAACCCCCCAGCCCAGCATCCTTCCTAATCCCATGCTTAAGTTCTCTATGGTGGTGCAAAGTCAGAGCAAGTTCGTAAGTTAGGGGAGATTTTAAGAGCCGAAGATTGACATTTGAAGAGAAAGATTCTATTCATAGAAGAGAAAGTTAAAGTTTCAGTTTAATGTTAAAACACATAGAATAAAAATCAGAAAGGAAAAAAAATGTCAGTGTGACGAGTTCGATTTACTGAGTTCAGCTGTAAGATGTATTGACATTTGACGATCTAAAATTACCTACTTAAGCCTCTGCAATAGGGTGATGAGCTACTCGAGCTCTGACGGAGGAAAACCCTGTGGTATCGGGGTTGTCCATCTGGAGCTGGTTCTGGGTGTTTTGCTCCAAATCTCATTGTAACTTTCACATACAGGATATGAGATACTAGAACTCCAAGGGGCATGGAGATCGAATACCCCGGAATCTAATGACCTCAGCTCTATAGGCATGGCTACCTGGAAAAAAGCCCACCCAGGGGTGCAATAGGAGAGCTGCCCTAGCTGAGTGTTCATGCCTTTTTCCCAAGGCAATCCCACAGAAGGAAAAGCAATGATGAAGTTATCAGCTTTCCCATACCGCACATGTTCCAGTGCCACTGAAAAATGTCCCACATCTGTGTCTTAATGCTGGCATCTGCTTCAAATTATCCTCCGATGAGCTCTACAGCCCTTGCCTAATTGGACACTATCAAAATGACGTGACCATCATTGCTTAGCCTCAAGCTGCCCTTTATACAGGAGCCCTTGCTTGGAATAAATCTTTTTTTTTTTTTAATGCGGAGTTAATCTGATTGCTATAAGAAATTCTACAGGCAGCACATTCTAGTCTTCTGCGCAAAAATATCTTTTCTATAAAATAATTAGTTCTCATCTAAATTTCCCATTGCCTACAAACTGGGGGATTTTAAAACCCACTACTCCAGAAGCAGTTGGAAACAGAACAATCAAACCTCAATGCATACAGATCAGGAAATTGGGATGTTTACCCAGCAATGGCCCTTGATATATGGTAAAACTGAAGTTCAGTCAAGGGAGATTGTTTCCTCAAGGTCAAATGCTGAACCACAAGCAGAATATTATAGGACCACTGACTTCCCTATCACCTACCACCGTCCCTCCGTTAGCTCTGATGACCATTGGTTAAGAGCATCCTGGGATCAGCAGAGCGGTGTGAAAATCAAGCTGAGAGCTGAGTCAGCAGTCTCAACTGTCATCCTTCATGGTGAAACTTGACACCATGTCAAGACACAAGACACCAGTGAATAATGTGGCCACAGACTACAAACCAATGGCCTTGAGAAAACTGATAGAGAATTTAAACCTGACAGCCCCCAAACAAGATCTGTTTGTGATTTAATATACAGACAGTTCAAGAGAGAGTTGGCGCAGCTGTATTTTTTTTTTTTTTCTGGAAGACGGAGTTCACCAAGAAGATGAAACAAGGTGAACCTTTAGGAGAGTGGTTTGATGTTAATGATGCCTCGTCGTGAAGAGAAAGTCAAGAATACGCAGCCCAAGTGCAATTAAATCCAATCATTTATATTATGAAAAATACAAAAGGGTGAAGAGTCGGTGACGCCTCTATTTCAGTTATGTTTCTAAATTTGAAAAAAGAAAAAAAGAAAAGAAAAACATGCCAAAAAGAAAGGATCCACTCTCTGCAGATATTTTTTGAACTATGTGGCACAGAGGTGATAGGTGCTATGAATGCACTTCATGATGAATCACTGGGTGAATTTAACTACTTCACTGAGGTCCATGGTTTGGTGAGTGTATCATCACTGGTCCTGAGGCTCAGGCAAGGGTCTACATCATGTTCATCTTTCCCGCTGCTTGTCTTCCTTGGCTTTGTGTCACATCTCACTGACTTACTTTGAGTCACTTGTCTGCCCCCCCCACCCCTTTCTAATTCAATCACACTTCATCAAGTGATTAAACAATTAATCATAACTGCCCTAATTGGTTTGCCAGCCTCCAGTTTACTCTGGAAACCCTCCGCTCACACTCTGCCTGGCGTCCGTGATAGACTTTCTTCGGAGAAAAAGACTCTCACCCCACAAGGCTGCAGGCGACCTTCCATTATTGTAATGCAACACAAGCAAATGGAAAATTGTATCAAACTGTTTTTCTTTAAACGTCTTATTTTTATTTATGTCGCTCTGTGTGGACCATGCATGTGCAGGTATTCACAGAGACAAGAGTAGGGCCACTAATCCCTAAGAGCTGGAGTTATCAGCAATTATGAACTCTCAATATGGATGTTGGGAACCAAACTAGTGTGCTCTGAAGTAGTAGCAGCAAGTACTGCTGACTTCTAAGCCATCTCTCTAGCTCCAACCTGAAAACTTTTGAAAAGGCTTCGTACCCTGGCTGAGCCAGACTCTGCAGCCTCGTTTCCGGGCTCTGCCACCTGCATGATCCTTTACGCTATCCTGAGCGCCGTGCTGAGCACACTAATCTTTCCTAATTATTTTTCTGCTAATTCAATTTACTAACTTATCCACTTGATGAACTTTACTCATCCTTAATGAGCCAGCTTAAGTATCAGCCCTTCTGAGCCACACTGCCTGACTCTCCAAGGCCCCACAATGCACTGGGAATTTTCCCACCATTTTACCTGTTTACTGTGACTGCTCTTGTGATAAGCACAAGTGTTACTGCTCTCATTTTTGAACAAGTTCCCAGCAAGCAGAATCTATACAGCTCCTTGTCTTTTACCCCTAGTGCCTTATTAAGTTATTCAATTGCAATGCTACTTTAATAATGAATTTAGCGGGTCAATACTTTATGCCTTTTCCAATAATCTCAGTGATTGGAAGTTTTTTTTAAACAAATGTTAAAGGTTTTAGGGTTTTTTTTTTGTTGTTGTTGTTGTTGTTGTTGTTTTGTTTTTCTGTAGTACTGATTCTATGGTGAGTTGTTCACAGAAGCACCAAAGAAAAAGTGAAGTTTTCAGAATAAAACCATAGTCACATTGCACTTGAAAATCAAAATGGGGCTGGAGAGATGGCTCAGCAGTTAACAGCACTGACTGCTCTTCCAAGGGTCCTGAGTTCAGTTCCCAGCAACTACATGGTAGTTGTCAAAACCATCTGTGATAAGATTTGACACCCTTTTCTGGTGTACCTGAAGGCACTTATGATGTATTCATATACATAAAATCAATAAATAATTCTCTAAAAAATAAGAAAGAAAAAAATCAAAATGACTTAATACCATCTGCTAAAAAAAATGCCTGAAACAGAAGAGAAACCATGGTAGGTTTTGATTGACATATTGAAGTACTGATATACTGATAGATTGACATATTGATATATATTTCAAACTTAGCAAAGCATGGCTTCAATATGGGTAGTTAATTATATATCTATTGATTCTCATGGATGCCACTGAGAAATGACCCTGTCAGGAATTTGCTGGGATTGGCTTCATTTTGCAGACAGAAATGAGACACAAAGAAATTAAGGAAGTCAGGCAAATCCACAGTGGATCAGCCACAAATGAACATGAAAGCAATAGCCTCAACTTTTGATACCTTAAAGTCTCTCTGCAATAAGAGGAAAGTCTCACTTATTCTGAAAGTCCTACTAGGCAAGAGGGAGGATGCTGTTTGGGGGAAGCCATTTGGCAAAATTCGTTCAAGGCAAGTTAAGATTTTTTGCCTTTCAGTAAGGTTTATTCCTATTGGATATGAGAAAAAGGATGGGAAAATTCTAGAATAAAAAAATCTATTAAACTTTACCTTCAATCGCAAATGTTGTTATTTGACACCAGATCACCCAATTGTTACTTTAAACCATGCTACTATAATCCTGAGCGTAAAACTCCATTATAACTCATGCCTCAGGCATCCAGGCTCCTAGGTCACCTGTGGAGAAAGATAGAGCGGAGATCCAGACATGAGACTTCCAGAGGACCCTGCTATACCTCTCCTGGGCATATACCCAAAGGATTCCCCGGCATGCAATAAAGACACATGCTCCATTATGTTCATAGCAGCCTTATTTATAATAGCCAGAAGCTAGAAAGAACCCAGATGCCCCTCAAAGGAGGAATGGATACAGAAAATGTGGTATATTTACACAATGGAATACTACTCAGCAATTAGAAACAATGAATTCACAAAATTTTTAGGCAAATGGTTTGATCTGGAAAATATCATCCTAAGTGAGGTAACCCAATCACAAAAGAATACACATGGAATGCAATCTCTGATACGTGGATATTAATTAGCCCAGAAGCTCTGAATACCCAAGGCACAAATTGCATAACAAATAACTCCCATGAAGAAGTATGGAGAGGGTCCTGATCCTGGAAAGGATTGATCTAGCATGGGAAGGGAATATAAGGACAGAGAAAAAGGAGGGAGGTGATTAGAGAAGGGATGGAGAGAAGAAGGTTTATGGGACATATGGGGAGGGGGGATCTGGGAAAGGGAAAATCATTTGGAATGTAAACAAAGAATATAGAAAATAAAAATATTAAAAAAAAAAAAAAGGAGATCCAGAGAAGGAAAGAACAGAGTAATTGGATAGTGTGCCTGGGCCCACATCCTAAGGTCAAGAACAGGATTGTGCCTGCTTGCCACAGGCTCTGCCTTCCACTGCAAAGAGGAATATTCTAGATGAATCGACCTACAGAGCCTGAGTGTGGGTGAAGATGGATAACCCTTGGATCCTCACTTTCTAAGAGAAAAGTGGCCAAACAATTCATAAGTCTTAATCGGGGTATAACATGTAACTGCTCTTCTGAAATCCCTTCACCATATGAGCAGATACTTTGGGAGTTTTTTATGAATTTGATCTTCGCCATGTTCACCTTTTGTGTAGTGGGATAAAACAGTCTTGCATGCTAGGGAAGTTCTCTGACACTGAACTGCTGTTTCCTTACTTATTATTTCGTTCATGAGAGTTTGAGCTACAAATTTGTGATGGAAGTGAAGGAAAGTTTACAATAACTCTCTGGGGCATTTACATTTTCTCCTAGTTACCAGAAACAGGACACTTAATGAAGAAGGTGTAAAATCTTGTTAAAAACTCTCCCTGCTTGCCCAAAGCATTTGCTCCTTTTGCTTTTCCATTTTAAGGCTGTATGGCATTAGCACCTACAGTTTCTTGAATTACAAGAAGTGGATGAGCCTAATCTATCTTGCTGTGAGAATCTTCTGCATGACAAGTAACTCGTATCATATGTAAAATGCCTAGGACATTAAATAAATGCATTTGGGATTAACACAGACTCTGTAGAAGGTGCAAGTTAATGCCTCTGCTTCAAATAGCTTCATGGAAGAACTGATGTTATAAATCACGGAACACATGAGATAGAGCATGTCTTTCTTATTTGTAAAGCCTCAAGACATCACCTCAGTATTTATGAGCTCAAGATCAGTAGATATTGCAATCTTCCATTCTCTTCCCTGTAGAAGAATTGCTGACATAAATCACTACTACAAAGTAAATGTAATTGTACCTTAATTTTTCTACAGAATGTATGCATGCCTATTTAAAAAATAATCACATTCTAACCACATATTCTACTTTTAACAATGGGACAAAATTTATTCTCTGCAAAACAGTAAAGAAATAGAATATCATAGAGATAGATTTATTAACAGGACCCATATTCTTCCATTTGGGCATATTTAATTACCATTATGTCTCATGAGGTTGCTGAACAATTTTGCAAAGAGAATAATTTTGATATTTTCTTTCTTCACATTTATTACTACATATAATTATAAGTCACAGTGGCCATATTAATAACCATGCTCCAATAAGGTTGTGATTAAGTATTTTAAGTGTATATGTTATGGAAAATTACTTTCCCTGATGGTAATTCTACGTGACCTCATACTACTATAGTCTACATTATTACTCAGAATGGAGACCAGTTAAATTAACCACTGTAATTATTTTGGGGGGGGATAGTTCAAGATGGGGTTTTTCTGATAGCCCTGGCTGTCCTGGAACTCGCTCTGTAGACCAGGCTAGCCTCTAACTCAGAAATTCACTTGCCTCTGCCTCCCAAGTTCTGGGATTAAAGGCGAGCACTACTACTGCCTGACACCAGTGTAATTTCTAACATTGGAATTCGTGGGTTATTTATCATAAGGAAGGCAATGACTGAGTAGATACTTATAAAATAAATTTTAAGTTGAATTCTCAATGCAATATGTAATAGTCAAAGGCAGCTTGCTGACCCACCTTGTTTAGTATGTGATGGCTTTTCATTTTCATGGAATTACTAACTAAAACAACCCTGGATATTTTATGGAGATTATTATATTCAGAGATCATTCACATGGATCCAGTAACAATCGAGTTCCTCACTGGGAAATTTTGTTTGATTCACATCCAAGATGGATTACGTTGTATTTCGGGATATTTGGAATATTCTGGCAGCAACCTTATAAGATAGAAAGTGGGAACAGGTTGGCAGCATGAACCAGACAAAGTAAGCAGTTATATGACCCTTTGCCTACCTGACTAGGGGATTCTACATCTGGAGAACATCCTCAGAGTGTGTATATGACTTTTTGATTATTTCTTCCTGTATATAATGAGGTAGTTTTGTTATGGTAAATTCACACCCAAGTTTGAGAGAACTATACCTGTGCTAATGTATCCTTGTCTTCTGAAAAAAAAAATCTCTGAACCAGACTGAGCGTGACTGTGGAGTGTTAGCCCTATAAAACCCTTTAGTATGTCATATGTCTATTCTTAATTCCATAGCTACATCCCGTCCTTGACAATATACTGCAAAGACTGTGTGGCCAGTTCTTATTCATTAGAATTGGGATGGAGAAGACAGGAAGAATATAACATGCCTTCTTAATGTATGAACTCCAGCTTCAAACATCATTCTCCAGGCCCCTCAATGTTCTTTTTATGGTAGATTTTTTGCCATCTAAAATATTTTCTCCCTGTCCCTCACACCATCATAGACTCTCAACCTCAGAAATAAAGACAGCAGGCAACCTTGGCTTTCCCATTCTTTTAAGTAGGACATCACGAGTCTCCTTCATTGGTAAGTAGAGGATAAACTAATAAGACAGTTTTGACTGAGAGTTCCATCGCTCATAGTGTGAGGAGTTAACCCTGAGAATCCTTTCCCAGTAACCTGGAGGTTTGAAGGTGTGGGAGCTGAAATGGTAAGCCTAGAAGGATGTGAGCTCTGCTGAGTTACATTTGAAGTAGGCACAGAGATGTAGGGAAAGGGAGGTTTAGGGGAAGGCTGTCTCTGCTAGGCTGCAGGGAAAAGAAGGTCGAGTCCTCTGATCATCTCTGGCCAAAGAACAGGATTCTTTTTACATTGTCTTGTTTTCAGAATGCTCTCTCAAAGTTTCAAGCCAAATTATTAACTCAAACAGTTGGCTTGCAACCTGTAGGAAGTCGCTGGTTCCCTGTTTTCTTTTTAATTGTTTTATACTTTATCAGAAATTAAATGATACTCGTTAGAAATCAACCTCAAATGAGGGCTTTCCCAGGTCTCCCGTTACCATTGCTCCCACCCACTCAACTTTAATTTCTATGTAAAGCTTTGTCTCCTGTGAGACCAGAATTTAACACGATCTATTTCATCCTTCCTTTTTTTAAATAGCAGACCTATTTACAATGGAAATAACAATAATATATCATCATCATCATCATTATTTTATTATTATTGTTATTATTGTCATTAATTAGCAGCATCAGCAGTAGTAACAGTAGTAGTAGTATAATCTTTTAATTCATTGTATAGACTGTAAGATGTATTGAGTTATACTGGCTCAAAATGTGAAATGAATGGATATTACATTCTTGAGATTAGAATGAAATTAACTAGACATACACAAAGGAAAATGTACACAAAATGATTAAAACAGAGACACAAATGGGTGAAACATACAGAGATATGAAAGTAATCTGACTCCATATAGCAGAAGGTTGGGAAAGGACATTAAACTGCACTCAAAGGGACAGTGTGTAGCTTGTTCTTAATCCTTTCCTACTTCCCACGAACCAGCGAGCCATGCAGCATGCCGCTACTTTTTTGGCAAATAGCCCTGAAACAGATACACAAAAAGAAGTGATTTCATGCATGCATAAAATACAGAGGCAATACTAACCACCTAGACTCATCTGGAACATGACTGATGTATAGTCCAAGACCCAAATTTACCTTCAGTGACAACAGAGAAACCCAATGGAAGAACATAATCTTACCTACTAGTTTTACAATTATTGGAACACACAGATCCATGGGCCTCTTGGTACAATATGGTTCACCTACAATTATCTCCCAGTTTTTATGAGGAAAGGCAAACATGACTGCCTAGACACTTCAGTTAGAGACCGCGAAGGCTCTATTTTGACTATAGTCTCATATGCATTTTGATTTTCTGTTTTTTTTTAAACACACCAAGTATTCTTCCTCTGTTTAGTTATGTGAAGCTAAGAAAGTTAGTAGATGTCAGCACTACTTTGGCTCAATAGTTAATTTGATAGGAAAGAACAAGAGAAGCTAAATCAATTTAATGGCAGCTAATAGGATCAGGCACCTGCTGAGAACCTTATGGCCCAAGGATCTTTTAAAACATATGCAGGTAAGGAATTTCACAGTTAGATAAAATGTCAGAGTAATAAAATTAAAAGAAAAAAAAAGAAAGACTCCAAAACTCATATATGGGCTGGCAAGATGACTCAGGTGGAAATAAAGGTTGCCGCCAAGTCAGATGACCTGAGGCCAGTCTGCAGGACCCACGTGGCAAATAGAGAGACCTGGATCCTGAAAGTTTTCCTCTAACTTCCCTACAATCAAGGTAACACATACACACACACACAAACACACACACACTGAGCTCATCTGCAAGCATATACATGTACACACAAAACACACCTTCAATAACAATATTTCAAAAGATACAAAATCCAAAATTAATGCTTTTTAGAGTAATGCAAATGCATTGTATCTACAGACAACTTAAGTTTATGCAAATCCGATTTTCAATGGTTTTTAGTTTGATGGTTCCCATATTAATCCTAGAGTTGTTTAAAACTTTAACTCCTGTTTGTTTTCTATTTCCTCTATGAAAGGATCATATGCTATCAGTATCCACCTCCACCTCTGGCAACAGCAATGGTGTCCACCACAGATGGGGATCTAATGGGAAACTCAGCATCAAGTCTTTTGAATAGTTGATTTAGAGCAAGAATGTTTGAACCTCTATAGCAATTAGGCGACAATCCAAAGAATGCAGGTGGCTACTAGAAAGGAAAAGGAAATTAAATCAATTATGTCATAGAGCCGCCAACAGGAACATAGACCAGCCCTCACCAGCCAAATGGGGATCCTTTTCAGAAGCCTGACCCCTAGAACTATAAAGTAACAAATGTATGTTGTGTCTAGAAACATACTTCGCAGTGACTCGGTACAACTATTTCATTACCTAGTATACTACTAACCTATTTGGAAACTAGTTCCTGAGCCATGATAAACATAAATAGCTAATGATATAATACATTATATAAGATGATACAATAACCCAAGGTATAAATCACCCACATATACTCTGCTTGTTTTTTCCTATGAAAGTCTCAGGAAATACCATCCACAGATCCAACCTTCAGGTCTGTCACACTCTGGCCGCTGCAGTAACTGAATAGAAAACACTTCCTTGGTCTCCTATACACCAACCTCACAGTTTGGCCCTGGAGCTATGATAGAGTCAGACTTCCCATATTGATTCTAGCTTATCCCCAGGTAATGGAGCCTCTAGGGATCCTTTATTTAACCATTCCTCCCTGGTATCCTAGGGATCCATAGGTGAATGTCTTTTGTCTGTGCTCCAGGATCCCGGTTCTGTAGCACATAAAAATATAAATTCCTTTTTGAGTGATAAAGACTATTGCTGCTTATTTCTCTTAGTTTCATGGTCTGACCATATGAGGATCTCTAGAATGACCTCATGGGCCATAGAGATCTTGTTTCTGTTGGGTACAAGATAGCAGAGACTTTACATAGCGGGCCAATTTTCCTGCCTATCTAATTGGGTATTTTGAACTCAAATAAACTGGACTTTTATAGCTACTAAAATCAGAATATTTGGGAACTGGGGAGAGGACTCCATTACTAAAGTGCTTGCCAGGAAAGCAGGAGATTCTGAGTTCAGGGCACAGAGGAAAAAACCATGTGTGGTAGACTGACTGCCTTTGTAATCCTAGCACTGGGAAAATGGAAACCAGGAGATGCCTGGGGCATCTGTGGAACTACAGCAGGGCTTACTCCCTGACTTCCATGCATACCCACATATGTATATCCATGCATAGCCACATGCACACACAGAGGAATTAACTAGAAAATTTTGTTGCTCTATTTACACTTGGCATAGGAATAAATTTTAATAATTGAATCTATATAACATAAACACATATACATATGTGTATATATATGTGTGTGTGTGTGTATGTGCATATATATGTATATATATGTATGTGTGTGCTTTTCTATATATATCTACCTGTTTCAGTACACATACATTAATGTGTCTGTGAGTATGGGTATTTTCTACCCCTTCATAGTATTACCCAATCTCTTCCATTAAATGGACCCTGACTTGATTTAGTGAAGATGTGTTCTTAAGAGCCAGAGTGTAAAGATGGAATGCTAAAAAACATGCCATCTTCTGGAAAGACTATGATTGCTGGGTTCGTGAACTTACAATGGTAGTTGTTACCTACACAAGACCCTTAAGAGACTGGATTTACAAACATTCAGTCATAGAGAGAGGAGGGTCTCGCCAGGTCCCACCCCTCCCTAACAAATGGTAAGCAATGAATGGTTCCTGGAGAGGGGGTTGCAGTCTTCAGTGGTGTCACCACTGTTGAGTTGCCTGACTCATGTTTCTGTAGTCAACTTGAATGAAACAGTGTAGGGAAGTCACATAGAACAGGAGGAGGACATGATGATATAAAGAATGAACTAGGCAGGAAGGACAAGTAGATAAAAGCAGATAATGAGGTGAATGGGATCAAAGCAAATGATATTTGCCGGTGCTCCAAAGTGTGAATATATATATATTTATTTAACAGTAAGTGCTTCTACAAGTTAAACATGCTCAGAATTTCCAAATGCTAAGGCTATGAATAGCCAAGGCTGCCAGGGTGCTAACTATATTGAAACTAGTGGTTTTACATATTCAGCAGGCTCGTGTAATATAGGTAATTCTTTAAAAAAACTGGCTAATTTAACACTGATTTAATGATGATGACAATAACAACAACAACAACAACAACAATAATAATATCTTCAGCAACAAATACAGCACAGGTTTCTCTTTTTATTCTGTTTTTTTTTTTTTTGGATTATTCTAAAGTCCACAACTTTATTGGCCAAACAAGCAGTGCTTCTAAATACTTAGGATATTAAAAAAAATATGTACTTGTGCTTAATGAAATGGGATGATTATTTTACTGCCATTATTAGGAAAGAGTGATGTTTTGCAGTTATGGGAGCATAAAGACACTTTCCAAGAGTTTTAAGTAATTTAAAATATCAAATTGATGGTAAGTTAATTAACAAATAGTCATTATCTAACTAGATTATTTCTGAGAAAAATCTTGAAACACTAATTGCTAAGCATAATGTTAATGCGTTAATTTTGCCTTTCCATTTGATATGCCACACAGAGAGACCATGTGAATCTGGAATTCTGGGGTTCTACTCCTTTTGCCATATTCTTTGACTATAAGTCATGCAAATGGCTATAAAAAATTGTGAGTTGCTTCCTTGAACTCTGCCAGGCCCCAGACAAAGCTGGGACTTGGCAAGTAATGTGTAATTAATTATCCCTGACTCTAACTAGAAAACAAAAGTTGCTTGGGGTTAAAGCTGAAGTCCATTCCTTGTTTGTACCAAGAAGAATGACAGAAGGATTCAATTCTGTATGCAAGGAACAGAGGAAACACCTTTGTTAGGGGAACAAAAACTGATCAGTCCTAAAGTAAAATGACTAATTACTGCAGGATAGGAAGGAAGGCACAGAACAAAACCTGAGTGAGGAAAGAAACTCACAGAAGGTTCTTGAGGAGGGATTTTTATTTACTGGGTACAAGCTAGGCTACCTATCCATTCAATGAGTTTATCTATAAAGTTATAAAAAAAAGACATGTTTAAAAGGTTTTCTTCAGTAGTGCTCTCTCCAACATGGTCTTGTAAATACGGATAAAAGGCAGAGGGGTCTCCAAACATCTTCTCTTCTGTTTGTCACAGACCTGTTTGGCTGTAGAAAATCCTTTCAATGTGGAAAGCTCTAAGATTTTCTATCACATTACCTCCAGTTTTTACATTTAAAAATCTCTCACTGTCACTGATTGAACAGCCAATGATTCTTTCCTGGAGATTCATGATTCAATCATAATCAAGGGTTCAACTCTCCTGAGAACTTTTTCAAATTGAGTTCTAACTGATTTATCTTTTACACCTAAAATTCCCTTTGGGATTTCCCCCAAGGGACGAGGTGGGTGTCAAACCTTCTTAGGATTTGCCCTTGACTTGGTAACTTGATTGTACCATTTCTTTAGCTGTAATCACCATGCATTCTTACACCCCTCTACGTAACACACAGTCATCCAATACTTCCTAAATGAAAATAAAATATTTAATTTTTATCTTCCAGATTGACCACTCCAGGAACTCATAAATACGCTTATTTTTGTGGCAACATAGTCATTCTCAGACATTCAATAGGCAGTAGTGTTTCTCATAACAGCACATATTGGAGATAATCTCTATGTCACAACCAAGATGTGACCTAGGGTGCTCATTGAATTAGATATAATCACTTTTAATGGATATGGGCTTAACTACAGAGACAAGGATTAAAAGAACACTGCTACTGTCTGTCTTCAAGAGTTTCTAGATTTTTCGATGAATGAGGAAGGTCGCTTCCTGAAAGGAAACTGATGATATTAGTTTACCCAAATGCCTGTGTGGGGAATCTAAAATAGATTGGTGAGTTCTTATTTTTCTATCCTGTTACAGTATGGATGTGAAATACAACCCTCATGGGCTTGTGTGTTTGAATACTTGGTACCCAGTTGGTGGTACTGGTTTTGGAAACATTAGAAGGCAGAGTCTCACTGAAAGATATAAATCACATCATACTAGCCACATTTTAACCCTCAGCCCAGTCAGAGCTGCCCTACAGTGTTACTGTCGACAGATGTCACCAGCCATCTCATGTTCCTGCTACCCGCCACCCTGTTTCCATCTCTTGCCTCCTTTACTGCTCAGATGTGAGGCAGGATAAATCTTCCTTCCCTCAAGCCTGTTCTGTCAGATAATTTATCACAGTGACTAGAAAACTAACTACAGTACATCTTATATGGAGAAGGCTTTTAAAGTTTCATTGGAGATTCGTTACGAAAATGCTAACCAAGCAAACTCAAGAAGGCTCACGTTAGCCCAGTGATTGGCGTGTTGCCTTTGTTCAGTATTTCTTAGGTGAGTAAATAAATCCCTATCTGCCACTAGCAATTTTACTCTTTCCCAATTCAGTAAATATTTAAAGAGCTAGTAATAGTCGCTCACAGGTCCTAGAGCCACTATGACGGGAAAGAGAATTACCACAGAAATCACAGTCTTCATTAAAGTTTGGATGCACACCCACACAGTAGCATTTCACTCTCTTTAAGTGAGTTTCATGTAAACATATTTGTAGAAAAAAACATGTTTCCTTGGGGACAGCATACCATTCCAAAAATGTAAATTCATCTCTAAATCTAGGTGGGTCAGAAGCAGAAAATTCTGTCTCTAAGAACGGGTTGAGATACAAAAAAACTAATAAGTAAAAATATTCTCATAATCACAGATAGAAAAAAATACAGCTTCTGAGTTTCAATTGTCTTTAGTAAAACTCATAAATATTTCTTACATATTATTTCGTTATAACACGAAGTTTAAACTGGTGATACAATGAGTATAGAAAATGCCTGTTTAATAGACCTGCCAAAAGGAATTTATGTATGCTATAATAACTCACAGCATATTTCTTTCAGCTTAAAATAAAAACTTAGAAGACAGAAATACATCAAACTTCCCAACAAGTACTAAAAGGATTTGCTTGCTTGTTGCAAATAAATCATTCAAAACAAAATGTTCTTTTTGGTTTAACCTCTGTGTTCATTCCACTGTTCAGCACACTTGAAGCTTGAATGATAATTATGCAAAATATAATTAAGTAAAAGTGTTATGATGAAATAATGAGCTAAAATTAGAGATTGCTTATTATATATAAATCATATGACTTTGATCATATTTAGTTTAAACATCTCCATATGCATACTACCCAAAGAATCTAGACATTCACATTATATATGTATTATTTCTATCCGTGATTTGTCAGGAACATCTATATTTTCCTTACTGCATGTAGGAAATATTTTTATTTATAAAAATGAATGATTTTCATGTGTTGGCTTCTTGGAACATTATCATTTGCTATGATTTTTGTTTACAGAAAGGCATACACTTTACTACTATCTTTTATATTTTTCTAATTATAATAGAGAATAAGCAATGAAAAGTATGGAAATGATATCTATACATACATATCTCATTTTAGCATAGTCAGCAAGTATAATCATTGCATACATCCATAACTTTGCAATCCTTTTCTCGAGTTAGCTCTCACCTTATATTTATTTCTCTTAATTTACATAAAATTGTTGGTATCCATATATTATGAAGTATCTTCTGCTTACTCTATTTTTTTGGTGTGTCTCCTATATTTGCTGATTAATTGAAACATCTTTAATATTTAATAAGTAACACCAATCTTTTTTCCCTTTTTGCACAATTATTTATATATTTTTTTTTATTTTTTATTTTTTTAATCGATATATTTTTTTTTACATTTCAAATGATTTCCCCTTTTCTGGCCCCCCACTCCCCGAAAGTCCCATAAGCTCCCTTCCTCCCCCTTTTCTCCCATCCACTCCTTCCCACTTCCCTGTTCTGGTTTTGCCCTATACTGCTACACTGAGTCTTTCCAGAACAAGGGGCCACTCCTCCATTCTTCTTGTACCTCATTTGATGTGTGGATTATGTTTTGGGTATTCCAGTTTTCTAGGTTAATAACCATGATTGATCTTTTGAGACTGGGTTACCTCATTTAGTATGATGTTCTCCAGCTCCATCCATTTGCCTAAGAATTTCATTAATTCATTGTTTCTAATGGCTGAATAGTACTTCATTGTGTATATATACCACATTTTTTGCATCCATTCTTCTGTTGAGGGATAACTGGGTTCTTTCAAGCATCTTAAAAAATGCTCAACTTCATTAGTCATTAGGGAAATGCAAATCAAAACAACCCTGAGATTTCACCTTACACCAGTCAGAATGGCTAAGATTAAAAATTCAGGAGACAGCAGGTGTTGGCAAGGATGTGGAGAAAGAGGAACACTCCTCCACTGCTGATGGGGTTGCAAATTGGTACAACCACTCTGGAAATCAGTCTGGCAGTTCCTCAGAAAACTGGGTACCTCACTTCCGGAAGATCCTGCTATACCACTCCTGGACATATACCCAGAGGATTCCCCAGCATGTAATAAGTAACACCAATCTTAAGATGGCCACTATATTGATTCACGATTTCTACATTATATCACATATTTTAATTAAATTTCCATTCTCTTCGGTTTTCACTGCAACTCTATCCTCTTTGTTGGGGTGCATTTTATGTCATAGGTTACAGCCCATCACTGCAGGAACTCAGGGAAGGAACTCAGGGTAGGAATAGGAATCTAGAGTCAGGAAACTGAAGTAGACACTGAAGAGGAAAGCTGTTACTGGTCTGCTCCTCCTGGCTTACTCAGCTACCCTTAAATATACCCCAGGTCTACCTGCCCAGGTGTGTCACTACCCACAGTGGTCAGAGCTATATCATTTAGCAATTAAGAAAACGCCTTAAATACATGCCTGCAGGCTAATCTGATGGAAGCAATCCTTCCACTGGCATTCCCTCTTCCCAGGTTACATCTCAGTTTCTGCCAAATTATGCCAAGAAACTAACCAGTACAATCTACCCTTTGTCAGCTTTGACACATAAACATATCACCTTGATCTCTAACCTTTCCTATGTACCCCAAATCATGTTAATATCACTATATAATGCAACTTTAGACGTGCCAACATCTTTTTGATTAAATCTATGATATCTTTAGAAATTCAGTCTCTTAACTGTGGGCTCCTATAAAATTCTGTAGCAATGCTTTTATTTCTTCCCTCTTTGAATAATATATACACATGTGTGCGTGCATGTGCATGTGAGCACACACACATACACACATGTGCATACATGTACATACATGAGCATACACGTGCATGCGCAAACACAGAAGCATGCATGCATGTATGCAATAACACATGCATTCACATGCATGCACATATATGCATATACATATATATGTGTATGTATATATATGTATGTGCATGTACGTGTATTTATGAAACCAAAACTGGAGCAGAAATCATCTAAAAAGGTGAAAAAGAGATAACGCATCTGGATGCTGACTTCTGAGGATGTTTATTTAAAAAAATATATCTGAACATGTTCTCAGCTGCCAACAAGCCAAAAATGTCCTAGTAGAATTTTCAGCAGTAACCACACCTTACATTGCAATCATGCCTGACCTGTCTCTCTGCCTGTCCTTTGAATGCTGAGAATATGCAAATAAATTTCTACTTCAGTTTCCTGACTCCTGATTCCCATTCCTACCCTGAGTTCCTGCCCTGACTCCCTTCAGTGACTCCCAGCAGTAACCTGCGACATGAAATATACCCTTTCCTCTTCATACCAACAAAGAGGATAGAATTGCAATAAGAGTCAAGGAAATTAGAAAATATGATATAACATAGAGACCTTGACTGAACATAGTGACCATAAGATTGGTATTATTTATTAAATAAAATAAAACCTTTAAAAAAATAAAAAACCTTTAAAAAATTAAAAACTTTAAAGCAAGTCTTTGCAAGGTCATGCACTGCAAGGGCTAACTGCACCTCTAAAATATAATTTCCATTCTCAAATACTCCCTAAAAGGCAGTGTCCACAATTTTTCCCAGTGGTCTCTTTTAAAAAAAAATAAATGTGGAATTCTCTAATTTTCTACCTAAAATCCCTATTTACTGCATTATTTTGGGATCTAATACAGAACTGATACATAAATGTGTCACTTCCCTTTGAGGTCTACCATTTATTTTTGAACTGAAGACAGACGCTTTCTTTTCCACATTTGTGAGTTTGCATGGTGATTATTGAGCAGCGAAAAGTTGTTGAAAGCCACGTGCGTAAATGAACATGATGGGGAAAGTGCCTGCCACGCCAGACTGCATTGTGCACCTGCCCTACAGCCCAAGCCTACTCTCGCAGACCGGTGACACGTCACTGATGCTTGTCCCTTACAATCGGCTACCACACCACAGCAAACCTGGATTCCATATATTACAAATTTCACAGTCCAGAGCCTTCATTCAAAAGGATTTCATCTTCTCTTTCTGCCAGGACATGATAAGAAAGCACAATGGAGCAAGGAAGGAGATGAGGGGTGCCGGTCCAGACCAGGCGTTTGTGGACTGCGCTCTCAGCAGCCAGCAAGCCAAAGGCGTCCTAGTAGAACCTTCAGAGTATGCACACCTTGCATTGCGATCATGCCTGACCTGTCTCTCTGCCTGTCATTTGAATGCTGAGAACCAGCCCTGAATCCAAGCATGCCATGTAAGTATGTGGATGGGGAGTCAGAGATCTAAAAGAAAGTCAGAAATATGCACCCTACCCGCCATCAAGCCTCTTGTAAAACACTGTTACTATGAACAAAGCTCATGCTTAGACACTGTAGGCTCTTACTCCAAAAGCAATCAGCTCAGAGACATGCATTAATCAGTCCTTAATCATCAGATCCAACTATTCAAGACTGTACTTATTGATGTCTTATTAGGAAAAAAAAAGCCACAGTCTGACCTGTTATGGTTAATATAAAGGACGGAAGATGTGCAAGGACTGGTAAAAGTAACAGTATGTGGGAAGAAAAACTTAATTTATTTTAGCTGACACATAAGATTTATACATATATATTCAAATATATATAATTATATATTCAATCATATATTCGATTATACATATTCAATTATATATTCAATTAAACATTTTCAATTTTAAGAGACATTTTAACATGATGCAAAGAGTACAGAACACATGTATGTGTTAGAATCCATACACATACACACACACACACACACACATATATTAGATGGTTCTATATATATAAAACCATCTGTTATCTGTTCATGCTGAAAAGATTCAAGATCCTTTTGTTTTAGATTCTGAGATGAACAGTGCGCTGCTGTCTTTCATGGTCACTATTATATTAAATACCACAGCAGGACTTGTATTCCTGCCTAGCTAAGCAACCTCCCAACCTTACTGTGACAGTAACCAACGTTTCACATCTACTACGCTGTTCACGCCCAGCCTCCAATAACCACCATTCTACCCTGGACTTTTATGAGATCAATATCTTACATTTCACATCTGAGTGGAATCATCCAATAGTTAGCATTCTGTGATTACTTTATTTCATTTAACAGAATAATCTGACTTGTCTGCATTGCTATAACAAAACATAGAAACAAACAGAATGAAATCGACCTTCAAAAGCATCAGAAAGTCAAAAAAAACAACTGCTAGTGAAAAGAAAGACAGCCTACAGGAAGAATATTTTCAAATGATAGGTCAGCTAAGAAGTTGATTTGAGAAGTTCATGAAGGACTCAGTTCAATATTACAAAGTAAATGCCATTACTTAGTGGTAGGAAAAGGGACTGAGTAGACATTTTCCAAAAATGGCATGTCTAAAGAGGCATATGAGAAAAGCTAAGTATCAGTGATTGTGAGGAAATGCACCTTAAAAGCCATAGCAAGTAACGATCTCATTGGCTCTTTGTCTGTCATCCCAGGAAGACTGGCTACCGTCCAAAAGAATACTGACAAAAGATTCCGGTGAGAATGTGCAGGAAAGGGAACCCTTGTATATCATTATGGAACATAGAACAAGAGTTTCATCAGACTTGCAAGCTGAGTTAGCATCCAAAGAAATGTTCTTCATGGTGCCATGCCAGAGTTTTGTTCTCCGAATGATAATAGATAACACATACTTCACTGTCATATGCTGTGCTGCAATATCACATAGGGGCATATGGCTGATAACGGTTGTTCATAACACAGTACAGATGGTTACCCAACTTAAAATAGGAGACTTGTATTTGACATCTGAGAGAGAGAATGGTAAATGTCGTTGAATGAGTTTAGAAGATTTCTTGTAACTACATTATTGTGAAGACTTGGAAAATACATCTACTGTATCTTTCTCCTCATAATGATAAAGATCAATCCTAAGGAATTTAATGATGTGTGTGTGTGTGTGTGTGTGTGTGTGTGTGTGTGTGTTTGCAGGTGCACATGTGTATATAGTCTGCATATGTGTGCTAGTATATGTACATTTGTGTACATGCAGCAGAAGACAACCCCACATATTAATTCTCAGACCTGTCATTTGATATTGTTTGTTTGTGTGTCTGTTTGTTTGTTTAGGGCAAAGCCTCTAACTAGTCTGAAACTCAGCAAATAGGCTTGCTGACCATGAAGACTAGAAATCTGCCTGTCTCAGTCTCCCTAACTCTAGAATAATAAGGCCTTTTTTTTAACATAGGTGTTGGAGATCACATTTGGGTCCTTGTATGTTCAAGATAAGCATTTTTCAAAGTAAAGTATCTTCACATCCCAATTATAATATATTTAAGAGATAATCTACTAGGTCTTACTAATAATACTAGAGTTATCCAAATGATCCAACATGGAATTTCAGAGAAATGAGCTGAAAAGGGTGGGTGGATTATCTTCACCTTTGAAAGAGTTCCATTAAAAACAGCAGTCTGTCTACATCTTCTCCATGTGAACCAATGAATTCTGTACCTGTTTCTTTTCAACTATACTAGTAAGAGAGACAATGCTCATTTCAATGAAAAAAATTACTTAAAGTCAAAGAGTTCCATTTTTATTACAAAGCTATCTCTAAGTTTTATTATAATTTTATTTATTTTTAACATTAAGTGGTACATGTACCTCTGTGGCATAGTGGGGCACCTTTGGGGTATTTGCCTAGTAGTGGTACAAATGGGTCTTCAGGTAGATCTATATCTAATTTACTGAGGAATCTCCCATATTGACTTCCAGAGTGTTTGTAACAGTTTGCAATCCCCCTAGCAATGAAGGAGTGTTTCTCTTTCTTCACATCCAACCAACATGTGCTGTCACCTGAGTTTTTGATCTCAGACATTCTGATTGGTATAAGGTGGAATCTCAGGGTTGTTTTGATTTGCATTTTCCTGATCACTAAAGACTTTTAACGTTTCTTTAAGTGTTCCTCCACCATTAGAGGGTCCTCTGTTGTGAATTTTATAATGTTGTTGATCAGAAATTCTCTGGTAGAATTTTTGGAGTCACTTACGTATATTATCATATCATTTGCAAATAGTGATACCTTAACTTTTCTTTGTCAACTTGTATCCCCTTGATCTCCTTTTGTTGTTTTATTACTCTAGCTAGAACTTTGAGTACTATATTGAATAGATACTGGGAGACTGGGTAACCTTGTCTTGGCCATGATTTTAGTGGGACTGCTTCAAGTATTTCTCCATTTGGTTAGATATTGGCTATTGGTTTGCTGTTTGTTGCTTTTATTATGTGCAAGTATGTGCATTGAATTCCTGATCTCTGCAATACTTTTAACATAAAGGAGTGTTGTAGTTTGTCAAATGCTTTCTTCAGCATCTAGTAACATGATCATATGATTTGAGTTTGTTTATATCGTGGATTACATTAATGGATTTTCATATATTGAACCAACCTTGCATCCCTGGGATGAAGCCTACTTGATCGTGATAAATGATGGTTCTGATGTGTTCTTGGATTCAGTTTGTTTAATTATATTGAGTATTTTTTCCTCAATATTCATAAGCAAAATTGGTCTAAAGTTCTCTTTTTCATTGGGTTTTTGTGTGGTCTAGGTATCAGAGAAATTGTGGCTTCATAGAATGAATTAGTTAGTGTTCCTTCTTTTTTTATTTTATGTAATAGTGTGAGGAGTGTTGGTATTAGCTCTTCTTTGAAGGTCTGGCTGAACTCTGCTCTAAAGCCATCTGGCCCTAGGCTTTTTTTGGTTGGGAGGATTTAACGACTTCTATTTTCTTAGGGGATATGGACATGTTTAGATAGTTTACCTACTCTTGATTTAGCTTTGGTATATGGTATCTGTTTATAAAATCATCCAAGTCATCTAGATTTTCCAAATTTATTGAGTATAAGCTTTTGTAGAAGGATCTGATGATTCTTTAAACTTCTTCAGTTTCTGTTATGTTTCCCTTTTTATTTCTGATATTGCTAATTTGGATACTGTCTCTGTGCCCTTTAGTTAGTTTGTCTATGGCTTTATCTATCTTGTTTATTTTATCAAAGAAGCAGCTTTTGGTTTTGTTGATTCTTTGTATCTTTCTCTTTGTTTCTTTTTGGCTGATTTTGGCCCTAGGTTTGACTATTTCCCACCTATTACTCCTCTTGGGTGTTTGCTTCTTTTTTTTCTAGAGCTCTCAGGCATGCTGCTAAGTTGCTAGTGTAGTATCTCTCCAATTTCTTTACCAAGACACTTAGTGCTATGAATTTTCCTCTTAGAACTGATTTCATTGTGCCCCATAAGTTTGGATATGCTGTGTCATCAGTTTCATTGAATTCCAGTAAGTCTTTAATTTCCTTCTTTATTTCTTCTCTGACCTAGTAATCATTGAGTTGAGAGTTGTTCAGGTTCCATGGGATGTTTTTGTTGTTATTGAAGTCTAGACTTAGTCTGTTGATCTGATAGGATACATGGGATTATGCAATCTATTTGTATCTGTTGAGGCTTTTTTTTGTGACTAGCTATATGGTCAATTTTGGAGACAGTACCATGAGGTGCTAAGAAAAAGATATATTCTTTTGTTTTATAAAAAATAAGAAAATATAGATTAAAAATTTTAAATAGAAAACATGAAATATTTTTTTCTTAGAGCATCCAAATACAAATAATAGCATTAGATTTTAATACAATATCTTTAAACTGTTTCATTTCTTCTATAGATTTATTTAAGGTCAACTAACTTTTAGTTTGTCAATTTCATATAAATATTTAAATGATAAGAAGTGTATATATACATATGTTAACTATCTTTTTTAATGTATTCTCCTTTTATACATTACATTCTGGCTGTTATTTCTTTTCCTTCTCCTCCTCCCAATCACCCTTCCATCCCAGATGCAATTTTATGACTTCCAGAACGTTGTCTGTGGTTCTAGACTTTTAGGAAGTAAATCTGGTGGCTTGTCTCAGTATGAAGTAGATACTGACAAAATATCAAGAAGTGAGGCTAGGAACAAATTGTACCAGATATTCAATGAAGAGAAGAAATTCATTACTGTAGATGTTTTGTAAAAGTTAGGTATGGTTCCCCCCACCCCCAGCTCTATGCTCCCAAAAATAAGATTCACACTCAAAATATATTTTCAAATTCCTCAGTCATATATAGCTAGAGTATTCTCTGGTTATCTTACATTATGATTCTAGTCAATTTATTTTAACCCACATTCTGCCATGTGGTTGGTAACCTGTGTTGCTCAGGTACCATGTATCTGTCTCCTCATATCTTCCAGGGCAGATCTCCTACCAGGCTCTATCCTATAATTCTTTCTCCTCTTGGATGTCCCACTTTCTATTTTCTCCATAAGACATGGGCATCATATTTATTAACAACAGGTGCCAAACCCATACAAACATAAGATATTCTCTCTATAGATTATTTTATGACATTCTCTAAAGAGTATACTGAATTAAAACCATACAATTTCAATATCCAATATGCAATATGAAGCATGTAATATATAACATATGATATAAAATATGTTGCTTATTGATAAATTCTTACAGAAACAAAGCATTTTGTCTTGGCATATCTGTTGGAAACAAACTTATTTAGATATAGCATTGACAACATGTTATAGATGTTTAGCCTTATTGTATCAATGAGGCAAATGGTTTTGATACTTAATCCCATGATCCTTAATAAGGATATTAATATTACCTCTTTACTTTGAAAAGTCTAAAGTTGATACCACAATTTTATGGTGCTATTGTTTGAAATAAACAGACTCATTCCTTCATAAGCAGCACGCATATGGCTTAAAGCTCTTAGTCCCTCAAGAAAAAATATACTCATTGCATTTCACAAGTCACCTGGTTTTGAAAATATGTAATAAATAAAAATAATAAAGTTACTAGTGTTTTTCAGTTTACATAACCCCTTAGTCAATGAAACCTTTAACAGTATTTGTTTCAATACTACATGGGGCACTTGATTAATGTTTGTTACATGAAAATGGTATTTTTGTTTAAGCAAGCAGAATTTTGGAAAATAATTTTCTGATTCTGCCAAAATCATCCGGGAGGAAATCAAGAAAAAAAAATTGTAGAACTTAGGACCTCTAAATAAGCATTAGCATGAAACAGCCTGTCTCTGTTTTTCAGGGACTTGTTGGGAGAGAGTCTTGGTGTTTTTCCCACCCAGGCCTACTCAAGTCCCTTTCTGTCCTTCATTTATGTGTTGTTCTGAGGAAAGAAAGAGGCCAATAAAAGGATGTCTGTTGCCAAAACTGACTTCTTTGGCAAAGTGTGAAGTTCAGATTTCAAAAATGTAATTATGTATGAAATCATACAAGAGGAATTTAATAAGGCAAAACTTACATCAGAAAAATAAACATTCATAATTTAAAAAAAAACTTTGGTTCAAACTCAGTACAGATTCACTCTTTAAAAAAGAAATATATGTGCATTGTGTCTTGGGTATTCCAAGCTTCTAGGCCAATATCCATTTATCAGTGAGTGCATACCATGAATGTTCTTTTGAGTCTGGGTTACCTCACTTAGGATGATGTTCTCCAGTTCCATCCATTAGTCTAAGAATTTCATGAATTCATTGTTTCTAATGGCTGAATAGTACTCCATTGTGTATATATACCACATTTTCTGTATCCATTCCTCCACTGAGGGACATCTGTGTTCTTTCCAGCTTCTGGATATTATAAATAGGGCTGCTATGAACATAGTTGCCAAAGTGTCCTTGTGGTATGGTAGAGGATATTTTGTGTATGGACACCACAGGAAGACCTACAGAACCTGGGCCAATGGGGGCTCACAGAGAGACTGAACCACCAACCAAATAGTATGCATGGACTGGATCTAGGCCCCCTAGACATATATTGCAGATGTGTAGCTTGGTCTTCATGTAGGTCCCCTAACAATTGGAGACGGGTGTGTCTAACTCAGGCTTTCTTGTCTGCCTTTGAATCCATTTCTCCTAGCTGGGCTGCCTTATCTGGCCTCAGTGGGAGAAAATTCACTTAGTCCTCGAGTGACTTGACGTACCCAAGTAGGTTGATATGGGGTGAGGTGGAGGTCTCCTTCTCTGAAGACAAAGAATGGGATGGATGGGGGAAGAGTAGGACTCAAATTGGTAGGACTATGAGGAAAGGAAGGGGAGGGGCTATAATTGGGATGTAGGTGAATACACAAATAATGAATAAAGATAGATATATTATTACCATACATCATGCCACAATATTTTGATCATAGATAGATCGATAGATAGATAGATAGATAGATAGATAGATAGATAGATAGATAGATAGATAGATGATAGGTAGATAGGTAGATGCACCTGTGCTTCCCACACAATTCTAAGGGAGTTTGAAGAACCCCATGGCCTAGTATATTCCTAATTTTAGACAATTTTAGACATTCCTAGATATAGGAATGTTTGCCACCATTATAACTGAGCACAGCATATGGCCATACAAGGAATCAAACATTCTTCTGACTAGACTGTACTGAAAGGAATGTTGCAGACACTGGCCCCCTTTTTGCTTCTGGGCTATTGATAATTACTGAGAAGTCACCAAATTGCACAGATCTCTCCATGAAAAAGTTATTTATATTATGCATGTACAATAACTTGAGGAATGCTTCACAAATCTCTGCTTATTATGAGATGGACTCTATGGTCCACAAAAAATTGGACATCCCATTATATTTCCCAACATTACATCTTTCCTTCAAATTACCTATCATTAAAGCACAGATCCATTGTGATCATTATTTTAAGTCTCTCTTTTTTGACCACCTATTCAGTGGCTTTAGAAAAAAAGCTATACAGTGCATGTTAAAATAATTGTGATGATTTGAAAGGTGGAGACACAGCCCAGTAGTTGAATGTCTACTGCTCTACAGAGAACTGAAGGTCAGATTCCAGTGTCCCAAGAGATTCAATAGCCTCTTGTGGTTTCTATGAACACACATATACACACACAAGCTTGCAGGCACACATAAATTTTAAAAGTAATCATAATACATATAATATGTTCCCAAGGTGGTAGGATGTATCACACACACACACACACACACACACACACAAATTATCTATTTCTACTATGTAATCCTTAGAATGATGGGTTGGGCGATTTTCAAGAGAAGAGGTGGCTCTTTGTCTATGTGCCAAGTGTTCTCTAATGAGAATTTTAATACAGCTATAGGTAAAAACAGTGGGCACCTCTTTTCAGCTTCTGTATATGCACAGCATAACTTCCCTCAGAAGCTTGCTTCAGAGCAAGACCAAGAGACAGGCAGATCATTAGCATTTCACTTCATTGCTTATTCACTGTCATTTTGCATTTTTATGAGACTTCCTGTGTGCCCTCCTCACTAACTGTGTTTGAAAGCACTAAATATCTGCTCACTCCTGAAAGTGGCCCAAATCAGCTCCTTGGCTTGCTTCCATACATTCTCTGCAAGAAACTAATAGAATGTATTCTATTCTTGCAGATTAAAGACGTTTCATATTTACAGATTGAAATGGAGGAGTACCATCAAAAAGAATTGTTCTCATTTCTTTTCCCAGAGCATGCCTAAGCTCCTGTGTTAATACAAAGAAAAATCATGACTCACGATGTGCTTATATGCTGTGATCTAGCCCACTGCGAATGTAGCTTCCAAGCAAATATGTGTTCGTTCAGTAAGTTTTAATCATTTTCCAACTATATTTTCTAAGTGTGTTTTCTTTTCTGGAAATTTCAACTTGATAAATCTTGTGACAAGGTCTTCTACAAAAGATGAAGTTTCCCTGGCCGGGAGCACCTTATTTTCTATGTTGCCATAGCAATGTAACTGCCAATCAATAAAAGAAGCCAGTCACCAACTAAAGTCAAAGACTTTCTGCCAAATAAAAGCAATTAACAAATCTTAATACACCATCAGAAAATAATAACCTGGAGCCAATTTAACAGCCTGTGTGCTATAAAACACTCCTTGCTAGTAATTCTACAGAAAAGCCTTCCCTGCTTTCAGAGACCTGGTAGATGCCTGTGATTAGTGAGACTGCAAGAATGTCTGATAAACAAGTCTGTATGAATCACCGAAGGAAATTCTAGGTTTTGCAAACATGTAGTGACATTCTTCTGGAACAGTTTCTTGTAATACTCTGGTTCTAGCTTCTTTTTCGAAACTACAGGATTTCCACCATGTGTAACATTTACCACACTATATCATGGTGTTTGAAACGCTACAGGGAGTTAATGATATTAAAATAGCATAGTGTCTGACAGACTTAGGAAAATTAGGGAAGCATGGCTAATTATATGTAGTCACTATCAAAAATATAAGAAACACACACACACACACACACACACCACTTCTAAATACACAATGGGCTAATGCATAAAGCTTATTGGGAACACTCATTTCTTTGTTTCTTTGAAAATAACTCTGGTTGTTTGGACAAGAATGTCCCCCAGAGACTGGCATGTGAACACTTGGTCCATGCTTACTGGCACTTTTTAGGAAACTAGGTGTGTCCTTGCTGGAGAAAGGACATCTACCAGAGTGGGTTTTGAGAACCTCATTGTCTCAAGCTACTTCTAGTTGTCTCTCTCTCTTTTTTTTTCCCTACATTCTTTTTTTACATTCCAAATGATTTCCCCTTTCCCGGTTTACCCCTCCCCATAAGTCCCATAAGCCCTCTTCCCTCTGCCCATCCCCCCATTAACCTCCTCCCACTCCTCTGTCCTGGCAATCCCCTACATTGCTGCATCAAGCCTTTCCAGGACCAGGGCCCTCTCCTTCCTTCCTTCTTGGGAATGATTTGATATGTTAATTGTGTTTTGAGTATTCAGAGCTTCTGGGCTAATATCCACTTATCAGTGACTGCATTCCATGTGTGTTCTTTTTGTGATTGGGCTACCTCACTTAGGATGATATTTTCCAGTTCCAATCATTTGCCTAAGAATTTCATGAATTCATTATTTTTAATTGTTGAGTAGTATTCCATTATGTAAATATATCACATTTTCTGTATCCATTCCTCCACTGAGGGACATCTGGGCTCTTTCCAGCTTATGGCTAGTATAAATAAGGCTTCTATGAACATAGTGGAGCATGTGTCCTTATTGCATGCTAAGGAATCCTCTGGGTATATGCCCAGAAATGGTATAGCAAGGTCTCTCTCTGCTTTGTTTATGGTTGAAGCAGTGATCTCTCAAAATCCAAACCCAAAGCCAAAATAGACCCTTTCTTCTGTAAGCTACTTCTGGTTACGTTATTTTTCATCCCAGTAACAGAGAAGTGATTAATCCATAGGCAAAATATAATGATTCAATAATTATATAAATTTGTAATTATATACTTACAAATGATCATAATTATTTATGTTTTTAGATAATGATGCAAAACAGATCACTAGAATTTTAACTATAATCTAAGTCCAAATAACGGATAATACAGCATACTAAAATTTAGCAAAACAGTACACCACCTATGGGAAATTTATACTCATTCAGAATGATAAAGACAATTCAAGAGAGTGAAGTCAGAACAGAAGTAGCCCCTCATACAGCCCAGGCGAGGAATCCATTAGTCAGTTTTGGGTCAAACACTGCAGAGGTCTGAAGAGTCAATATTCACCTTCTCTCAGAAAGCAGAAAGAGAAACAGGCATAAAGTCAATGCCCTTTAAAGCTTCATCTGAGACATGAGGTCACGGGCAAAAGGTGGCTGACCTCTAGAAGGATAAAGAAACACGAAGACCGAAGAGTTGCGACTAAGGCAACAGCCCACAAAAACGCTGATAGACAGACGTAAGCTTTGAGTAAGCCTTGGACATGGAGCATTAGGAAAGTTTAGGGGCCACAAGCTTATCTGCCAGAGCTGTCTTAGTGGGAGACCCCACTGCATGTAGGGAATTTAGAAAGGATGCTTTCTTCCGTGCTCACTTTGGCAGCACATACACCAAAATTGGAATGATATAGAGAAGATAATAGGCATGGCCCCTGCACAAGGATAACACGCAAATTCATGAAGCGTTCCACATTAAGGAAGGAAGGAAGGAAGGAAGGAAGGAAGGAAGGAAGGAAGGAAGGAAGGAAGGAAGGAAGGAAGGAAGGAAGGAAGGAAGAAATAAAGAAAGAAGAACAATATTTTCTGTGTTTCCCACTCAGCACTATCCTTACTGCAGACATGACCCATCCCATGTAATCTTAATCATGTTGATGTGAACCAACCTTTCTCTTTTTCTTTTGTTTTCTTCCGTTTTATCACTGATTTTTTTTAAGGTAGGGATGGTCAGAGGCTATTCCTGCATCTCTTAAGATAATTGCATAACTCTGCTTTCCCATTGTTTTTGGTGATTTCTGAGAGAGTGGGTTCCATATAGCACTGATTGCCCTCCAGTTCTCCATGCTGCCAAAGACAGCATGTGACTTCTGTTTCTTCGGCACCTATAAAATCCATTACTACAAGTGTGTGCTACCAGACCCGACCAGTTATGTGATTCTTTTCTTGTCCTTGGTTCAGTTTATATATTTATCACTTTGCATATGTTAAACCTGGCTACATCTCTGCCATGAATGCAGTATGATCTCTAAAATGTGTCTTTTTTAATTTAATTTAAAAGCATCTTACTGGAGCATTATAAATCTTTGTTTAAGAAGCAAGCATACCTTTGGAGCATCCTGAGTGGTTGGTGATGGAATGGAGCTTGTTTTGAAGCTGTAAAAATGATTCTCTCTACCTCTCACTCCAGCTCAGGAATGCCACAGTGTCTCCCTATGGCTCTTCTGAAACCATATTCCCACCTCATAACTGAGTTCACTAACTTAAAATGCAACCAATGTTTCTATCTTTAAAACCTTGTCAAGACCAAGATTTTCAGGAGAAAAGTATTTCATAGTCTAATGGCTTCACTTACAGACACATTTTTTTCCTACAAGCTAACCAAAAAGAATTACATGCTATTTGACTTGCCTATTAAGTTCCTCCTTTTGATCAGGGATGCTCATGTCTGATTTACTTTTTCTATGTGGGTACAGTTACTTTATTCTTAGCCGAGGACATATTAGCATATATTCACAATAAAAATATATTAGTTTCTTTTCTGACCCTTTTTCTTGTCATAATTTCTAATCTTCTTTTTCATGAGTTATATAGAATCATCTTCCAGCTTTCCACCCAGCAGTAAATTAATAAATCGTCTGCTTGGAATGTGAAATGACGCAGAACGCAACTGATCATGAGACACAGCAGAGGTAGCCCTACAGTATAATGCTGTACAATGATATAATTGTTTTGATGAGGTCCAGGCTCCAGTCCTGCTGGTAAAACAGACAGTCACACGAGTGCTGGAAGAAACAACTACACAGCACATACAAAAATAATTTTAATTGATGCTGAAGGCCCTACAGAGAACACAGGGTCCAAGGGTCTATATACTTACCTCTACATTTCGACTACAATATGAGTTTCCAATCATACTGAAATTCTGAATTTCCTAATCCACCATTCTCACCTACATCTAAGCTTCACAAGAACACAAATCTTTACCCTTTTATACCTAACACCATTCAAAGTTCCATTTGTTGATCATTAACTACTTGTGAGCCTCAGTTAGTACATTAAGTAATTGAAGAATATTACTAGATTCAAGCAGTAGACCATACGATCATTGTCTATTGTCATGTGACTATTGTCTATGCCATTACTAGACACAGGGCCTGTTGAGCTTAACTTTTATAAGTAATTGAAGAATATTACTAGATTCAAGCAGTAGACCATAGGATCATTATCTATTGTCACGTGACTATTGTCTATGCCATTACTAGACACAGGGCCTGTTGAGCTTAACTTTTATAAGCATGATTTTCTGCATATGCAAACATGTAAAATTATGTCAAGGTTTTTCTAGAGAAATACATTTCTCGGCTTATGTTATAAAAATTGATCATTTCCTTTCTCCCTTTCTCTCTTTCCTTCCTCCTGCCTTCATTCTTCACATTTCTTTATTTTCCCTTTTCCTCCTGTCTTCTTCTGATGGTAGACTTGTTCCCTACACATTTTAAATTCACAAGTAGGGGCATACTTTCAAAAGTATGCATGTCACTGTCTAAAATTCAATCACTAAGTAAATAATATTTTCAAAAGGGCTTTTGATATTAATGAAACTAGATACTATATTAGAAATACAATATATAAAAAGTTTGTTTTTGCTTGAATATATATATATATTCCACTCTCACTCCAGCTCAGGAATGCTGCAATGTCTCCCTATGGCTCTTCTGAAACCATCTTCCCACCTCATAACTGAGTTCACTAACTAAAAATGCAACCAATGCTTCTATCTTTAAAACCTTGTCAAGACCAAGATTTTCAGGAGAAATATATATATAGAGAGAGAGATTTATTACTAAGAAATTTCATTACTACCTATCTTAATTAGGATGGCTGTGAGTGGAAAATATAAACTCAGAGAGGATAAACATCCCAAAATCATAGGACTAGTTCAGCATCTATAATTTGCTGAAATTTGGTTTTCCTGAACAAAGAGTAAAATGTCGTAAAATTCTGTGCTTTAATGTAAGCCTAATAAAGTCAAGAATCTTGAGTGCAATGATCTCTTTCTAATGTGAAGCTCAGAGGGCATTATGAAGTTACTGACAGATTCATATACAACACTCTACACAAGTATTATAGGAAAATTGAATTGTGTTGATGCTGTAATTAAATACAATTTCACTTTTTATGTTTTCTGAGAGACTTCAAATGCTGTAACCTGAATACAATTAAAGAGTCTAACCAATGTGTATGGTAAAGTGCTACGTGTTGATTGAATTGTATGGTTCACAAGAGATTTTATATACACCATTGCTCATCATCTCTGTGATGTAAATAACACAGGTATCGCTCAGTTTTACAGATTAAAAGTCACAGAGAGGTGCAACACCATGCTAGGGACCATCACAGCTTGCAAATAGAAGACTGCATACACATGCCAACTCTGTCTAAAAATAAAGTATGTATGTCTAAGCTCTTCTCAGACATACAGGGGCTGGATGAACATTTTAATAAAAACATAATTTTAAGTCGGACATAGTAGCACATGTCTCAAGTCCCAAGACACACAGGCTAAGGCAGGAGAATTGCTGAGTTCAAGGCCAGACCAAAAGTTTGAGGCTAGGCTGGATTGCAAAATGAGATATTTTTAACTTGCTAAATTAATAAATGCTACAATCAAAATAAAAATCAATTTAAACCTGATATAAAGCAATTTCTGTGATAAAAAGAGTTTACCTCAATTAAAGTTCTGTGTTACAGTTGATCACAGTGTGGGGAGTCAAGACAGGCAGTTCAAATAGCTGGTCATTGAATCACAGTAAAGAAATTAGCACAACAAATTCATTACGGCTCACTTGCTTCCTAACTTGTGCTCAGTTGGACTGTATCTCTACTTTGATACAGTCTAGGCCCTCCTGCCTAGAGAACAGCACTACTCATGTTTGGCTGGCGTTTTCCACATCAGTTAACCAAATTAAGACAATACCAGACCAACAGTGCCTATAGAACAAGCCAGCATAGATAATCCCATATGGATACATTGTCCCAACATGATTGGGACACTTGTTATGCCAAGTTGACACTTGCTGCTAACTATCATGCCTTGACTCTCTAAATATAGCCACTGTCCTTTGAACTGCATCTTCCTTGGAAGATGCCCATGCCACAAGACAGAATCCAACCCTACTATCCCCTTTACTATATCTCTCTAAGCAACATGGAAACAGAAACTGAATGAGCCTCTATACCCATAAAAGTTTGAGGGATAGTCTGAGTTTTATTGTTTTATTTGTGCCTCTTTCGCTGTTTAAGTTTACTATGGAGTATCTTTGGAATCTATTATTTTATGAACGGTTATAAAAAATATATTGATAAGCTGCTACCCTTTATAAAAAATTTGGGGGACTGCTAATTTTCTCTGATATCAATGAATAATTAATGATAGCCTGTGGTGATCACTAGAGTTGACAATAAATAAGGAGGGCCCAGGAGGGGCTCTGTAGTTAAGAGAACATTCTGCTTCTGCTTCCAGAAGACTATTGTTTCCTAACACACATTTGGAGCTGATTCTTATCAGCTGAAATTTAACTTCCAGGGGCTCTGATGCCCTCTCTGGGCCTCTGAGGGCACACACAGACACACATACAAACACACACACAGACAGAGAGAGAGAGAGACAGAGAGAGAGAGAGAGAGAGAGAGAGAGAATGAATGGCTTGATAAATAAAATAAATATTTTTAAAAAAAATAAAAATAAGGAAAAAAAGAAAATTGTGAAATTGTTTCTGGTATCATTAATGTTCTCTATGGGAAAAATAATATCAGTTGATTTTTACACAAAATATTTTCCTCCCTAAATGAGTCTAAAGTAATGTGTGAGTGCAAATATGGGGGTGTGTGCTCCAATCACATAAATAAAAATCATTTTCAGCAGAGACACTCTAGGACCTGCTTAACAAGTGTTAACCATGCTTGGTACAGGAAACCCAGGCAATTGTTCAGGGCTAGTGAAGTCCTGGATACTGGAGGAGAACCTACGACCACCATTTTACTAAACCAGCAAAATCTGTAACAACAATCTCAACATTTGTCCTTATACCCACAGAGAGTCTTCACCCCTGATCAAGGAAACTTCTTTTTCTAGAGAAAGAGGCCACTACAGAGAATCGCAACCAATCTGAATGCAGAGTTCTGGAGCCCAGTGCAAAAGATAGGTGTTGACACAATTGCCACACCTAAGGCCTGGGGAACACCACAGAGGAGACATGAAAACTGTGAGGGCCAGATAATCAGAAAGTTTACTGTGAGATGCATACTCTATGATGTGAGACGCTATTCCCATGAAGGCTCAGAGACAGGACTGCCTAAATGTGAGGTAAACAATAACAAGGACAACAAAAGATATGCTAGTGTGGATGAGGAAATCCCCAGAAAACCTCACACCTGCACAAACTAAGGCAACTAAGAAAATCTTGAGTGGGGAGATAGTCTTCTCCAGGGAAGAGCACATCAATTGATTGTCCAATACCAAATTTTCAGGACTGCAAACATGCATATAACAAGTAACCATATACAACTGATCAGGTTTAGGAACACAAACACACATATAATTAATATATATGGATATATTAACATATTCACATATATCAATGGTTAATAAAAATCGGCCATTAATATGAATATTAAAAATAACAAGTTAGGGTATTATGAAAGGATCTGGAGGAAGGAAAGAGAAGGGGAAATAGTTGAATCACATTATAGTCTTAAAAAATAAAAGAGATGATTCCTAAAAGGCAAAACAAGCAATAATCATTGAAAGAGAAAACAGAAAAATTAAACCGGAATTTAAGCCAAGAAAATCACTCCTGACCTCTGGCACATGAAAACATCTGTATTTGCAATATGATTTATTCATTGCTGTTTCCTGTCCTTACACTTCCCTGGTCTGTTTTTCACCTTTCAGAAAGCAGGACACACCAGCGATGGTGGTTGTGGAAAAGAAATCCAGTGGGAAAACAACATTGTTCATTTTTACAGCACCAGGGTTCTTGCGTTATGTGTGGCACTACAGAGCAACCATCTGCAGCAGGGAGCAAGAACTGAGGTAGACAGAGGAGGAGTCGCTTCAGGAACAGGCAAGGGTCCCAAGGGGGCTGCTAGATCATCCAGATGCCAGGGTTTTAGATGCCTGAAATGTCACTTCAGTAAATAATCCAAGCCTCGCCCTTCATTTCCAGATGGGAATGCTGGAACCTTCTAGCAGCCGATCAGTGACTTCAAATGCGACTGTGTATGGTTTTCCAAAAAAAAAAAAAAAAAAAAAAAAAAAAAAGGGTGGGGAGGAGTGAGGGGAGTATCAATTCACAGACAAGCAGATGCTGTCCTTTCTGTAACCTTCTAACTCACTCATATATCTCCTGTCGCCTCTCTGATCGCTAGAGAGCACTGGATATTCCATACATCCAATCCTAGAATCAGGAGAGCTCATCTCATATGCAACACAGAAGGTGAGTTGGTTAAAGGGGTGGGGAATGTGCCAACAATTTAGAAACCTAAGAGTCAATTTCACATCTGATTGTACTTCTATTCATTTTATTACAAACATATGCCAATCTCAGATGCCCCCTAATTGGTGACAAGACAACACAGTGCTCAAACAGCACCATGAAGACAACTTTGGAAGAAACTCTGTGTACTGATATGGAAATTTCTGGGTAGAGGGAGTTGATAAATCATTCTTTTTGGTGACCCAATCTTGTATGGCTTTTAGAGAAAGAAATTAAATTGCTCGGTAATTCACAATGGTGTGGAAATTCTCATTGTCCTGTTTTTCTGGCTCAGAAAACATATTGTCAATTAGAGATCGGGAGAATGTCATTAAGTTATCTGCTTAATTGTAGTGTTCACTGAGTTTCCTCATTCATTTGGATCTCTGAACATCCAGCTCAAGGTGACAGGACCCTAATGGCATTTCCTCACCTTCGAAGAAATAGATCCAGCAAAGTCATTTCATCAACTCTTTAAAAAGTAGATACAGCAGATGCATTTCCTCCAAAGCCCCATGCACTTCTGTGCATGCACACATGCACACACACATACACACACATACACATACACACACATACACACACATACACACACACACACACACACACACACACATATTTGTGAACTGGAATATTGGAGAGCTGTTAGGCTCAAATTGTCATACAAATATAGGAAATGTAACTCTGGCTCTTGATCAAAAACATATTCTCATAATGTGCTCATGAAATAGCAAAAAAAAAAAAAAAATGAAACGAAATGAAACAATCATCCCAAGTCCTGGGCTTATTATTACCTTATTTTCAATTCCAGGTGTCAAATGGAATCCTAGAAAGATCTTATAAAATATTAGCAAGTACATTGCAGGGAGGGGCATAAAAGCTGTCCATTAGTCTGATGAAAAAGGTAGCTGAAGAAAATGCCTCTTTCTGCTTCCTGCTCATAGCTAAAGGTGTGGGTTACAATCAGAAGCAATCGGATATCCCTTGTCTGTCTGTAAGTTTGCAACTACCCAGTCAATTTAAAATGAGATATTCAAGTCTGCTCCTTTTTATTACCTCTAGTGGAAACAGGGACAAAACACTAAAAATGGGTGAGTATAGGTTTGCAAAACTACTCAATGGCTAACATCACAATCTCAAGCTATTCTCATTAGAAACATCTATGGCCATTTTCTAAGAGTCATCATCTAAAAATGGCCATAAAAAAGAGGGGGGGGGGTGTAAATTTCAGGAAACTAAGTTTTCATTTTCGATATGATGCTTTACTGAAGTGTAGTTATTGCTGAAAATCTGTCTTAGAAACAACTCTCTAATGAGTCCTAAAAGAACTTGGAGAGAACATCCTGAATCCCAAGGAGAATGTAAATGTAGTACCTACCGTGGAGCTTCAGGGTAAGTTAGAAACATCAGAGACTGCCTGACGTGGGTTCATCTGTAAACCTATGCCAGTGCTCTGTCTTAAGAAGTAACATTTTTAGAAAGGACCCTGCCCCAGGTGGGGGGGTGTACAATTGTAACCCAAATGACTTTCCCAACAGGACCATGAGCTTCAGTCACAGACACACAAGTGCTTTTTGATTGTGAATTGCAGAAGAAAAGGTTTTGAAAATGTCTTCGTCAGAAAGTCGTTTCATTTTATTTGGCCATTTTTTTTCAATAAAATATATTATCAGTGTTAAAGATGCATAAGTGCTTTAGAAATCATTAGTCCAAATTTACACCTGGTTGATCCCACTGGCTTCCCTAGAAAAATGAGAGTTTTAGGACTGCTCAAAAGGCCACATGATGTTTCCATACCCCAGAGCATGGTAGATTAGACACTGTCTGGTAACCAACCCTTCACACTAAAATTCCCAATTCTACTCCATGTATATGAGTCACTGTTTTGGGTATTCATTCCTCTACTTTCACCTCTTACTGTGTCCTTACCAGATACTAACCTGAGTGGTATACAGGAGGATGGAGCCTGACCCTGTGACTTAGTGATATCCCTATTGGGTACCATTTGCCATTCTGAAGTCAAGGGCCACAGTGGAAGACAGTCTGGCAATTCTAGTAATGACTAAAGTTAAGTCATGACCCAGCAGTTACACCCAGACAATACACATAAGTAAAATACAAAACTACATCCACTGAAAACTTATAAAGTTATTTCACATCAAAGGTAGGCAGGAGAAATAAATATGAAGATCTACAAACATAACATGTGGGATATCGAGACTACAAAGTGTCATTCACTGATAGAACACTGATGTACAGGATGTAGCCATGACATTAAGAACAGTGTGTTGGCAGAATGTACCAATCCTAAAGAGGCACTGTCCAGTTCCATTTTTGTGATATGTTTAGAATAACCAGACACATGGCAGAGACTGCGGTTGCCTAGAGACGTGAGAATAAAGAGATGGAGTTTTGGAAATAAGCCCTAAAGGGGTGGGTTTCCCTTTTTTTGTTTAATCTATTCTAAACTTAATTGTGAGGCCAGTTACAGGATCCACAAATAGACTAAAATCCATGGAATGATAACCTTTACATGACCGAATGACATGTCATAGGAATTAAATCTCAATTTAACACTTAACCAGAAACATTTCAATTTAATGAACTCCAAGAATAATCTTTTTGCTTCCCTGGATAAGACTTCCTTCTTGTATGATGGAAATGCTAGCGTCTAAAGAGGAACATGATTAGCTAGCACGTGATTTTATGCTGACAAAGTGACACTGACATACCCAGAATTCAATAGGGACATGCATGCACGATGCATATGAGCAGGATAATACACTCAAATCCAAGCTAAACATTTATTACAATAAGTAGCCTGGACCACAATTCAACAGGTTGAGTGATCTCTCTTGTTTCAATCAATCACAGACAGTTTTTCAACCATCTCCCTCGGGGTTTTATGAGCAAGACCAATTAGGCAGTATTGCTTTATTGGACTGTTAAGGTCTGCCAACAGTTTGGTGAATTACACAGTTGTCACATCAGTTCCAACTGATTGTCAGCAGTAAGACAATAACAGTAGCATACGCATGCACAGTGCACATCACAGGAGGGATTAAAAAACACAGAAGAGCCTAGCTGTTGTAACGTACTGGAGACATGATTATGGAATAGAAGAAACATACATTAACTTCCTGATATCTTACAAGGCATGCCAGTCAAGAACAGGAGAGGGTCAGGGAGATGGCTCAGTAAAGCAGTTGCGGTACAAGTGTGAGGTGAAAGTTCAAATCCCCAGAATTCACATAAAGTCAGACGCAGTAATACATTCCCAAAATCCTAACACCGCTATAACAATACAGAAGGAAGAGACAAAAGAATTCACAGAAGCTCAGGGTCTAGTTAGCCTGGCATATGCAGCATGTGGACACGTTATATCGTCTCAAATAAGATTGAAGCCAAGCACCTTCACCTACCCAAGAGAACATTAAGGTACATGTTTCCTATATTCTGCTGTCCAAGACACCAACAGAAATTAAAAGCTAGAGACACACAGAGCTAAATAGCTGCATCTGTCTCTACAGATTTGTGAAGATAACTTCACAGATTTAGTTGCGATAATCTTAATATATGAGTTCATATATCAATGTATGTAATTACAGGTCCTCTGAGAAGTCTATTTTGAATGCTAAAACAGGATTAAACGAGCAACAAATTTATTAAGGAAAACATTTATGTGAGTGCAAATGACAGGTTGGTGATGGTGGGGGGAAACAGACATGAGGAGGGGCTAGAAGAATCATCATACTAAGATGCTTTCCATGGAAGAAGGATAGAGGGATGCCTGGGTAGGATTCTCCTAGACCATGAAACAGTTTAATAACGTGTAGGTAAGGCTGCTCAATGGTTAGTGACGCATAGGTAATAGCAGTGGTCCATATCTCTTCAATGAAGGTCCACTGTTTTATCTCTGACCTCTACAACTCGGAGGGCTGGTGTGAAGCGTGATTGGCCCAGAGAAAGGAATGCTTTTGAGAGCATAGAAATTCAGGGATTTGGTTAAGTCCACCATGTAGCTAAAAGTCTGCATAATATATTTTCACCATCTATTCTCAAAAATCCACTCAACTACAGAAGTATCTAATCTATGCAACATTCTCAAATGGCAACAAATATCTTAATAACAAGGGCTATGGAGAAGATATATTGAAATAAAATTCTTGATTGGTAGCCATGCAACTTGCCTTGGTTAATTCTTTTTTTTTTTTTTTTGCCTTGGTTAATTCTAATTCTGTATCATTTGCTGCTTATTAATGTGGTAAATTGCAAAAATGTCCACAATTGCCCCCTTACCCTGTATCTACTATGTTGTCATGAGATATGACATCCTCTTAGTAAAATGCTACCTTGTCATTCTCCAATAAAGATTAGCTTTGTAAATAAGTGTAGTAAGCACAAATATCGGGAGATTTCGCGGGTGGTCATGGTCTTCTCTTCTGCTTCTCCCATTAGGAATATGACTCGCCTAGTTCCACCTGATGAAAGGACTTCCATAAGAAAGGACTTCCTGTATAAGTTTCCATTTGTCTAAGAATTAGTGACAACAAGTGACACATGAAGCGTCATAAAACTACAAAGCTCCAAGAGAAATATCAACTTGGTAAAGAAAAGGCCCATAAATTGAAAACAATCTTTGCTTGCTATACATCTGACAGAGTAATACTATCCAGAATATATAAATAACTCAAAAAAGTTAACAGCAATGACAAAAATAACCCATTAATAAGATTACTATCCAGAATATATAAATAACTCAAAAATAAAAATAAAAAATCAACAGTAATGACAAAAATAACCCATTAATTTAAAAAAAAATGAGACAGGGACCTGGATACAGAGTTCTCAAAAGAAGAAAACTCTTGACCAAGAAATACCTCAAGAAATGTTCATCATCTCTAGCTGTTAAGGAAATTCAAAACATCTTTCAGATTTTATCTTAGCCCACTTTGAATGGCAGAGACTAACAGAATAGCTGACATCAAATGCTGGGAGAAGTATGGAGACTTGGCAACCCTCATTCACTGAGGAGATAGCTGAAAACCACTGCCGCCACTTTGGAAATCAGTGTGGAGAACCCTCAAAAAGCTCAAAGGAAAGCTCCCATATGGACCAGCTCTACAACCACATGGCGCATGCCCAGAGGATTGAGGTCACACTCCACAGATATTTGCTCAGCCGTGCTCTTTCCTCTTACAGTCACCAGTATTGGGAAATGGAAATAACCCAAGTTCTCTTCAACCAACCAATGTGAATAATAAAAATGTGGCACATAAACACTACTGAATAACACTCATCTGTAATGAAAAATGAAATCACTAACGTGGTGGGTAAATGACTGGAACTAGCAAAGGTCATATTCAGTGAGAGGAACCCAGACTCAGAATGACAAAGGTCAGAGTTTCTCTCTCATTGGAGGCTCTTAGTTCTAAATCTTCAGATGTGAGTATTGATCTGGGAGTAACTATGGAAACCATGAAATTAAAAAGAGAATTGTTGCCAAGATAGGGAAGAGGGTGGAATAGCAAGGTACAAATGATCTCATCACCAAAATGGGGGAAGAGCAAAAGAGGGGCCTAGAACTAGGAAGACGAGAGGAGATAGATACAGAAGAAGGAAAAGAGAAGTAAAATAAGATTAAGGATGGCTGAAAACATTGCAAGTCTGTCAACCTATTAACAACCTTATAATAAAGATAAGTCTGTAGAAATATACATATATTGCTTAATAAAAATTTCTCATCTAGGCTGACAATTATTTTTCAAGAGCCAAAGACAATTTCACAAAAATAGCAACACCAGCCATGAGAAACTCTCCTTTGAATATATATATATATATTCCTACAATACAATTCCTACATGTAAGGCTCAGGAAACATTGCATAAGAGGAGGCCAAAGGATTAGAAGAGGCAGAAGATTAAGGAGTTTGCTGTCAGATGGTGTCTCCCAGTAATGTCAGAAGCTGTACCTATAAAGTCTCACCAACTTGACTGCCTGAAACCTGAGTTGAAAATGGACAATAAAAACAGATTAAAATAATAAAAAATGTTAACATGGTCAGGGCCCACAAAGCCTCGAACACCTACAAAAACTACAGGCAACCAAGGAATGTTAAAAACAGGAGAAAGTCTTTTCCAGAGAAGAGCTTATGAATTGGTTATCCAATACTAAGACAGTTATCAAAATACTAAGATACTCATTCCTGAAAAAAGTAACATATGTGTGTGTACATATATATATATATATATATGTATATATATACACATATATATGTTCATGTGTGTTACATATGTGTTATGCATTTATATTTAGGAATACATATGTATACACACTCACATGTACATATAATAACAATTAATGATAAATTAGGTCATGGATTTGAGAGAGAGGAGTATATGAGAATAAGGAAAAGGAAGGCAGAAATGATATAATTGCATTATAATCTCAAAAAGAACAGGATATGACCAGTTTGACTCCTTATGATGAAACATGGATAGGCCAGTAAATTGGCACAGATGTCTCAGCTGGGGTCCTAATGCACATGAAAAAGAGCCCAAATGGGACCAGTGAAACCACCTGGCAAACTCACAGTTGACGACAGATACACAAGAGAGCACTGCCAAGCCCAACAGATTTCCAGAAACTTCCCACTGGCTACAATCATTTGTAATTAAGACTAAATAGATCAATGCCTTAAATTCTGTGTGATAAGGTGATTTGTCATTCATCAAGTAGTCAACTAAAAGACTAATTGTCGCACACTCGAAAGCTTATACACCTAAGCATTTCATATAGGACTTGGTGGATTTAACACTATTCAAGCACACACACGTGGGGCAAAAGGAGTTGAATGTGATAACACAAATCTACAGGTTACTAGGACTTCGGTTCTGATATCCATTGCGATTATCATGTCATTTTCCAATGATAAGTTGTGCAGCCAGTGTCCTGTCTTTCAGATTTTTATCTCATTTCCTATGACTCTTCGCATTCATGAATTGTGGTCCTGTATTCAACAGTTTTTAAAAAATGCAAAACATGTGTTTCTATCTTCTGTATTACCTCTGCATGGTTCTATCTTCTCTCCCTCTCCCTCTCCCTCTCCTGCTCTTCCTCCTCTCCCTTTGTCTCTGTCTCTCTCTATCTCTCTGTCTCTTCTCTCTGTGTCTCTGTGTCTCTGTGTCTCTGTGTCTCTGTGTCTCTCTCCTCTCTCTGTCTCCATCTCCATCTCCTCCTCCCCCTTCCCTTCCCCTCTCCCATACCCTGTCCCCCTTCTCTTGGAAATTATGACAATTTTACATTTAAGTAGTTAACTTTGTTATATTTTGTATTAAAATCAGTTCAAATAACCTTATACCCAAATTATGTTTTTCATACTCTGTTTTATACATGATAATCAAACTATTTGGCAGTCACAAAAACTAGAATAGTCCAATTGACAACCAGAATTTAAGTCCATAATACACAAATGGTGTATATAATATATTCCAATATGTACAGAAATCATCTTCACAGCTGAATTATTTTTCAAATACACCATACATTTTACTCTCCTTACACTAGTCTTAAAATTGAATATCGCTTCTGTCTCAAACACTAAGAATTTGTCACAAACATATGTATTGACCATTTTCTCTTATGACTGAATGGAAAAGTCACTATCTTGACAACAAACAAGAAAAAAAGGATGACAGTGAATATATCATTGATCTACTGTGTTTATCTTCCTGTGATTTGGTGATTTACCAAAATTAATTTCTTCAAAAAGTAACTGCAGTGAAATGGGATGTAACATAAACCACCTACCCTTTGAAATGTTATGTCTACTTGAAAATCTAGATGCCTATATTTAAGTTACTTTTCCCAAAATTATCTAGAAGATTAATTATCTAGAAGAAAAGGAAAGGAAAAAAAAGGGATCACTAACATCCTCATTCCAAAAAGGCACAAAATTCATGTACCCTTTTACTGGCTACTTTAATACTTACCATATTTGTATTTCGTGAAAAACTGAATGTACTGAAGCTGACTTTTAAAATTACTAGTGCTATAACTCCACTCAAACTAGCCTCATGCCAACCCACAAGGGTCATGGATAGTTCTGTTTCAGAAAGAATTTCATACTTTGAGATTGATAATCTTCCAGAAATATTGGAACAGATTTGATTGTCATTCAGTGCCTTAGCAACACTTTAAATGACATTTCTTTAACATTTAAATCCTCAGAATTAAAAATTATATAGGAATACTCTTTTTCTACCAAATATCCCTCGTTCTAAGTAGCACGTGATAGTTAAATTCTTAGCTAACTTTGAATATGTTGATACAAAGATTAACATGTGAGAAATTTGAAAGTTCCTAAAATATGTCCATATTTTTAAAGTTTATACAAGATACTTATTATCGTTTTTTAGAGGAAGGATTTATTTGACTTACAATGCCAAGTTACAGTCTATCTTTGGGGCTAAATCATGACAGAAAGTTGTACCTACTTTTACACACACACACAAGAGCAGAAAGAGAAAGGAATACACGCATGCTCATTTTGTTTGTGCTGAGCTCAACTTATTTATTTAATTTTTTACTTATTATTCTTTAAAAGAGAATCTAATCTTGAGACTATAGTTCAGTGGTAGATTGCTTGAGAGGTATATGCAAGATCTTGTGTTCAATCCCTAGTTCTGCAAAATAATACTAAATAAAGAAGAAAATCTGTACTGACTCATTTCTTTTCTTTGGCATCACATGCTAGTTGTATAGCATATCACTCCCTGTACCAGATACAATACCAATGGTTCCCAACCTGTGGGTGGTGACTCCTTTGGGGGTCATATATTAGATACTCTAAATATCAGATATTCACATTACAATCCGATCCATAACAGTAGTAAAATCACAGTTATGAAGTAGCAATAAAAATTATTTTATGGTTGGGGAATCACCACAACATGAGAAACTGCATTAAAGGGTCGGAGCATTTAGGAAGGCTGAGAATCATTCAAGGTTATTACATTTCTGGACTCGGAGTTACCTAAAACAACCATAGACCTTATTCCTTGAAAACATGGTTGTCCATAGATTCCATTCTCAAAGTCATATAGCATCTGAACTCCCATTAATTTATATTCAGCCCAGCATTACATCAGGAAGATCCTCTGATAATATCTAATTTCCTTTAATATCATCAATCAATCACATAAGCAAACCACAAAGCACTTTGTGAACTCTGAATCCTAACTCTATATGAATCATTTGAATTGTTTTTTCCATTCATTTTACTTGTGTTGTCTTACCTCTCACCACTTTGTTTTTTTTGTTTTGTTTTGTTTTGTTTTGTTTGTTTTTTTTTAACAAAAGTAATGAATGAGAAACAACAAAGTCCAAATTCTGGTACGCCAATCCTGGACTCTGACTTCTTTTCTCTATGCCATACTGAGGTAGGTGAAAATTGAACTCTGTTACCGAGCCAAGGTCTACAGATACCACAGAATAAGAAATCTGATTTCTCATTGTGCTAATATTAGACGTGACGCTATTGGTTCCTTTTAGCTATAACCTCCATTAAAAGCAACGGGCAGCCCACTCTTCAAGGAAATCGATGGATAGTGATAAATTCAAAAATGCACTACTGAAATAGCCAATTAAAGCCTTGTGAAAAGTTATGAATGTTAATGTGTTCTCAGAGACGAAAGGAAGAAAGATGCTTTTCATCAGTCAAATGTTTTAGCCATTTGCTCCCACACACATACACCTGCCCCACTGACAGGCTCCCATGTTATTCTGATTGCCAGCACTACTTTCCTCTATCCTCATGCCACGGCATGAAGTAATTAATCTTCCCTTCCTGCAATACTTCTCAGTCAGGACCCTTTCCTATGCACTCACCCAAGGCAAGAGAAAGTAGAACCAGATGTGATTGGCATCTTGAAGAATTCGAGTCATCGCACAGAGCTATAAGCTACCAACTGAGCAAAGGGAGTCACCTCAAAGACAGAAACCCATCAGCAGTTTTGTCCCTTGCCAAGAGTACTTAGTTTTCAAAATGAAATCTTGAAGCCTCCTTGTACCCTGCATGACCCTTCCTTTCTGGGGTTGCGGTGGCAGATCGTTTGAAGCCGTCTAGCTAAGCTGTATAATATTATAATTATACTGTCACCTAAGGAGATTTCACAGAAAATTAATGAAACACCACTCACCTCAGACAGGAGCTGAAGCTTGGAGCACTCTCCTGGGGTTCACTTTTTCTGTATCAAAATTGTCTTAAAGAGAAAGAAAAGAAATCTCAAATTACCATGCAAAGTACAATTCAAAGAAACAATTTCATTGACTGTCTTTCTACCTTTTTTTTTTCCTTTAATTTTTTGGACAGTCTATTTCTTCTTGATCCTCATAGAGAAACACGCCATTAAAATCATTTGAAAATTATACAGGGAAAATAACAAGCAATAGAATTCCATATCTTGAAAATATTCAGCAACCTTCATTGGTTTCCATATAATTACAAGGTAGACAAGCAGTTAAATCTTTGGGGATCTCGAAAGAGAATGTGCCCTCTCAGATGCAGCATAAAAAGTGCTTTTCCAGATTCATTCCAAAATTTAAAATACCCTGATCTCCTTTTGGGTTGCAAGAATACAAAATGCACAGTACGGCCCAAAAAGCAATACATTTCAATAATATTTGCAATCTCTCAGAATCAGCCATCAGCTTTAAGTAAATGAATAGGAAGGACATAGAAAATGACATTTGCCCCCCCCCCTTTTATTCCTTGACCAATCTTCCTGTGTGGATGGGACACCTGTCTCCAATATATCCCATTATTTATCCACTCACTCTTATCCAATTTCTCATCTTGTACATCCAGTACATCATATTTCCAAACATATAGTGACTTGACTACATTTTAATATTTATAACACAGAAATTATTTCAATATTTATAATACAGAAAATATTTCAATTAATAAAAGGAGGCTCCTATTGTATCAAACTACTATGACATGGCCAGATGAAAGTGGGGTATGACTTCCTCTTCTATTGCCACTGGCCTCATAACCCAGTGCAGACACCAAACTGATCCTTAGCCATTGGCTAGTGGGATATATTGTTGATTCTAAATGTCAGCTTCATGGGATCTGGGATCATTTAGGAGACAAGCCTGTGGGCACACATGGGAGGCATTATCTGGGTTAGATTAGCCTCTGGGCATGCCTGTAAGAGGTTATCTAGAATAAGTTCATTAAAGTGGAAAAGCCTACATTAAATGTGAAAGGTACAATCCCCACCCCTAAGCTGGTATCTGACTAAATGAGGGAGGGAGGGAGGAAAGGAGGGAGGGAGGGAGGGAAGGAGGGAGGGAGAGAGAGAGAGAGAGAGAGAGAGAGAGAGAGAGAGAGAGAGAGAGAGATGATCATTGGCATTCATCTCCCACTGCTTTGACAATAGATACAATATGAAATGTTTTAATCCCCCAATGCCATCATCTTTCTACCCTGATGAACTAGGAACCAGGAATACCAATAAACTTTCCCTCCTCGACTTTATTTGGGTATTTTAAAATACCTAAGACAGCTAAGTGACCATGAAGACGTCAACTTCTGAGTTTCTAGTGCCAATGTTACAAATGCTTGCCAAATACTATTGAGATCTTATTTCACTTTGGATATCTAGACCACTAGTATACGTTATCAGTGATGAAACCATTTAGCTGTTTACCTCCTATTTAACAACCATGCACTGCCTTCTAAGCAACAGGCATGTCTAAGCACCATGCATACAAAGGTGAAAAAAGCATTTTAATTGAATACAAGAAGCACAGAATTCAGAAAGTTGATCACATATATTTAGTTTTGAGCATAAAGGTATATGATTTCCCTGCCTCTAACAAAACTAAACTTAAATATGTATTGGAAAACTTAGCAGTAGGTCAGATAGAACTGTAAAGGCTTGATTGGGTCCTGAGGATTCTGCCCCTATAAGTAGGTTAATCAGTTTGTGTGTTAACAGATTACTAGGTTACCATTGGAGTGACATTATTAAAAAAAAAAAAAAAAAAAAAAAAAAAGATGCCTGGCTTCCTTGCTGTGTCTCACCATGCCCTTCCAGTGGTGTGTGGCCAGAAGACCTTCACTAGATAAGAAACAGATAAAATTGCCTTGTTCTTAGATATCAAAACCATTTGCTAACTAAAGTTTCTTCCTTTATAAATTGCTCTGTCAGTGCTATTCATTTCTAAAAACAAAATGAGCAAAGAGGGAGACATTTATGAATCTGAAAAAAATTTTGAACACACAAAGCAGAATAATTTCTAATGTATAAAAATCACAAATATATAAAATGTATAAAATTACAAATACTATAAAATCATTTAATTTCTTTTGATTGATGGATCTTGAATAAATCATGGCATTTAAGCATTTAAACAATGAGAGCGCAAGAAAGTGTAAAATGCTATTTACTTGGAAAGAGAAGAAAGATTTTGGTTTGGGGAAGATCTCGAATTTTTTTTGTTTGTTTTGTCGGGAAGAAAATGGTGTCATCGGTTATAGACCATTATGGAGGAAATCCAAGGAAGAGATTCAAAACAGTAACTGAAGCAGAGTCTATAGATGAATGCTACTAATTGCCTTATCTCCATGGCTTGCTCAGACTGCTCTCCCACACCATCCAAGATGTCCTACTGTGGGTAGCATCACTCCTTGTGGACTGGGTCCTCCCATATCAATCATCAACTGGGCCATCTTCCTCTCAAATAGCACTGCTTTGGAAGGACTTATACCTCTTCAAAACGTATTTAATAATAAAAACAATGGTAAAACTTTTCTGTACTTGATACAGATTAATTAAGACTGTAAGACATGTTGTGATGCTAATACTAACAACATCCATAAGACTGACTCCAATACCCCTCAGAGAGAATACTTCATGCCACTTATAAGTATGACAGAATAAGCTGAGGATTCCTAGTCCTTTTCTAGAGCAAATCAGCACAGGTGTCACCCTCCATGTGCTGTAAATCCAAACCCTACCTCACTTAAAGCAGTAGAAACTCCCTTTATGAAATGCCTGACCAGTGACCTAGACTGAATGCAAGATGGGAAATGTAGAATGCTCCCTAGACTTTAAGAGTAACTAAAAAATAGGAAGACAGGCAAGATACACATGGAGGGACCCATGCCTCCAGCTGCATATGTAGCAGAGGATGGCCTTGTTGGACATCTAGGAAAGAAGAAGCCCTTGGTCCTGAGAAGGCTTTATGCCCCAGTGTAGGGGAATGCCAAGACAGGGAAGCAGGAATGGATGGGTTGTTGAGCAGGGGGAGAAGTGATGGGATAGGGGTTTTTTGGAAGGGAAACTAGGAAAGGGGATAACATTTGAAATGTAAATAAAGAAAATATCTAATAAAAAATTAAAAAATGATGGCTCAGAAAATAAAAGCACTTGCCTCCTGGTCTGGTATCCTGAGTTGAAACCCTGGAAATCACACTGTGCAGGGAGGAAATTGACTCCTACAAGATGTCCTCTGACCGCTACATGAACTCTGTTTCATACATGCGAACATAAACATACATATAATACATGCATACATAAAGAGAGCGAGAGAAAAAGAAAGAAAGAAGGAAGGAAGGAAGGAAAGAAAGAAAGAAAGAAAGAAAGAAAGAAAGAAAGAAAGAAAGAAAGACAGACAGACAGACAGACAGAAAGAAAGAAAGAAAGAAAGAAAGAAAGAAAGAAAGAAAGAAAGAAAAGAAAGGGAAGGAGGGAGGGAGTGAGGGAAGGAATTAGGAAGGAAGGCATGAGGAAGGAAGGAAGGAAGGAAAGAAGGAAGGAAGGAAGGGAGGGAGGGAGGGAGGGAGGGAGGGAGAGAAAGAGAGAGAGAGAGAAAAAAAGAAGAAAGAAAGAAAGAAAGAAAGAAAGAAAGAAAGAAAGAAAGAAAGAAAGAAAGAAAGAAAGAAAGAAAGAAAGAAAGAAAAGAAAGGGAAGGAGTGAGGGAGTGAGGGAAGGAATTAGGAAGGAAGGCATGAGGAAGGAAGGAAGGAAGGAAGGAAGGAAGGAAGGAAGGAAGGAAGGAAGGAAGGATGGATGAATTTAAACAGGGTGTCTGGTTAAGTGGACATCTGATATCAACTGAATCTGATTGCTCAATGCCTACCTGTTTCTGCCATCTCTGGGCATGCTCAACCTTTCAACACTGCTACACAGTGCTAGCATTTGTAATGCTCATGCTTGAGAGCTACACAATTGAGTTATAAACAGGTGGGGTCCTAATCCATTAAGTGTGTTTAAGTTTCTGTATTGGGCCACATTCATAGCTATCCTCATAACACACAGCCCTCAAGTTGGATGCATCTGTAAGACTAGTTGGCATCCCTGAAGATAACCAGATCAGAGGGGAAAACGTTATCTAAACTGGGAGATCACAAGCCTCCCCCCAAAAAACATAACAAAACAAAACAAAACAAAAAAAACACAATAGTGTTGTCTAGATTAAGATGGCAGATGAAGATAGTAAGAAAATATAAAATCTCAAGTATGCTAAAGTTGTTACTTTTCTATCATTGAAAAAAATACCATGACCAATACAACCTATAGAAGGAAGGGTTTATTTGGCTTTTAGATTCAGAGAAATACGGGTCTGTCATACAAGGCAGCGTGGCCATGAGCCATCATGTTAGCTGGATCTGAAAGCTGAGAGCTCACATCTTGTGAGTTTTGAAACTTCAAGGCCCACCTCCTGTGATCTACTTCCTTCAGTAAAACCACACCTCTTGAGCTCAAATGTAACCTCACCAACTAGGAATAAGATGCTCGAATGCCATAGCCTATGGGCATGGCCTCACTCACAACCACTACGTGTGCCTTTTTGGTAACTGGCAGCTTTTACATTTCCTACTATGTCTGTAGACTGGGGCTGAAAAGGGGGGACATTTTAGAGCCTATGGGGATGAGGTATTGGTAAAACTTCAAATTATTTCTCCATTTGGGACTAGGGAACAAAAGGCCTATGACAAGAAAGCTATCTGAAGTGACTGACAATCTTCAAAGAGCCTGTGAAGGGAAGTTTCACCACCAACAGGCAGAAAAGTGATGCTGGAAGGGTGAGCACCTTATGTTTTTACTATGGTCTAAAGCACATTGTAGGCATTCGATAACTTATCCCTGTGCTGCGTAGCTATTGGTAACTTTTGAGGATAAGAGATAATGAAAGCAAAGCAGCCATTTCAAACTCCTTATCGACAAATGAAGAACCACACAAATCTGTGTTAGCTAAACCCAGAGAGACTCATAGAAGAATTAGATCTTTTCCCACCATGCAAGGAAATTCATACCACCTCCAAATTTTGTTGCGTCCTCAGCTTCGTTCCAAAGCTTTCACTTAGCCACTTGTCCTTTCGCCATAAGAGGTTCATACCTACGTCTTTCTCCATTTTTATTTTTCACTAATTCACACCTCCAGTTTACTAAAACCTTAGAAATTGAAAACTTTTAAGCAGATCACCAGCTCTTGGGCAAACTCTCAGGAGGAAGAAATAACAGCCAGCCAACACACTAGAAAAGGGCAGAACAAAAAACATAAGATCATGAATCTTAAAATATAGATGGACCTATTTTATGAAAAATATATGAAGACTGTGAAGTGGAGGCAAAATGGGATTCATTTTCAATAACAATGCGCCATGACCTTAATGTTCCCACTCTTCTGTACTTTCCCAAATGCACAACAAGTGGCACTTAAAACTGCATTTAACTCCTCTCCGGAGAGTATTAAACTTTTAAAGCACTAAAGAGATCCTGCCAACGAGAAGGGGCTCATCTCGGATGTGATGATTTGTGGACGTCTTCTCTCTGAATTCTAAAAACGATTTTCACTTCTCTATTCGCATAACATGCTGCGGACTGGTGAATTAAGTCGGCCACAGATTCTTACATTAGAATTTCTGTCTGGTATGACATTTCTTCCTCTATAATCCATGAAGGGGTTGGCGGGGTCACAGAAAGACTTTCTCTCGTGTAACCATCCTCTAATTTAGTACGGAGGTAATGAAAGGTTCGCCGACTGCACTTACAGCTTGCAGAAGCTATGGAAAATAAATGAGTTTTTTGTTTGTTTTGTTTTGTTTTGGAAATAACTGATTTTTATCCTGTATGGAACCAGATGCAAAAAGTCGTATTGATAGCGAAGAGAATGTTTGTTTGTTTATTGGCTTTTTGAACCATGGTTTCTCTGTGTGGCTCTGGCTATTCTGGAAATCACTATGTAGACCAGGCTGGACCAAAGTCACAGAGATCTGCCTGCTTCTGCTTCCCAAGCACTGGGATTAAACGTGTGTACCATCACCACAGCCGATCTCCTGAGCCCCTTTTAAAGACTTCTCGTAATTTTTCTCCAGGTCGTCATGCTGGTTTGTAAACCTCAGTGAATGCTGCCGTGCAACCCATTTGAAACATAATCAGAACAAACAGGCAAAGCTAAGGGCTCTGGAATAGAGCAAGCTAATGAAAGATTTTGCTGAGCTAAATATGTTTAAAGTAGAAGGTATCCCAATTTTATTAATCCTTACTGATAAGAAAATATAAAAATCTGATCCCAATATGTTTGAGTAGATTTAAAAGGCCCTTGGGCTTTCAAGCGTCCAGCCATTCACAAGTGTTCAATAGTGGATATTGCTAGGAACCATTTATTAACATTCTCAGTGAGTGTAGTAGTGTTTGGGCAAGCCTATAGAGATCAGAAGTCAACACTTCCGTGATTGGTTTGCTCCTGCTGTCGTTTGGGTCCCTGGAACTGAACTCAGGGTTTTGAGCCTGTGTTTAAGTGCCTCTACCTATTGAACCATCTTAGTGACCCCCAAGATGCTGTTTTTAAAATGTAGATAGATTGTATCTTATTCCTTTAAAATGTTCATGAGATCGATTTTTATGGGTGATTCAAGGAATAGAACCTAGAGTCTTGGTCATTCTGGGCAAGTGCTTTAAGATGGAGCGACACCAATGTACTTAGTACAATACCCAGTGTACTAAGGGCAGTGAAATTAAAGGTTCATGGATCCTTACACACAATCAAACACATAGGAAAATATTATTTCCAAACTCAAATCTAGAATTTCATGTTCAACAAGCCTGTGAAATAACCCCCCATTCCTTTGGTTTGCTTACAAATGGCTAAATTCTTAGAGCAAACACACTACAACCTTTTATTATAAATATTGTTGTGCTTTGAGTTATGTTCCCTATCACATCCTTTTAGCTAAAAAAGAAATACAAATGAAGTTTAGAACAGGAGAGACGAGATAAATAGGAAAATGTCTGAGAGAATGTTCCTCTCAGAATGTTTATTCATCCTTACATGTGTGCCTGGTAGATTTTAGCCTTTCTCTACTTCTTTTGAACATATCTTGTTCTTCCTCAGCTGTTGCTTCCATGAATCAAAAGAGGGGTAAACTAATCCACAGAAACAGAAACATGCTGGAAACCTATTTACATGCTCTTCTCTATCCCAAGGCAGCTAAATCTTCTGAGCTTTCCAAATTAAGGAGTATCCTGGTCAATTGTCTTGTCAAATCAGCATAACCAAGAGGCACCTGGAAAGAGAGACTTTCAGTTGATAAACTGCCCAGATCAGACTGGCCTACGGCCACATCTGTGGGAAATTGTCTTGAATGATGTCAGAGAACCCAAAAGCCCATGATCAATACCACTCCTGGACAGGTAGCCCTGGGTTGTATAAGAAAGAAAGGTAAGCCAATCATAAAAATCAGTGAACAGCATTTGTGGAAGATTTCTGCTTCAGTTCCTACACCAACTTCCCTCCAAAATGGATTGTTGGTACCAAGAAATGGAAGACAAACTTATCTTCCCCCAGTGTTTCACATTCATGGTGTCTATCACAGAAACAGACATCAAAATATAATATATAAGGTCACTGACCACTCTTGCATCACAATCCAGTAACTTCTAGTCTTGCCAAGACTTGGAAATGCCAGTTGTCATATTTATCTACTTTGATGAGCATATAAAAATATATAATTATCCTTTTAGTCATCATACAATACCAGGCAGTGTTTAATCATTGTACTCAAATACCAGAGATAATCAATTATGAAGAGGAAAGGTATATTGTAGTTGACACCTTTGGAGGTTCCGATTAACGGTCGATTGGTCCTGTTGTTTTCTTCCTGTGCTGAGACAGCACACCAGGCCATGAGGGTTTGCAGGAGCAAAGACCTGGGATAAGCAGGGATAAGCAAAAGGGAGATAAGACCAAGGACCCATACATCACTTAGGGAATAGGGTTATGACCTCCACTACCAGAGAAGCTCCCATTAGCTCCCATTTCTCCATTATATCATTATCTAATGGCTGTGATTCCCATGCAGAGATCACAGCATAAGCACAAGAGATCTGGGGTAATAGCCAACATGCAGACTCTAGTGGTATCCTTGCAGCTCTATGCCATTTCCCTGATGTCGCTGGTCCCTTGGCTATTAGTGCCTATGAAATGTCCTCATAAATCGCTCAGTGGCTTTATTTTCACATAGACTATTCGGAAATGTTTAGAACATAAATTATGCTCCTGACTAATTATGTTTTGAGCACCCTTCACATAGAAAGTTGCTTATTTGGGGCCTAGAGAGAGGAAATGGTGGAGAAGAGAGCGCTGTTCTTCCAAAGGACTCAAGGTTGTTTCCCAGCAGCCAAGCTTGTGGCTCACAACCACTGGTAACTCTTGTACCTGCAAGGACATACGGCACATATGCACATGCAGACACAGGCATAAATAAAGTTAAAATAAGTGTTTTCAAAGTTGTTAGTTTTATAAAGTCAGCACCTGAATCTTTTCACTGAAATTATTAAATCTTTAGTGTTTTCTATCCCAAGCCATGGCTATATTTATAACCTTCTTAAGGAATTTTGAAGTTATTTTTCACATTTAGAGCAATTCCTCCAAGGATTGATTTTCGCATATGCTATGAGGTTCAAATCACATTTTTTAAATATACAACCTTATTGTACAAACACACTTTTATATTAAAGACCTGCTTGCTCTGTTCCCACTGCTCTGACGTACAAACTTCTCACAAAACAATCTTACCCTCTCCGTCATGTTCTTTCCAAGTGGTCATTCTCATCCAAGGAACCAGTGGTCTGTCTATTCTTGCAGAGAGATGTCCTTGCTTGATTACTATAGATCTAAGACAAATTTCTGTTTTAGGCCAAAGCAGGCCTCTTCTGTTTGTTCATATCTATTGTGTCTTAACTGGTTTGGGCTTCTTTTCCCCCATTTTCATAAAATTTTCAAATTGACATGTCAAGTTACATGCAAACACAATATTTTTATAACTACACCACGGTTTGACAGGAGCTTCATTGAAAGCGTCAATCAATTTGGAGAGCATTGACAGGCTGATAGCATTGCATCTTCTGCCTTGTGCATGAACATTGTTCATTATTCCATTTCCATATGATCTTAAAATTTTCAGGGGCTAAGGAGGTAACTCGGTCAGTAAGAATGCTTGCCTTGCATCCATGAGGACCTGAATCTAATCCCAAGCATCCACATAAAGGATGGCGGAGGACAGATGGTGGGATGGAAAGTTCTAGTTGCTATTAAAAACACCAAAATGTTGAGTAAATGACAGATTTCCAGGGTGTGTATTGGCATCCTAACACACTTGTTGATTTCCAGGCCTCTGAGAAATCCTGTGTCAGAAATGCTTGTGACAACCCTTGAGAAACAACACCTTAGGGATGCAGTCTTCTTTCCTCACACTAATGAGCATACACATGTACACACAGATTCAGAAAGAATCACTCTCAATGCTATATTGTATTTGCTTCATGAACGTCCAATACAGTGACTATACTTATTCTTCAAGAGCTTCTTCATCCTTCTGTAGGTGGTCATTCTTAGGTTATCTGACTATTGTTACTAATACAGAGAAATGCATTCTGGTTGCTGCATATTGATCTCCCTGACCTTATTTTCATAAATCCTGCTAAAGCTACAAATTAAATTGAATAATTGATTGGCAGACTATTGGGCAATTTCCAGATAAAGCAGATAACATTTCTGCTTTATAATCCCTACAGCCCCACCTGGTTCACAGAACACTGTTAAGCAGGGAAAAAAATAGCTTTTATCTTTACCTTGTTTGGATCTTTAAAAGTCAAAATTTTATCCTTTTGCCAATGTGGAATGGTTTTTTTTAGTAACTTGAAGATTTGAAGAAAGGAATTAGAAATGATCAATAAATGCCCCTTAGTTTTCTAGAGAGAGCTAAGATCACATGCACTAGCACAAATCCCTATATAAATATGCTTAAAATATAATAATTTAAAGATACTCTTCCTATTTCTTTTTCTTTTACTTTTTTATTGTATTCCCAACTCGTTTTTTCTACATTCTTTGTTTGCATTCCAAATGATTTCCCCTTTCCCAGTTCCCCCCTTCCCATCAGTCCCATAAACCCTCTTCCCTCTGCCCATTCCAGATCAACCCACTCCCACTTCTCTGTCCTGGTAATCCCCTACATTGCTGCATCAAACCTTCCCAGGACCAGAGCCCTCTCCTTCCTTCTTCTTGGGAATCATTTGTTATGTTAATTGTGTCTTGAGTAGTCAGAGCTTCTGGGCTAATATCCACTTATCAGTGACTGCATTCCATGTGTATTCTTTTGTGATTGAGTTACCTCACTTAGGATTATATTTTCCAGTTCCAACCATTTGCCTAAGAATTTCATGAATTCATTGTTTATAATTGCTGAGTAGTACTCCATTGTGTAAATATACCACATTTTCTGTATTCATTCCTCCATTGAGGGATATCTGGGTTCTTTCCAGCTTATGGCTATTATAAATTAAGCTGCTATGAACATAGTGGAGCATGTCTCCTTATTGCATGCTGGGGAATTCTTTTTATTTTGAGAGAGGATCTCATGCATTCTAGGTTGGCCTAAAAATCACTATGTAGCTAAAATGATTTTGAATTTGTGTTTCTCCTGCCTCTGCCCCCTTGTGTTGCTATCAATATACATCTACTGCTATACTTCTTTTGTGTCATACTTGGGAACAAACTTAGGGCCTTGTACTTGCTAGGCAAATACTAATCAAACTGAGCTAAACCTCCAACTTATTTTGCCAACTTAATTTTCTTTTATTAAAGCAATCAATTTACCTTTCTCCTTTACTCTGCAATAAATTATATTGAAATATTATCAAGAAGCTTAATCCTCTACTCTACAATTAACCCAGCATGAATGTACTATAGTAAACCCTATGATATCATTGGAGTAGTTCTGAAATATTTCACTTACTATCTTACATCCACACTAGGTTTTAGTGGCCTATAATTTTTTCATTTTATTCAATAATTTAGATATTGATCTAAGCATTGCTTCTTTGCTTTTCTTACTCCTGAAGTTTACCATTTCTTAACTTTTCTTATAGTTTACTTTTACAATTTATTGAACAATTTGATGTGATATTGTCAAAACGGTGACTCGTAAAACATCTCAAATTTGTCAGATATATTCAGTTATTTCTTAAAATATTATTTCTACATTATTGTTTTCCTTGAGTCCTGTGATTCATACACATGCATACATATGTATATATAATATCTATGTATAGTATATATTGTTTATATAATAAGGCATATATATAATATTGATAAAATACATATTGTATTAATTTATTAATACAATATTATACAATAAGATATATATTTGTTATTATATATTACTATATTATTATATTACTATATTATATATATGTCTTGTACATGTTATATATATGCACATGCACATAATTTTCTTATTGTATCTTCTATAATTCCTACATGTGTACTGAAATGTTTTCATCCTTTCAAATTTCTGTCCTTAAATGTCATATATTTTCCTGGTCATGGTTCCATTTACTAATTCTCTCATTAGCTATATCTTCTCTATTTTTGAACTCTATATGGGGATTATGACATTTTTCAATTACTTGATTTATTATTTTTATAATTTAAAAATTTGTCCTTCACTATTACTGAGGCTATGGAGCGCTCACAAAAAGGGACCCAGCATGACCACACTCTGGAAGTCTCCATCAAGCAACTGAAAGAGTCAGATGCAGATATTTGCACCCAACCAATGGACAGAAGCTGCTGACCCCTGTCACTGAACTAGGAAAGGCTGAAAGAAACTGAGGAGAAGAACAATCCTGTAGGAGGACCAGCAGTCTCAATTAATCTGGACCCCTGAGATCTCTCAAACACTGAACCACCAAACAGGCAGCATACACCAGCTGATATGAGGCCCCCAAAACACATACAGTAGAGGACTGCAGGGTTTGTGTTCATTCAGAGATGATGCACCTAACCCTCAAGAGACTGAAGACCCCAAGGAGTTTAGAGGTCAGGTGGGGTGGCGAGTGGGGATATTCATGTAAAACAGGGAACAGGGAAGAGGTATGGGATATAGAACAGTTGGAGGGTGGACAGTGGTGGTGGGGGAAATAAAATATGGAGTGTAAAAAATTAATTAAGAAACTGTCCTTGAATATATAATTTTGTCTGGTAATGCTTTTATATTAAACCCCTTTCTTCTGTTTTCTTTTTCTTTTTCATTTTTAGCTGTTTATTCACACTGTGCTCCTTATTTATTTTTACCTTGCCCCTAACACTTTGTTGCTACTTTAACAGCCAATAGACAAAAACAGGTAAATATGCCAAAAATAATATTACCAAATAATACTGCAAAATGATTTCACCAAAAGATTGAATTTTGGTTTTTTGCCAAGTACTGGGGGACACTGGAAATCTCTAAATGCCGGTTGCTGAGATGCACATAACATTAAGATGAGGTATGGATTTTGCAAAACCTTATCAAATATCAACTCACACATGGCCAGCACCTCACTGCAGAATCTGAGACCCAAATTCATGGTACTCAGCACAGGAGGGGCACGCAAAGTGTTTTCAGCATCCAGCCTTTCTTCTGCTCTCTCAACAATCAGCAAACCCTCTGCCTCCAAAAAAGCAAGTGGCCCTGAGCCAATCATGGGCTAATTGGCCTGTCTTCTTCACCCTGTGGATCTGTCCTGGGATGATGGTTCTTCTCTGTGGTACTAGAGCATAACTGTGCTAGATAGACCTCTAATGTAAACTGCTCGCTTTGCAATAGCAGAAAGTAAAGTTTGCTACCTATATTTTATGATGTTGAGAATAACCAGGGAGTTCTCTATTGAAAAAAAAAAAAAAAAAAAAAAAACTCCTGTTATTTCATTATAGATACTCCCTAGTGGCTCCAATTCCAGATCAGGAATCATGTAGGAGTTATGTTTGAAGGTAAAATTTTAAAATAAGGAAGTGCATATATTTATACTCTGCCAGAAAATTTTCTGTGCATAGGAGAAATGCATATAGACACGATATGTTAATGTTTGCATACCCAGAACATACGCATACACATGAGCCAGCTAAAAGGGAGCCGGAGACTAGGGTAGATAGGTTACATATAAGGAGCAAGGGGCATGAAAGTGCCCAGTCTAAGCGTTGAGAAAGGAGACAAACACTTCAACATAACACCTAAGAGTAAACAGAGTAAACAGCCCCACCCCCTCTGCCCCATTCACAATTATGTGAAGAGTCTCTTGCCTCCACATTCACTCCAGTCTCTCCAGAGGACCCATGCAATTTATAACAAAAATGCTATCTTCTTTTTCAACCAAAATGTAGAGTTATAGTCAGTTCAGCTCTCCGACTGTTCCAATTTCCTCTCCACTCTAAGACAAACAGTTGTGGACCTTTTGAAAAACAATAAAATCTCAACCCAGAAAGCCCCAAGACTCTGGCCTTTTTTCCCATTTTCCATAACAGTTTTCAAAGGAGAAAAGCAGTAAATTAAATGATAACCCTCGAAGCCCAGTTGTTTTTCAGATGTACAGTAAGAGCGACTCAAAGCAGCTCTGTAGGTTTCTAGAAAGGATTGAATGTACTATCCATGTATTAAGGTACTATCCATGATTCCTGTGGTTTTTAGTCCAAAGAGAAGCAAATCTACTCTCATGATTAAAACCAAAGAATATACACAGGCTGGTCCAAGGCACGCCACACATATGTAGCAGAGGGCTGCCTTGTCTGGCCTCAGTGGGAGAGGATATATGCCTAATCCCATAGAGACCTGATGCCCCAGTGTGGAAGGATAACCAGAGGGTGGTATCCCCTCAGAAGAGGGAGGATATGGGGAAGAATTCTGCCAGGGAACACAGGGAGGGGACAGCATTTGGGGTGTAAATAAATAAAATAAATAATAAATCAAGTAAAAATGTGAATTACAATGCACAGCTTTGTAAGTACACATTCACATAGGCATTTTTCAATTAATGAGCGCTCTCCTGCTTTACAGGGCTGGAGAGCTTCTAAAGTCTAATTAGCTTCTTGGACACACGTGAGAAAAAGACCTGACAGCGCAGATGCCATTTCCCTTCGACTGAGAAGATTTAAATACCAACTATGACAATTTTTGCCATCACATGTTAGCAAAAAAAAAAAAAATACCTGTTATTATTACCTGTTATTCATAAATTGAACCTACGTCTACTTACCTCACAAAAATTCTAGACCCAGTTCATCAGACTGCATGTGCAAATATGCCTTCACTCATCACTTAAGAACACCCAGGAATTACCCCTTTGCAAAGACAGAGAAGTTCAGAGTTACACACGCCACGGTTGCTAAAGATATAGAAAGGATGTTCTGAAAATAGAATCTGTGATTATGAGAATCTATGCCTGCATTTTTCAGAAGGTCTGCACTAATTTTTTTTTGGGGGGGGGGCATTTGTGAACAGTACCTTTTGGGAAGAGAAGTACAGTGAACTCTATTCAAACTGCCCTAATGATTCAGCAATGGTTGTGTGCCTCATAGATTCATTATAGCATCAATTTCTGATGAGACAGAATATAACATAGAATCACAATGTTATACTGAGAGGCTTCTTGCTCCTTATCATAATTCATCCCATTCATTATATCCCTAAAGAGAGAGAGAAGCTGTCCACTCAGAGTTGATGCCGACACCAGATAACGAGCTAAGAGCATCCGTGGAGACTTACAGATAGTGGAAAAGGTACTGAGTTGGTAGAAAATGTCACCAACAGCTTTGAGTCTTCCTCCTAAAAAGCCACGTGCACTGTGAAAACAAAGCAGCTGTGGAAGTATGTAAAGTAAGTCCCAGCTGAGTTAAATAGATTTCAAAGTCTCTCCAAATACTCTGTGACTTAATTATTGAAGGATAAGACTTAGAATAACTGAAAAGATGCCTAAAAACATTGTTAAATGCAAAGAAATTTTCTCTGTTGAGAATATTAACTGTTAAACTACAAGAACCTATATGGTAAAACAGAAATAAAACAAAACTAGTTTACAGTTTGAGCAATTAAATCATAATGGGCCCACTGATGAACACAAAATCACATACATATTTTTTCCTATTTTATTGTGTAGGAAGACCATTTAGTTAACACAGAGTAGGAGAATTTAGCCACCATCATTCAGAATGAGACTGGATATGGGAACAAACAGTCCCTTACACCTGGATGCTCAAGTCCGTCTCCCTTCCATGACCCTTCACCTTCCTTTCTCTGCTAGAGGACCAGAGAATGCAATGGTTTCATTAGAGTAAATTACATATCATGAGCTGCTGCGATCTGCCAGCTACGCTTAAAGGCGACATCTCAAGTCTCTGCTTCTCTCCAAGAAATCAATTATGCCCCCCTGTGCAGCAGGATCCTGAGCTGAGATCACTTTGTCACACTTCAAAGCAAATGATACAGTCTGTGGAGATGACCAACATAGGGCAAATTCAGCATCCTCCCATGGCCTCTGCCCTCCAATTCTCTAGAACAGTCGCTCTTTTGGTTTTTTGTTTGTTTGGTTGGCTGGTTGGTTGGTTGGTTTTGGTTTTTTCGAGACAGGGTTTCTCTGTGTAGCCCTGGCTGTCCTGGAACTCATTCTGTAGACCAGGCTGGCCTTGAACTCAGAAATCCACCTGCCTCCCAAGTGCTGGGATTAAAGGCGTGCACTACCACTGCCCAGCTAGTAGCTCTTTTGTAATACTTACATATTTATATTTTTTAAAAACCAGCTACAGACTGAATCTGAAAGGGATGTCTCAACCACCATTCATAAAATAAATTCTATCTCTTCTCTTTGAGTTGGTTGTTGATAATGTTCCAAACTCATTGTGATTTCCTCTTCTGGATTTTTGGAATATATTGTTGTCAAAGGACTTCAATAATTCCTTAACATAAGAAAATATATCTAGAAAGTAATATCAAGAGGGTCTTTCCTATATATGGTATAGAAACTCCCAAAGGCATAAAAATCTGATTCCTTAGATGTAACCTATATATGACATTTAAGTACCTACAATGTAAATGACTTCTTCAGTGAGATGTCCTGTCTCTGTTTTGGATACAGAAGAAAAGAGCATAATTATTGTTTATATTTCATACACATCATAATATTGTTTCAGGAGTTCTAAAGCAATTGTTTATTATCCTTTTGGAAACAACAAAAAAATCTAAGTGTCTCCTCTTCAGAGGTTGGAGAGAATGCTTAAATATGGGTTTAAGAGCCCAGCTGTGACTTTCAGTATGGTCATGGTGTTCTCTTCAGGTACATGTGTGCATTAGGGTTCTCTCTGGGAACAGAATGGACAGAATAAATACCTTATGAAAACACATCCTGTTTGTTTACACAGTATGTGTTAAGCAATCCGACAATGGTGGGCTGCATGCTAATGAGTTCAGGATCCATCAGGTGTCTAGTCCATAAGGACAAATGCCCCAGAAGTCCCAATCTGATGCTGAAAGCCTTGGGGGACGATCCTGGAGAGCTGCCCATCTTTAGTCCACTTGTGAAGGTAGAAAAAGCTGAGTTCTAATGTGAGAGACTAATGGTGGCAGCCACAACAGAGATGCAGGCAGCAACAAGAAGAAAGCCATGACATTCCCATGGTTTCCTATTGGAGGAAATTAGGTCACTGTGGTTGAACCTCAACCTCTTCCTCAACCTTACTGTCCACTTTCTTGCTGCCACAGGTGAAGAGGCTTTTGATACCACAAACTCCTAATGTATGTGTGCCACAGCGGGCCTAGGCAACAGATTAAACAGCTATGTGCTCACATCTGTAACCTTGACCCCAAATAAACCTTCTATCCCTTTACCTTGGGATAGCTCAAGTACTTGTTACAGTATGGTAAAATCCACATGAATTTATATACACATACACACATATACATACACACACACAGAGCCAGTCTATTTGATTTTATATATATCAGGCAATGAATAGATGATAGATACATAGTTGCATAGACAGAAATTTCCCAGATCAAATGGGTCATACAATGTTTATAGAATCTGAGATGTTCGATGACAAGCCATCAATCTGCATGCTAAAAATACAAAGACTCCAGCAACATGGCTTAATTCAAGTCTAAAATCCTCAGGGCCATTTTTCTATTTAATTTGGAAATGACTCCATAATTAATTCATCTCCATCAAATTCTTATCCACAGGCACATAGACTTCCTCATGTAAGTATGCAGTATTGATTTATACAATATTCAGTCTGCAGTCATTCGGGTCATATCGAAAATTTTTCCATTATAAATAATTCCCAACATTATCACAGTCAGCGTTCACTAAAATGACCTTCGCAATCACATTTAGCAAATCCTAACATCACTATTATACACAGTATGGATATCTGCAGACCCTCCACAGTTGCAACACTGTTCAAAGCTATAGAATCAGCCTGGTGTGCATAGTCAGATAAATAGATAAAGAAAATGTGGACTACATGCAAATGCCAATTTATTCTGTCATAAAGAAAGGAAATCAAGTCCTTTTAGCTCAAGCTAATAATCACCAGATTAAGCAAAATAGATTTTCTCTTACACGTGGAATCCAAGGTAAAAGAAAGGTATGAATGTATATAGGGGCCTATCTGGGAAGAGGAAGAAAAGAAAGATGGAAGAGGAACAAGAGACAATATGGATTGATGAGTATGACTAAGGCATATACATATGTATACTTACACCACATGGTGAAAGCCATCATTTTAATCTATTAACACATGATAATAAACATTTAATTTCTAATATTTTCATTTCTATATTATATTTAAATTCATATTGTTGCAACCTTTTTTACATTCTTACTGCTGTATTTCTATAATGTACTTTAACAGCAAACAAAACTCCTAGCGGTAAGATATCTGCGTCAAAAAACAAATCCATACTTTGTTTATGTATTGGCCACATTCCCAAAAAAATGGTCTTGCTGGTTTTTAAGCTCATCCATGATTTATGAAAGGTTTTGCTTCTCTACTTCCTCAGCAATATATTTATTTGTTGGTCTGTTTGTTGGCATGCTTATTATTTTTATGTGTATGTGTGGTTTATCTGAATGTAGAAGTGTCTACCTGGTGTGTGTCTGGTGCTTGGGAACAATCAGAAGAGAGTTCCAGGTCCCCTGGAACTGGAGATCAAGATAGTTGTGAGCTACCCAGTAGTTGCCAGGCACTGAACTTGGGTCCTCTGCAAAAGCAATCTGTACGTTTAAGCACTGTGTCTTCTCCTCTGACTCATTATCCTTTTTCATATCTATCAATATAACAGGAATTTGTCCAAAGTTTCTGCTCATTTGTATACACACACATTTTTACATATGTTTAAAGGATACATAAACATATATATGTAGATATCTTGTAAAATGTTTGCTAATGTCTCCCTCTCCTCTCCTCTTCGTTTTAAAGACAATGATCATGTTAATTCTATCTTCAGTCATTTCATTATCTTGCCTGTGGTGTTTTTCCAATGAAAATATAATTTATATTATTTAATTTGTTAATCATTTTTAGTATTACACGTGAATTTTAGACAATCTATCCTTGTTTGAGACTAAGAAGTCATAAATTCATGTTTGTTTCTAGTAATTGAGTGACATAGTTCATACTTAGACCTATCTCTGAGATGTGTGGAATCCCTCCCTGCATAAAGGATGATGTGAAGACCCTGCTACATCATCTCTCACTGGCTCCTTGCTTTCCCACCCGGCTTATTCGTTAGCTCATCACCCTGGGCACATGGAAATTCCACTTTGACCTTTTACATTTGCCTGTTTGCTTAAACATATTTTAAGAGTTTGAAAGCATTTTACTAACTCAGTCATCTACTTATATACCACCACCATCTTATTCTGTCATTTCTGAATAGAGATTGTGTTACACTCAGTAGGTCTGGGATACTTGATGGAACTGCTGTCACAGTGGTCTTTTACCTATTAGATATGACAGTTAATTCCTGTTGTCAACTTCAATGCGTTTAGAATAGTCCCGGAAAGACACCCTTGGTATCTGCAAAAACCATTAACTAAAGTAGAGAGATGAAGCCTAAATGTGAACACGAACCCATTGCCTGGAGTCTCAGAGTGAATAAAAATGGAGAGAAAGAGCTGGGAACCAGACATCATCTCTCTCTGCCTTCCGATTGCAGATGCAATGCCACCATATACTTCATCCTCCTGTGATCACAATGAGAGACATTTTTACCACCACACCAGTTCTGGCCATAGTGGACTGTGGCATGCAGTTGTGAGTCAAAGTCAACCCTTTCTTCCTTGTCTTTGATGGATATTTGAATCAATAAGGAGAAAAGTATCTGATAGATTTTTGCATTTTTATCTTGTCACATGAATTTTAATATTAATTTGAGTTTATAAATATCTCATGGTATTTTGACTGTAGCATGCCAGGTTTCTAAAATAGCATTCATAAAATTGATATTTTGGGGACTTTTGACTTGTTTTAGCTAAAAACTGTGAATATTATTCAGTTTCTGTAAATCTTCTTTTGTGTCTCCTATGAGGGTTTTTGTTTTTGCTTTTGTGGGCACAATGTACACAGTAAAAAAAAAAAAGCATTTTTTTGGTATGTAAACTTAGAATTTTATGTAACTAAACTATTGTGCTGTTTTAATTATTTTGGCTATTAATACAGCATGGTTTTTTGAGAATTTATCCTACATTTAACACCATCCTAGTGTTGAAGAGTATTATTCCTTATTCATATTATATCCGTAAATTAAATGTCTATTATGTTCTGTATATATTAAGAAATTCTGTAAATTGATACACTAGCAATTATTCCTTAACCCCCCTTTTCCCAAGTAAAGGTTCCCACTTAAGAACCTTTTAATATTTCAAAGCTTTAGGCCTTAGCTGGGCAGACTCTAAGCTAGGTCATCTAAGTTAACCTGACTAGTTAACTAGTCCTATGCAGCCACATGGCTAACTAAACCTACCATGCCTGTGATCACATCCATCTCCTCCTATGTCTCCTGGCAAAGGATCTTTCTTCCTTCTTCCCAGAATTCCTTTCTCGCTCCCAGGAAGTCCCACCTTCAACTTCCTGCCCAGTCATCAGAATTGTATTAAGCTAATCAGAGAATGGTTTAGGTAGGTTAGGAAGGACAGAGACACAATTTCACACAGGGTACCCCAACAACCCATGTCTTCTTTCACATAATTACAAAATAGTTTGATATTGACTTGTCTTAGAGCAAGTGAATATCCTTCCATCCTTTCTGTACTCAGGGGAGTTATGTATAGTCCTTTCTCATTAACAAGAATGTCAAATTTTATGATAAGTAAATATGTGTTTTATTCTCCTAATAAAAATATCCCATAGTTTGTTTTCTTGATTTTTGGGGTAAGATGGCAGGGAGTTGGAATTTTGTTGGGGTGTTGCATAAGTGCACTTGAGGATACTTGTCTTAGTAACTTTGTCCTGCTACAAGAGAGATAGATAAGATGCTTATAAACAACATGAGATAAAGCATCATGAGATAGGATGCTTATAAACAAGAAAAATGTATCATCTCTCAAAGCTCTATTGCTGGGAAGTCCATTGTCAAGAATGGGATGCCTGTCTTCAGAGTTAAAGTACCCACTAGCTAAGACCTCATACACTTTAAGGGAAAGAACTAGAAATGAACCTGTTTTATAAGAGCACAAATCACATTTGGCTCTGTCCTTACAACTTAGCTACCTCCTGGGTGTCCCCACCTCCTGATGGCATTGGTGGGAAGGACAGGTTTTCAATATTTAAATCTGTGAGAAACATTCTGTCTAGAGCACATGATATTCTCCTGCATGTATATAGTGTATATTATCAATGATTCCTTAATAGCCATCCAATTTATCGCTAGGCTATTGTGTATTTGTTCCTATTAATAGATAGATAGATAGATAGATAGATAGATAGATAGATAGATAGATAGATAGATATTATGCATATGTATGTGCATATATAAATGCATATATGCAGGTAAATCAGAGTTATGAACACAGGAGGTCAATTTCAGAATCCATTCTCTCCTTCCTTGATATGGGCACCAGGGATTTACCTCAAGTGCTCAAGTTTGGTAGTCAGCATTCTTATTTACAGAGTTGGCTTCTTTCTGGGAACTTTGTCTGAAATCATTTTCCAGTTTCATATCCTTGTCTTCCTAAAGTTGTTGACTTCTAAAATGCATTCCTTATTTTATCCATTTCCATCTTTAAATTTTAATTTCTGACTGATGGCAATGTTTCATAGCTAGCTATGTCTTCCCTTTCCATGCATCCTTCCAAGGGAAATATCCATAGAAATCTTGTTGTTCTTGTTTTCTTTTACTTAAAATTTTATTAAAGTTTGGATGATATTTAAGTTATGAGAAAGGCATACTTTTGTGTGTTGTTTTTCCTTCTATTGTTTGGAAAGAAACAATTGGAAGCATGCAAGTAGGCAGCTGTCAGTTTCTTCGTGTATCAAAACTTCTGCATCTAATATTTTGTGTCATTCATTAGTCTTTTCCAGCTGGCTCCCACTGCATTAGAATTTAGTCAGAATTTTCTTTTTTTTACATGATGGTAGGTGTATAGTCAAATGGCCTGGGGAGAATTCCTACTTCTTTCTTCATTGGTCTCTTTGGCATGTTGTATACTTTGCCCAGTATGCCTGGGAATGTCCTCTTCATCCACATTAAATAGTGTTCAAACCATATTTAAACAGTTAAAATCCTGATTTCTCAGAGTCCAGAAATAGTCAGTCATAAATTCTATCATTGTTAATCTGAAATGAGTAACTACAGTGGTTAATTGTATTGTAACTCAGTCTTCCCCGATGCATTCTGTTAAAAGATGACCTTGAGTCTGTAAACATAACCCTTTATTATATTTGTGATATACGTTCTCTGATTAGATAATAACAAAATCATGAGCAGAGTACATCTGTGTCACACTTACCTTTTGCCAGTGACCTTCAACAAGTATTATCTGGCACTGATACACACATGGCAAATATATGTCATATATATAAACAAGATTTGTAAAGTATAGAAAATTATTAGCATAGGCAATGCCTCTTTTAAATGTATGAAGAAAACTGAACCTTGCTGTGTGTTCACAATTAAAACTCTGCTCCCAAAAGTTTTCTTACTGAATCATAAGCCATGTTGGATAACTAAGAAATGCTTGTCAAATCACTTGTGGAAAGTAAATAAATAACATAAATAAATACACTCAGCAAAAGGCTCGAAAAGAGACAACTGAAGACTTCAGTTTGCGTGAGCATTTAGAATGAGCATCAAAAAGCAGATTGGCATTACTGTCAGACACAATCAGCTGCGATTTCAAGGCATTTGAAAGCTTTTCTGAAACTTGCAAATCTTCAGTGCTCTTATCTCAGGAAATGTTTTTCTACCTGGAAGCTGTCATACCCAACACATCATTCTCCGTACATGCACTTTTATAACTCGGAAAGGGAGAATAGTCATATGTATCGGCACAGGCTGACAAACATACACGCACATCCACATACACACCTGTGAAAGGCCTCAGGAGTAATTAAAAGTGGGTGAATAACGATTGCATCCTAATCTGAGAATGTGCAAAAATGCATTAAAAGGTCTACAAAACATAATGATTTCTTGAGATATATGGGTTGCACAGTGATCCTCACATTCTTATCACCAGCCCTCATTAGGGAAACCAGGATTCTCAAAGACAACTCTCCTTGGCCTGGTTTCCCAGGAAACCAGGATATAAGGATTCTCAGTGTCACTTTCTATCAAAGCCATTTGGTCTCATGAGCACAAAGCAAAATTAATTAAAAATGGGGAAAAGAAAAAGCACCTTTCGAAGAAATATAAAATACCCAATGATTACTGGGTGATACCAATGACTTTGTGTTTCAATTGACTAAAAATTTTTAAGTATGCATCTGCTTAGGGTGACTCCCTCCATCTTTGTAAGATACGTAGTGAACATTTTGAAGAGTGACTGATACAAGATATTCAACAGATTGCGTAGCATCCAACACACAAAATCACATGTACCACAGTCATTACATCAGAAGGTCCAGCTGTTGTGTCACAAGACTTCCCCCAGACAAGACGACATGCCTATTCGCCTCAGATAATTATGAATGTCACCAACATCCAACTTGGTGAATCAATTAATTTTACTGAGGTTACTTACATAAATATGACTTTGGGGTTACTGACAGTAATCCAAATGACTCAAAGACAGCTGCATCACTAAACTGGAAACCTGGAGCACACTACACAGCCTAGACGCAGCTCAAGAGGTTGAAGGGTGACCTTTCCAAGTGATTCAGTGGACCTAAGCCTCTTCGAGGCATCTCAGCTACTTTCTACTTATTCAAGGTAGCTGGTCTGATATCAGAGACTTATTTGCAACTTGATTTGTCTGAGAGTGACTCTCAATAGTCTTCTTTGATTACTCTTGGAGGGAGGGGTGTAGTGAATCTTGTCAGTTTCAGGGACTTCTTGGGGGCTATTTTGAGTTGTTTTCCTTCTGTCTCAAAGAGCATCCCCGAAGGATGCAATTGTCAATCCAGGAGGAAACAAACACTCAACACCAGCTCAAGTGAAAATAGATAGGAAAAACTAAAAATGGAACACACTATGCTTAAATGGCGCACGCCTTTAATCCCAATACTTGGGAGGCAGAGGCAGGCGAATTTCTGAGTTCGAGGCCAGCCTTGTCTACGGAGTGAGTTGCAGAACAACCAGGGCTATACAGAGAAACCCTGCCTCAAAAAAAAAAAAAAAAAGAAAGAAAGAAAGAAAGAAAAAGAAAAAAGAAAAGAAAAAAAGAAAAAGTCTGAATAAACTCAGTTTAATATTAAAAAGGCATCTGCTAAGAGATTATTGTAAACTAATTCTAACTACTACGAGGCAACTAATATTATTTACTTCTAAATATGTTAATTGCAATCAATTTCCAAAATATATTCAGTATATTTGCTATATAAAATATAGTTTATATATTTGATAAGCATCAGTCCTAGGATTATGTAACAGGCACAATTAGAAATGAACCTATGTAGCCAGGTGATGGTGGTGCATGTCTTTAATCCCAGAACTTGGGAAGGAGAAACAGGTGGGATTCTGTGAGTTCCAGGCCATAAAAAAAGGAAGGAAAGAAGGAAGGAAGGAAGGAAGGAAGGAAGGAAGGAAGGAAGGAAGGAAGGAAGGAAGGAAGGAAGGAAGGGAGGGAGGGAGGGAGGGAGGGAGGGAGGGAGGGAGGGAGGGAGGGAGGAAGGAAGGGAAGAAGGAAGGAAGGAAGGAAGGGAGGAAGGGAGGGAGGGAGGGAGGGAGGGAGGGAGGAAGGAAGGAAGGAAGGAAGGAAGTTAGGAAGGAAGGAAGGAAGGAAGGAAGGAAGGAAGGAAGGAAGGAAGGAAGGAAATGAACATGGGGTTAAGGCAATGCCATTCCTCCATGGGTAAGAGGTTGATGGTGTTAGATATTTATTCATCGTTTAAATAATATTAAAATAATAATTTATTTCTTTAACAACTAACAATTAAGTATCCACTTTATGCAGTGAGGAAAAAGTAGAATAGAGATATTTTTGTGTTTGCTTGCTGTTTTTACATATATATCACTTAGCTTAAACCAGTGCAAACAGTAAATATGGCTCTCCACAGAATACTAAAATACTGAGGGTTACTACAAACTAGGATAGCCAAATGGAGTTATTCTGAAGACAGAATGTGTATATATGGAAGTAGGAGACATTAGGGGAAAAAAAACCCTTTCATCTAGAAAAACTAAAATTAAAAATCGTTTGTGAAAATTAGAAGGAATGAAAAAGTCAAATTAACAACATGTAAAGGAGTAGGCCTAGCATTGTAGGTGATATAAATAGAATTATTTGGACTTCCCTGGTTGCTCTCCTAGTGTGAGGCTCCATTAAAGACCCTGCCTCAAGGAAATAAAGTGGGGAGTGATAAAAAAAAGAACACTCAGGTTCACATCTGAATGTACATGTATATACATACACACACACACACACACAAATATAAAAGCTCACCACAGAATAGACACTTTCTTTGTTTTTCTTCTTATTTTTTTTATTAGATAAATTCTTATTTACAATTCAAATGTTGTCCCCTTTCCTGGTTCCTCCCACACCTGAAAATCCCTTAACCCATCCCCAGTCCTCCTGCTCACCAATCCACCCACTCCCACTTCTCTGTCCTGGCATTCCCCTATACTGAGGCTTTTATCCTTCTCAGGTCCAAGGGCCTCTCCTACCTTTGATGTCCAACAAGGCCATCCTCTGCTGCATATGTGTCTGGAGCCATGGGTCCCTCCATGTGTACTCTTTGGTTGGTGGTTTAGTCCCTGTTAGCTCTGGGAGGTACTGGGTGGTTCATATTGTTGTTCCTCCTATGGTGCTGCAAACCTCTTCAGCTCCTTGGGTCCTTTCTCTAGCTCCTCCATTGGGGACCCTATGCTCAGCTGAATGGTTGGCTAAGAGAGGCCCTCTTTGTCATGCACTGTCAGAGCTTCCCAGGTGACAACTATATCAGGCTCCTATCAGCAAGCTCTTATTGGCATCCACAATAGTGTCTTGGTTTGTAACTGTATATGGGATGGATCCCTATGGGGAAGTCTCTGTAGGGTCTTTCCCTCAGTCTCTGCTCCACATTTTGTCATTGTATCTTGTGCCCCCTTTTTCAGGTAACCCAATCACAAAAGAACACACATGGCATGCACTCACTGGTAAATGGATATTAGCCCAGAAGCCTTGAATGCCCAAGATACAATTCACAAACCAAATGAAGCTTAAGAAGAAGGAAGAACAAAGTATGAATAGACACTTTCTAAGGAGTAATTTAAATAGTAAAGACTGAAGAAAGGGAAGAGCATGGGAATATTTCTTTTTTTCTCTCTCTCTCTTTTTTTTAATTCGATATATTTTTTATTTACATTTCAAATGATTTCCCCTTTTCTGGCCCCCCACTCCCCAAAAGTCACATAAGCCCCCTTCCCTCCCCCTGTTCACCCACCCACCCCTTCCCACTTCCTTGTTCTGGTATTGCCCTATACTGCTACACTGAGTCTTTCCAGAACAAGGGGCCACTCCTCCATTCTTCTTGTACCTCATTTGATGTGTGAATTATGTTTTGGGTATTCTAGTTTTCTGGTTAATATCCACTTATTAGTGAGTGCATACCATGATTGATCTTTTGAGACTGGGTTACCTCACTTAGTATGATGTTCTCCAGCTCCATCCATTTGCCTAAGAATTTCATGAATTCATTGTTTCTAAAGGCTGAATAGTACTCCATTGTGCATATATACCTCATTTTTTGCATCCATTCTTCTGTTGAGGGATACATGGGTTCTTTCCAGCTTCTGGCTATTATAAATAGGGCTATACGACTCCTGGGCATATACCCAGAGGATTCCCCACCATGTAATAAGGATACATGCTCTACTATGTTCATAGCAGCCCTATTTATAATTGCCAGATGCTGGAAAGAACCCAGGTATCCCTCAACAGAAGAGTGGATACAAAAAATGTGGTATATCTACACAATGGAGTACTATTCAGCCATTAGAAACAATGAATTCATGAAATTCTTAGGCAAATGGATGGAGCTAGAGAACATCATACTAAGTGAGGTAACCCAGACTCAAAAGGTGAATCATGGTATGCACTCACTAATAAGTGGATATTAACCTAGAAAACTGGAATACCCAAAACATAATCCACACATCAAATGAGGTACAAGAAGAACGGAGGAGTGGCCCCTTGTTCTGGAAAGACTCAATGAAGCAGTATTCAGCAAAACCAGAACGGGGAAGTGGGAAGGGGTGGGTGGGAGGACAGGAGGAAAGAAGGGGGCTTACGGGACTTTCGGGGAGTGGGGGGGGGCTAGAAAAGGGGAAATCATTTGAAATGTAAATAAAAAATATATCAAAAAAAAAGCAAAAAAAATGCTCAACTTCATTAGTCATTAGGGAAATGCAAATCAAAACAACCCTGAGATTTCACCTTACACCAGTCAGAATGGCTATGTTTAAAAGTTCAGGAGACAGCAGGTGTTGGTGAGGATGTGGAGAAAGAGGAACACTCCTCTACTGCTGGTGGGGTTGCAAATTGGTACAAATCTGGAAATCAGTCTGGCGGTTCCTCAGAAAACTGGGCACCTCACTCCGGAAGATCCTGCTATACCACTCCTGGGCATATACCCAGAGGATTCCCCAGCATGTAATAAGGATATATGTTCCACTATGTTCATGGGAATATTTCTATCAGCCCTTCAAAATGCTGGTAATTGTAAGATCAATACAGGAAATCATCAAAGAAATATGATTACTGAACCTGTAGAAAACTATACAAACCACATGACCTGTCCAAGAAACTGACATGAAATGAGTTGTTAGTGACATCCCTCTGAGGATATTCAGCATGCATTCATGGATCAGAGGACAACTAGTGGCATAGGTTCTCTATTGCCAACAAGTAGGTTTCAAGAACATCAATCAAGCCAGGCAGCAGGACCCATTACCCACTGAGTTATCTCACTAGCCCTAAATCATAACATTTTAGGAGATACATGTGGGTGTTTGACTATACATGTATGTACACATACACCATTTTAGGAAGAAACCAACACATGCAAAATGATCCAAGTATTACTAGAATTCTGGATCTGTCATCGTGCCATAGTTGATCTTAGTAGCCAACGTATCAAACTAATAATCAATGAAGAGATTAACCACTGGACATACATTTCTTGATCAGGTTCCATGATATGGAAAGACTTCTAGGGTAAATGTAGGTGACACCATCCAATAGCAGCCTGATAAAAGGAGGTTTAAAGGTAAACTTTCGGGTGATTTCACCCAAGCCTATTTGCCTTCATAGTATCTTAGCATCTCATTGTCAAATGTATCTATTCTGCTTATATATTGCTGTTACATACATCAAGTCTGATAATGCTATTAACATCAGAATGCAGCTTCTTCAGCCTTATGGTGTGGACTGAAAGCTAGTGGCTTCCCACCCCCCATATCCTCTAAACATCATGGACTAAGCATATATGATGTCTTCAGGTCCCCTTTATGAAGGCAGTCATAGGCAAATTGGTAAGACTGTACCATATAAGCTAACCTAACAAATTTGGCTATCTATTTTTTGATCTGTTCCTCTGGGGAATCCTCACTAATAAAGCCAGTTACACTGCAGATGCCGCACAGGAAAAGGAAATGAATGTTTATCTCCATGACAGAATGATATTGAGCTTGCTTTCAAGGGATCTATAGGAAGAACGATGCACAGAAGATGTGAGTCTAAATTTTAGGATCCAAGTATTTGAGCACCACTCCCTTGGAACCCTGTGCTATTTACATGCCTTGTGTTCCCTGTCTTCTTTTATCTTAGCTCAGAATTTGGAAGGTTCCCCTATGGACCTGAGAAAGTACTAGAAATGTATATGAAACTGACAGTTTAAACAAAAGACTCTGGGAGTCACTCCATTAAAAATGCAAGGAGAACTAAAGATATTAAAGGAGCAATCATCATTATTATAATTAATATCTATTATACATTTGCTCTGTGATGGATACTGCTCTAACAGTTTTATATAAAATTGGTTAGTTTAACCTTTTCTCTCTCCCAACAAAGAGAGGGAAGAATAGAAAACAGAATGAAAGGAGGAGGAAACCATGAGAGACCAGGAGATAGGGGTGGGAAGGAATGAAATAGAGAAAGGAGGGGCATGGCTTAGTCATTATTCTCATTTCTGTAACAAAATTCATGACAAAAAGAACTTATTAAAAGAAGAATTTGTTTTGACTCATAGTTCAAGGGCAGAATCCACCATGGTGGAGATCTCATGGCAGCAAGGCTGTAAGGTGAATGGTCACCCTATTTCTGAAGTTAGAAAGCAGAGGGAGCTAATATAGTTCTGCTCACTTCCCCCTTTCTAATTCAGTCTAGACAATAGAAAGGTATCCCCTACATTTACAACACATTTTCAGTCCTCAGTTGTTTCCTAGGTGATTCTAAAAACTGTCACGCTAACAAGGTAGATTAATCCTCATAGGATGGTAGCCCTGCAGCCACCCCTCAGAACTGATTACATATCCCTGACTTCTCAAAGTCCCCTCCTAGAAACTGAACACACTGTTAAAGTCATCTCTAAATGTACAGATATGCACACATTCTCCACACACTATTCTAATCACCTTTGCATCACTGGGACAAGTACCTGAGGGAAAGAGTTTAATAGGTAAAATATCTTTGGCTCGATGTTTTTGTAGGCTTTAGATCATAGCCTCACTCCATTGCTTTGGCTTGAGGAAGGAGTCCAGATGGTTCATCTTCACAGGAACAATTATTTTACCCCAGGGTGTAGATTTCTGATTTTCCGTGAGAGCTTAGTCTCAGGAACTCTGATTTTAAATCTTACAAATGCTAAGTCATTCAATCAATCAGCACAGTAGTGAGAAGAACAAATTCCAAATAATATAGGACGGTTTTGCATTCAATATCATTCTTCCCATGTCTGGCAAGACTTCTTTGAAGATCTAATGGACTCTGGGAGCTAACCTCTGACAGACAACACAATATACTACATTAACAGCATTATTGGTTTAAGGCTTATTTTCTGGTTGTTTCTAAAGCCATGCATGATCAGGGTATCAAAAGTTAACTTCTGGATTCATTGTCTTTATCAGAGAAAGTAAAAATTCATTTTCCCTTTTAAAGGAACAATTGAATTAACAAGCGAATAATTACCAATTTTATACTTCCAGGTTACAATCTACCATTGAGGGAAATTAAAACAGGAATCTATGACAGGAACCCAGAGGAGGAACCATGAAGGAATGCCAACTTCTGACTTACACAAAGGTTTGTACTCAACTAACACTTTTATATAGCTTAGGACGACGTACCCTGTGAATGATGTAAACCAAATAGTCTGGGTCCCTACATTCATTAATAAGATGATTCCCACCAATATCAGACCAACATGATCTAGAAAGTTCCTCAATTGAAGTCTCCTCTTCAATTTAAGTCTGATGACTTAAAAATATACCAAAGTGACAACCAAGGCTAACCGGTACAACTATCATAGAGTAATTTTCATTTTCATCAACAGACCAAAGAAAGAGATAAATGAAAAGAACTAGAAAGAACATTGTGCCCAATCTCTTCCCTGCTTGGCACACCTGGAGCACAGCAGAGGTAAGCTGCTCATTCTCTCATGACCTCCATCTTCTGGCTCGAGGCTCTATGATACCTCAAGAGAAGGTCTGTTGGGTCCCCCAAAACATTCAGGCCCAACTAGGGCACAGCTAGGAGAGGCAAGCAGCAGGGCATTTCCTGAGCTCCTTTGTCAGGCCCATGGCTCTGCCAATCTCCCTGAAAAGTCCTGTCAGCATGAGGAACATTCAGTCAACATCAGGGACAATCAGATAGCTAAAGGCCAGGTTAAGAATACAGTCAACAATAGGCAGGGAAATATGGCACCACCAGAGCCCAGCTATCCTTCTAGCCCTAGATATCCAACAAGCCCTAGATATCCTAACAAAGCCAAAGCATAAGATGGCCTTAAATACACTCTTATAAAGCTGATAGAGGCCTTTAAAGAAGAAATCAATAAATCCCTTAAATAAATACAGGAAAAGAAAAACACACTGGTAAAGAAAATAAATAAAACTGTTCAAGGTCAGAAAAGGTACCTAGAAGCAATAAAGAAAACACAAAATGAGGAAATTCTAGAAATGGAAAACCTTGGGAAAAGAGTAGGATCTATATATGCAAGCATCACAAACAGAATACAAGAGATGGAAAAGAGAATCTCCAGCACAGAAGATATAATTATATATATTATATATTCTTCAAAGGTATGTTGTTCATGAAAGGAAACATGTAAAATGGTGTAAATTTAAAAATACATAAAAGCTTTAATGTATCTGTATATAAATGGTGACTTTTTGTTTTATTTTGTTTTTTTCATTTGTGTTGTGGTTTTTAAAGCAGCAAAAGTGAGAACACCCTCACTTTGGCCGTGCTTCTTGTTTAACTTCTTTGGTCTGTATCATGGGTATTCTGTACATTGTGGCTAATGGTCGCTTATTGGTGAGTCCATACCATGCACACCCTTTGGGGTCTGGGTTACCTCACTCAAGATGATATTTTCTCATTCCATCTATTTGCCTCCAAAATAGATGTTTCCAGAACCAGTTGGTTTTACTCAGCTGAAAGCCACTTTGCTCCTATTTTTTTAAAAGTTTCTCTCTCCTTTTTAAATTATTAAGTACTTTAAAGCTATGCTTCTTGAGCCAAAAATATATTAATAAAGAAGCTTTTCAAGATATTTTTCTGTGGTTAGCACTTGGTATAGTATGATGAAGATAGGATTTTAACAAATAAAGGCTATTTACCGAGTACCAGGAAGATTAATTTAGTTTATTTTCTTGAAATAAAATATAGACTCTGTTACATTGAATCAGAATATTCAATATGATAGCCTGGGTAAATGAAGCTTTGAGTTACTATTCCCAGTTCCTTATTGTTTTAAAACTGTGACCAAGATTAATCTGCAAAATAAAATCGTGGGATTATTTTTCTTCTTTCTAGTTTTTTTTTTTGTTTGTTTCATAGAGGAAAGTTATTTTATTTATTGTACTGTGCTGAGTATCTCTCAGGAGACTTTTGATGCCTCCAGCATAGAAAGATTTCAGGAGATTTGAAGCCTCCTTTTCTAAAATGCCATTTTCAAATAGTCTACAGAAGCCCGACTACATCCAAAATGTTTTGTACCATGTTGACAGACACAATTAGACTCTGAAGCCTAGCAGGCATCATCAGAAAAATAATGAATTCATGGCTAGACTAATCAAACACTACCAGCATTCAATTTCTTCTTCCTCATCACCAAAACAACAACAACAACAACAACAACAAAAAACACCAAGGAAATAAAAACAAGAGTTACAAATGACCTTTCTCGAGCCCAAAATGAAAACGGCCTTTTGACTTCTCCTGTAATGAAATCCGAAAGCAATGTGAAAGGAATAAATGGGTCACTCAGCATATTGGGCTAATCCATTTTAGAAATGAAGGTCCTGCCTGCATGCAACTGGCTCCCCAGTCATTTCCATCAGAGCTCTTGGTAAATCCAATCAACCACAAACAAAATAATGTCTGTGTCACGTAGCCCCCTGCTTTGAGGATTAGATCCTTTATAAATGACACACAGCTGATATTACAATGAAGACTGGATGTATACTTTGCCACTGCTTCTGAACCACTAGCTGAGTTTTCCACTGCAATTTCCCTAAATCCCAGAATTCCACTGGATTAGTGGCCATTTCAATGACTCCCCCACAAATTAAACCTTTGGATTAAGCTCTTACATTTAATCCTGGAACACCTGCTTCAACCTTAGCCTCAAGGAACCAGAATTGTGAAATCCTATAGCTAGAAAAGTTTTGATAAACTTGGAGTTGTTTTATAAGGCCCTGGCACAGCCTTCAAGAAACCTCTTAATTTCATAAATTGATATATCATAGGAAAATCCCCTTGAAAATTACATATGTTCCAAGGCAAAATATAAAACTTGCTTATTGAATCCAGCTATTTCATATTCTACTTGAGAAGATGGAGGCATCAGTGACTAGCCAGTGAGCACACAACTATTTAGCACCAGCTTAGCATATCTGTTACATGCTTTGTGTCAAAGACAAAAACCCTAAGTCAAACGACTCAAAACTAAGATATCTCATTGACGTAGAGAAATTTGGAGTACATTTAAAGTTGAATCTACACAGTTGTGTGTGTGCTCCTCTTTTTTCTCTCAGCTCTATTCTTCTCCACATTTACTTGATCCTAAGAAAACACTAGTTGTCTTCAAGTGACAACTCCAGATCTGCACTTCACTAATATCCAATCTATCATAAGCAGAGTTGATGGTTAATCTCCACTGTCAACTTGACTGAATTTAGAATGATCTAGGAGACAGGGCCCTGGGCATGACTGTGCAGGCATTTCTAGAAAGTTGTAACTGAGGTAAGAAAACTCTCTTGCATATGAGCGATACCATCCCATGACTATCACTAATAGAGAATAAAAGGGAAAAAGATAGATCTTCATACATCGTCTTTATGTCTCAGTGCTTCTTGATCTGCCCAGATGTGGGCAAGCTGCCTCATGTTCCTACCTCCTCAAATTGTCTGCCAAAGTAAATTCCACTTCCCATAACTTTCTTTCTGTAGGTATTTTTTTTTTAAAAAAATTTTAATGAGTTTTGGTTTGGGATTAGGACAATATTTCCAATAATTTCTGAAATGGCCCAAAATCTAATTTTGCTGTTTTATCCTACATATTTTTTTTTACTTATTCACTTTACATCCTGCTCACTGTCCCCTTCTAGTCACCCCCTCCCACAATCCTTCCCTCATCCCTCTTCCCTTTCTCCTCTGAGCAGGTTGGGACCCCCTGGCATCTCAAGTTTCTATGAGGTGTATCCTCTCCCACTGAGACCAGACAAAACAGCCCACCTTGAAGAACATATCTTTGTGGGTATCTTTCAAGAAAAATGACATGGGGATGCTATTTCATGATACTGTCATTACATTTGAGCTGGAATTGAAGAGCAGTGTCTTCAATTACAACTCTGAACCACTCACTGTATACAAAAAGTCATATAGCAATTAGTGTTATATCACACTATTCTTTGAGCAGAAAGAATTGTTATTATACTTGAACTACATATACTGATATGTAGTGTCTACTAATAAAAAGTGAGTCAAAGTCCCATTCCACTACAGAACTGGCCATGGGCATTGAAATAACAACACTAAATGAGTGCAGCCTGCTCCAGCGCGTCTGTTGAGACCCTCTCCAATCATGGAGAGTCCATCACCAACACTTTCTGCATTCTTTTTCATTAGTGTTCACTTATTCTACAAAGAAATAGGTTTCACCAATATTTCTAAGCATGCACATATTGATGGACCTGGATCCTATGCATTTCCCTTTCCTTTCATTAAAGGATGACAACAAGCCAATGTAAAAAGCTAATGTCTCACTTCTTTTTGCATGCCTAAGAAACAAATAAAACTTTATTCAGGTGCCCTGAATGTTTTTTATCATCTCATAGGAGAAAGGCAGCTACTGACTCCAGTTACTTGTCTTTGCAATAAATCCTCACTTCTTTCTGTCTGATATTTGTTCTGTAAGGACTGTTCCTAACTCTATTGAATCACTTGTAAACTGATTCCATACAATGTGTATTGTGTCTACCTGGCCTCTTTAAGACACTCAGTTGTCTCTGTTCCTTACCACCAAAGAGCTTGACACATCCCGGTATTGAGTAAATATGAATTACTTCTACAGTAATGATTTGAAGCCTCCTTGTAAAAATGAGTTCTCAAAACATAAGTTGATAAATGAATGGTTTTCAACCTCAAAGTTTCTCAGCCTCTCACAAGAGTCACCTAAGACCATCAGAAAACACCGATATTTGCATTACATTTCATAACAGTAGCAAAATTACACTGACAAATTAGCAACAAAAATAATTTCATGGTTGGGGGTCACCACAACATGAAGGGTTACAGGATTAGGAAGGATGAGAACCGCTGTTATAAAGTCTTTCTCCTAGGAAAGATCCTATAGTCAGATACTGTTTGGAAATACTATATAATATAGGCCCTCTTAAAAATGTAAAATTGGTTCACTGGAATATCATTGTCTCTGAAATGCGATTCCATTGAAAGAGTTGTTTGGCTTTGTTAACATTTATTTGTAGTATTCACACTACAAAGAGTAATATCCAGCGAGGTGAATATTCCACAAAAGGCACAGAAGAAAACTTTTTTAATCTTTGAAGGGAAGAGCAATCTTTGTTTTGCAGAAGCAATTTACAAATAAGACCTATTTGCAAAGAACAGTGTTATCCACCCAGAAATTTATTTATTTATTTATTTATTTATTTTTTTTTTTTTTTTTTACCCAGAAATGTATTTAACCAAGCCTTTATTTAAGGAGTGTTGACTCAAAGCCAGGCAGAACTCCTGCCTACTAAGAGTTTATAATCTCTTAAGAGAAACAAGCAGATACACTGTGAAAAGCACTACTGTTAAAATACACGTCATAAAAAATAAATCAATATAATGAAGGAACAACCCAAACATATCTTACAGAATACTAAATCATTCCCATGGGAATTTGCTAATTTATCTGATCAAAACAGACTGGGAGGGAAGGGGGCTTATGTGACTTTCAGGGAGTGGGGAACCAGAAAAGGGGAAATCATTTGAAATGTAAATAAAAAATATATCGAATAAAATTTTAAAAAAAACACCTAAAAAAACAAAAACAAAAACAAACAAACAAAAAAACAGACTGGGGTGATGACAGCTTCAGCTCTAGGAATCTAAGGATTTGGAGACTTCATGGGCTATATTTACACCATGCACTTGGGCCACAGGACTCCACAGTAGTGTTCCAGAGGCCTTAAAAACAAACAAACAAACAAAAAAACACCATGGAGATCCCAAATAAAGACAATGAGAACATCAACCAATTGTGTAATTCAGGAAGATATTGAGTCCAATAAGAAATGAGTACAGAGAGGTTCCAGTCCTGAGGCCCCTGGCGGGAGCCCTCAGATCTCTCCTCTTCCGGATCCAGATCAGCCTGGGCAGCAACACCACATCTCCAGGTCCTGCAAGAGGCAAGAGGGGCTACTGGGAGGCCAGTTGGGAGAAGTCAGTGTGCTCTGGTGAATCCAGCAGGCCCCGGCAGGAGCCTCCAGGTGTCTGCTTCGGGATCTGAACAGCATGGGCTACAGCACCCTGTCTACAGGCAGTGCAGGAGGTAAGCTGTGCACCAGAGGCCACCTGGGAAGGGGCAGCTTGCACTGGTGAGTCCAGCATTGACAAGACCAACTAACACCAGTGAGAACTAGATGGCAAAAGGCAAACGCAAGAATGTCACTAACAGAAATCAATGCAATATGGCAACATCTGAACCCAATTCTCCTTTACCAGCATGTCCTGGATACACCATCATACCAGTAAAACAAGATTTGGATTTAAAATCACTGGTCATGATGCTGGTACAGGAACACATGAAGGACATACTTAAAGAAACTCAGGAGAAAATGGATCAAAAGTTAGAAGCCCTTGCAAGGGAAACACAAAAGTCATTGAAAGAAATCCAGGAGAATATAAAAGCCAATAATGAGGAAAGGCAAAAAACACTTAAAGAAATACAGGAGAACTTTGGTCAACAGGCTGAGGTCATGAAAAAGGAAACACAAAAAGCTCTTAAAGAATTACAGGAAAGCACAAACAAGCAAGTGAAGGGGCTAAGCAAAACCATCCACAATCTAAAATCAGAAGTAGAAACAACTAAGAAAACTCAAAGGGAGACAACTTTGGAGATAGAAAGCCTTGGGAAGAAATCAGGGGACATAGATGCAAATATCAACAACAGAATACAAGAGAGAGAAGAAAGAATCTCAGATGCTGAAGATACCATAGAAACCATGGATTCAACAGTTAAAGAAAATGCAAAATGCAAAAAGCTTGTAACCCAAAATATTCAGGAAATCCAGGACACAATGAGGAGACCAAACCTAAGGATTATAGGCATAGATGAGAGTGAAGATTTACAACTTAAAGGGCCAGCAAATATCTTCAATAAAATTATGGAAGAAAACTTCGCTAACCTAAAGAGAGAGATGCCCATGAATATACAAGAAGCCTACAGAACTCCAAACAGACTGGACCAGAACAGAAATACTTCCTGTCACATAATAATCAAAACACCAAATGTACTAAGAAAGAATATTAAAGGCAGTAAGAGAAAAAGGCCAAGTAACATATAAAGGAAGACCTATCAGAATCACAGCAGACTTTTCACCTGAGACTATGAAGGCTAGAAGATCCTGGGCAGATCTCATGCAGACTCTAAGAGAACACAAATATCAGCCAAAACTACTATATCCAGCAAAACTCTCAATCACCGTAGATGGAGAAACTAAGATATTCCATGACAAAACCAAGTTTACCCAATATCTATCCACAAACCCAACCCTACAAAGGATAATAGGAGGAAAACTCCACTACAAGGAGGGAAACTTCACCCTGGAAAAAGCAAGATAGTGACCTTTCATCAAACCCAAAAGAAGTTAACCAATCAAATTTAAAAAATAACGTCAAAAATGACAGGAAGTAACAATCACTATTCCTTAATATCTCAACATCAATGGACTCAATGCCTCAATAAAAAGACATAGACTAACCAACTGGATACATAAACAGGACCCTACATTTTGCTGCTTACAGGAAACACACCTCATGGTCAAAGACAAACACTACCTTAGAGTAAAAGGCTGGAAGACAATCTTACAAGCAAATGGTCTCAGGAAACAAGCTGGAGAAGCCATTTTAATATCAGATAAAATTGACTTTCAACCAAAGTCATCAAAAGAGACTCTGAGGGACACTTCTTGCTGGTCAAAGGAAAAATACAACAAGAAGAACTCTCAATCCTGAACATCTATGCTCCAAATGCAAGGGCACCCTCTTTTGTAAAAGAAACTTTATTAAAGCTCAAAGCACACATTGCACCTAACACAATAATTGTGGGTGACTTCAACACTGCACTTTCCTCACTGGACCGATCAGGAAAACAGAAACTAAACAGGGACACAATGAAACTAATTAAAACTAATTGGACCAGTTAGATTTAACAGATATATATATAAAACATTCTATCCTAAAGCAAAAGAATATACATTTTTCTCAGCACCTCATGGTACCTTCTCCAAAATCGACCATATAATTGGTCACAAGACAGACCTCAACAAATATAAGAAGATCAAACTAATCCCATGCCTCCTATCAGATCACTATGGAGTAAAAGTGTTCTTCAATAGCAACAAAAACAACAGAAAACCCACATACACGTGGAAACTGAACCATATTCTACTCAATGATAACTTGGTCAAGGAAGAAATAAAGAAAGAAATTAAAGACTTTTTAGAACATAATGAAAATGAAGACACAACATACCCAAATCTATGGGACACAATGAGAGCAGTGCTAAGAGGACAACTCATAGCCCTGAGTGCCTCCAAAAAGAAAATGGAGAGAGCATACACTACCAGCTTAATGACACACCTGAAAGCCCTGGAACAAAAAGAAGTTATTTCACCAAGGAGGAGTAGAAGGCAGGAAATCATCAAACTCAGGGCCGAAATCAATTAAGTAGAAACAAAGAAAACCATACAAAGAATCAACAAAACCAAGAGCTGGTTTTTCCGAGAAAATCAACAAGATAGATAAACCCTTAGCCAGACTAACCAAAGGGCACAGAGAGAGTATCCAGAATAACAAACTTAGAAATGAAAAGGGAGATATAACAACAGAAACTGAGGAAATTTAAAAAATCATTAGATCCTACTACAAAAGCCTATACTCAACACAACTGGAGAATCTGGAGGAAATGGACAGTTTCCTAGACAGATATACGACACCAAAACTAAATCAGGATCAAGTAGATCAACTAAACAGTCCCATAACACCTGAAGAAATAAAAAAAGGGTCATAGAAAGTCTCCCAACCAAAATAAGCACAGGACCAGATGGCTTCAGTGCAGAGGTCTATCAGACCTTCATAGAAGACCTAACACCAATACTCTTCAAACTATTCCACAAAATAGAAACAGAAGGAACTCTACCCAACTCATTCTATGAAGCCACAATTACGCTGATAACAAAACCACACAAAGAGCCAACAAAGAAAGAGAACTTCAGGCCAATTTCTCTTATGAATATTGATGCAAAAATACTTAATAAAATTCTTGCCAACCAAATCCAAGAACACATCAAAACGATCATCCACCATAATCAAGTAGGCTTCATCCCAGGGATGCAGGGATGGTTCAATATAAGGAAATCCATCAATGCTATCCACTACATAAACAAACTCAAAGAAAACAACCATATGATCATCTCATTAGATGCAGAAAAAGCATTTGACAAAATCCTCCATCCTTTCATGCTAAAAGTATTAGAAAGAACAGGAATTCAAGGCCCATACCTAAACATCGTTAAAGCAATATACAGCAAACCGGTAGCCAACATCAAACTAAATGGAGAGAAACTTGAAGCAATCCCACTAAAATTAGGGACTAGACAAGGCTGTCCTCTCTCTCCATATCTTTTCAATATAGTACTTGAAGTTCTAGCTAGAGCAATTAGACAACATAAGGAATTCAGGGGATACAAATTGGAAAGGAAGAAGTCAAATTATCACTATTTGCAGATGACATGATAATCTACTTAAGTGACCCGAAAACCTCCATCAGAGAACTCCTACAGCTGATAAACAACTTCAGCAAAGTGGCTGGTTATAAAATCAACTCAAGCAAATCAATTGCCTTCCTATACTCAAAGGATAAGCAGGCTGAGAAAGAAGTTAGGGAAATGACACCCTTCAAAATAGCCACAAACAATATAAAGTATCTTGGTGTGACTCTAACCAAACAAGTGAAAGATCTATATGACAAGAACTTCAGGTCTCTGAAGAAGGAAATCGAAGAAGACCTCAGAAAATGGAAAAATCTGCCATGCTCATGGATTGGTAGGATTAATATAGTTAAAAATGGCCATCTTGCCAAAAATGATCTACAGATTCAATGCAATCCCCATCAAAATCCCAACTCAGTTCTTCACAGAGTTAGAGAAAGCAATTCTCAAATTCATCTGGAATAACAAGAAACCCAGGATAGCTAAAACTATTCTCAACAACAAAAGAAATTCTGGGGGAATCAGTATCCCTGACTTCAAGCAATACTACAGAGCAATAGTGTTAAAAAACTGCATGGTATTGGCACAGTGACAGACAACTGGACCAATGGAATAGAATTGAAGATCCAGAAATGAATCCACACACCTATGGTCACTTGATCTTCGACAAAGGAGCCAAAAACATCCAGTGGAAAAAAGATAGCCTTTTCAACAAATGGTGCTGGATCAATTGGAGGTCAGCATGCAGAAGAATGCGAATGGATCCATTCTTATCTCCATCTACTAAACTTCACTCCAAGTGGATCAAGGACCTCCATGTAAAACCAGACACACTGAAACTAATAGAAAAGAAACTGGGGAAGACCCTCGAGGACATGGGCACAGGGGAAAAGTTCCTGAACAGAATACCAATAGCTTATGCTTTAAGAATGGGACCTCATAAAATTACAAAGTTTCTGTAAGGCAAAGGACACTTAAAAGGACAAAACGGCAACCATCAAATTGGGAAAGGATATTCACCAACCCCACATCTGATAGAGGTTTAATATCCAATATATACAAAGAACTCAAGAAGTTAGACCCCAGGGAACCAAATAACCCTATTAAAAAATGGGGTACAGATCTTAACAAAGAATTTTCACCAGAAGAAATTCGGATGGCCCAGAGGCTCCTTAAGAAGTGCTCAACATCATTAGTCATTAGGGAAATGCAGATCAAAACAACCCTGAGATTTCACGTTACACCAGTCAGAATGGCTAAGGTCAAAAACTCAGGAGACAGCAGGTGTTGGCGAGGATGTGGAGAAAGAGGAACACTCCTCCACTGCTGGTGGGGCTGTAAGATGGTACAACCACTGTGGAAATCAGTCTGGAGGTTCCTCAAAAAACTGGACATGAGACTTCCAGAGGACCCTGCTATACCTCTCCTGGGCATATACCCAAAGGATTCCCCGGCATGCAATAAAGACACATGCTCCATTATGTTCATAGCAGCCTTATTTATAATAGCCAGAAGCTGGAAAGAACCCAGATGCCCCTCAAAGGAGGAATGGATTCAGAAAATGTGGTATATTTACACAATGGAATACTACTCAGCAATTAGAAACAATGAATTCACAAAATTTTTAGGCAAGTGGTTTTATCTGGAAAATATCATCCTAAGTGAGGTAACCCAAGCACAAAAGAATACACATGGAATGCAATCTCTGATAAGTGGATATTAATTAGCCCAGAAGCCCTGAATACCCAAGGCACAAATTGCATAACAAATGACTCCCATGAAGAAGTATGGAGAGGGTCCTGATCCTGGAAAGGATCGATCTAGCATTGGAAGGGAATATAAGGACAGAGAAAAAGGAGGGAGGTGATTGGAGAAGGGATGGAGAGAAGAAGGTTTATGGGACATATGGGGAGGGGTGATCCGGGAAAGGGGAAATCATTTGGAATGTAAACAAAGAATATAGAAAATAAAAATATTAAAAAATAAAAGAAGAAGTGAAAGACAGAAATCCCCCCCCAAAAAAGAAATGAGTACAGATTTGGTTGATAAGGTATTTTAATGTCATAGATTGTGCCAATCATGATATCTCTGTACATACAGTTGTATGTGCACATACAGTAAAAGCATTAACACTAGACATCTGTGAATTGCAACTGAAATATTTTAAACTTGACTGCTGTACATTTATTGCATCCTCTGAACAGTATTTTTCTTTAAGAGTGCAACCCCAGGTGGTATAACCCTGTTCCCACGGAAGTCATGCACCCAACTCCAAGTGGGATGACCAGACTTCCATGGAAGGTCACACCTCTAAGAATACTTAAGACAGACTGGACTCATTGGTGAAGAACAAAGAAAAACAAACAATCAAAAACTAAGAACACAAATCTGGGTGGGTAAGAAGTAGTGGCACATCTGGGAGGAGCTAGAAGAAAGGAAATGTGCTCAAATCTAATTGGCCCAATTGTTTGTTGTTTTTTTTTTTTTTCCTAAATTCTGAACCTGAGGTATAGAGCCGTTCACTGGGATAACCAGTGGATTGGCAAAGTTTTATCTCTAGGCCTTATCAATCAATAAGGTAGAAGGGACACACAGTCATCAGTTAATAACGCCATAATATCTCAAAATAGAAGAACTGCAAACCTCGAGTGAGTCAAAAAAAAAATCTCATCTCAGGAAATGGTTGATATCAAGGCTGAATTTTGACCTATAAGGGACTGCTTACGCATTTGGAATTTAGGGAGGATTTATCTTTGCCAACATCTACAAAAAGAACCTGATTGCTTTTATTTCCATGGGGCTACTCGAATATGAATCTGTGTTTTGCTTTTTGACTCCACTGTGAATTCCTTTAATTTCCTTTTGAGTCCCTGTCACCACAGGAAGCATTCTGGGTTGGCATGTTGGCCGTGCTTGTCTGTCTTGGGCATTTGGTTTATTTTGTTTTGATTTGACTTCACTTCTCTTAATCTCGATGTGGCCCCAATAAACAAATGTGACTCTTTAACTGTTTCTGACAGGTTTTGTCATGATGAAATCAGCTTAGGAAAATGCCTAAAGAGACCTTCCTTACAGCCTTTCTTTATACAAAAGGTACAGGGTTTCTAACCTGAGCCAGAGAATGTTTTGAAAGTAAAGCCTAAAATGAGTGTGAGTTTTGTTGAGAATAGGAGGGGATATAATCCTCCAAAATGGCAGTAGCTGTTAAACACTATTTATTTATTATTATTATTATTATTATATGCACTTTATATTAACAAGGTGTGAGGCACTGGGGTTTGTTGTCTGTGTGTGATAATTCTTTTTACAGGTTTAAATATTTTAATGCATTTTTAAAAACTCTGTGTGTTTGTGTGTGTGTGTGTGTGTGTGCATGTGTTGGATATAAGTGTGGTCATAGAATGGGAGCCGATCTCATGACAATCATGAGCCAGCTCACCAGATCATTTTGTTACATTAAATAGAAGAGAATTTATAGCACTGTTCCTTTAATGCAGTGGTAACTATTTTAATAGTATTAGCTAGAAAATATTTTTTAAAAAAATAAGGGATTTGAAAATTGAGTGTGCAAACCTAGTTCATGTAATGGACCCTGAAGAATTTGTCTATGTAAGGCAATCAGATTACATAGGAAACAGGCAGTTTGTGCCCGAGGCAAAGTTTGTAAATTTTCCTAATTCTAATTTTCTGTATTATATGTGTCTATTTGAGTATTCATATTCCTTAGCCTTTCTCTGGTTTGCTACTCCCTTTTGAGAATTTTTAAATTAATTCATTAATTAATTTACTTTACATCCCTCCTCTCCTATCAACCTCCCCTCCCTGTTTAGTCTATACCCCACCACCACCCGTGCCTCCCCTTTTGAGAATTTAATAAAAACCGATACTTCTTTTCTTGAAAAATAAATGTATGCACTGATTCAGTCACACCCAGAATTGGCATTCAAATTCAGAGCATACTCCTTGGTCTCTGCAGCACATCTGACCTTGAAGTAAAGGACAGGAATAAGTCTTTCAATAAAGTAAATATTTCTCTTCATAAACACAACACCAGCACCAATGCAGGAGTGCTCAGCCTGTCAGTGGGTGCTAAAGCTGTGCCTGTTACATTACTTGGCTTATCTCTGTGTCCAGAATTTCTCAGAGCTTCCTTTGTAAAGTGGGATGTAAACTCCCTCCTGCACACAGGGGAATCAGAGCTGGTATAGCCAACAGAGTCCTATACCTAATGTTGCATGGCTTAGTTTAGGTGACTGATGTGTAAATATCTGAATGCTCCAGCATCTCTCTAGATCAGCATCTCATCTTGCAAGTTGTGACCCTTTGGCAGGTTGAATGACCTTTCCAGGGGTCACCTAAGATTATCAGAAAACACAGATATTCACATTACAGTTCATAACAGTGGCAAAATTACTGTAGTCAAGAAGTAGCAATAAAACTAAATGTATGGTTGGGAGTTATCACAACATGAGGAACTGTATTGAAGGTTCACAGAATTAAGAAGGTTGAAAACCACCATGCTAGATGCTTAAAGCCACCCTGTGGGAGAGATTCTGAAATTCCAGTTTTGTTCATTCCCCATGTGGTTGTTCCTGGTCAGCACTATCTTGGTGATTCCAAGTTCTTAGTACTACTTAAAAATTTTGGAAGACACCCCCCCCCCAACACACACACACACACAACCTCTACTAGCACCAACAACTACAAAAACAAACAAACAAACAAAAAAACATTGTGTACAAAATTTTTAAGACCAAAGAGTGCATAAGTTTTGGAAACGCCACCAAGAAAGGCAACAGGCCCCCTAAATCATAGAATAATCCAAAGCCCTTTGAGTTTGAGGCTTTTTTATGAGGTCCAAGAGAAGGAGATTATTGCTAGGAGCATGACATGAATGGTTCTGTTTTGCTTGATAGAGACTTGGGTTAGATAAGCTTTTTCTCTACTACCAATTTCCTATGATACATCTGATTTGACTCATATCTACCCCTAGACATGCATAGGAACAAGATGGACAATAGGGGATCTTTCTTGAAATTTCATTCAGACAACACAGTTTTCCACATTATTCATACACCTTAAATCACTCCTGACCTGACTGGTCCAACACCATGGTATCATAATCTGTTCTAGATCATGTCTGAATAGAGGAAGCGTGTTACCATAAGGTTTTTAAGAGGAATGACTTGTTTTAATTATTTAAATAAAACAGATTCAGGTGTAAAAAGCCTGATGCAGGTAGGTACATCTCAGATGACTAAGCGCATCTTAAAGAAATGGATGTGTTCCATGCCCAAGCTAACTAGAGCCCCAAGATGGTACATTATGCCTCCATTTTTGTCCTTTCCACTGGTGCCATTGTCAGAAGCGTTTCCATAGTAAATCTTGAGCAAGGACAGAATAAACATTTCAAATATAGGTTGCCACTTCTGTGGAAACCAGAGATCTAAAAGCAAATGCTTTCCTAAGTTCTCTGGGAAGCAAGAGCATGCAGAAGAAATGAAATCAAGTGGCAAAGACCTTGAGAGTCCTTTAAAAGCAGCACGTCTTTGGTGCTGGGCCATGGTTTGGTGAAAAGATGTGAACCTTGTTTACAAGATCATAAATGTCCTTCAGAGAAGCCAGAGGTTTGGGATGTAATGAGAAATTTCTCAATTTTAACAATGTATGATTTATCCACTTTCAACCTCTACCATAAGTAGAAATGACTGTGTGTCTCCTACAGCCTGCTTATAGTTCTAGATTAAATGATGAGAAATGCACATTTGCATAAAATGTATGGTCATAAGCACAAGGATCTTTCATAATCATGTGTCTGTCCAGGAAACTCAACAAAGAAAGCAGATCCTGAGCAAGATTCTGGGGATATCCATAGGATCTGAAATGGTAAAATGGTCTTTATTTTCCCATTTATTTTTTTGTGGTGGTGGTATATATATATATATATATATAGTGTGTGTGTGTGTGTGTGTGTGTGTGTGTGTGTGTGTGTGTGTGTGGACATTGTGCTCATTTCAAGGGTATCACTGTCTTCTCCTGTTGATATCCAACTCATTGCCTTAGAGTAGGGTGTTGGCTGGCCTGGAAGCAATGGAGATCTGTGTCTCTGCCAGATCACCTGATTCTAGGATGTAGGCATATTCAGTCATACCAGTGTTTTCTGGGGATTTAAATTCATGTCCTCATGCTTGAGTAGCAAGCACTCTTACCTGCTGATGTACCTCCCCTGTGTTGTATTTTGACAGGTTGAAGATGACACTGATGATTATCGAGAAAATTCATAGCTTTTGAATAATCTATAAGATCAAGATGATATAATCATGAAGTACTTTGAATAAATGCATAGATAAAATCCAACAACTTTATTTACAAACACTAGGGAATCCAATAGTGATATGGATTCAATATAGGTTGCTGGTATTCATTCACATCTTGGCCTAAATATGACATATCAAATGACCAAGTTGTATTTGAACATCTTCACTCAAAGCAAACAATTATTGATAATTACTCCTACAAGGCACAATCAAGGCATAAGAACTCAGTATATTCCTAGCTTTAAATCTTAATCTAATAGAAGAAAACACAGTACCAAGAAGCAACATCTTTCTTTCTTCCATGTGGTGTACTTCAGACCTATCTTTGCACTGAAGCCATTTTCTTTGCCTGGTCTCCATTAAACCTAAAGAAATAGTCAATATATCAGTAAGGACTGACTATGAACCCTCTTAAGATACCAATGAAGCACAAGCACTAAATGTCTTCATTTTAGATTAAGAAACTTTGCAATAGAAAGCTTAACAGTTAAAAGCCATAAGACTTATCTGAGTCACATAAAGAAACATGTTTTTTCATATACTTCTACGTTCTTAACAGTCATACCAGTGGTAGTTTAGCTGGCTTGGCTATGCAGCCTTCGCCATGCTTATATTAGTCCATTCCACTGTTGGATATGATAGGAGTGAGTGAGCCTTCCTGGACAACTTGACTTTAAAAGGAAAATGCTTCTTTTTCTTAGAAACTTTAAAATGTCAAAACTTTGGGCTAAAGAGGTGACTTAGCAGTTAACAATGTTTGCTGTTCTTTCGGGGGACCCAGATTCAGTTTCTAGGGCCTACATTAGCTCAGGATCCCCTGTGACTCAAGTTCCAGAGAATCTGATGCCCTCTACTGCCACTGACACTCATGTGTACGCACACATGATGAGAGAGAGAGAGAGAGAGAGAGAGAGAGAGAGAGAGAGAGAGAGAGAGACAGACAGACAGACAGACAGACAAACAGACAGACAGAGGTGGGGAGGATAGATAGATAGATAAATAGGTAGAGGCAGTCAGGCAAGCAGATGGATGGATAGATAGATAGATAGATAGATAGATAGATAGATAGATAGATAGGTAGGTAGAGGCAGTCAGGCAAGCAGATGGATGGAAGGATGGATGGATGGATGGATGGATGGATGGATGGATGGGCAGACAGACAGAAGATAGATAGGACAGACAAGTCTTTAAAATGTCAAAATCCACATATTTCACTAACTTTTCTTCTACTTCTTGTACTAAGAAAAGTGTTCTCTGGGGTACTCATGAGATATTGGACCAGTAGTTCAGTAGCTATAGCAAATCAATCCTAAAGATATAAACATGAATAAGAAAGACATCACTAGACAGATTTCCAGCTAGTATTACATCAGTTATTTCAAACATGGGGATCAATAACAAAGTTCAGGATCATTTTGGTCTAAAAGACAAAGTTTTTTAAATTAAAAAAAAATATATATATTATGTGCTTCTGCCAGTGCAAATGTGCCCAGAGTCCCAGGAAAGAGGACCACAGGACTTCAGAAAACAGAGCTGTGATGGAAGAAAAACTTGTACAAACATCCCTGGGTAAAGAGCACGCAAGCCACCCCTGCCATGGTATATTATCCCTAAAATAGGTAACAGGTGAATTTTCTGTGTCAGTGGGGACTGAAGTAACTTCCAAAAGTCCAGTGTGTCAGTATGATAATATGAGATGGGCGGTGGTGGCGCACGCCTGTAATCCCAGCACTCTGGAAGGCAGAGGCAGGCAAATTTCTGAGTTCGAGGCCAGCCTGGTCTACAGGGTGAGTTCCAGGACAGGCAGGGATACACAGAGAAACCCTGTCTCAAAACTGTCTCAATAAAAAAAATGAAGGAAGGAAATAAAGCCCATCATTTCAGTTGGGGGGGGGGGGGCACCAAGATCATGGCAGGCAATCTGATGATAATATGAGCTTTCAATGATGTCAGTTAGCATAGTAGCATTAAAAAAATAAACCTTCATTCTAAAAAGAGACCATAAATATCATAAGATATAGACACAGACAGACAGACAGACAGACAGAAATGAAGGAAAGAAGAAAGGTATGGAGGGAAAGGAGGGAAGGGGAGGGAAGAAGGAGGGAGGAGGGGAAAGGAGGGAAGGGGAGGGAAGGAGGGAGGGGAGGAAGAGGAGGGGGAGGAAGGAGGGAGGAGGAAGGAAGGAAGAAGAAAGAAAAAGAAAAAAGGAAGGCAGGAAGGCAGAAAGGGAAAGAGGGGGGAGGGAAGGAGGGAGGGAGGGAGGAAGGAAGGAAAGAAAGAAAGAAAGAAAGAAAGAAAGAAAGAAAGAAAGAAAGAAAGAAAGAAAGAAAGAAAGAAAGAAAGAAAGAAAGAAAGAAAGAAAGAAAGAAAGAAAGATAGATAGATAGATCATTCAGACAAGGAAAGAAACAAAGGATATGAAATGTGGAAACAGGAAATGTTAATTTCCTCACACAACTTCAGGGAGGAAAAAAGAAAACCACTAATAGATCCTAGCTCAAAACAGGATCGCAGGGTGAAAGTTGAAAAGAATGAGAAGCCAGCACCATCAGCCTACCCTGATGCACACATTCATTAGCCTCCCCTGAAACCAAAGGTACCCTGGGGACAAACAGAAATGAAAGCCACCGTGGGCTACTTCAGGGACACATGAGTTATCACTGATAAACTTGAATAAAAGGAGCAGGTGTCCAACAGAGACAGGCCACCCCTGCCCTCGCTGGAATTAGAGTTCCATGTGTGATCATTCTCTATTATTTCTTAAGCAAAGAAAAATCTGTGTCTCTTGTATTCTCGATTTTTGTGAGCTAAATATTCACATCGATTCAATTATAATGGTCAATCCGCTTCAGACAATTGTTTGATTACCCTTTCAGTCTTTTTCTCACTCCAGTATCACATTGGTGTTGGGTGGACCTGATTCTCAGGCCAGCTCAGACTGCAGAGCGTTTTCTACAGCATTAGCAGAAAGGTTGAATAATGATGACAGTTATATAGCAGCTACTTTGTGTCAGGAACTGCTCCAAGGCTTTTAATTGTACCAACTCATTTCTACTTCACAAGCTCCCCCCACAACCCCCGGAAGTAAGTCCTATCCTATCCTATTATGCCAGGCAACACCAAATCACAGGAAGTAAATCACAGGTCAGAAGTGACACATGCACATCAGGACCCAGGCAAGCTATATAATCTGGGGTCAGTTTTACACAATCTGGCATGCATTCATTTAAAGCTTACTTAAGAATTCATGACCTCAGAAAATAAACCATGTGCTGGCCTTAATTTGTGTGTTTTTCCTATTGCTAGACAGGCATTTTAAAAGAGACAACTGAAGTGGGGAGATGGTTCAGGTACTAAAGTTCTTATAAAGCAAAAATGAGAACCCATGGTCAATCTTCAGAGCCCATGTGGAAAAGTCCAACATGGTGAACATGCTTATAATCCCAGAAAAAAGGAGAAGAGGAGGATCACCGAAACTCACCAGTCAACCAGAATAATCAAATCTTCAGGTTCTAGGCCAATGAGAGACAAGGTCTCAAAAAAATAAGGTGGGCATTGTCCTAAGGAGTGAAACCCAAGGCTGGATTCTGGGCTCCATATATATGTGCAAATACATAAATACATATTCACACACATTCATACATACTCGAGCACACAGTATAAAAAAATCTAATTGAAAATTGTCTCAAGGCTTTATCGGACTCCTTACCAAAGAAGATGCACAAGTGAAAGAAGGAAATGATATAAACATTCCAGGAATGTGTCTGGTAGCTACATAAGGTTTTAATAAATGCTTGTTGGATGATCAAACCCACAACTCTGACAATAGTAAATGCTTGCAAGGGTATACAGTGACGTGAATATGTAGTCTCACTTCTTTTCCACCCATGGGAACGGTGAATGATATTGCCACTCCAGAAGACAGCTTGGAGTGTCTGCATAAATAGACTTAATTTACAACCAGAAGCCAAATACCTTAAGATCTAGCCAAAAGGATTCAAGAACTCATGTCAACCCAAAAACTTGCACATGAATTTTGAAGGCAGCTTTATTCATATCTCCCCAAACTTGAGAGAAACCGAGATCCTTTAGTAAGATAGTAAGCTTACATTCAGGAAGCGAAATTTTAGTCAGTGCTAAAACTGGAAGAACTGTCACATCATTGAAAGGCATAAAGGAAATTTAGATGCATATTTCTAAGGGATACAAGTCAATCTAAAAAGTTTGCATAATTTTTTCAACTGTAGAAAATTCTGGAAAATGAAACTATAAAAACAATGAAAACACCAGGGTTTCTAGAGGAGAGCTAGCAGGACTGGGTGGTCATGGTAAAGAGGTGAATTATGAGAAATGATGCCAGGAGAAACAAAAAATAAAATTGTTTATACGATAATAATGGCTATGTATCATCATTCTCCAAACTCAAAGTATATGGTACTGAGTGACATTGGAAAATGATGAGCTCTGCAAGGATAGGGATGTGATACTGTAAGTTCATTGATGATATAATGAGAAATATTTAAATGATGTCAGAAAATGCAATCAGTGCCAGTGACATGGCTCAGCACGTAGGGACACTTGTCCTGACACAATGACCTGAGTCCCATCCCTAGCCAGTAAGATTAAAAAAAAAAAAAACAGAATTGACTTTGGAAAATTGTCTTCTGATTTCAGATTTACACCATGGTGTATGCAAACAGCATACACACACACACACACACACACACACACACACACACACATACAAATAAGCACACAAGTGTTAATTAAATGAGATCACAAAATTCTGTGGCACAGGGAAAGGATGAGACCACAGTCACCTTGGCCATTTGACCCAGCAGAGCAGACTGTCAAATTTTCTGTGACACCATAAAGACAAGGACCCTGGCAAAGACCTTTTCCTTCTCACTGTTTCCCTGGTGAGAACATGTAACTAGTGCTTGCCTACAGTCACCATGCTTCACCAGTCTGTCACCAAAGAGACTGGAACAATATGAACCACCCAGGACCCTCAGAGCTCCCGTGGACTCAACCACCAACCAAAGAGGACACATGGAGGGACCCATGGCTCCAGCTGCATATGTGGCAGAGGATGGCCTTGTTGGACATCAAAGGGAAGAGAGGCCCTTGATCCTGAGAAGGCTCTATGCCCCAGTATAGGGGAATGCCTGGACAGGGAAGTTGGAGTGGGTCCGTTGGTGAGCAGGCAGTGGGAGGATGGGATAGGGGGTTTTGGGAGGGGAAACCAGGAAAGGGGATAACATTTGAAATGTAAATTTAAAAAATATATCTAAAAAAAGAAAAAAAGAAAGAAAGAAAGAAAGAAAGAAAGAAAGAAACAAAGAAACAAAGAAACAAAGAAACAAAGAAACAAAGAAACAAAGAAACAAAGAAACAAAGAAACAAAGAAACAAAGAAACAAAGAAACAAAGAAACAAAGAAACAACCAGTCTGATGGATCCTTTTATTTGTTACCAGATGTCATTTTGTAGGCTGGAATGAGTTCTAAGCACCATCCTTCTGCTTGGTTATCTTCATACCTGCACTTACATCTTAGGTTGACAGGAATACACAAGTAGTTGCAAGAGGGATGTTGGCCATGGGAGCGATTCTGCACAGGGAGTGGGTGGGGGCTCTGTATACCTTCCTCTCAAGATAACCGGGAATCGAGAACTTCTCAACATATTTTTAAAAAAGACTAATGCGCTCTCTCTCTCTCCCTCCCTGCCTCCCTCCCTCCTTCTCTCTCCCCCCTCCCCCCCCCGTGTGTGTGGGGGGGGGTGTGGTGTGTGTGTGGTGTGTGTGTATACCTGTGTATGTCTGCCTTCCTATCTGTGCACGTGAGTGTGTATAAACGAAGAAGTCCAAAAATCCCTAGCCTCAGTCTTTGTCTTCTACTATGTTTGAGGCAGGGTCTCCCCTTCTCTCTTATAATCACCAGTCTGCCTTACAAGCTCAGAGGGTCTCCCAGCACTTTGCCTCCCTTCTCACCATAATGAGCTTAGGATTGCAGACGTGGGCTGGCCACACACAGCCTTTCAAAGGTCCTGGCAACCTGAACTCAGATCTGAACTTTCTTGGTTGGTGCTTTACCTGCCAGTCTGTACATCAAAATCAACCAAGCCTCTGCTCAATAAGAGCACTGACATGCAAACTCAGGTCCTCTGCAAGAAGAGCACATGCTCTGACTCTTAATAGCTGAGCTATCTTTCCAGCCTGCTTTCAACGTCATTGTTGTTGTTGTTGTTGTTGTTGTGTTGTTGTTGTTGTTGTTGCTGTGTTGTTGTTTTGGAGATGGGATTCTCTAACCACCTAAAGCTGACTTTAAATTTGCTATCTTGCCGCCTCAGCCTTCAAAGAGCTTTTCACCCCTCCTCCATACCGATTCCCCATTTCTATTTCTTTTGCCTTTACTACCTTCCTAAAACTAAATGTAATTCCATTTTCCCATTTTATTGAGAATTTCATATATGCAATAATTTGATCAAACCTCTCTCATCTCCTCCCCTTATTTTTTCCCAAATTGCTACCACCAATATTCAAACTTCTTATGCCTGTTTTTCCACTACCAATTCTGGAAGAAAAAAAAATGCTATTGGCCTACAAAAAGATCTATGGCTGGTTTCTTATATGACAGGACTTCTAATCCTCTAGGATAAGTGCTTTGTTCAAAGCAAATTGTAGAAGAAGGCTACCAAGGGGCAGCTCCACTGGCCTCTCCATGCAAGACTCATCCCAACGTAAGCCAAATAAATAAAAGAAGACAGGAATAAGCAGAATATGTATAATTGAAAGCAAGCTAAAAGACATAAAGAGTAAATTGAGCAAATGGCTTCAGGGGACATGTATTTATTCATGACTATTAGTGTTCTGAACCATAAATCTACTTAATTAGATTTAATTACAACACTGCTCAAGACAAAACAGCGATGATAAAAATCTGAGCGTGGCATTTTATATATGGCTGAAGGGATTATCTCTTTATGCAAATAACTGGCATGGTTTCCCTCAAACAGATTTATTGGCTGACTTGTGCAAACTATACAGCTAGTGATGGAGGGAAGAAGAAAAAGTCTGAATTTTCCCTCTTTCAAAAATATTAACCATCCCCTCCCCTCCCTCCTCCCCTTCCCCCACCCCAAGACATTGGACACATTGAACATAGAGTAATAGTAGATCATTCAGAGAAAGGAAGAAGTCAGGAGTCTTGGGTTGTTTTAAATATCAGGGTTAACTACTGTCTTTTGTAGCCCAATATATATATAATTGGTATGTATGTATGTATGTATATATATATATACATACATACTATATATATATACATATATATATATTCTCTTGCATTATATCTGCTTGCAGGTCGTTCAAAAAATTAACAATTTCATTAATTTATTGGTAATTTTCATGCATGTTGTTAATGTTCTCTTCACAGATCATAAAACCTTAAAAATATCACCTAGACTTTCAAGTCACCCTAGACTTTCAAGTCCTCCTTTAAAAAGATAACATACCAAGTGTAATTTATGCTGTCTATATACATCAACATCAGCATGCTTGATCTGGCAGAGGCCATATCCTTAAGGAAAATTGGCTATTACTCTCCCAGAAGCTATGAACTCCTAGTCCTTCAGGTATGGATGGGGCTGAGGTCTCCTTCCTGAAAGCTACAATGTTTGCTGACTTTATCGCTTGATCATGTGTGTTTTATTCTGTCTTAGCCTTGAAGAGTTCTCTGTGTTCTTACAGAGGACTCAAGCTTGGTTCTTAACACCCATTGTAAGTGGTTCACAAATGTCTGTGACTCCTTCATAAGATCTGATCTCCTTCTATGTTCTCCACAGGTACCTGCATAAATGTGGTACACTTGGGAACACAAATACACACCGAGAGAGAGAGAGAGAGAGAGAGAGAGAGAGAGAGAGAGAGAGAGAGAGAGAGAGAATGAAACAGACAGAATCAGATACATAAAATAAATTATTACAGGTCCCTTTCATCTGGAAACACATAAGTTCACTGAAAGTAAGTACTTTCTTTGGTTAGTCATCTTATTCCTACAATGGCCTCAGGAGTTTCTTATAAAGATATTTGGTTAACTATTCAAGTTTAAGAGTCATGCTTTACTGGGATACTTGGAAGGAGTGGGCACGTGCTGGGCAGAAGCATGGGACTCCCATAGTTTACAGAGTCTATGACAGAGAGGAAGCACAGCTGGGGTGCTCTGAAAGCTAGCTGGGAAAGATTGGCGTGGTGGCAACAGTGAGAGCCACGCTGAGCAGGACCCCTGGGACTTGGTGCAGAGGCCTGGCAGGATGGTCATTATTAATTATTACCCACTACATTTTGATATATCTATACCAAGCCTGGTAAATGGAGAAGCAAGTGGTTAGCAGGAAGGAGCAAATAAAAACGCCATTAGCAAGAGTGTTTCATCATTTCTAAACCTGAAAATCGGGTCTCACTTTTTGCAGTGTGTTCTAAAATAACAATTTAACACTGATTGTTTCAAGATGTATTCTATGAATTGATAGTTCTGTACAATTTCTTTATTCTTCCATAGCCAATTGACCATGATATATGAAAGAGAAGAAGTTAGGGGATGGAGGCACTAACTATAAATATTATAGCAGCTTTAGACACACAAAGCCAACATAAGACACTCAAAATCTTTAGTCACCACTCTATATTCCATTGTAATTATAAGGGTGGATCAAGCTGTATTTGGTCATCCCATCAACTTCTTGTGACATTAAAAGCTCTTCTCAGCTCAGTGTGAGGGTTAGTTTTAATTGTCAACATGGCCCAACCCAGAAATCACTGGGAAAGATATTCTTAATGAAAGATTGTCTATACTGGATCATATAAATGCAGTATAGATATGTGATCATGTCTATGGAAATTTTATTTATTAAGTAAATAGATTTGAAAAGCAAAGTCTACTGTGAGTAGCACCATTCCCTAGGCAGCTGTTCCCGAGCTATGTAACAGTAGCAGAATCAAGGTGAACACAGAAACAAGCAAACTAGATTCAGGAAGCCTTCCTGCATCCATTTCTCTCTGCCATTGACTGCAGATGTGATATGACTTGCTGTTTCAAGTTCCTTCTGAGACTTTCCCACAATGATCGATTATAACTTGAAATTGAAAGTTAAATTAAACTTCTCTCCTGAGTTGATTTCTGTCAGTCATTTGTCCCAAAAAATAGAAATGAAAATAGAACATATAGTTAGTTGTAAATATGCTACTATACACATGATAAATTGATAGGTAGTCTCTGAACCCCCTCATTTCAACATACACCACTCAATCATTTCTATTCTCTGTGTACCACAGTGGCTTAGAGAACCCCTCCTTGAGGATATGTTTTTCTTATGTCTTCCTGACACCCCAAATTCTCTTTTGTTGCTCATCAAGTGGAAAGGAACAGAAGAGTTCCCACAGCATGTGATATCTGTTTCTGAACTTTTTTTTAAATTTTTTTATTTGATATATGTTTTATTTACATTTCAAATGAGTTCCCCTTTTCTGGCCTCCCACTCCTGAAAAGTCCCATAAGCCCTCTTCCTTCCTCCTGTTCTCCCATCCACGCCTTCCCACTTCCCTGTTCTGGTTTTGCCCTATACTGCTACACCGAGTCTTTCCAGAACCAGGCCACTCCCCTGTTCTTCTTGTACATCATTTGATGTGTGGATTATGTTTTGGGTATTCCAATTTTCTAGGCTAATATCCACTTATTAGTGAATGCATACCATGATTGATCTTTTGAGACTGGGTTACCTCAGTATGATATTTCTGCTAGGAATGATGTTTCTTTCATCTTTCATAGAGAAAGAATGGATGTAGGAAACTGGTCAGCCTAATGACAGTTCTGTTGACCTGTTTTTCCTACATTTCTTTTCTTTCTTTCTTTCTTTCTTTTTTTTTTTTTGCTATTGTCTTTTTTTATTATTCAATATATTCTTTATTTACATTTCAAATGATATCCCCTTTCCTGGATCCCCTCTCTCCAAAAGTCCCATAAGCCCTCTTCCTTCTCCCTATTCCCCAATCACCCCCCTTCCCATTTCCCTGTCCTGGTATCCTCCTACACTGCTGCACTGAGCCTTTTCAAGACCAGGGACCTCTCCTTCCTTCTTCTTGGACATCATTTGATATGTGAATTGTTTCTTGGGTATTCTGAGCTTCTGAGCTAATATCTGCTTATCACTGAGTGCATACCATGTGTGTTCTATTGTGATTGGGTCACCTCACTCAGGATGACATTCTACATCTGACAAAGGGCTAATATCCAAGGTATACAAAGAACTCAAGAAGATAGACTCCAGAAAGCTAAATAACCCTATTAAAATGGTGTTCAGAGCTAATCAAAGATTTTCACTTGAGGAATATCAAATGGCTGAGAAGCACCTAAAGAAATGTTCAACTTCCTTAGTCATCAGGGAAATGCAAATCAAAACAACCCTGAGATTTCACCTCACACCAGTCAGAATGGCTAAGATCAAAAACTCAGGAGAAAACAAGTGTTGAGGATATGGAGAAAGAACACTCCTTCACTGCTTGTACAACCACTCTAGAAATCAGTCTGGCGGTTCCTCAGAAAACTGGGCAAGATACTACCAGAGGACCTCATTATACCACTCCTGGGCATATACCCAGAGGATTCCGCAGCATGTGATAAGGACACATGTTCCACTATGTTCATAGCAGCCCTATTTATAATAGCCAGAAGCTGAAAAGAACCCAGATATCCCTCAATGGAAGAATGAATACAGAAAATGTAGTATATTTACACTATGGAATACTACTCAGCTATTAAAAACAATGAATTCGTGAAATTCTTAAGCAAGTAGGTGGAACTGGAGAATGGTTTTCTAGATTTTAGTTGGGCCTTTTAAACATAAAACATAAAAATTTGGACGTATTTCCATTCTATTTCTATAGTGCCTGGGCAGTTGATAAGGTTTTTTTGAACATATAATCATAAAAAAAGAAAATCATAAAGGTGAAGAAAAGCTTGTGGACTATATCATTCTCTACCTGCATTATTGAGGAAAACATCTAAAGATCTCTAAGATCCCTTGGGCGAATATCAATAATATTTGTGAAACAAATATTATTTGAGTTTAGTTCTTCTTCACAACACTCCCAAGCAGACTTTTCTTTACTGACAAAGCTCAGTAAATTTTCACTGTACACAAAGAAGAACAAGTTAGTAGGTTTCCCACATTGGGAGTTTTTAAAAAGAAAAAGACTCATCTTAGTAGAAGCAAAGACATCAAGGAGCCATTTGAAAAACTTAAAAGAGTCAGATGGAAAAAAATCAGCCAAAGTCCTTCTTTCAGAAGCAGATCAATAAGATAAGGAGATATCCTGGCCTCCGGATTAATAATACAATGAAAAACCTGCAAGCCAATAAAAAATCAATGCATGTTCAGCCTTGTGTAGGAAAACCCAATATATTCAGAGAAGCTCTTATTTACTGCCTACAAAAAAATGTACTGCAAAGTGCATATCAATAGAGGTGTGCTGTGCAGAGAAACACAGCACTGGGGACTCAGGCAGTTCTCCAGTACTCAATATTAAAACTAGATTTTGGATACTTATGGCACATGGAAGGACACAGACAGAGGTTCAAAGTGACCAAATGGTTCAGAAGATGCACTCAGCAAAGTCACACAGCCACTTCTTTACCTCTGACTGTCTTGGCTTGGTCAAGACAAGGCATTTTCTGCCTTGCCCAACGAATCCATTCAGATTATATTTTCAAGTGTGTATAAGTGTATATGAGCATGCCCATAGGGAGAAATATTCTTCAACAATTATAAGGAAATCTTTTTATTCATAGCAATACTAAACAGAGATAGGAGTCACCACACTAAGTACAAAAAAAAATGCACAGAAAGATACATACTTTATGACCACACTTGTGGATGGCAAGATACCGCTCACAAACACTGACAGAAAGAAACAATCACCTTTTGACAGTGCTACTGAGGCATGGCCAAGTGGAAATTTTGTACAGACAAAACAGGCAGATGTTAAGAAGCTTAGATGTCAATAGAGGTCCTGGCTTAGCCCTAGACAGATTGAAGAACTACAGCATGGACACAGTTGTATTCTTTCAAAGCACATGGGACTCACTTGCTATTCCATTAGAAGATACTTGAAAGTCAGACAGGGAATCTGCATCATTTCCCTTCCATCACTATGAATGACTGATGGTTGCGATAATCAGCTTGTCAAAAGAAAACATCCACTTAGACCCAGAGCTGTAGAGATTCCAGTCTATAGCTTGTTGGCAGGGATGCTGCACACTTTGGCAATGTGTGTGGCAAGATTAAAACTATTGCTTGCTTCATGAAAAAGGAAGAGCACAAAAGAAAAAGGAAGAGTTAGAGATGGGACTCATAATTCCTTTTGAGTATACATACCAAGATCCAAACAGGTGCCATTTGTCTCTACCTCCTGAAGTTTCTACCACATCTCAACAGTATCAATCTAAGGACCATGCATCTTCCATACTGGCCCTTTGAAGAAACAACCAAAGTCCACCTTAGGAGAAAAGCTTGTGCAAGTAACAGATATTGAGTTATTCTTCTTTACTACATCACTGACAAATAAATATTGAAACTCTGCCATGTTAAAAAATGTGATGTTCAATCAGCTGAGCAGGAAGTGGAAGGTGGGACTTCCTGTGAGAGAGAAAGGAACTCTGGGAAGAAGAAGGAGAAAGAGCCTTTTCACCGGTAGACATGGAAGGAGACATGGAAGGAGACAGGTGTGATCACAGGCCTGGAAGGAAGCCACATGGCTGGATGAGGCTAGGTGGTTGGGTTAACTTAGATGAGCTAGTTGAAAGTCTGCCCAGCTAAGGCCTAAAGCTTTGAAATATTAAAACGTCTTTGTGAGCTATGTGTGGAAAGGCTGTTTTAAAAACAATTGCCTACATTAATTAAAATATACGGAACTTAATGGCCATTCAAATTTTACATTCAAAGAACAATTCTTAGGTGTCAGTTTTGTTCTACTATGTGGGTTCAAGGGATCCAACTTAAGTTACCAGGTTTGACAGCAAGTGCATTTGCCTACCATCTCCTTGATCCAATCACACCATTTTTAATAAACTAAATCTACAAAAGACACACATGTAGGCATTTTTCATTTGGAATATGAATATAAATAAAGAAGAATTTAAAGCCCTTTAAGTTCAGTCTCCCAACAAACCCTTTTGTGTTTAAGATATTTAAATCCACAGAAGCAGAAAGAATAATGTAAAGGATAAATATGCCTCTCTACTGTCTGCTTCCTCTGTTCAGTTAGCTAGGCAGGGCTCATATCCATGGCACATTTTTTTTTGTAGTTTGAAGTGAAGCCTGACCACAATAAAATAGCTACATGTTCTAGAAATGGTAATGAAAGAGCCGCGATGTAATCCTTTGTCTTTATTTTGATTTAAGCAGTTATAATTCTGCTTATGAAGGGTGAAGAAAAACAGCAAGGTAGGTACAAAATACAATACTACCAACAGTCACATGGAAATCAACACACTCGCAGCAAATGAATTCTCCCCATCTAACTGAAACATGCATTTTTTAAAACTGTTTCTTTCAGTTTTTAAGATTATAATTACATAATATCGCCTTTTATTTCTGGCCTTCAAATTCTCCCACAGACCTCTCCTAGCTCTCCTTCAAAATCCTATCTTTTTTATTAGTTTTTGTTACATACATGTGTACATATATATTCCTAAATGCATAAATATAACCTACTCAAGCCCAAGGAAGACTACCGTGATTAGTGATTCAATGCCAAATAGTCAGCCCTGAAAACTGCATCACATCTTCTGACCATTTCATTATTTCTCCTATCATCTGTGTTTTACTGAGCTCTGACCCCACAGCTTAGTTTAATATTCCACAAAAGGATGAATCCATGTGATTCTTGTCTAGTATGCCTGTATTATTCCATCTCTCTTAGGCTTGTCTTATCCAATCCATCTATGTTGTAGCACATCCTAGCATCTCCTTCTGCATGAAAGCATGATGGCAGTCTGGTGTGTACGTTCAACACATATTCTTTATCTTTTCACCCATTGATGGGCACTTAGTTTGACTTGATTTCTTGGTTGTTATCAGGGCTAAAATGACTGAGAAATTTCAGATATCTCTTAGTATGTTTGATTTCATTTCTTTTTGACATATTTTCTTAGTTGGGGTCTTACTACTGTGAACAGACACCATGACCAAGGCAACTCTTATAAGAATAACATTTCATTTGGGCTGGTTTGCAGATTCAGAGGTTCAGTCCATTATCATAAAGGTAGGAGCATGCCAGTATCCAGGCAGTCATGGTGCAGGAGATGCTGAGAGTTTTACATCTTCATCTGAAGGCTTCTAGCAGAATAGTGACTTCTAGGTAGCTAGGGTAAGGGTCTTAAGCACCATGCCCACAGTGACACACCTACTCCAACAAAGCCACACCTTCTAATAGTACCACTCCCTGGGCCAAACATACAAACCATTAGACATATACTCAGAAATGGGGTTTCTGATTATGTGGCAACTGTTTGAGAGAATTCCCTATAGTTTTCAATGGTAAGGTGTCTAGCTTTTACTTGGTATACAGGGTCCGATTTGTCCCACAACCTCATCAAAAATCAACTTTCATTTCTTTTTATACAGTATGATATGACACCTCATTACTATTTCCATTTGGATTTCTCAAACCCTCAAAGGCAAGGGCTTTTAAACATGGCCCCTGGCTATCTGGAATTAGAGAACAGATAAACGACCTTCCACTGGAACAAATGTGATTCAACAAGACTGAAGTTTCAGCACAACAAAGAAAAACTATGAACAGAGAAGAAACATTAACTACAGGCTGTTAAAAAATATATTGAAGCCAGAGAGATAATGAACAGGCAATATGCAAAATAGACAAGAAATATAACCCAGTGGTAGGACAAGAAGAAGACTGTTTCATAAATGGACTAGGTTCCTGAAGAGATAGATACACAAAAGAGAAGTCTGTGCTGGAGATGGCAGCTGGGTTTCCATTCCCTTGAGTTCTCATTAGATCTCTTACAGCAGAGCCTCAAGCTCTAGCCCAAGTATATGTGCGTGTGTATGACAGAGGTCAGCACCCCCACCTCTGCCAACCAGTCACCTGAACTTCAAGGTCATTAAAAGACAGACAAGGGCACCCAGTTGTTTTTCAGGAACATTTTTATCCATTTCATTTGAGGACCATTTGAAATTCTCTATGCCTAATTATCTGATCGCCATGAAATCTAGAGAAATTGTAGGTTTGCTAGTAAACGGAAATCAGACCCAGCAGACCTTTCCAACAACTCCTACCACTGACGTAGGTCCCACATTTATTATAAACCCCCGTTTTGAGTAATTTCCCTCTATAATGGTAACTCAAACTATCAATGTCTATTTGTTGAACACACTTTGTACTTTGGTGATAAGAAAAGTTAAAGTGCCCACATAGTTACTTTCCCAATCTTACTTCCTTCTTGCTTTCCCCATCAATGTAGTTTTCCACAGTTATCCATGCATTTGGTTGGTTTCATACACTTAACACATTTCATATTTCCACCTCAATAGTATATTGTTACATGGACTTCCTTGATCTTGAAGGTAACAATAGCATACACATTGTTGCTGCAACATAGCTTAAATTATAAGAATATGATACAAGCTACACAGCCATACAACTGTTGATGGATATAGGAATTTTTACAGTTGGGGATACTGTCATGCTAACGTGAACATTCCAGGATTATATTGATAAGCCATAAAAATAAATTTAAAACTGGGCAGTGGTGGTGCACGCCTGTAATCCCAGCACTCTGGGAGGCAGAGGCAGGCGGATTTCTGAGTTGGAGGCTAGCCTGAGTGAGTTCCAGGACAGCCAGGGCTATACAGAGAAACCCTGTCTAGAAAAACAAACAAATAAAAAAAAACAAAAATAAATTTAAAGAGATCAAAATTTAGTTGGCTACCCATAACTTAAGAGGATAGCCAACTGCAAGTCTAGAAGGAATTGTGAAAGTACCCACCAGCCTTCAGAACTGTCTTAGCTGCAGCTACCAAGGTTTAGCACTCCGATTACTTTTCCAAAACAACTTGTCTTTAAACTCTTAAGAGATACATTTAATTGAGGGCCTCCAGGTAATACCTTCAAGACGTACTTCATACTTTGACTTGAATCTCCATTTTTCCTGAGCAGTCTACATAGGGCACCTTAGCAGGGTACTGTTGCTATAGTTAGACCACTTCTGCCAAAGCTGATTTACCTTGGAGTTAGTCTTTGCTGGGTTGGTTCAATCTATAACATGTTAGGATAGGGCCATGCCCTGCACAGAATGCCCATTTTTTTTCCATCATTCACATATGATTCTCTAATAATTGTCATATAACCTAAAACTAGTCTGTTTCCTAGGAGCCCAACCGTTGGTAGCAGGTAGAGTTCAAAAAGGCCAACGAGTTAAAAGACATTTTGAGACCAGATTATTTTGGGTCTGACCTGTAGCAATAATTGTGTGGTATGTGGAGCACAGAGCCAATAGCACAAAATAACAATTCAGTTGTTTAAACATGCAGTGTTGGTTGAGAAAGTATTATACAGAAGGAACTATCCCTAGTTTGTGCTCTGACATTTGAAAAGTAAAGAGACCAATGCATTTAAAAACTGTCCGTGTGGCTAATTAACACTAAGCTGTAGTGGTGCTGACAAGCAGGGCAAATTAAGGGTTATCAGCATTCCTTTGAACTATTTAAAAGCTACAAGATAGCTTTCTACGAGGTCATTGTCTCTTATCACATAAGAGCAATGGGATAAAAACCTTAAAGACCAATCTGGAAATTGAATATTTAGAGCCACAAAACATTGAAAATGGCTGAATGGGAAGACAGGTATGCTATCCCAAATCCCATACATTTGATGAGACCTTACTGTGTACAATAGAAACATCTGAGTGGACATCTATAAAGATTTTGGCTTGCCAGATCCTCCCAGCCTCCAGAACTCAGATAGTTTCTATCCTTAGAAAGATTGTTCTATGTCTTAAACAGCATTTAGTGAAGAAATTGAATTTTGAATGTTTTACAAAAGTGAAGGAAAAAGGGTACCTCACTTTTACATTCCTTTTCTTTTTTTTTACCTTTACTATATTAGCTGCAAATTTACAAATTTCAAAATTCACATCAAATTAGTAAAATTCCTCAAGCTCTTTTTTTTGTCATGGATATTCTCAGACTTATGTTCATCCATAGAAATTTCAAAATCAGCTTTTCTACTTCTATCAATAACCCACCTTGATTGCTTCTTAGTTTATTCATGTTCGTTCTCCATCCTAGTGTACACAGTGGTTTGAATGAGAATAGCACCCATAGGCTCATATGTTTAAATGCTTGGTCCCCAGTTGATTGAACTGTTTGGGAAGGATTCAAGGGTGTGTCCTTCTTTGAGAATGTGTATGATAAGAGTGTGCCTGAGATTTCAAAACCCCAGGTCATTTCCAGTTAAATCTCTCTTTTTGCTTCATGTTTGCTACTTCAAGATGCAAGGTGTCAGCTACTGCTCCAGCACCATGCTTGCCCGCCTGCCACCATGCTCCACACCATAATGGTCATGGATTCACCCTCTAAATCTGTAAGCCTAGTAAGCTTATTTTCTATAAGTTGCCTTGGTCATGGTGTCTTAGCACAGCAATAGAAAAGTAGCTAAAACAGAGTGCCAACATTGCTGTGTGACTGCCATGTAACCCATTCCCCACTGAGTATCTTCAAGTTGTTCATACTACAGGAGTCTGACTGCAGAAGTCACTTGGGAAATGAGTAATCAGCAGGTACTATCATCAAATAATTTGTGAAACAGAAACATAAAGATGTTATGAGACCTTTCATCCCCTCCAGCATAAGTGAAATAGAAACATTTCATTAGCCCAGAATCCAGGTAAGTCAACCCATTATCACCTTTCCCCTTGAGGTTTTGCAGAACTGATGATACTGTGCAACTTTACAAAGCAACCATGGATGACTTGTCTCTTCTAAGACTCGAATTCGGCATTCTCTAAAAAAATGGCTATGCATGTACTTACAACTCAATAAATGCAGGAAAAGTATACTTTGTGTTTGGGGGCTTTGTTGTCTGAGGTTTGTTTGTATGTTTGGTTTGTTTGGGGTTTGGCTGTTTTGGTTTGGTTTTGGGGTTTTTATTTTCTTTTTTAGGAGAAAGAAATGCCATGAAATTGAGTAACTAGGAGGTCAAGGAGGATCAAGGAGGAATTGGGGAAGGGAAAATAGGATCAAATATGCTGTATGAAAGTCTCACAATAGAATTTTTCAAATATCTTTTGAAATGAATATAAGATTTACAAAGTCTCAGCAAAACAGCCTCCAACACAATATAGGCTATATATGGAAAGCCCAGAGCTAACTTTAATGAGATGTGCAATCTAATACAAGACTTAGAATAGACATTCTCACTACTCCTAATTAATATAGTACTAGAGACACTAGCAAGATCAATGAGATTAAAAAAAAAAAAGAATGACAGATAGACAGAGATAAAAGAAAGAAAGAAAGAAAGAAGGAAGGAAGGAAGGAAGGAAGGAAGGAAGGAAGGAAGGAAGGAAGAAGGAAGGAAAGAAGAAAGGGAATTAATATTAAAAGAAAATAATGTTATTATGGCAATTATATAATCTACGTATAAATTGTCAAAAGCTCTGTAAAAATGTATAGTAACTAATGAGTTCATGAAAGCTATAGGGTACAAAATTTAATATGAAGAAATTAGAAACATTTCTTCACTCTAACAACTGTCAGTTCATAAGAATCAGGAAGTGGATCTGGGGAAGAGGGGAACTTTGGGGGAGTTTGTAGAAGTGAAGTGATGGAAAACTGTGTTCAGGATATATTGTAGGGGAGAAGAATCCATTTTCAATAACAAATATATATTGAGATTAGTATTTATGACAATATCAGAATTAATAAAATAGGTATGACTAGATTTAACTAAGGGTATAGAAGATCTGTATAATTAAATATACAAAAGCTGATGAAAGAAACTAAAGATAATACAAATAAAGAAAAGGATAGACTATTTTCATGGAATTAAAGAATTAATACTATTAAAACATTGAAGAATACTATTAATCTATTATGCCCATATCTATAAACCCACAGGGAATTACAAGAGGTCATATCATTCAAGACCATTGGGCCCTAACCCAATGGACAAAAATCCAGATCATTGGATTGACAAAAGCCAATGAGGCAAGTACCTACCCAAAGGACACATATAGTCCTAAAGTTGGGGGAGTCAGAAAACCATGGCTGAAGAACTCGACTCTCTGAGGTTCTTATAAAGTTATGTACGTCATTCCCTTCTCACACCGTCCCCACATGCACGGATGACCATGTGACCATTAGAGAATATAGAGGTAGGAAAGGGTATAGAGAAACTTGGGAATTGAGGGCTGTTTTGCTCCAGTTGTTGTGAGAACCCAGATAAGACCAAGCTACAACAGCTTATACATTTAAATCTTTTCTTCTCAGAATCAAAATGAAAGATTTTGTGAAGTACAGAGTTTCAGTCACCATTTAAAATGTGATGTTTAAACATTCAAGTAGTCAGGTATCAGAGGGTATAACTCTTTTACTATGATAGTTTCTCATATGGTCAAAGTTCATGAAGTATTAGATGTTCACAGGGAAGTTGTGAGGAAGAATACAAGAAAAAAAATAAAAATAATTGTATTTGACTTAATGCACAATGGATATGGATAAATGTTCTATAGCACAGAAATGTGTCCATGGTATTTTCCAGATCTGTAATGTTACATTGATCTCCTCTCCAGATATAACAGACACTAGCAGAGTAATCTGAAATAAATGTGATTATAAGCCTGAGAATTTCTATGAGGGTTGTTGTTAGTTGGCCAAAAAGAAATAAATATAAGAGAGCCTCAAAAATGTTAGGTAGGATTTTTTTAACTAATAATTCATGGACTTGATAACTTCAGACAAAATTATTACCCAATGAAAGACTTGAAATATAACAAGCATTTCTCTTTCCATAAAAGAAGAGGTATAAAAGACTTAATGAAAACAGCACACAGATGTATAGAATTAAAACCTGTCATAATCCTTCTAGTGTTGGAGAAAAGGAATTCCTACAGGAAAGAAAATTGAAAAGACCATATAAATACAAATAAACTATTATTACTATCCCTATTACAAAGCTCACTGGTTTATTAGTGCTTGTCCCAAGAGTTTATAGCTCATAGAAAAATATCCCAATTAGAGTGCTTTTCACATTGTGTATTACTATGGTTATCATGAAGAAAGACTGAATTAAAACCACTATCACAGGAAACCTTCTGGTCACAGAAAATGTACCAGTGCTCAGACAATAGTAAAATACTAAAGGCATGTAAACATTTCTAACACACTGGGTCTCATGGTGTATACTAGAAAGGAAATTAAATTTGAAAATTAAACAAATACAACTGAAGAGTATTCCCCGTGGGAAAATATAGTAGCTGCTACTAGATTCTAACAGTTTATTCCTGGAGCTGGAGACATGGTTCAATGGCTAAAAGCTCTGGCTGCTCTTGCATAGAACCCAATTCAGTTCCCAGCCTACACATGGTGGTTAGCAACCCTCTGTAGCTCCAGTTACATAGACTCTGACATCCCCTTCTGGCCTCCACTTGAACCAGACACGCATGTGGTGTGCATCTATACGTAAACTCAGGCAAAAGTTAAAATTTAAGTCTTAAATGCTAACATACATGGGAAGCGTTAAGATTGCAGTGGCATAAACTGTAAGCCACCAGCTCGGTTCAGACCCTCTATGATGACCACAGATTAATGAAGAAGAACATGGACCCTTCCAGGGAAGAGCTGAAGAAAGAAGACATGACATTACAATGATGTCATGGGGTGTTCTGAGAAGCAGAGAAATTACACTCTCTCAAGTAGGAACAAGATAAAGAGTGCAGAGAAAACAAAATTAGCATTAATTAATTAATTAATTAATTGTATTATTTATTCACTTCCCATCCTGACCGCAGTTTTCCCTCCTTCTCCTCCAAGCCCTTCCTCCTCCCCTCTCCTCCACTACTACTCAATTTCTCTTCAGAAAATTGGAGTCCTCCCATGGATATTGTCTTACTTACTCCAATGGTTACTGTCTTATTGCTTTACTTCTGTTAACAGATACCATGACACAGTACCAGTGCTCAGACAATAGTAAAATTGACAGATACCATGACACACCATGACCAAAGCAACTCTTATAAGGACAACATTTAATTGGGGCTGGCTTACATAGTCAGAGGGTGGAAGCACAGCACTGTCCAGCAGGCATGGTGCAGTAGGAGCTGAAAATTCTACATTCATCTGAAGACAGCTAGGATGAAGGTCTTGAAGCCCACACCAATGACACAGTTCCTCCAACAAGGCCACTCCTCCTCCAACAAGTCCACACCATCTAATAGTGCCACTCTCTAGACCCTGCATATTCAAACCATCACAGATATCAAAACCAGCCTTGGCTTATCAAGTTGCAGTAAGCCTACATGCATCTTCTATTGAGGCTAGGTGAGGCAGCTCAGTATGGGGAAAGGGTCCCAAAAGCTAGCAACAGAATCAGAGACAACCCCTGATCCCCTTGTTAGGAACCCTACAGGAAGACTAAGCTGCCTTTATAGATGTGCAAAAGGCCAAAGTCTCTTCCATATATACTCCCTGGTTGGCATTTCAGTTTCCATAAGCCCATTAGTTGAGCCAGATTACTTGATTTTGTAGGTTATCATATGGTTACCCCTCTGCCTCCTACAATTCTTCCTCCCCACTACCTCAGGACTCCCCAATCTTCACCTAATGTCTGTTGGTCTCTATATCTGTTTCCATCAGTTACTGAGCGAAACCTCTCAGATGATGGTTATGTAGGCTCCTACTGCATGTATAGTGCAAGATTATTAAGTGTCAGGGGTGGGCTCCCTCTCATGGCAGGGGTCTACAACAAAAGCTTTAAGGGGGCTCTACAGATGAATGGAAAAAGGAAATGTGGTGTATTTACATAAATGTTGAAATCATCAATTACATCATCATGTTTTACTATTTACGCTCATTCAAAATCACAAGCATGGCTATTATAGACCATTCTCTGAAACGTACAAGGCAGAAAAGGTTGTTGACTGATGTGATTTCTATGTAGCTTGCTGGGGAATATACAGAGCCTCATAGTTAGTCAATATTTAATAGATAATATTAATATATTACATTATGTTATGTATATAGTTTGGAAAAATAGTGTTTTTTAAAATATTTTATTTTATTATATTTATTCATTTTATATCCTTATCACATCCTAACTCTCCTTCCAGTCCTCCCTCATGGGGCCCCTTCCTCTGTTCCCATCCTTCTTTACCTCTGAGAAGTGGGTGGTTCTTCCCAGAGAACCAACCCATGCTGGCACCTCATTATTGCAAGACTAGGTACTTCCACTCCCACTGAGGCCAGACAAAACATCCCAGTTAGGAGAGCAGGATCTACACAGGCAGGCAACAGAGTCAGGATAAGCCTCCACTCCAGTTGTTGGGGGACCTGCATGAAGACCAAGCTGTACATCTGCTACATATTCTGGGGGTGGGGCAGGGCCTAGGTTCAGCCTTTATATGTTCTGTGGTTGGTAGTTCAGTCTCTGGGAGCCCAAGAGGGTTCAGGTTAGTTGACTCTGTTGGTCTTCTCATGGAATCCCTATCCCCTCTGGGTTCCTCAATCCTCCATTCCCCCCAACTCTTCTACAAGTCTTCCCATGCTGTGTTTAATGTTTGGCTGTCTCTACCTAAGTTTTTAGTCAGCTGCTCGGTGGAGCCTCACAGAGGACAGTTATCCTAGGCTCCTGTCTATGAATCCAGGCTGACAGATACAAACACAGCCTGAGGTCTGAGGCAGTTGAAGGAGGAAGGTAGGCCAGCAATGTGACCTTATACACCTTCTGAGGACAACTCTACACACACACACACACACACACACACACACACACACACACAAAGCACCAAATTGGCAGGAGTTGCTACTGCATTCATTTATGTCCATCTCACATCTACACAAGGTACCTGTGTATCCAGGCCAGAGGCAAAAAATATAGCTTTCAACAGTGTCGTCACATGTTGTATCATTGAGACAAGGCTTTGACCAACAAAGAGGCACCACTGTCTCACAGTGTGTCCCTGTGAATCCACTACTCATGCAAGTTGTTTCCTCTATCCACACATCAACCTCCATGGAGACAAGGCTGGCTGGCAAATACATCAAAGTCGACTTCACAGTGGTCGCCAAGGAATCCAGGGGCACAGTCACAGAAGTGAGCCCCAAGAGCACCCCGACTCATGGTGCCATGTAGACAAGACTGGGATCCACATTCATCAATTTCCAACTCACAGTTCTCACCGGAATCTTCTCGCGGAAAGACATATGTATCATCCCATTTCTTAGAAGCACGGAGCCTCATTCATGCAGGCACCAGAAATACTTTTATCCACTTCCAAGTCACAATGCCTGCCTTGGTATCCAGGCACACGGAAGCAGGAGGAGCCATGGATTCCATCCTAGAACACAGCCCCATTGTGCTAAGGGCTGGAAGTACACTCATTGTGATCTTTCTCACAGACCCTTCCAGCAGAGTGAATAGAGAAAGGCACGTAGGGTCTTCATAGCAGTTGCCTCCTGTTGGGCAGGCATTCCCTCCACAGGAAGTAGTGGCAGTTTCACAGGTCAGACCACTGTACCCAGGAGGATATTGGCACTGGAAGCTCCTTTCTTCTGGGGTATTCCAACAAGTGGCAATTCCTTGGCCGGGACTGGAAAAGCAAGGGTATTTTAGACTGCCACAGTCTTTGTCTGAGTTATTAGCCATGTCTAAGTAACAACTGCTGTCTAGTGGAAAACCACTGCACAAAGAATTATTTTGGCAAGAATTTAAGGGACAGCTGGTATTATTTTATTGCAAAATGGATCCTGGCACATCACTACAGGACTAGATACATCTCTCTCACTAAAGCCAGAGAAGACATTCCAGTTAGGGGAACAGGATTCACAAGCAGGCAACAGAGTCAGGGTAAGCCCCTGGTCCAGTTGTTGTGGACCCATATGAAGACCAAGCTGCATATCTGCTACATATGGGTGGCTAGGTCCAACCCTTATATGATCTTTTGTGGTGGTTCACTCTCTGGGAGGCCCAAAGAGTCCAAGCTAGTTGACTCTGTTGGTCTTCTTGTGTAGTCCCTAAGCCATCTGGTTCCTCTATCCTTCCCTCAACTATTCTGCAAGATTTCCCAAGCTCCATCTAATGTTTGACTGAGGGTCTTTGCATCTGTTTCAGTCAGCTGCTGGGTGGAGCCTCTCAGAGGACAGTTATGCTAGATTCATGCAAGCATGGTTCTTGCCCATGGGATGGATCTCAAATTGGGCCAATCCTTGATTGACTTGGCTATTACTTTAGTCTTTGATCCATCTTCGTCCCTGCACGTCTTGGAGGCAGGACACATATTGGGTTGAAGGTTTTGTGGGTGGGTTGGTGTCCTTATCCCTCCACTAGGAGTCCTTCCTGGCTACACTAGGTGCACATATCATGCTCCATATTCCCCACTGCTAGGAGTCTCAGCTACAGTCACCCTTGTAGACTTCCTGGAGGCTACCCAATCCCAGGACTCTGGCATGCCCTAGACATGCTCCCTAAGCACATTATATTCAGGAATATATGTATCTACATATACATAAATGCAAGTAACAATAATCAAAGGAAAATGATCACAAATTTGAAATATAGCAAGGAGGGATAAATCAGAAGGTTTGGAAGGAGGGACGTGAAGGGGAAATGGTGTAATTATATTATAATCTCAAAATATGGAAGAAACAATTTTGGAGAGAGAGAGAGAGAGAAAGTATTTAGTAGCATATGCTTCTCACCGATGATGCAGCAGGTACTTCATGATTTGGAGAATGAATAGAAGAGGGCAGATGAAGGGAAGAATGAATTGAGATGAGGATGGAAGACCAGAATTGATGCTTTTAAATTGTATTTTACAATTCAAGCACCTTAAAGAACAAAAGAAAATAAAAACAAAAGCCTTTCAATATTATCTTCGTGTATACATACATATATACATATATATGTATGTATTATATATATTATATATATGAATTATATATATTATATATGTGTGTGTGTATATATATATATATGTATATATTACATTTACTTCTCCAGTGCCCACCAATGACTTGCCACTGTGTGAATACCCCAGAAGATAGAGGCTTCCTGTACCAGTGTGTGTGTGTGTGTGTGTGTGTATGTATGTATGTATATGTGTGTGTATGTGTGTCTGTATGTGTGTGTATTCCATCACATATTAATAATTACATGTATGCACATATATATGCAAAAATTCTGTGATTATTAAAAAAATTAGGCAGATTTTTTTGCTGTTTTCATTTTCCTTGACACGTTTTTTTTTGAGATTATATTTTAATTACATTTCTCCCTTCCCTTTCTAATCATCCCATACACACAGATCCATTCTCTTTCAAATCCATGGCTTTTACCCATTGACTTTTATTGAAAGCATATATGTGCTTGTATATACATGCACATTCCTGAATATAAGGTGTTCTAATAAGCAATTTTGAAATACAAATGTGGGGAAATTCGCCCAAAACCTGAACAGAAACACAAATATGAGCCCTCTGACCCTCATTCACAGCCTAATGAAGGGAAACTGAGTCAGCAGCACCCCATGGCGCTCCAGGGAGCTGGGAGGAATGAGAAGCCAGCTGACATAATGAACGTATGTAGCGCTGTATAAAACAATACCATGACAGATCAAATAAGGAAGGCTTGCAGGCAATGAAAACTAAGTTTTGTGCTAATTAGAGAAGAGAACCGTAACTATGGAAAAGAAAACATTTGGTGTGAACTCCAGATTTGCAGATTAATATTTGATGTTTGGGTATAAAGTCATCATTTCTTAATACATATGTTATTACGCACAGACAAATTCAAACCTGAAAAGGACAGGGGAAGCCCATAGGAAGCTGTCAGATACTGAGTTCTAATTGCTTGCTTGCTTTCTTCAACTATAAAGCCAGGAATGCTTGCAGAAACATCTATAAATTGGAGCATGAGCCAGCTTCTACCTTCTTTCTTTCTTGCACTATGTAGAACAAGACTTCTTCCAGAAATAACTATGAATCGAAGCATGGGCCAGCACCACACAGACGTGCCCCAGAAACATTGTAATGCTCAATCATTAGTGTCTTATACATTGGAAGATGAAAACACATTAAAAAAAAAAACACACCTTATGTTGAGCTCAACCCTACTGGGACCATTTAGGACATAAATCACGACTCAATGAATAAAACAGTATTTTTCTAGGTTTGGAGATATGACCCTGTGGTTAAGAACAGCTAGTGTTCTTCCAGAGGTCATAGATTCAATTCCAGTACCTACATGGCAACAAGCAACCATCTATACCTCCAGTCCCGGCGGAGCCTATGCCTTCTTCTGGCCTTCAAGGCCACTCCATGCATGTGGTGCACAGACATACATGTAGGAAAAGCATCTCATACATATAAAATAAAAATAATAGAAATCCATATATTCACACTGATTAAAATCTACTAAATAAACCACGTCAAAGGGAAATCTCCTGTCTATAGTACACTCACAGAGTTACTATACCTTACATCTATTTTGAAAATTACAAAAGTAAAAGCAAGTTAGTATAATCTACACAGTAATAGTTAATCTAGCCTTAAGCATGAGCCTATAGAACAGCATTAGTGCTGTGAAGAGACTGTTAACACCTTCCATGTTAACATCAGAGCTACCAATGTCACCTCTTTATGACTCATCCTTGACCCATTAATATTTCTGAATAGAAAGCAAGACAAAAATCTACTTCTTGATGGAGAGTTCTGACCATGTGTTCTCTTGGTGCTCCTCTGTCCAACATTCCAATATTACCAGTGCCTAGCAACAGGAACTGTTGATGCAAATATAATCTTCCACCACAGAAAGACTGCATTCTAGAATCTTATTGAATTGACATGGGCTCCCCACAAACCTCATACAAAATCTTTCCTTACTCCTAATGCAGTAGGTTCTCCCTGATTCAATGGCTCTTCTCACAATGACATCTACAGCCATTAAAACTCCATTGTGTGACTCGAAAGGTGGTTTAGAGAGTAAAGGTATTAGCTACAAAGCCCAACAACTTAATTTTGATCTCCTGGTCTCACATGACAGAGAAAGGAGGGTATTGGCTCCTGAGAGCTATCCTCTGAATTCCACATGTTTGCATGGATGCAAACATTTGTTAAACTAGATTTTTAAAAATTAAAAAATATCACATCTTTGTTTATATTTTGCTGATAAATATAATCATGAGAATTAGAGAAATTATGACTCACAACTGGAATCATAAATGCAAACCCAGAGACCCACCCTGAACTTTAATAGGGAGCTGTCATTTTCCTGTTCTGTAGCATCCCTGGGAGACCATGGAGGGATGCAGGCAAAGGGGCACATTTCAGCTATGTCTAAGGAAATGTTCTCTAGCAGCCACAGCTGCCAATAGAATAAAAGGGGCAGCTTCTGGAAAGGAACAGATCACTGTTACTGAAAACACTTGGATGGTTTAAATGACAGATTGGAAATTAAGTTTCATGGACAGAGTCTAACCAGTGATGCAAATCAGAATGCTCCAGAGGGTTTTGACTTCACGCCATATAACCAGCTGATTCCAATTCTGTGCCCCTTTCAGAAAAGCTTTCACAGACTTTCCTGATGAATATCATTTGCTCCCGTGTCACCTTTCCACTGTGACACAAATGAAAGAAGGAAAGATTTATTTGAGCTTCACAGGGTTAAGTTCATGAGCATCTGACTCTGTTGCTTGAAACGAGACAGAACTTTAGTTAAGTGGTTTATTGGGGATGTGGTAAAGCAGAAGAGTTTCTCTTGTGGCAGACAGGAAGGAAGTGTGTATGAGAGAAGTGGCAGAGATGGAAGCAATGACAGAGATAGAGTATACAGCCCCCACTCCCTTCAACTAGCTTCTGTCTCTTGTAGGACATTAGCAAAGTACTGAGTGTGCATTGTTGATATGACCTTGGTCATGTCAATGACCTCAATGCCCATAAGAATGCCAATGCTTTTTATGGATAAGGCTCAGAAGGATGGCAAATCCTTCCTCTGGTCCACAGGTAGATGTTGATAGTATGTGCAGAAAATATCCACCATATCTTTCTTCTCCTAGACATTTATTGTCTGAAGATTGATCTTCTACAGATACTGCTCCCTCAGAGATTAGCTCAACCTACCTCCTTGCTCAACTGTATAGAATAACTTTCCCCTTGTTTATCTATATGTAAAAATTCCTCTATTGCCTCATTCAGCTGTATGCAATAATCCCACCTCCTTATCCAGTTGTGTGGGGGGGGGAGGTGGGTGGGTGGGTGTGGGTGTGTGTGTAGCTTCCAGGGTGCTGATACTTCTCCATTACAGATCCCAGAGCACCTGATCCCAGCTTTTCTGTACATGTGTCTGTCTATCTATTTTTCATTCCTTTACTGCTCTGGTGAAGCCAATCCCTGGAGTCATGCAAGTATACAACAATCTCTTTTCCTCACTTCCTAATAACCCCCAAAATTATGACCCCATCAATGGATTAACCCATTGAAAACAACACCCTTATCATCCATCCATTTACCAAAGTTCCCATCTCTAAACATCTTCACTGGGGACTAAGCCTTCGGTAAGGCTTTAGAGGACATTCCAGAGACAAAGCATAGTGCTTGCTAAAACCCTGTAGACAATGTGATCTGGATATTTCTTCAAATAGTAATACCAAGTATTGTTTTACTATGTTAATTATAAATAAGTGAATACTAACCTATATGACAGTCTAAGTAACACATTTAAAATAAAGACTTTGTACATGTTCCAGAATGAACAGTGCTTAGACTGTTCATCTAGACAGTCTAAAATAAAATAGACCTGAAAGCACAAGGGATTATAAATCCAAATATGATTAAAAAACTAGATAACAAACTAGTATGAAAAAACCTATATATAGATATATATATCCCCTTTTGCCCTCAAAAATGTATTCTTTCCCTAATTTTGCATGTGATCTGAGACAGTTTAAATGAGTACAAAAATATAAATAAAAGATTAGACAGGTATTCAATATAAATTTCTGAAGTCATGGCAAATATACAGATAACTGTGCCTTATTGAATTATATTATTGCCCTACAGAGCTAGAATAATTGGCCTCAATAGACTTTGGTGTATTAGCTGAATTCCCTCAGAAAAGAAATTCATTTCTTTATTTCCTGTAAAGGACAAATAACATATAAATGTAATGTACAACAGGTACTTTCTTAATCCCTAGAGAAACTCACAAATAGGCTTACATATGATTGTAATCTTTAAAAATGAGGAGAGGTGTATTAGTACAGCATATTTTTGTCTCATAAGCCTATAAAAGTTACAAAATTATAGCCTCATTAGATGTGAATAAAATATTTCTTTTGGCATTCCTAGGAACATCAGCAAATAAAATACATTTTAACGACCCCGAGTAACAAAGATATCCATAGATAGCAAAGATTATGTCTTTCCCACTAGAGCAAAACTGGCACTTTTCTTGATACCTTCCCTCAGCGTACAAGAACAGTCCAACAATCTTGAGATTGCCTGAAACTCAAAGGTCAACAAAAGTCAAATGTTGATGAAGGAGGCAGGAGAGAGGGACAACTGGTTAAGATCACTTGCTATTTTTCTGTAAGACCCAGGCTTAAGTCCCAGCACCACATAGTAGCTCACGCTCATGCATTATATCCAGATATGTGTAGGAAAAACATTAGAGGTGCATTTTTTTTGGTTGGTGAATAAATGATAACTACAGTCTTTGGAGTTGATAAGGATATTTAAGTCTTGTACTATCTAACAGCTATCCTACAAACTTGTAAAATTTTCTCCCTTAGGCTTCAATCATTCCACAAATACTTAAAGTGCTATCCATACAGTCTTAATAATTAGCAAGGCAGACACTTTCTTATGGCCTGTGAGACTGAAAGCAGGCAGCAGAAAAGATGGATTTGGGGATTAAAACAAAAGATACAAGTTTTGTCTGACATTAAAAACAGAATAGACTGAGAAAGAAATCAGGTAAACAACACTTTTCAAAGTACCCTTATATAACATAAAATATGTTAGGATAACTCTAACCAAGCAAGTGGTAGTCTTGTATGATAAAAACATTAAGACATTGAAGAAGGAAGTTGAAGAAGATATTAGAAAATAGAATGATCTCCCATGTTCATGGATCAGTAGGAATAATATAGTAAAAATGGTTATCTCAAAAGAAAAATAAGCAACAGATCCCATGCAATTCCCAACATAATTCTTCACCTCAACAGAAGAGTGGATGCAAAAAATGTGGTATATATGCACAATGGAGTACTATTCAGCCATTAGAACCAATGAATTCATGAAATTCTTAGGCAAATGGATGGAGCTAGAGAACATCATGCTAAGTGAGGTAACCCAGTCTCAAAAGATCAATCATGGTATGCACTCACTAATAAGTGGATATTAACCTAGAAAACTGGAATACCCAAAACATAATCCACACATCAAATGAGGTACAAGAAGAAAGGAGGAGTGACCTCTTGTTCTGGAAAGACTCAGTGAAGCAGTATAGGGCAAAACCAGAACGGGGAAGTGGGAAGGAGTGGGTGGGAGAACAGCGGGAGGGAAGGGGGCTTATGGGACTTTCGGGGAGTGGGGGTCTAGAAAAGGGGAAATCATTTTAAGTGTAAATAAAAAATATATCGAATAAAAAAAAGAAAAAAATTCTGAAAGAACAAGTGTTGGCACCATATTAACACACACACACACACACACACACACACACACACACACACAATCCATGATAACTAAAACAATTCTGAATAATACGATAACTACTGGAGGTATCACCACTTCCATCTGTAGTACAGAACTCTGATAATAAAGACAGCATGGTATTGGCACAAAAACAAGACACATTGATCAATGAAATCAGATGGAAGACCCAGACATAAATATACACACATATGGGCATCTGATTTTTGATAAAACAGAAAGGCACTGGAGGAAAAAAAAAGATAGCATCTTCAACAAATGGTTCTGGTCAGCTGCATATAGAAGAATCCAAATAGGTCTATAATGATCAACCTGCCCAAAACCCAAGTCCAGGTGTATGAAAGACCTCAACTTAAACTTAGGTACACTGAACCTAATAGAAGACAAAGTGGGGATTAGCCTTGAACTTATTAATACAGGAAAAATATTTTCTGAACAGTACACTGTTAGCAGACACTAAGATTAACAAGTAGTAAAGGGGACCTCATAGAACAAAAATGTGTCTGTCTGACAAAGGACACCATCATTCAGACAAAGAGGAGGCAACCTACAAAATAAAAAAAGGAATTTTAACAGCTACACATCTGATACAAGTTAACATCCAAAGTATGTAAAAAAATAAAAACTAAAAAAAAAAAAGCTACATATCAAGAAAAGAATTAACCAAATTAAAAATGGTATATAAATATAAACAGAATTTTCAAAGCGGAAACTAAACTGGCTAAGAACACTTAAAGAAATGTTCAGCATCCTTAGTCATCAGAGAAATGCAAATCCCAACTACTTTGAGATTTCATCTTACACTTGTCCTAATAACTGAAATCAATAGAACAAATGACAGCTCATGCCATCGACCGTGTGGACTAAGAGGAACATTTATGAGTTGCTGGTGGAAGTGCAAACTTGCACAGTCACTAAAGAAATCAGTATGGGAGTTCCTTGAGAAGCTGGAAATATTTCTCCCTCAAGACTCAGGTACACTACTCTTGGGCATGTGCACAAAGGATACTACATCCTGTAGGGACCCTTGCTCAATCATGACCATCTTGCTCTACTTAAAAGAGCCTGAAAATGGAAACACCCTCTATGTCCCTCCACAGATGAATGGATAAATAAAATGTGGTGCATTTACACAAATATTAACAAAACAAATGACACTATGAAACTTGCAGACAAATAGATGGCACTAGAACAAAATCATCCAGAGTGAAGTAACCCAGATTCAGAAAGACCAATGTGGTATATATTTGCTTATGTGTAGATATTATTAGCTACAATCCATAGAACCACAGAAGTTTGATGTGGAGGAAGGGACTAGAGATAGATCTCATAAAAAAAGGTCAATAAAATAGTTATGGACAGATGATATAGGAGACTGGGATAGGACAATCAGTCGGGGAAAGGGTGTGAAGAGGAAGAGGAAGGAGGTAATATGAAGATAGCTAAAATTAAGGGCTATTTAAGGGGAAGTAAAGAAACCTAAAACAATAGGACCTTCCTAAAATATATACATATATGAAGGCATTATAAATGGATTCACCAAATAATGGGGAAGAGAGAACCCCAACTGGACATATCTTGTCACCTAAATAAAGAGTCCATTACTAGGAACTGACTGCAGCTAGTTGAAGTGTTAGCCAAAGAGGTCCAGTGGGAATTTCCAAAAAACTCAGCCTCTGCAAAAGCTTACATTAAGACCGTATTACTGAAGACAACGCACATGCAACTGATTGAACATGGAGAAGTGGATATGTTGCCTACATAGAGCCTGCATCCCTAATGACTAGTATTCTTAGTACTGGAATGTACAATGCACACTATCTTCTATCTACAATAGCTCCTGTCTGCAACAAATGCTAGTTTCAGTGATGGTACAAAGCACATAGGAGCAAACAACCAATATATGATGTGACTTAAGGCCTACTTCATGTGATGGAATCCATACCTAACACTACTTGGGTAACCAAGAACTTGAGACTTTATAGCTCAGGAGCCAGGGAGAAACCAAACACTACTATTCTACTACAAGAAAGCAGCAGTAAAAATGGCTCCTAATGGCATCTTGCTTGATTTGAACAAGGTTTTGCTCACCCATCTTCAGGGAGGCTTCCTCCTATAGCAGATGGGAACAACTATAGAGACCTTGTGATAGTTTGTATATGCTAGCCCAGGGAGAGGCACTATTAGAGGGTTGCAGCGGGCGTGACCTTGTTGGAGTAGGTGTGTCACGGCGGGTGTGGGATTTAAGACCCTCATCCTAGCTTCCTGGACATCAGTATTCTGCTAGGAGCTTCAGATGAAGATGTTCCTGCCTTAATGATAATGGGATAATGGGATGTCTCTATCAAATCTCTCTCCTCTTGCCTTGGAGAACCATGTGGAAGAGGAGACCAAAAAGGTTTAAGAGTCAGAGGCAATGGGAGACACCAGGAAAACAAGACCCTCTAAATCAACATGATCTTTAGATGAAGCTGGCCAGTGAGCTCCAGGCAGATCTCCAGTGAGATCCCCAGGGCTGTCATCAGGACGAGGTGCCATCACACACTTCTTAGAGGGCAAGTACTTTACCAACTAAGCCATCTCCCCAGATAACATTAATTTTATTTTAATTACTACACATCCACTTTCTTTTATATTTTGTCTTAATTTCTAATTTTAATTCTCTCTCTTGTCGACTTTAGTCAATGTTCTTGTGTCTCTTTTTAATGGCCTTGTTATGAACTGGGTCCAATTCACTGTTGTTGGTTCTTTTTTATTATTCAGAACAAAAACATACCTATTCACACTCTTTTTTTCTGAAACAATTTCATGTTTATTACATCAAAGATTTCCCATGGTCTATATACAGGAAATCACAGGACATGAGCTTTAACTGTATAGGAGACCTTGTATCTCCCCAATGTTCAGATATTATATGTACAATTTGAAAAACAAAGCATCCTCAGTAAAGGTTTTCTGATACCTTACAGATGTGAACAAGGAAGTTACAAGCACTTCAATTGTGGTCTTCATGTCACCATAGATACACAAGTGTAATCGTATCATGAAATCTTGTGGTGATGGTTGGGCTTCTTTCTTCAAGGTGTCATGAGAATCTAGGGAGAGAAGAGATGACTGAACACCAACCTTCTCGTCCTGTTGCTCTACATGAGCAGGCTCTGTTGTTAAGTTTCCTCTCCAAGATGTCAACTTGTTTTCTGGCTTCCTCAACCGTAGCTTTCTGGCAACATCTCTTAAGAGCCTGCAGATTCTCCAAGTGTTCATCACATAACTTCTTACATTGTTCCATTTTCTGCTTAAGAATACCTTGAAATTGTGGGAAAAGCTTTTCTTTCTCATCAAGTATACTGGAGATATTTTCAGCCTGTTTCTTGATTTGGTCTCCATCGATGTTCAACAACACAACCCAAGTTAGAAACTAATGATAACGTTCCTGACAGATCTGCCTTCGCTCAGGTGTTCCAGAAAGAGCTCAACTTTTCATTTGGTGGTGTGGACCATAATGCTGGTTTTCAGCACATAATTTTCCTTCCTTCCATGAAGAGATTTCTAACTAGGCCCTGGCTTTGGACCACCTATTTCCTGGAAAGAACTGCTTTCCCCACTAGTTTCAAGGGCAGGATTGTTTCCTGGGTTCTTTTCATGGAGCTACGATAAATTGGCAGGTGGCAGATTAGGAGTGACCTTCAGTTGCTTGGGAGGTCTGCCCTTGATTTTGCATGCCATGACTGTAGTCTCCCTGTTGCTCTACAGGAATCCACAAGGTCCTTTACCACAGGGTTCAGCTTGGTACTTCCCAGTCACCATCTGTCACTGCCTCACCACCATCTCCCCAAAGCCTCCCTTTCCTCTACCTATTCACACTATTTTATGGACTGATTTGATTTTTTAATATTGTTTGCTGTTGCCTAGTGTCCTTCATTCTCTTCTTCAGTGGTATATTTTATGTTTTTATTGGCTTTTTAAGACTCCCTCATAAAATTACAAAGTTTCTGTAAGGCAAAGGACACCATCAAGAGGACAAATCGGCAACCAACAAATTGGGAAAAGATCTTCACCAATCCTACATCAGATAGAGGGCTAATATCCAATATTTACAAAGAACTCAAGAAGTTAGACTCCAGAAAATCAAACAACCCTATTAAAAAATGGGGTACAGAGTTAAACAAAGAATTCTCACCTGAAGAACATCGGATGGCGGAGAAGCATCTTAAAAAATGCTCAACTTCATTGGTCATTAGGGAAATGCAAATCAAAACAACCCTGAGATTTCACCTTACACCAGTAAGAATGGCTAAGATTAAAAATTCCGGAGATAGCAGGTGTTGGAGAGGGTGTGGAGAAAGAGGAACACTCCTCCACTGCTGGTGGGGCTGCAAATTGGTACAACCACTCTGGAAATCAGTCTGGCGGTTCCTCCGAAAACTGGGCACCTCACTTCCAGAAGATCCTGCTATACCACTCCTGGGCATATACCCAGAGGATTCCCCACCATGTAATAAGGATACATGCTCTACTATGTTCATAGCAGCCCTATTTATAATTGCCAGATGCTGGAAAGAACCCAGGTATCACTCAACAGAAGAGTGGATGCAAAAAATGTGGTATATCTACACAATGGAGTACTATTCAGCCATTAGAAACAATGAATTCATGAAATTCTTAGGCAAATGGATGGAGCTAGAGAACATCATACTAAGTGAGGTAACCCAGACTCAAAAGATGAATCATGGTATGCACTCACTAATAAGGGGATATTAACCTAGAAACCTGGATTACCCAAAACATAATCTACACATCAAATGAGGTACAAGAAGAAAGGAAGAGTGGCCCCTTGTTCTGGAAAGACTCAGTGAAGCAGTATTCAGCAAAACCAGAACGGGGAAGTGGGAAGGGGTGGGTGGGAGGACAGGGGGAGAGAAGGGGGTTTATGGGACTTTTGGGGAGTGGGGGGCCTAGGAAAGGGGAAATCATTTGAAATGTAAATAAAAAATATACCGAATAAAAAAAATTAAAAAAAAAAAGACTCTTCACCAACCCTAAATCCGACAGAGGGCTAATATCTAATATATACAAAGAACTCAAAAAGGTAGAACCCAGAGAACCAAATAACCCCATTAAAAAGTGGGGTACGGAGCTAAACAAAGAATTTTCACATGAATAACTTTGGAGGGCTGAGAAACACCTTAAGAAATGTTCAACATCATTAATCATTAGGGAAATTCATGTCAAAACAACCCTGAGATTTCACCTCACACCAGCCAGAATGGCTAAGGTCAAAAACTCAGGAGACAGCAGGTGTTGGCGAGGACGTGGAGAAAGAGGAACACTCCTCCACTGCTGGCGGGATTGCAAGATGGTGCAACCACTTTGGAAATCAGTCTGGCGGTTCCTCAGAAAACTGGGCATGACACTTCCTGAGGACCCTGCTATACCACTCCTGGGCATATACCCAGAGGATTCTTCAGCATGCAATAAGGACACATGCTCCACTATGTTCATAGCAGCCCTATTTGTAGTATCCAGAAGCTAGAAAGAACCCAGGTGTCCTTCAACAGAGGAATGTATACAAAAAATGTGGTATAGTTATACAATGGAATACTATTCAGCCATTAGAAACAATGAATTCATGAAATTCTTAGACAAATGGATGGAGCTGGAGAACATCATACTAAGCGAGGTAACCCAGTCTCAAAAGATCAATCATGGTATGCACTCACTGATAAGTGGATATTAGCCTAGAAACTTTGAATACCCTAGACATAATCCACATATTAAATGATGTCCAAAAAGAATAGAGGAGTGGCCCCTGGTTCTGGAAAGACTCAATGCAACAGTATAGGGGAATTTCAGAACAGGGAAGTGGGAAGGGGTAGATGGAGGAACAGGGGGAAGGAAGAGGGCTTATGGGACTTGTGGGGAGTGGGGACCCAGAAAAGGGGAAATCATTTGAAATGTAAATAAAAAATATATCAATAAGGAAAAAAAGACTTCCTTCACTCTGAAGAATGGAATATTTTTCTTAGATCATTTTGACTCTGGGTTTACATTGTAGGTGTGCCAAAGCGATTATCAAAGACTGCAGGAAGTATCTGGAGACCCAGGGCTGAGACAAGGGCCTTTATTCAATTTTAATATTCAATTAAGGATTATGCCCTACAGACTTCTCAAGTATGTGCTCCCTTCTGCCAATGCTGTATGGACAAATAAGCCCTGGAACCTTAACTTCATGAGTTTTAATTGAATATCACCACTGTGGGAAGACAAACTTGACCAGTCCATATAAATATCACAGTTACAAACTGACTATTGCTTTAGTACCTTAGTACTAACATGAGTTAGTGACTTACAGTGTTACTGCAGCTAACCTTGAAAAAGACAGTTGTACTGATTTCTCTAAGGTCTGGATCACTGCTCAAGTTCATTTTTCATCTCTATGTTTTGTTTTTTAACTTTGATAACCCACATATTTTGTGATTTGGTATTTTAATTTTTTCATGGTTTCATCAAATATCTCTACTCTTCTCTCTCTGCTCTGTCTCTCTCTCTCTCTCTCTCTCTCTCTCTCTCTCTCTCTCTCTCTCTTTATCTCTATCTTTCCCTCTCTCCCTCACTCCCTTCCTTTCCCTCCTATCCTTTCCCCTTCTCTTTTGACTTCAAAAATGTTATAGCTTATTATTAGAAGTCTTAGGAAACAATATATTGAAAATACAAATCTTAAAAGTAATATAAATACCTAAGTAGTAAACATAATGATCCATACATTATACATTATATATTATAATATATAAATATATTATTATATAATAAATTATATACCATTATATCACACTATATATTACATATTTTATGTTTTCCATTACATATTACATATTGCATATTTATTACATATTATATATTATAATAATCATGCTTCTGACCATTGTATCCACTGATAATTTATGATATGGCAAGAACTATCTACTTCTTACTACCCATCATATCATTGTAGCCTGACAGAACACCTGTGAAAACAGTTGTTACCATTAGTCCCATTTTATAGGTACTAAAAGGTAACTCAAATGAGGTGATTTACACAAAGCCTTACAGCTGAGGAAAGAGAAATTCAAAATACACACTCGGTGATCTGGTGCAAAGGTCTTCACTTTGGAATTTCACAACAGTCTAATACCTGAGGATGAGGAAGGACTTTTGGGAGAGTTGGTGACCCTTCTGGGAGACAGAAAGCATTAACAAACTGTAGACTGAAGCCATCTGACCTGACTCTGGCATAGAAGGGTACAAACTGTCTCTGACAAAGAGAGTGAGTATTACTTACTCATGTTACATGCAGGAGGATGTTACAGGTCTCCACAACTTGAATTCAATGTTCAGTAATGATTGAAAAGAAGTGAAGATAATATTTTAGTTCCTTTTAGGACAACCCAGTCACAGTATAGTAAATTGATTAAGAAGTTGCATCTCAATCAGGACAAAGATCTATATTCATTAAGCTTTATGAAGTCATTAATAACTTATGATCACAGATTACCAATCTAATCAAAGCAATGTAGCATTTACAACATTGGGCTGACAAGCATCAATCAATTAATCAATTCCCATGCCGTTCCTAAACAACTTTATTCTAGCCAGGGTCTCTTCTAATATATTGCTTATTTATAGAGAAGTAGAGCAATTCAGTATTCCCAGGAGAGCCCACCACTGTGTGCCAAAATTAGCTCTCCAAGTTCTGTTCTTTCCAATCACGGGCACTGGACTTATCAACCAAGAAAACAAATTTTTATGTTGTGTTACTATACATTCTTCTAAAAGGTATGTAAAGAGAAACAGGTCTATTCTTTTACGCTATGCATGACATATTCGGTGGTCAGTTTGGACGGCTGCTTCCATCAATCCCAATTGAATTAGCCACTATTAGCGTGTGAAAGTGATCAAGAGACACAGCAGAAACACAATGAAAAATGAATACAAATGATATGGCATAAGATCTGATCAAATAGTGCAGAGGGCTGAATTAACAAGTGAGCCAAATGAAATAAAAATGGCAGGACTTCACAGATAGCCAGCTGTGGCTGGAAAACACAGCTGGAAAAATAATTAGACAACGATTCTAAACCTTTGTTTTTCTCATGTGGAAATATGTCTAACATTGTATTAGTAACAGACTAAAAGTCTGTTGTGATGTGGGGTTTGGGCTTACATTCAGTTTCATGTTAGATACTCGAGGCTCTCCAATAATTATCTGTATCAACTAAACACATGGATCCTATGTCAACCACTGGTCTACAGTTGCCATAAAAATGATTTTTTCCATTTCATGTAAATTAGGTAGGAGGAAGTGGAAAGATAAAAAGCGATAGACTTAATTCTTTGCAGCAGTTCTAGGATATTACCACCTCTGTAATCTCAATATCAGCATAAGAAGCACAGGGAAGCTTAACAGAAATACTATTCAAGCTCTCCACTCTTGAGGTTCAGTTCAAACAGAGTCGCTTACAAACCAGGCTATTAAATCTCCCTCTGCACATCTTAAAAGGGGAGGAAAAACACTTTCCTCTCTAAAAGTCATTTTTAGAATTAGAATTAGAAGGAACATAATTAAATTCTCCAGCCTGCTTTTGGGACAGAGCAAGGATTTTTACTTGGAGAATCATACCAATTGTTTCGTGGGTAGCCAGGGTTTCCAAATGCACCCTTACATCCTAAGGCCATTATTTCAGCATAGAAATTGAAAGCAGCACCCTTGATAAGAACAACAGTAAAGAAAAAGGGGATCTTGAAATGGAATTGTTTTCATTTCTCATTTTAAAAAATATTTTAGATTAGCATACAAATAACATTTCCATGCTTATGCCTTTGGACTTTATTCTTTCCCATTTCCTTCTTCTTTGTCCCCCCCAACCCCTACCAACATCCTTTGGTTCCCTTTGGTTGGTTCCTCTCCCTCTTCCACATTAGTTATTCTTTGCTTCTTTCTGTTCCTGAAGTGGGTATTCAGGGTTGTATGCACATGAAAGAGTCTGTGTGCAGGTGCACATATGTGAGTGCAGGTGCCTGTGCACATATGTAATTGCAGGTGCCTGTGTGCAGGTGCAAATATTTATCTGTGCAAATACAAATATATGTGCAAATGCATGTGTATGTGTGCGTGTGTGTGTGTGTGTGTGTGTGTGTGTGTATACGCAGATGCATATATATTTGTGCAGATGTCTGTGTACAGGTGCATACTGTACACAAGACAAGAATAATGTCTTGTGTCATCCTCAAAAATGAATTCTCCTTCTTTGAGACGAGGTCCTTCTTTGGCTGGGAGATCAACGGTTGGGTTAAATGGCTATCCAGTAAGCTCAGGTATTCACTGGTATGATGGTTTGACTATGCTTGAGCCAGGGAGTACCACCTGTAGGAGATCTGGGCTTGTTGGAGTAGGTGTGGCCTGGTTGGAGGAAGTGTGTCACTGTGGGTGTAGGCTTTAAAATCTTCCTCCTAGTTCCCTGAAGCCAGTCTTCTTCCTAGCAACCTTCAGCTGAAGATGTAGAACTCTCAGCTCCTCCTGCACCATGCCTGCCTGGGCGCTGCCATGTCCCCACCTTGATGATAATGGACTGGACCTCTGACCCTGTAAGCCAGCCCCAATTAAATGTTGTTCTTTTATAAGAGTTGGCATGGTCATGGTGTCTGTTGACAGCAATAAAACCCGAATTAAGACAACTGGTCTCTGCCTAAAGTGAACTGAGATCACAGATATTTGCTATTAAACCCAGTATTTTTACATGGGTCCTGGGGGTTAAACTCAGGCCCTCATGCTACGAAGCAAATATGAGTTACCCACTAAGCTACCCTTCCAGTTTACTTCTGCTTTATAATGTGTTCTATTATCCCTCTTTATCTATTAAGATCCCTTTCTCCCCTGTCATGATCTTCATTCTACTTTCATGCCATGTACAAGGATATATGTGTATTTCCATGCATGTATATATACATATATAATTTAAAATTCAGCTCTGATGAGCAGAAATGTTCTGTATCTCTCTGAATCTGGTTTATTGTTCTTCGCATGACTCTGTTCCATTTATTGAAATGAAGATTGAAGGATTGAAGTCTGTGAGTCATATGAATAACTGTCTGTTGATAACAGTCGCAAACTAATGCCTAGTATTTGTGTGGATGTTTATACGGATGTGTGTGTGGGGTTGGCTATTTATGGTGTATGTGTATGTGTAGACGTGAGAGGCCAGAAAGACCCTGGATACGTTATTCTATCCCTCTCACCCTATTCTCTAGAAATATAACCTCTCATTGAATCTGCAGTCCCAGTGATCTCCCTGTCTTCAACTCTCTCAGTACTCTGGTTATAAGCATGCCCTACCATACCTCGCTTTCTCAAATGGGTGCTGGGGATTTGAACATAGGAACTCATGCTTACAGACTGAGCCATCTCTCTGTTCCCAGCCCCCGGCACTCAATTAAAGCCAAAGCAGTTGTCCCCACTTTTAGAATGGACAGTGTGGCCCACACCGTGAGTTCATGAATATTGGTGATGCAATAGCACTGCAGGAATTGAAGGCAGCTGCCTCAGAGTGCAGTTTAACCCAGTCACGCAAGTCTCTGAAGCAGCTTGAAACCTCTTTTGAGTCTCTTTCAGGACATACAGACATAGACCACAAACACAAGATGATTCCTTTAAAAGCCAAATCTTCCCGTACACAAAGCCACTTGAGATGCTGGCTTTATCTCCTCTGCTCAATGCAAGTTATTCCTTTTTACCCACGGGACCAGAGTGTGACGCTCCCAAAGGCTGTCAGGGCACTCGGTGAAATACCAATCTGCAATTTTAATTTATCATCAGTGGGGTTTTTTTCTTTTTTTTTAATTCGATATATTTTTATTTACATTTCAAATGATTTCCCCTTTTCTAGCCCCCCACTCCCCGAAAGTCCCATAAGCCCTCTTCCTTCCCCCTCTTCCCCCACCCACCCCTTCCCACTTCCCTGTTCTGGTATTGTTCTATACTGCTGCACTGATCCTTTCCAGAACCAGGGGCCACTCCTCCATTCTTCTTGGACATCATTGATATGTGGATTATGTCTTGGGTATTCCAAGTTTCTAGGCTAACATCCACTTATCAGTGAGTACATACCATGATTGATCTTTTGAGACAGAAGATTCAACTCAACTAAGACACAGCCAAGTCCTAGACCCCTCCATCAGTAGGGAGTTGGGCACAAACAACATTGAAGAAGTAGGTCTTTCCTTGAGCTGCCTGGGATATTTTAAGGATATTATGCCTCGAGTGCTGTTGGGAATATGTCGTCTAGTTCCTGCATCTTCACAGATCCCCTAAACATGAAAGCCAGTACTTCTGTAGGCATCTGCTCATACCTCTCTCATGGTACTGTGTTCCACCTAGCCTAAATTTTTTCCCAAGAAACTAGAAGAGGAAATGGCAGCCCTGAGAAGTTCTTGATTTATTTTTCCCCTGCTTACACATTCTCCACACACATCTTGACAATGCTTCCTTTTTACTATCCAACCTTTCAGGTAAACCTGGCTGCCGCATTTCTGATAACCATTTCCTTGAGGTAGTTGGAAACAGCTAATCTATATGAGGGTTGACCTCTGGTAACCAGGCTGACTGAGTTCCACAGAGCTGATGTTCAAGGCTGGCACAGACTCTGGGGGACTCTTAGAGCTGACAGCGTAGTAACTGAAGCTACATTTCTTGCTAAACAATTACAACTTTCTCTGAGAGGTTAAATATGAATCCCTGCAGAAATGATGGCTCATTTCGGGTAAGAATTAAGACAGAGAGTCAAGCGCTGTCAAATATCTTAGCTCTATTATATGACCCCTGTCGCTGAAAACTGTTGCCTGTGATAAAGGGTACAATGCACCAATTTTTCAGATTCAGATAACAACTCATTTGAATCTCAGTGAATAAAACCAGGAAAATTAAGCCAACAATTGACTTTATGATCAGCTATACTGAGCCATGCCCACCTAATGTCCGAATTGGTATGTTTAATTTTTTGTGCTCCTGTCTCGTAGCATGTCTGGCAGGTCGAAGCTAAAGGCTTTGTGAACCCTTCATTTTGGAGGTTTCTCCTGAGAACTTCGGGTAACTATTTGGGTGTCGCTACCCAAAGTGTCCTACTTTTTCATTGATATCAACTCATTTGTACCTGAGATGAAAAGGAGACACCCTTCATGATACCAAGATAAATTTGGCATTTCTGAAGAGTTCTTCACAGCATTATTACCCTATCCCCAGAGTATAGCAGTTGATACAAGAGAAATGGGGGGGGGGGGAAGCAAAGATAAAGTCTCTGTTACTTATGATAGGGAAGGCAGGAAGGACCACACATCACATCCTATAGGGAAAGAACAAAAGGTATGGGGCACCATGGGCAGGAAGGGGCCTACTAAGGCAAGAGGTGCATTCCTGAATATTCTTCACAAATGTCAAAGCTAATGTCATTGGCTTCCCTCCAAACACAAGGCATTTGTGTGTTTCTTTCTTTTCTATTTTCTGCTTTTTAAATATTAGAATGAATGTTGTAGGCACACGACATGAAAATCAAACAATAAACTAGAAAAAAAGAGCAAAATGGAAAAAAATCTTTCCCCATCTCTTTCCTCACTCAGTTCTCTTCCACAGATAATTTCTTAGGAACAGACCATTGCAATTTCATTCCAGGTCCAGAAGAAGAATGGTAAACAATGTCCTGGGTTCCAGGGGCTCCTAATAAACCTAATACAGTTACCTAATAAACTTAATACAGTTTAACATTTTTCATTCTTAAACCTACAATTAATTTTTATTTTATATATATAAGCATTTTGCCTATATGTATGCGTGTATGTATGCAAGTGTGTATATATTTATGCATGTATGTATACATGTATATATGTGTATGCATGTATGTATATATGTATGCATGTATGTATATGTGTGTATGTATGTATGTATGCATGTATATATGTGCTTGGTATGTTTGTTTAACATACACAGATGCCAGAAGAGGCCTGAAACTAGAGGTACAAACAGCTGTGAATTGCCACGTGGGTGCTAGAAATCCAACCCAAGTCCTCTGCAAGAATAGTAACTCTTCCTAATGTCTAAGCTAACTCTGCAGCCCCTGGGCTGCAAAATTTGTAAATATAAAACAAATCCTTACTTTTTCCACTCCACGAATGCATGTCCATTATTATCCACTTGAGCAAACCATTGATCACCACCATAATTCTCTTCCTGTCTGAGCTGTCCCAGCTGGCCAGGGACTGACCTATACTGTCAGACTCTCAGGTTACAGTCACTATGTCACCACAAATTTAATTTCAGGCTAGAATTTAACTTTGCCAGATCCAAATCGATGCAGGTTGTTGGCTCCTCAAACCATTTATCTGTGTTTATTATGCGACAGGTATAAATCTTAACAAAATTAAGATTTATTCATGCCTTTTAATCAAATCGATTCTGCTCTAGCCAGTCTGAATGTAGTGAATCAAAATTGATACCCACACTACCCCACAATCATCTGATAAAGGAAGACCCTGAGTTGTCAGTAACATTGCTTTTTTTTCCCCTCAAAATTTATTGATCACCAAATCAGAAAGTATGCACTGAGTATTTGCAAGACTTCACACAACACCAGGCACACAAAATGACAAGCTGAGATGCTCTGGATAATTCTGCTCAGGTTTTAAACCACAATTAGTATTCACTGTTTTCCATTATAAAAAGGACTAGAACAGCTAGCTGTTCTTAAATAAGTTTTAGCAATTATACAACAGATTCAAGCTACTTTGACAGATCTCACTGTGTTAGAGAATAGCTAATTAGTATTAATAAATCACCAACTCCCCGGGCCTAAGAAAAGATAGGAAGAGAACATTTAATATTGTTCTCAACAAATTTTATTTTTAATTTGGAAAAACGGATGTACTCTTTCAGAATCTTGTACATGTAGGTAACGCCCTCCGATCATACCCAATCCGCAGGCCCCTACTCCTACCCCTTCCTCCAACAAGAAGTTAGAAATCACTTAGGTGCCTACATTTCAGTAACACATGTTTGCATATTGTCCTTATTGGGAATTCTTAAGTGTTTGCTTTGCAACTCTCTGTCTACACTGAGGGTACTTGGACTAAATCTTGAGGGTGTAGAAATAGCACTTCGTGCTTTACTTGAACCACCCTGTGAGTATGTGGGGGGAAACATCTATCCAAGGGCCCATATTGCACATCTCTCTTCTCCTACATCCCATGGTCCCCGTGTGGAGGCTGCAAAGTTCTTCACCCACAGCTCAAGCAGCATCCCAGCCAATTCCGCTGAGCAGAATTTCCCTATATAACGGACATGGTGTGTTTTTTCTCTCCAACTCATTCACTTTCTAGCATGGAATGTACATAGAATCTCATAGCAGACTACTTTAATTAAGTAGTGATGTGCTGTTTGTAACTTTTAATTTCAAAAACAGTTGACACTATTTTGTTTTTCATTATCTTTAAATCAGATCAGCCTTTACTGTGACTACTCTCTGAATTATTTCCAATGAGAAGCTCTAACTTACTTGTCTGATTCCCTGTCTTCCAATTTGTTCTCTCTCCCTCTCCCTCTCTGTTTGGGCCCCCCTCCCCCTTCTCACACTCTGATCTCCTTCCTGCCACTTACTGTCATTGTCTTGTCCTTACTCTGTGGCTGTAAGAATACTAATTGAATGCTAATTGAAGACATTCTGACAGTATTTTCATTAGCACTTTTCTCTGGAGCTCTGGAGTTGTTTAGTGTTACTATTTTAAATTTCCAGTGTTCTCTCTTTATTTTGTGGCTTTCAACTTATTTCATGCTTTGATTGCATTGTTATCAGAGAACACACTCCATTCCTCTTAACATTTGAACTTTTAAAGTTTAATTTCTGGTCTAGTGTATGAATTATGTGTTAGGACATTTGAACATAAAACATATTTCAGTGCAGAATTTGATAGCTATACTATGTTTATCATTGTCATTGATTTATATCATGTATATATGAGATGTACGCAAGCGTATTTATTACGATCTTGTATTTTAATAACCTGTTTATGTCTTTGATGCAATTGATCTTCATAATGATAGAGTCCAAGTTTCCTAGTCTACAGTTTTAACATTGAAACATCTCTAAAACTTAGCAGGCTAGTGCAAATGGAATCAACATGCTCTGAAGCTATCTTCATCCCAATTCACAAAAGAAAAATGGCTACTGAAGTATGCACGAGTTTGTTCACTAACAAAGGGCTGCTCCACGCATCACGGAGATGCTTAGCTTTACATGATCTGTGTATCATTTTGCCCTTTTAAAATCGGAGCAATCATAAATCGCTAAATACAATGGAGTCAAGGACTTTGCATAAAGAACTGTATGTATATCTAATAGTATTTTCATGTCATAAACCTTCATTTTCTTCCTCTCTATGTCAGGATAACTGATATCTTTTATAGCTTTAAAAACTTATTTATTTCAGCCCCTTTGTCGAGGATCAAGTGGCCATAGGTGTGTGTGTTCATTTCTGGATCTTCAATCCTGTTCCATTGATCCTCCTGCCTGTCACTGTACCAATACCATGCAGTTTTTAACACTATTGCTCTGTAATATTGCTTGAGGTCAGGGATACTGATTCCCCCAGAATTTCTTTTGTTGCTGAGAATAGTTTTAGCTATTCTGGGTTTTTTGTTATTCCAGATGAATTTGTTAATTGCTCTTTCTAACTCTGTGAAGAATTGAGTTGGGATTTTGATGGGTATTGCATTGAATCTGTATATTGCTTTTGGCAAAATGGCCATTTTAACTATATTGATCCTGCCGATCCATGAGCATGGGAGGTTTTCCCATTTTTTGAGGTCTTCTTCCATTTCCTTCTTCAGAGTCTTGAAGTTCTTGTCATAAAGATCTTTCACATGTTTGGTAAGAGTCACCCCAAGATACTTTATACTATTTGTGGCTATTGTGAAGGGGGTCATTTCCCTAATTTCTTTCTCAGTCTGCTTATCCTTTGAGTATAGGAAGGCCACTGATTTGCTTGTGTTGATTTTATAACCTGCCACTTTGCTGAAGTTGTTTATCAGCTGTAGGAGTTCTCTGGTGGAGTTTTTTGGGTCACTTAGGTAGACTATCATGTCATCTGCAAATAATGATAGTTTGACTTCTTCCTTTCCAATTTGTATCCCTTTGACCTCCTTATGTTGTCGAATTGCCCGAGCTAGTACCTCAAGTACAATATTGAAAAGATAAGGAGAAAGGGGGCAGCCCTGTCTAGTCCCTGATTTTAGTGGGATTGCTTCAAGTTTCTCTCCATTTAGTTTGATTCTGGCTACCGGTTTGCTGTATATTGCTTTTACTATGTTTAGGTATGGGCCTTGAATTCCTGTTCTTTCCAAGACTTTAAGCATGAAAGGATGCTGAATTTTGTCAAATGCTTTTTCAGCATCCAATGAAATGACCATGTGGTTTTTTTCTTTGAGTTTGTTTATGTAGTGGATTGCATTGATGGATTTCCATATATTGAACCAACCCTGCATTCCTGGGGCTGAAAACATCCAATGGAAAAAAGATAGCTTTTTCAACAAATGGTGCTGGTTCCACTGGAGGTCAGCATGCAGAAGAATGCGAATTGATCCATCCTTGTCTCCTTGTACTAAGCTCAAATCCAAATGGATCAAGGACTTCCACATAAAGCCAGACACTCTGAAGCTAATAGAAAAGAAACTGGGGAAGACCCTTGAGGACATTGGTACAAGGAGAAAGTTTCTGAACAGAACACCAATAGCATAGCATATGCTCTAAGATCAAAACTGACAAATGGGACCTCATAAAATTACAAAGTTTCTGTACGGCAAAGGACACCATCAAAAGGACAAATCGGCAACCAACAAATTGGGAAAAGATCTTCACCAATCCTACATCAGATAGAGGGCTAATATCTAATATATATAAAGAACTCAAGAAGTTAGACTCCAGAAAACCAAACAACCCTATTAAAAAATGGGGTACAGAGTTAAACAAAGAATTCTCACCTGAAGAACTTCGGATGGCAGAGAAGCATCTTAAAAAATGCTCAACTTCATTAGTCATTAGGGAAATGCAAATCAAAACAACCCTGAGATTTCACCTTACACCAGTCAGAATGGCTAAGATTAAAAATTCAGGAGACAGCAGGTGTTGGAGAGGATGTGGAGAAAGAGGAACACTCTTTCACTGCTGGTGCGTTTGCAAACTGGTACAACCACTCTGGAAATCAGTCTGGAGGTTCCTCCGAAAACTGGGCACCTCACTTCCAGAAGATCCTGCTATACCACTCCTGGGCATATACCCAGAGGATTCCCCACCATGTAATAAGGATACATGCTCTACTATGTTCATAGCAGCCCTATTTATAATTGTCAGATGCTGGAAGGAACCCAGGTATCCCTCAACAGAAGAGTGGATGCAAAAAATGTGGTATATCTACACAATGGAGTACTATTCAGCCATTAGAAACAATGAATTCATGAAATTCTTAGGCAAATGGATGGAGCAGGAGAACATCATACTAAGTGAGGTAACCCAGACTCAAAAGATGAATCATGGTATGCACTCACTAATAAGTGGATATTAACCTAGAAAACTGGAATACCCAAAACATAATCCACACATCAAATGAGGTACAAGAAGAAAGGAGGAGTGGCCCCCTGTTCTGGAAAGACTCAGTGAAGCAGTATTCGGCAAAACCAGAACAGCGAAGTGGGAAGGGGTGGGTGGGAGGACAGGGGGAGAGAAGGGGGCTTATAGGACTTTCGTGGAGTGGGGGACTAGAAAAGGGGAAATCATTTGAAATGTAATTAAAAAATATATCGAATAAAAAAACTTATTTATTTATATATTTGTTTATTTATTGCTTTTTGCATTTATTTTTTTTCCAGCATTTGAGCAGGCTAGCGTGTCTGCTCTAAGGATTGTCCTTATCCCTTGGCATATCACTCCTCAGCCTTTACTTTTCTGGGTAAGAGTCATTAATCTCTTGATGTGAACAAGGGAAGTATGTCTTTGCTTCTGGCCCTTTGCTTTCTGAAAGATCCTGAATTTAATCAGTATGTTTTGGAGTATTTATTTAGACGTATGTCACACATTTGATTGTTTTGCCTGCATGTATGCATGTGCACTATGTTTGCATTTGGTGCTCTCAAGACTTCGCGTTACGGACAATTGTGAGTGGATGTATAGTTGCTAAGAAAGAAACCCTGGTCATCTGCAAGAGCAAATGCTTTTAACTGCTGCAAGATCCCTCCAGCCCTAACCTTTGGATATTTAGATTAATTTTAATGTACTCTACAAGTATTTTCTATGCTGCAGATACTTTATTTCACAGCCAAGGGAATCAGACTGTCAAAGAAACTTAAAGTGGGAGATGTAACACTCTGTTCTATTTACACTCAAAAACAATCACCTGTTGTTATTTTATAGATTCTTAAAAAAATATAGGAGACCTGATAACCTAACTATGCTGTCTTAGTCAGGGTTTCTATTCTTGCACAAAACATCATGACCAAGAAGCAAGTTGGGGAGGAAAGGGTTTATTCAGCTTACATAGTCACATTGCTGTTCATCTCCAAAGGAAGTCAGGACTGGAACTCAAGCAGGTCAGGAAGCAGGAGCTGATGCAGAGGCCATGGAGGGATGTTACTTACTGGCTTGCTTCCCCTGGCTTGTTCAACTTGCTTTCTTATAGAACCCAAGACTACAAGCCCAAGGATGGCACCACCCAAAATGGGCCCTCCCCCCTTGATCACTAATTGAGAAAATGCCTTACAGCTGGATCTCATGGAGGCATTTCCTCAATTGAAGCTCCTTTCTCTGTGATAACTCTTGCTTGTGTCAAGTTGACACAAAAAACAGCCAGTACATATGCTAAGGGAAAAATTAGGAAACTTGTTAGCACAGGATAGGACTCTCTGAAGATGACCCCAGTAGCACTGGCGTTGGCCCTGAAGGGAATAGGAACTCCACAGGAAGACCAACAGAGTCAACTCACCTAGACCTCTGGGAGGGCTCAAAGACTGAGCCACCAAAGAACATCCATGGCACATATGTAGCAGACATGTAACTCAGTCTATATGGGTCCCCCAACATCTGGAGCTGTAGTCTGACTGTGGAATCTGTTCCCAAACACAGCTGCCTTTGTCTGCCCCCAGTGGGAAAGGATATGCCTGATCTAATCAGGCAGAAATTTGATGTGCCAGGATAGAGGTTACCCAGGGGCCCTACTGTCTCAGAGGAGAAGGGAGACTGGGGAGGAACTCTGTAAGGGGGAATCCAGAGAGGGCAGTGTTTGCAACCTAGATAAAGAAATGGAGAACAAAAGACGAGCATGGATTGAATTGGACCCCATGAAACTAAGTTTCTGTACAGCAAAGTTCACCATCACTTCAGCAAAGACGCAGCCTACAGAATTGGAAACATTGTTAGCAACTTTGTAACTCACAGAGGGTTACTCGGTACCTAGAAGAATTAGATAACTAAACAAAAAGACATAAAACATTTAGAGTAAAAATAACAGTTGGCTACAAACATCAGCAACAATAACAGGTTGTTAACACTTGTCCTGGTTTCCCATCCTATTGCTGAGATAAAATACCCTAACAAAAGCCTAACTTTAAGGCAAAAGGGATTTGGCTTACAATAAAAGTTACAGTTCTTCAGTGTAGATATTTCAAAGCAGGAATTTAAAGCAGTGAATTACAACTACAGTCTAGAGCAGTGGTTCTCAACCATCATATGTGACCCTTTAATACACTTCTCCATGTTGTGGTGGCCCTGAACCATAAGACTAGTTTGTTGCTACTTTACAACTGTAATTCCATTACTATTATGAATTGCAATATAAATATCTGATAAGCAGGATATCTGATATGTGACTCCCTATGAAAGGGTTGTTCAACCCCTAAACGGGTCATGACCCTCAGGTTGGGGACCACTGGTCTAGGGAAGACATGATGAATTCCTGCAAGGTCCCCAGTGTTCCCCCCATTTTGTTGGGTCCTGGGCCAAGCTATAGAATGGCAACACCAAATTCAGAACTGATCTTCCCACCTCCATTAACCCAAGTGAGGAGACTTGCTCACAGACATGATCACAGGCCTGTGTGATCTAGCCAACCCCTGATTGTCACCTTGACAAGTAACTATTGTAGCATTTTTTTTAAAGCATTTAATTTTATTCTGGTTTTTTTTTGGGGGGGGATTGGACATTTTCTTTATTTACATTTCAAATGTTTTCCCCTTTCCAGGTCTCCCCTTCAGAAAGCCCCTATCCCATCCCCGCCCCTGCCTCTATGAGGGTGCTCCCCCACCCATCCACTCCAGTCCTTCTGCTCTGACATTCCCCTACACTAGGACACTGAACACCCTCAGGCTCTCCTCCCACTGATGTCCAACAATGCCATCCTCTGCCACATATGTGGCCAGCGCTATGGGTCCCTCCATGTTTATTCTTTGGTTGGTGGTCCAGTCCTGGGAGTTCCAGGGGGTTTGGCCTGTTGACATTGTTGCTCCCTCCATGGAGCTGCAAACCTCCTCAGCTCCTTCAGTTCCTTCTCCAACTCCTCCATCAGGAACCCCACACTCAGTCCAATGGTTGGCTGCAAACATCTGCCTCTGGATTTGTCAGGCTCTGGCACAGCCTCTCAGGAGATAGCCATATCAGGGTTCCATCAGCAAGCACTTTCAGGCACTGACAATAGTGTCTGGGTTTGGTAGCTGTATATGGGATGGATCCCGAGGGGAGGCAGTCTCTTATCTTAGAATCCTGAGCCTCAATCCTCAAAGGGCCACTCCACGAGGATGAGGTGACACATGTATACACAGGAGTCTGTATTATAAAACTGGGATCTTGAATATTGGGAACCAGTGTGTTTACAATAAACTGTAACATTGGAGCCCTTTGCTGCAGAAGAAGCCATTATATTGTTACAGCGCATAGCAAGTATGCTTATCTCCTGTTTTATTGGAGGTGCTGCCCCCCACCCCAATCTTCCATAGTAAGTATTGCACACAGATCATTGAAAAGGTGATTTGGTATGAAAGATAGCCAGTGTCTTTCCTTGCAAAATACACAAAAATATTCTCCAGAGAGCAGCCTCCTGCCAATACCCATCACTCACCTTCATACCAACTTGGCTTCTAGCAAAATCTTGCATGCAAAGCTCCCATCAGCCATTCTACGTAATCTGACCCAAAGTGACTGATGAAATCGTCTTGATGTATCTCTTACAGCAATTAGCTGAAGAGAGCATCAACAGGACCCCAAGCCACAGACTGTAAGATCAATCTATGTTACTGAAATCAACTTAATCCCCTAATGTCTTAAGCATAAACAACTCAATAAATTCAGTAAAGTGGTGTGATCTGCTTTGAAATGCCTGGTGGATTTCTTCTCAATTTTCTTTTTATTGAATACATTTTTTTAAGTAAAATAGAACTGAAACACTTCCCTACTTCCCTTCTCAACTTTCTTTATTAACCTTTCCAGTGGTGATAGAAATTAATTCAGAAACATTACAACATTAGAAATTGCCCAGAATCTTTCTTTGGATCACAAAGAGGAAACCTCAGACAATTCTCCCAGTCTCTAATGATTCTGGCCACTGTACTGCACCTAAAGGTGTCTCAGGACCAAAGAGATATCATTGAGCACTTCCACTAAGAGGCAAGCTGTGAAGCATCCTTTCCAACTGGATAAATCCCACTACAGGAAGAACAGCTCTCAGAATGTGAGTCAATACTCAGTCATCCCTCCAGGAGACTTCTGATAACCAAGGGTGTATTTATTTGTGCAAGACCTTAAGCTAGATACTTTTTTTTTTTTTTTGGAACTAAGCTGTATATCGAAAGGCTTCTCTGGTGTCTGCAGCATGATTCCTTCCCTCAGTCACAAATGTAGAGTCGTAAATTGTGTGTGTCTATGTGGAGTCAGGTGTCACTCACTGTAGAGTGTTGTACAGAGCACTCCAAGAGCCACTGAAATGAATGTCTCTGATAGAGCTTTTCTTGTGATACCCTGCTTGTCTGTTCTGTTTTTTGCATAGATTTATGTAGATGGATGTAGAGTACATGCATGCATGCAAGTGTATGTGTGTGTGTGTGTGTGTGTGTGTGTGTGTGTGTGTGTGTGTAGATAACTACACTTGTGTAAGAACATCAGATAAGAGTATAAGGTGACCTCTTTGGCCATTCTCTGGCTTGCTCCTTTAAGACATAATCTTTTACTGAACATGGAGCCTGGGTTCATCCAATAGGAGAACAGCCAGGAGGCCCCATCAATTTTCCTGTCTCCATTCTTTCAAAGGCTGGCTTGGCCAGGGCCACACCCAACTTTTTCTTTCAGATGAATGTTTGGATCTGCACTCTGAAGCACCCGATTGCACAACTAATGCTCTTCCATAATAGCTGAGCTGTGTCTATTGTACCCTCCATGGTACTTTAAATATTTTAGATGTTTTGATGTGGCCTGATTTGTTATCATTTTTTCTGAAACCAGTCTTGATCTTCACTTCCCAACCATAAACTTTCGGAAGGTTTTCAAGTATGCAAAAGGGGAAGTGATCATTGCACTAGTCATATCTCCACCAGATGTCTCAGGAAAGTCTGCTAAACATGTGCATATATAATTTCAAAATGAAGAAATTTGCTGTCTTCTGTGTTTACTACTACCTATCTTTATATTTCACTGCAATGTTTCTGTTTTGAAACAACAATATTTTATAGCATACATACTGGGTTGGCAAACAGCAGAAAAGCCCAGGCATCTTTCAGAAGATGTCATATAGCGTTATATAGTGTAGTAGTTAACTTGTTTTTTCTTATGGGTATAACCAGGTGTTTTAAAACAGAGCCACATTTGTAGAGGGAGTTGTGCATTTAAAATGTAAGAGCATTCTTGTGTGGAATGTATCTAAAGAAAGTATGAACTCCTGGAAGAAGCTAAGCAGTAGTTTTGCTGTAGTACCAGTGAAGCCCACATTTCATTGATCCTACAAGATTCTGGAGCAACACTGGTCCTACAGAATTGCTTCACACTGAGAATGATGGATCAGCCTTTACATCCCCCAAGCCAGGGAAGAAAGTTCTGCCTCTTCTGCTGAGAATAATTTCCAAGGAAAGTTCCTTCTAAGAATTATCAACCTCAAAGAATGGATGCTTGCTTGAGTTAACTGGATCTGAAACATGAGGTGCACGTCCACTGATCCCTCCTTGAGGGTATGTCAGCTTATCTCATCCCAATCTTTTTGCTAATTTTGGCAAAACAATTAAGTGATGCTTGGTAGGAAGAATTAATTAATGAAATAACATCTTGAGTAGAAAGATAGAAACAGAAGTCACGAGATTGGATCTCATTCTAGACATAGGTGGGATTACTGTATATTCAATAGTTATAAGCTCAGTTAAACTGCAGCTAAGAGGATTGACTCTATTTAGAAAGCCTTTGATGGGTTTTATCCAGGCTCATGATAAAAATCCAGATTTTATATTGATCATTCTATCAACAGTGTGCATGAGAACAAAAGAGAAAGAAAACAAAGATTAATCACAGGCTTTTTCAATAATTTTTGTAAATAAAAGTATGAAGTTCTAAAATAGGATAGCCTCAATAAAAAAATAAATTATTTAGGAAACAAAATTTGGTTCCAGGGAGAGATAAAAGAATGGTAAGAGTGTAAATGATTCTTATTTTTTCTGGCTCATGTAAACAGATAGTAAAATTAAATGGAATCTAAAGGATTACATGGCTAGAAGATGTTCTCACGCTAGAAAGTGTATCATAATTATAGCACAAGCCTTTGCCATGGCAATTGAAATACAGGAAGCCAAGAGTACAGACGAGGCAAAGTTCAAGGATGTTTTGTATTATTGTACATAAAGAGTAAATTCTGAAGATGATAGCAATCTACTCATTGTGTTCCCCTTGATACAAGGTCTCACTCTGTACCTCTCAGTGGCCTGGAACTCAGGGGGCCAAGATGATCTTAAACTCTGAGATTCCTTTTCCTCTGCCTTCCAAATGGTAGCATTTTTTGTTGGGGGAGTATTTTTGTGGGGTTGGTTTTTTGAGACAGGGTTTCTCTGTATAGCCCTGGATGTCCTGGAACTCACTCTATAGACCATGCAGGCCTAGAACTCCAAAATCTTCCTGACTCTGCCTCCCAAGTGCCAGGATTAAAGGCATGTGCTACCAAATGCCTGGCTACACTGTCTTGAATAATACCATGAAGAGGTGCCAGAGCCTAAGATGTCCATCAGCAGGACTGCTTTGAGGCCACAGTAGAGATATAAGAAGCGGTTCTATGGGTCTTCTGCAACAACCTGGTGACAGACTATTTATAAAGTTTACTTGAAAATACTGTTCTATACACTAAAATGATATCTGAAGATAACAGAAATCATTAATGCATCAAACTATGACCTTACTTTTGGGGTTTCCTTATGTTACCATGCTCCTTGTGGCCTCCCTGTCCTCCCACACCAGTGCCTAATGTAGCTGAGCCTCCAAATATACCATTGCAACCTGAAAATTGTGATTTTCCTTGTAACAGTAAAAGTTAATGATAGAAATTTAGACCTGTGATATTAAGCCATACATACTTAATATACCTATTTACATATTTAAGACATGTGAACTCATTTATATAACAAGTAGCTAAAATGGCTATACTTAAAATAAAGGGAGTGGATGGAAGGAATTTCTCAGTTGTTAGTAATCACTGCTTCAGAAGAAGACCCAGGTTCCATTCCTCAAGGCAGCTTCTCACCATCTATACAAGCTGTAACTCATTTAAAAGACCCAATACATTCCTCTACTCATCAGGCCTGCACATGGTATACATATATACCAGCAAGCCAAACACTTATACACAAAAAATAAAAGATGGTTGAGTTCGTAATGTGCTTGCCGTGGAAACAGAAGACCTGACCCAGTTCCCCCGAGTCTAAGTAAAGAGTAAGCACAGAGGTATACACACATATAGTTTCAACACTGGGGAGGCAAAGGTAGAAACACCCTCAGAGCTCATGGGCTGGCCAGTCTAGCAAAATCAATGAGCTTCTAGTACAGGAAGAGACACCCTCCCTCTAAAAAAAAAAAAAAAAAAAAAAAAAAAAAAGCGAGGTGAAATGAGCTGTAAGTGTGCTACCTACCATCCATAGAACTACAGAGTTCAGGTATAGGGTAAGAGAACAGGGCAGCATTAGAACTCCCTGGCAAGGACAAATGGAATAGATAGATTTGCATGGATGAGGATGGGGGTAAGCAGGGGGGCATAATGGAAGAATCAGGCAGGGAGAGTAGAGGCAGATGAGGTAAGGAAGAGAGAGAGAGAGAGAGAGAGAGACAGCTAAAATTAAGAGCCATCTGAAGGGTAGGTAGTATGGAAAGCTAATACTATAGACTCTTCCTAAAATATATACATATATGGATGGTGATCTATATGGAATCCTGAAGTAAAAGGAAAGACAGAACCCCACCTGGTCATCTCTTGTTACCAAAGGAAGCCTAACTGTGGTATCTGTTCCCCAACATGGCTGACTTGTCTGGCCTCACTGGGAGATGTCAGGGACTTGATGTGCCAGGGTGTGGGGATAGCCAGGGGGGAGGGACATACTCTCAGAGGAGGAGGGTAGGTGGAGAAGGACTCTGAGAAGCAGAACTGGGAGAAGCCAGTGTTTAGAATGTAAATAAGCAAAAAAAAAAAAGATTAATTAATCAATTAATTAGTTACATAGATAATTAATTAACTAAAATTCCAGTACTGAGAATGGGTTATAATTGAAATGTTGGCCAAAGGGGTCCCATAGGAATGCCCAAGCAACTCAGGCTGTTGCCAAGGCTACAAATTGCTCTCTATAAACTGACAGTAAGGGCCTATTACTGAAGATAACGCATGCATAAATCATTGAATTTGGAGAAGTTGAGCTGGTCCCTACCTAGACTCTTCACCTCATTGACAAGTGGTCTTGATATTCTGCCAGCTTCCATGAAAGAAACGTATACACCAACTCGGCTACCCACCCTTTGTTCTGCCATGATGTCCTGTCTGCGGCATATGCTAGTACAATGGTGACACCAAGATTGGGGGGAGTAACCAACCAATATCTGATTGGACTTGACACAAAGCCCACTCGACCCATACCCCACACTGCTTCAGTGACCAAGAACCTGTGACTAGACATCCCAGAGGCCTAGGGGAAAACCAAATACTACTGCTCTGCTGAAGGAACAGGGCAAAACATATATTCCTAAAGACATTCTACTAAATTTGTTGACCAGTATCTTGGTCAACCATCTTCAAAGAAGCTTCTTCCTGCAGTACATGGGGACCAATGCAGAAACCCACAGCCAGACAATATTCAGAGAGCAAGAGAGACATCTCCATCAAAGCCACCCTCCTCCCATTCAGGATCAGGGGACCCTGCAGAAGAAGAGATGGAATATATAAGTCAGAGGGTGTGTAACATTCGTAAACACAACAGGACCAATGCATATACGAGCTCACAGAAAGTCAGGCAACACACACAGGGCCTGAACGAGATGGGCCCTAGAAATGAAAGAAGTGGGCATATGCCCCCATCCCTAACCCAGAAGCTATCTCTAATTGATAGCCTCATGAAAATAAAAATTTTCATTCTCCATGGGGAAACAAACTATTCTTAAGGGCAGGCTGCGCGCCCAGCAGTAGATGACCAATAGAAATTGAAATAGAGGTTCCTTGTCTCCTAAGGCTGAGTCATAGCTTCTCTTCTCCTCTCTCTCTCTCTCTCTCTGTGTGTGTGTGTTTTATTTTGTTTAATTTTTCTGTTTTTTAATAGGTTCTTTATGTGTATACTATGGTTTATGATTTTCAATTTGCATGGGATTCCTAAGTGTGTGAAGCAGTAGGCCCTCGTATCTGCATCCATTTCTTGTGCCTTGCCTAAAGCCCGCCTTTGTTTGTTTTTTCTCATTCTAATGTGTTCATTTTGTTACATCACATTTATATAATCATATATTATATATGAAATCATCATCCCTCAGAAGCCTGTTTGTTTTCTATGAGCAACAAAAAGGAGGTGGCTCTGTATACTAGGAGAGGGAGGAGGGATGAGGGGAAGGGAAAACTGTATTCAGGATATGTTATATGAGAAAAATAGATTTTTCAACAAAAGAAAAAAATCGAGGTAAAGATTGATTGAAGAAGACACGCGGTATCACCTGTGGCCTCCATATGCATAAACACCAACAAATCTACGCACAAACACATACACACACACACATACATACACACACACACACATACCTCACCAGTGTTAGAAAAAGATATTAATTTAGTTCTATCCTTTCATTTCCCAATGAAATGCAAATCTGGACAAGTAAACTAATATTAGCAGGGCACCGAGCTAAAGCTGTGGTTACATTGCCTTACACTGAAACAGGAGAAGGATGTTTTTGACCCAGGCTTCCAGGGAAAGATGGAATTTTCACTCAAAACAATTTGCCGCCTCAGTTAGGTAATTTGCTGGCCCCTTGCAGAAACTGTGATGGAGTGATTCAAATCAGCATTTAGCAGCGTAAAAAGGTCAGGGGAAGCCAGACCATTTATCTAGGAAGCAAAAATTAAAAGCTATAAATTATAAACAAGGGTAATGACTGATACAAAGAAGAGTCACGGAGAATGAGTTGAATCCATAGGAGTCTGCAGAAGATTGATTACAGATACATTACCAAAGGGAAGGCCAGGCGGTGCAAAGATGGAGAAAGAAGAACTGGCTTTCTACCCCTCCTCCTTTTAAAGAAATGTCCCTTTTTTCTGGTTCCTTGTGAGCAACCTAGAGTTGTGATCATATCATGTCAGCCGGCTAACTGGCATGGTACACCCATCCTACTGTCAATCAGAAGGCCTGCTAGACCTGAGGAGTGTCGAGGTCACAATAAAGAGTCAATGTCCCTATGTCTGTGGAGATCCCACTTGCAGAGGAAGAAAATATCTTCTTTCTCTCCTCCCTGCTAATCAGAAAATTTACTTCTCTTCTCCCTCCATTGCTCTTGAGAAAAAAATAATTACAATAATCAGCGAATTGATTACTTCATTAGGCATTGGCTGGTGATAACTCATTTTCCTTATCAAAGCTCGGTGTTTGCAGTTTTGATAAGACTCACCAAGCCTTTCTTCTACGCAGTATTATAATCATAAATAGAAACTGTATATGTTAATTTGATTCTTCCCCTTAAGTATCTTCATCTTCCCTTATCAAAGTAAGAAGTAATTAAATTAGAGTACACTGAAGTACTTTTCTCTAAAGAACTTGATAGAGGGGTCATGGAAACACGGATTAGTTGGTAAAAATGTCTGCCAAATAAGGTTGGAAGGCCAGAGTTCAAATCCCCATCACCATGAAAAGGTGGGAACAGTGACACGCATCTGCAAGGCCAGCACTGGGATGAAGGGATGGAGGGAAAAGAGGAGCTGAGGCTTACTGGCCAGACAATCCATCTCAACAAATGAGATTCAGGTTGGTGAGAGATAATGTCACTAAAGAAAGAAATAATAATTGGAAAGAAATCCAAGAAGACAATCAACCTTTGTCCTCCCCATTGTGTGTGTGTGTGTGTGTGTGTGTGTGTGTGTATACATGCTCAGGCAACCACATGCAGATGTACACACACAGACACAAGCACACACCCCCAGAGAGACACTCACATACACATAATAGGAAATAATTTAATCCTTATCAGCCAGGTTATCTCAAGGATGTGTCTTCAGCTCTGCCATTATGATACAAAGACAGCCATCAACAGTAGCAAATAACTATGGCTGTGTGTTTACGGTGTGGCTTCCCCCTTGCAAATGCAGATGGCCTTTTATCTGTGTATGCACACCCACCCTGAGAGTTCATGTCCTTCTTGAGATGGCTAAGTCCTACTGGATCACAGTCCCCCTTTTTGATAGACTCATTGACCTTTAATTTCTTCCCAGAAGGACCTATCGCCATTCATGTTACATCAAGAGTAAGATCAATCACTGATGAGTGGACATAACTCTGCTGATAACAGATATGAGTGTATTTGAGAACACGTCTTGGGAAAAGCAAGCACATGGACACAGGATGAGTGAAATGAGGCTGGGTGCGAGGCTTTGTGGAACACTCATTTAAGATGCTGGCTGCATTTTAGACTACTGTCTACTCTTGTGGGGAACCATCCGGAGCTATTCGGACTTATGCTTACTCACAGCCCTAAGGTGGCGGCTGCTGAGAAGGAAGAACAATTAACTAGAGCCTTCCCCTTGAGCTATCGGTGAGAGAAGATTCCCGAGAATACCACAAGATGTTCCTGCCCTAACTGCGGGATGTTCCTGCCCTAACTGCGGAATGTTCCTGCCAGCGTCAACTCCGGGTATCCCCACTTGGATGACCTCCTAGCTTCCTGCTTCCATCGCTAAGGGTATCTCTGCCCTTCCCTCCTTTGCTCTTGTGTGAAGGTCAATTCCTTCTCTGTAAGCCTTAAAACCCACTTACCTCCCGGACATAAAATGAAGCCTTGACAAAACCCAGACTGACTCTGATTTTGTTAGCGTGCTTGGCTTCCCTTTTCTCTTCCCCCCATTTTTGACCCTCAGGTAGTGTCTCTTCAAGACCCTGGAATAACTGGACCTGCTGGACGGGTCATACTCTTAAAATTATTTTTAACCAGACACTAAAAAAATAATGATTATTTCATTCCTATTTAGAGAGTACATTGCAGATTATATAATTTCCAGTATTTATTTTGTCTGAACAATTTTTTTTATCTTTTTAAAGTGCTCTTAATAAAATATTTCAATGTCAATACATGGGATGTCCATAAGTTGTAAGCTCTGCATTTAATTTTGTAAAGGGTTTTCTCGAAGATAATCATCATTAGACTGATAAATGATGTGTAGAGGTGATGCTCTGATGAGCTCATATTTGGGTGCTGGGGACAACAAGAGGGGTGTGGGTATGTATTACTGTCACCTACATGCCCAGAGTTATTTTTTCCCATGGCCAGGTAGTGTATGTATAATAAGAAGTATAGGAAGAATGAGATCCCCATAACTAGAAAGCTATATGACTAGAGAGAGTTGCTTATGTATAGCCTGAAACTAAACAGAAAGATGTGCCTACCAAAGGTGATACAGAAACCAGGAAGTAGGAAGAAAGCTGTGGATCACAGAATCACAAAGACTAGAGAAGGAGCAGATGGGAACCAAGAAAAGAATAAAAGGTCACCTGGTGATTTTCATGAAAACAACTTACACTAGACACTCACAGTTGTCTTTGGCAACCAGTCTGCCATGTAGACCCAAGGTGAATCTGTCTGCCAGTCTATCTACCTGTCCCTGCAGTGAGACTATTCACAATGATGAAGAGTTGATAGTGATGCACTATCCAAGGTCCAGGATATCTGAACTGATTTACTCAGCTCACCAGAACCTATATCCTAAAATGTGCTACATGCATATGGGTGGATCTCCACCCTAGCATTGTTTTTAATATAACAAGCCCAAAACTCATCACTTATACAATGACTAGATCTCACACAATATCTAGGAAGTATGTTGCATATTTTAAGAATTAGACTACAATATATCAGGTTAAAGAAGAAAAAAGCCTCTCTACCCTGTAGTCAGTAATCTTAAAAATGCTTACTATATTTCACACTTGGACATCATAATGGCTATTCCTGGTTGTCAGCTTGACTATATCTGGAATGAACTACAATCCAGAATTGGAGGGCTCACCTGTGATCCTAATATGGAGGCTGAGAGATAAAAGTTTCTGATCTGGAACTTGACATGGAGATCTTGAGGCATAGTGGCTATGAATTCTAGAAGATTAAGACAAGGAGATCTCTGAGTTCAAGGTCATCTGGGATTAAAGGCATGGTGGCACAGGCCTTTAATCTGGGCCACACCTGCTGCTGGAGACCTGTGTAAGGACATTGGAAGATATCTCCCTCTCCCTCTCTCTCCCTCCCTCCCTCCCTTGTCTGCTTGCCTTGTGGGACTAACCCTGACTAATATAGACATGATTCTTTATTGTTCTCTAACACAATGCATACCAACTGTACCAACAGTTTCCCCCAACTTCACTTCTTCCAGCGTCCTCCCACCTCCCTTCTCCTCCGATCCACCCTCCTCCATTTCCTCTCAGGGATAAGACTAGTCACAAACCATCAGGATATGATTTTTAAAGAATTTTTGTTTTACAAAAGACTGGACACATATATGTTAAAAACTATTGGAGGGGGACAAAGACAGGAAGGAAATGGATGGAGCATTTCCATTTGCAAAGTCTTGGTGTGTTTGGGTTTTCTTGTTTTGCTTATTGGTTGATTAGGTGGGTAGCTGAGTGGCTGCTTTATTGGTCAAATGGTTAGTCTGTTGATTGTATTTCAGCATTAATATTGAATACAGGGCTTCTTGTATGCTATATACATATTATACCACTAAAGTATGCTGCAGGTCACTTCTGTTTTCATTATTGTTTGATTTACATGGTCTATTTAGATGGTTGCAAAGATGGACAGACAAAGCATTACTTTTGCATCTCAGCAACCAGAGTATCTGACAATATCTTAAAGATGGCAAGGTTGTTCTTGTCTGGATTTTTACAGAGCTTCATTCTGCCATAGTGGAGGGAGGCAAAATGAAACAGTTTATGATGTACAAGAACCAGAAGTTGCTATTCATGTCACCGTGGGTAGGAGATCAGAGAATGACACTAGAGACAGGGGCCAGGCATAACATTTAATGGCCTGCAGCAAGAAATCGATAGCCCTGCCCATAAAACATCCACAACCTCTTATGGCTGTGTGTATAGCTGCTTGCATTCTAATACTAATTGGGTCCCCCAAAGTTGTTTGCACAAGAGGGTCTACATGTAGCTTCTGGGAATTTGCCCCCAGTTAATTCAGATCGGCAAATGAAGATGCCTGCATCCAATAGCTGGGGAAGAGAGACATAAGCAGGGTTTGGAATGCCCAGGTCGAGAACCACAAGGAGGAAGAAGCAGGGAGACACAGAGGCCACCATGGAAGGGTAACAACATACAGAAGGGAGAATCAGAGTCACCATGTAAAGGGGCCACGAGAACACAGCCCAGAGGGCTTCTTAACTGGGTCAGCAGCAGCCCAGAAGGAACAAAGAAATTAGTAGGTAATACCTCAGAGTTATTGGTGGGGGGTAACATGTCAAACAGCATGGAAGTTAGACAGTTGCCCAGCTATTGTGATACCTAAGGTATATTAAACTATAAAAGCTAAGTGTGTGTTTTTCATTCAAGAACATAAACTGTCGAGGCAGATAGTAACCCGGCCATTGAGACTTATTAAAATATTAACACTACAATTGTGCTACCTTCTGGGATCAAATTCTAAAACTATGGACCTGGGAGGTAATGTTTATATATTAAAACAGATATGGGCATAGTAGTGCATGCCTTTAATACCAGCACTGGGGAGGCAGAGGCAGGCAGATCTCTGTAAATTTGAGAACGACCATCTAAAAAATATCTAAACAATTATAACATATAGATATTAAGACAATGACCAGGGGGATAGATGGGTGGATACACAGGCGACAGAGAGGACAATGGGGAGCAAGCACCTCGCTTTTTGTGTTACCAGATCATCTAAATTTATACATAATGATTCCCCGGTGACTGACTGGTCAGCGATCCTATTATCTGCCCCAGGTTGGCTTTGACAGGAGCAAGTTGAGGGTGTAGAATGTCTAGGAAGACATAACATTGGGATTTGTGCCTAGGGAAGAAGGGGAAAGAAGGCAGGATCTGACAGGATTGATACTTCTTTGGGTTACCGTCATGCCTGTGTGGCAGAGCTGACATTTTATAGATCTCATTTAAAAAATAAAAAAGATATGCTGCCAGATTTATAGATACATTGCTTCATTTTACTTTCTATGGATTGTAACTTTGGTTCACGTTTCTTCAGTTACTGTAACTTCTGCCCAGTAAGAGATGCTGGGATGTAAGCTCCAGACTGAGCTTAGTGCATCCTGCAGTTATCTGTAGGGTTAGAAGCTAAAACGAGTTAGGAGAAACGTCTTGCACATTTACACACCGAGTTCTGTAAGTCATGGGTGTGACTGCTTCGGGAAAGGTGTAACATTGAGCACCGCATCTTTCTGAAATCAGAAGATTCAGAAGTTGGGTATCTGCAAAAGCCCAGGAGTAGCTACAGCTGTGTGGCTATCACTGTGCGGTTACCGAGGCAACAAGTTGCTTCCCTGAAGGGATGTGAGTAGCTCCTATCTACGTCCCCACAAAATTTCTAACTTTCGTAGTTGTGATAGTGTGACTGTCAACTTGACAGGATCCAGAATCATCTAGAAGGCAAATCTCTGAGCACACGGGTGTAAGAGTCCATGTACTGCTGACTCGAGGTGGGAAGACTTATCATCTCCAACATGGGTGGTAGTACTCTCCGATCCAAAGGCCAGGGCTGGACATAGAGGGGGAAGAACATTGAGTGAAAGCATTCATCATGCTCTGCTCCCTGAGGGCACATGCCACATGCAGTGTGACAAGTTGCCTCAGTTCCAGTTGCCATGCATGACCTCCCTGTCACGGTAGATGTACCTAGACACTGTGAACAAAAACAAAATAAAAAAATAAAAAACCCCAAAAATAAACCCTAATAATTTTATATTCTTTTCCATTTTCTTTATCAAAAACAATGGCGCATATTGGAAACATGTCTTTGAAATTGGTCTCCTTCCTTGTGCTCTCAACATTTGAATTCGGAAACTTTGTGAGTTACTGTCCTTGAAACTTTGTAAAGACTCTGAAGGCTCTAACAGGCCACTCTCTGCATGGTGTCTGCTGTTTGTATCTATGCCTGAAGTGTACCAGAGTGGACAGTTTACCAAGATATCAGCTTTGGAACTTGTCATTTGAAAAAAAAAAAAAGATAATCTCACAGATTTACATGCGTGCTGTTTTCAAACTTTACTTTCTACGGATTATTAATGAGTCTCAGCATTAACTTACATCTCTTCAAACAATGTAACTTCTGTAGCAGAAAGTTCATTCACAACCTTTCCTTTTTCCCCCATGGGAATAATGGTGCTTTTTGACTGAATAGGATTTAAGACAGTTCCGCCATAAAATAACTCTGCTTCGAGACTTGAAGTTGTCTGTACTGATAGAATCAATTATTCCCATTTCCTGCCCAACCCACTTTATTCATTGTTGTCTTTCAACTGTGGCCATATTTTTCCATCTCCCCTTCTCTAGGACAGCAAGTGGTACAACATGGTTATGATGCAGAAGTGCTTCACCAGCATTGCATAGCGCCACAGAACTGCACTGTGGGTGACGTCATAGAGATGCTCAGAGGAGTTCATCAAACACTATTAGTTACATGTGCACAGACAACGCACTGCAAGCACAGTATTTACCAGTGCTTAACACATGAAATGCAGAACCAGATTGCTTTCTTTTTAAATGCTAAGAGGGGTTTGAGTGTATGATTAACTTTTTGTGTGGTTTGGCAAGCAGAAATGAAAAGATGTTTATAGATATTTACTTCCTCTCTGTAATGTTTTCATCTTCTATTTTGCCATAAAAGCCTGTTCGCTTGGAGTCTCTCCATTCTAATTCAATCAGTTGCAAATTAGTTTTCTGGGAAACAAAAAACAGTATTCCCGGGAGAGGGTGTATGATTTCCATATTGCTTTTATTTCCGTGTTTAGGTTTAAAAGAGAAAACAAAGTTAATGAAGTTGATCATAATCATCTTCTTTTCATGACATTTTTTTTTCAGATCTCATTATGAACTTTCAGTTGCTCAATATATTTTACAGTCAAGGTTCACTGCTATTCAAATCAACATCCACTAGACCTCCCGGGTCTTAATCATGGCATTTAAAGGTGATAGGATAAACTGTAGGAATCAAAGTGAAATGACTGCATTAAGCGTCTCCATATGCAGTATTTTTTTTCCCAGATATTAAACACAACCTAGGGTTGCTTTTCTTCTTTCTTCTGTTGTTTACCTCTCCTACTCACAGTCAACTTTTGCTCTTTCCTTTCTTCTTTTTTTTTTTCCTGGAGCAAAAGAGTTCATTCTTAACACCTATCTATCATTTCATTAAAGAGTCATTTTGTACAACTAAAAAGGTGCTAATTGCAGGGAAACTGCAGGACTTATGTGCAAAGCAGCAGAGGAAGGATGGGCTTCTTTATACTGGCTCAACAGATTCAGACAGATCTCTTGGAACTCTTCCATTCATGCAGTCATCACCCAATGCTCAATGACAGCAGCATTTTCCTCCCAAGAGTCCTGCTCAAAATGAGAAATAAGAGACCCTAGTTCTTCAGGCATGGATAACCAGGGCTTTCTGTTACCATAGGATAACCTCCAGGGGTGGTTGGACTCTCATTAAATATGTTGGTCTTGTAATGGTTCAACTGCTTGTAAGCCATAAAGGTGGTATTGGCATTTAACAGAAAAAAGGTTAAGTGCACTTGTCTTGCAGCCATTGAAAGGATGGGTGTCACAATTGGTAACAAAGTACAAGTTTTAAAGCAATGATTACAGTGTCATCATAATGAGATCTCAAGAGAGCAGTACACTGATTACCCTTTCTCTCTGAGATATCTACCCAATTTTTCTTTAGCCTAGAAATTAGAACATTTTTCTTGTTACAGGGACATACTGCTGTTAGGGTAAAAGAAACTTTGATGTGCTTGCCCCCTCTGTTTCTCTGCTTCCCCCTCCTTTCTTCCCAATGCACATATGCAAACACGCACACACACACACACACACAATGTTGTGCATATTCACGCGAATCAATCTTGTGGGTTAAAAACACCCCAAGATTCACTTGCTGACTTTCTCAGACAACAGAATTTATATGGAGCATGTGGGGTAACAGTGCTTGAACAACAAAGTCTTCATTCCTTAGGCTTATAGAAGTTTTGACTGACAGCCTCCACTCATAGTTTACTGTTCACAACCTCAGAAAAAAAGCAGGCTTTACTCTCCCTGAAATCATAAACCAATAGGACTCAACTTGAGCCAGAGTCTCAGAAAGATAAAGTGATAACCTTTTTAATGTGGCAATTTGACTGGATCCTTAGCATTCAGGATTCTAAAGGCAATTAAAAGAATTCACAGTCATCCTGGATGTGTGAAACTTTTTTTTCCTAAGCATATGTCTCCTGTGTATCTGAAGGGCATGGGGCCATATCTACAGAGCTTTTTCTCCCTAACCCAGTCAAAGCACTGGTAATGAGAGAACGCACTCCTGAGGACCCTCTGACCCAAGCCAGCTTATCTAATAAATGAAGTATTAGTAGCAAAGTAATTGATTCCAAAGGAGCAAATACATAAAGCATGTCATACAAGAACAAACTCTATTTTTGAGAATGCCTTATAATATATAAGAACAGGATTGCTTTTAGAAAGGAAACATCTATGCAGTGTGTGTGTGTGTGTGTGTGTGTGTGTGTGTAAAATTGCATAGCAGCAGATTTATGGCTTGCTATTCCATGGCTAAGGTGAATTGAATAAGAAAGAAAAGACATCATTAAATGATGGTTACTTTGTCTCAATTTGTGGGATATAACCAAGCCCTGAGGGCATGAGTCTCAAGATGGAGCAAGACAGGTATTTCCCTGTATCATCCACCAAACAGTGTATTCCTGTTAGGCAAAAGGACTCCTTTCTATATGTCTCTTCCATCAAACCACAGTCCTTCAATGCTACTAAAAGCCAAGCCACACAGAGTTCACATTCTGCTCTTGGGAGACAGTGGGGGACAAAAGTCTCCTATCACCTAAGATTTTAATGAGGGGAGTACTAGCCTGTTGTCACCCATGTTTGTAAGACTGCAAAGTTCCTCTCTTTTTCTCCCTATTGATTCCTACTGCCTTCTGAAAATATTCATGTTCCTCCATCAAAACTCTGAATGGATGAACTGCTGCTTTCTGGAGCAACGCTTCTCTGTCGTACTAGACTTAACAGGATTGCATATTTCCCAGGTGTGGGTAGTGGTGAATTTTCACTGTACCACTTTGTGCTCCCTACTCAGGAGCTATCTGGATTCTTGAATGGAAAACACACACACACACACACACACACACACACACACTCACACACAAACACCAGTAAATTTTAAAATTCCTTGGCTAACTGAAAGGCTGGGCACTCCTAAACATTCCCCTGCTCCCCCAGGCCCAATCAGGAAAGTGATCAATGGCCGCCTACCTGAAATCTCACATGCCTGGTAAGCTCTATCTTCTGCCATTCCTGCATCCCTGAGTCCTCCTTATTCTGTGTCCTATCCTCACAACTCTGTGTCCTGAACCATACCCAGCCATTGGCTGCTGCCATCTTTACCAACAGATCAAAACCCAACTGGGACAAGGACCTTCAGTGTCTAGACATGCAGGTTCAAAGCATTAGCATCACTCTCCAACAGGTGTGAGCACAGAAACAGTCCTGCCAGTCAATAGGCAATGTAAAAAGCTAGTGAGGGAGGTCCAAGGTCAAACCTGTGCTCCCTTCTTGGAGAACTTCAGTTTTTTCTTGCTTGGCAATGCAAATCATTCTGGGACCACATCCCAACCATAGCATATAAGTTGGGTGTTTTTTTTGTTTGTTTTTAATAACACATGATCCACAAATATTCTTTCTTAAAGTCTTTCAATGCCACTGCACTGTTTTGGGAAGAGATACCTGTTCCTCTCTTGTATAGAAACAGCAATTTCTTTGCATAAACTCAACAACACCTTGTCTCACTATCCAACTCATTTCTGTTCAGATGTTCCTATTTCTCTGTGGTTCATCTTACTGACTTTCAGACTCTTCTGTGGACCACTCATCCATGTCAAAATATGTACCAAACCCTTTCCCTTCCTACCACAGCCTTGGTCAGCTGGAGTTCCAGTCTCTACTTACATTATTGGCAGAGTATGTGGAATTTTCCCTGTTAGGGATCTGTTACAAAATTTATTACACTAAGATAAGTTCACTCTGACCAGCAAGCTTAAGGTAAATATTAAAACAGAAAGCAGCTCAATAACTACTGGACAAAGAATCTACTGAGACTAAAGTGCAAAGAGATACTCCTGATCAGGATGCCCTTTTATGGTGCCATTTACACAAATACTAAATCTATAAATCAAGCATAAGAATAATACATAGATAATCCTCCCTACTTAGAGAAAAGTTAGGTGGGGAATTTATCAAGACTGCTATGGGTAAAAGAAAGAATTCGGGCTCTAAACAAACAGCTAGAATGGTCCTAAGAGCTACAGTAATAAGAGCTATATTATTATGGTCACCACAAACAGGATAGCTACTCTGCTTTTCCCATAGGCACAGTTCTGTGTATTTGTTAGGGCAGGGGTGAGAGAGAACAATATAATTAAAGTTACTAGAGTTAGTACACTTAATTTCTTCAGAACTTTAGTGAATCTGCTTGAGTTAGTAATACTCATGTTGTCCTACTAAGAGCTTCCCCAACGCCTGCCTTCCTATCACCCTTGAGCCTGTTATGATCAACAAAACAAAATGACAGGTAAACTCTTGACAGAAATTATAATCGAATACCAGTGGGAAGTTATTGTAAGCTAGCTTGGGATTTCAGCGTGCAGAAAAGACATGTTGCTGCTCACCACCAAGTCATTGGCATACCAGTGTTGCCCAGATAATCGTGACTCAGTAAAAACTGAGACAGGGGACTGAATGAATGCCATGGAGAGCCCATGCAATCTTCCCAAGGACACAACAGGGAGAGATCTAGAGGAAGAAGTGAAGACCAAAACTTGCTGAGCAAAATAAAATAAAATAAAATAAAATAAAATATACATTAAATAAATATACATAAAAGAAAATACCCATGGACCAATTTTTCCACTTACTGGTAAAGTCAAAAGTATAAGATTATTTTTTTCTTTTCTTTTATGAAATGTCCTCCCAGCTGCATCGACACACCACTTTCTTCTCTATCATGTCTTGGAGGTTGGGATAGTTCTCTTATATAAACCTTGTTTGAAGGGACTGTTTGTGAGAAGTGTAAAACACCTCTCACAACTCCTATGATGCTACAATAAAGTAATATTGATTAAAGGGTTCCAAAAATCCCTGTAAATGACTAGATGTTGCTTACTCTGACAAGACCCCAGCCTCGCAGGACAAGTGAAAATAGGAACAGGCAAAGGTCCTTAAATAACTCCCCTGCCTTCAGACAAAACCTTTCCAGTTCTCTGGTCTCAGGTTTCATCAAGCTGAAGAGAGAGAAAACTGGGGTATAAGAATCCAACCCTAAAATCTCCAGGTGTGTCCCAGCATCTGCACTGGCCTACTTCATCTACCCAGGAAGTCACCCATGGCCTTGCTAGCCCAGCATCCATCTCACCAGGGAGCTTAAGAAATGTTGACTCTAAAATTCTACTTTAGACCTACCAAAACTGAATGTTTCATCAGGAAGTAAATATACCTATTAAAGTTTGAAGAGAAATGACCCAGGACCTCCAGTCTAGAATGAAGAGACCTTGGGTTTAGGTTAAACTATATTTTAGAATATTTTAAAAGCTAACATCTAAAGTTGAGAGTCGAAACAATGGTGTTTGAGGCACACATGGTTAAAAGCGGCCCTTTCGTAGCAACATTCTGAACTTTCAAAAAAGGTCAGAGACTAAATTCAGCAAGTCTGAAAGGCAAATTTAGCCCAGTATGATAGAGAAAAAAAATACCAACAATAAAAGCCATTAGTCAATTCTCTTCCAGGTCCCCTAGATTCAGATTTGCTCAGAGACAAGAAAGCCACAAGAAGCGTGTTCATTCCCTAAGGGGAAGTCAAGGAGTCAGACATCCTGGTGTGCAAAAGAGACTGTAAGAGCATCTCAGAATTTAGAAACTTGGGTCCTGGTAAAATAAAAATAGCAGTTCTCTAAGTTCTGCCTCTCTTTTTATTTCTATACTGTTTCTCATACCATTTCTCATCTTCTACAGTAAATTTTAAATTTCATAAAATTTAAAATGAAAAAAAAAAGAAGAAAATGAGCTTGCCACCTGATCAAAAGAGTTCCCTGTTGTCTATAAAGATGATCAAATACCTTTTCCCTTTCAGATTCCAAAGTATACTAAAATTCATCCTATATAGCTAGCTACTTATCTCTCTTTTCTTTATTCCCCAAACCCTTAACAAGAACAGAGTTGTCAAATTTACATTGAGAGTTGCTTCCTTGTCTCCCTTTGCACATCCCTCCACTACAATATTTACACTATGTAGGGGGGAAAAGCATGTATTTCCCTAACTTGATTCTGATCTTAAAGCCAAAGCCATCATCAAATGGATCATTAGTCTGTGGGAGTTTATGTCAGCTTTAGTCAAGTTCCATAGACTATGTCAATACAACACGTGCCCATCTTTTTGATAACTTCCACTGCTTTTTCATAAAGGTTCCTTAACTTATGATTCAACTCTCTATATAGCAATTTGTCCATTGACCTGCCTTTTATCAGTTAGCATCAAGAACTATATCCATGCCTGCAGTGAAACTCTCCTCCGTGTCTGGACATTGTAGGGAGGTAGCACAGCTCAGAACAAATATCATCAAGTGAGCTATTCTGTCATGTGTTGCACTGAAAACACTTGGAACAAATAAACTTTCATTTTTTTTCCACATGATTTTACCCTGAAATGAAGCTGATGAGTTAAGTAAACGACTGTCAGGAGATAATGTTGAAAACTTGTCTTTCGTGAAGACTGTAGTTGTTAAGCACAGAATCTACTTCACCTATTTTGTGTTCAGCTGGATTTCAAGTGGATTATTTAGTGGGACCAGGCCTAGGAAAAGCATTCAGGAATATCTTATAGAACCATTCTGCCAATGCTAAACCCGTACTGGCTAGCTGGCTCACCTCAGGGAAACAGGATAAATAAAGGCCCATAACTTATTTGCAAACCATCCTTTCCTTTTTAGTGGCATGTAACAAGACTCAGAATCCCAGGTAGACAGACCACCACTCTGGCTAGAAAAGACTTCATAGGGTTCTATTTAGGAAGACGCCTCTTAATTATTAATATATAGTGGGTATCAAGAGATTTGAAGCACCCATGACTAGGGGACAGTATCTCCATACACATATGCTGTAAGCTGCTAGATTTCAAGAATATCACAGCAAATAAGCAAGAGTCATCTTTATTGGGCACGGAAGGTCAATGCAGTGTTCAGTGTCTAGGAATGATGGGATCTACCCTTCATTTTAGAATAATATGCTTAGCAAAAGATCACATTGGATTCATGAAGAAATGCATGGGGAACATGATGACGTACAGTCAAGATAATGATAGAAAGCCAAAAGTAACAACAGACGCAACAACAGAGGCAAGCATCTTCCTCTCATATAACACCAGTGCAATTTTGGAAAGCAATGTCTAATACTCATCTCTGCCAACAGCCAATTGTTGTCGGCTTTAAGCTGTCAGATAAAGACATTTCTCAAAGTATCTTGTGTGTGCAAAGTAACGGTGTGTGAACAGTTCACACCAATGGGGTGCAGGAAGAAAGGGAATGGGCTGCTTCAGTGACTTTATAGACTCATGTGAGACCACCCACACTTCCCCACCCAACCCTGATGCCCAAGTCCCCAGGACTTCATATTTAGAATACAAAATTTCTTCATTCTACGTAACACATAAACGGATAATTTTGCTCTCTTAATATATAACCTTTTAGTTGACATTTACAATGTTGCGAAATACTTCCTAAGGTAACTATAACTGTAACATCTCTACCAATTAAAGATATACAATCTGATGCATGCCTGCACATCATATTAATCATTATAATTTTTCTAGAGTAGTAAGGATGAAGGCACACTCATTATTTATTGAATTTACCTTTGCTGACCACTTGGGAATGTGAGCGCCTTTTTGTAGGACTTTCTTGGGTAGATACACTGGTCTTTGTTGTCTTTGTTTTTCCATGGACTGCGTTAATCTTCTTGTTAGTACTTGTATTTGTGCCATTACTACTATTCATAAGAGAACATAGGACTATATCCATATGTTAGGAGTTTTGGGAGACAAGAGCTCACACACCCAACGCTGGCCCCAAATTATTTATATAGATAAAAAAGAGACTTTAATTTCTGATTCCCCTACTGCCTGAATGACAAAATTACAGCATGTGTCACACTTTCTGGTTTATGTGACACTGGGATTGGATCTTGACTATGTCCCCTACCTTATCTTATCTTCAGTTTTGTTTTATTATTATTATTATTATTATTATTATTATTATTATTAGATATCTTCTTTTTTTTTTTTTTGCTTTTTTTTCTATACTCTTTGTTTACATTACAAATGATTTCCCCTTTCCCGGATCCCCCTCTCCCCATATGTCCCATAAACCTTCTCTCCATAAATTCTCCAATCACCTACATCCTTTTTTTCTCTGTCCTTATATTCCCCTCCAATGCTAGATCAATCCTTTCTAGGATCAGGACCTTCTCCATACTTCTTCATGGGAGTCATTTGTTATGTGATTTGTGTCTTGGGTATTCAGGGCTTCTGGGCTAACTAATATCCACTTATCAGAGATTGCATTCCATGTGTATTCTTTTGTGACTGGGTTACCTCACTTAGGATGATATTTTCCAAATAAAACCATTTGCCTAAAAATATGGTGAATTCATTGTTTCTAATTGCTGAGTAGTATTCCATTGTGTAAATATACCACATTTTCCGTATCCATTCCTCCGTTGAGGGGCATCTGGGTTCTTTCCAGCTTCTGGCTATTATAAATAAGGCTGCTATGAATATAATGGAGCATTTGTCTTTATTGCATGCCGGGGAATCCTTTGGGTATATGCCCAGGAGAGGTATAGCGGGGTCCTCTGGAAGTCTCATGTCCAGTTTTCTGAGGAACCGCCAGACTGATTTCCAAAGTGGTTGTACCATCTTACAGCCCCACCAGCAGTAGAGGAGAGTTCCTCTTTCTCCACATTCTCGCCAACAGCTGCTATCTCCTGAGTTTTTGACCTTAGCCATTCTGACTGGTGTAAGGTAAAAATCTCAGGGTTGTTTTGATTTGCATTTCTCTAATGACTAAAGATGTTGAGCACTTCTTAAGGTGCCTCTTGGCCATCCGACTCCCCGATAGTCCCTTCCCTTCCCCTGTCCTCCATCCCACCCCTTCCCACTTCCCCGTTCTGGTTTTGCCGAATACTGTTTCACTGAGTCTTTCCAGAACCAGGGGCCACTCCTCCTTTCTTCTTGTATCTCATTTGATGTGTGGATTATGTTTTGGGTATTCCAGTTTTCTAGGTTAATAACCACTTATTAGTGAGTGCATACCGTGATTCACCTTTTGAGTCTGGGTTACCTCACTTAGTATGATGTTCTCTAGCTCCATCCATTTGCCTAAGAATTTCATGAATTCATTGTTTCTAATGGCTGAATAGTACTCCATTGTGTAGATATACCACATTTTTTGCATCCACTCTTCTGTTGAGGGATACCTGGGTTCTTTCCAGCATCTGGCAATTATAAATAGGGCTGCTATGAACATAGTAGAGCATGTATCCTTATTACATGGTGGGGAATCCTCTGGATATATGCCCAGGAGTGGTATAGCAGGATCTTCTGGAAGTGAGGTGCCCAGTTTTCGGAGGAACCGCCAGACTGATTTCCAGAGTGGTTGTACCAATTTGCAACCCCACCAGCAGTGGAGGAGTGTTCCTCTTTCTCCACACCCTCTCCAACACCTGCTGTCTCCTGAATTTTTAATCTTAGCCATTCTGACTGGTGTAAGATGAAATCTTATGGTTGTTTTGATTTGCATTTCCCTAATGACTAATGAAGTTGAGCATTTTTTAAGATGCTTCTCTGCCATCCGAAGTTCTTCAGGTGAGAATTCTTTGTTTAACTCTGTACCCCATTTTTTAATAGGGTTGTTTGGTTTTCTGGAGTCTAACTTCTTGAGTTCTTTATATATATTGGATATTAGCCCTCTATCTGATGTAGGATTGGTGAAGATCTTTTCCCAATTTGTTGGTTGCCGATCTGTCCTCCTGATGGGGTCCTTTGCCTTACAGAAACTCTGTAACCTTATGAGGTTCCATTTGTCAATTCTTGCTCTTAGAGCATACGCTATTGGTGTTCTGTTCAGAAACTTTCTCCCTGTACCGATGTCCTCAAGGGTCTTCCCCAGTTTCTTTTCTAGTAGCTTCAGAGTGTCTGGCTTTATGTGGAGGTCCTTGATCCATTTGGATTTGAGCTTAGTACAAGGAGACAAGGATGGATCAATTCGCATTCTTCTGCATGCTGACCTCCAGTTGAACCAGCACCATTTGTTGAAAAGGCTATCTTTTTTCCATTGGATGTTTTCAGCCTCTTTGTCGAGGATCAAGTGGCCATAGGTGTGTGGGTTCATTTCTGGATCTTCAATCCTGTTCCATTGATCCTCCTGCCTGTCACTGTACCAATACCATGCAGTTTTTAACACTATTGCTCTGTAGTATTGCTTGAGGTCAGGGATACTGATTCCCCCAGATTTTCTTTTGTTGCTGAGAATAGTTTTAGCTATCCTGGGTTTTTTGTTGTTCCAGATGAATTTGATAATTGCTCTTTCTAACTCTGTGAAGAATTGAGTTGGGATTTTGATGGGTATTGCATTGAATCTGTATAGTGCTTTAGGCAAAATGGCCATTTTAACTATATTGATTCTACCGATCCATGAGCATGGGAGGTTTTCCCATTTTTTGAGGTCTTCTTCCATTTCCTTCTTCAGAGTCTTGAAGTTCTTGTCATACAGATCTTTCACATGTTTGGTAAGAGTCACCCCAAGATACTTTATACTGTTTGTGGCTATTGTGAAGGGGTCATTTCCCTAATTTCTTTCTCAGCCTGCTTATCCTTTGAGTATAGGAAGGCCACTGATTTGCTGGAGTTGATTTTATAACCTGCCACTTTGCTGAAGTTGTTTATCAGCTGTAGGAGCTCTCTAGTGGAGTTCTTTGGGTCACTTAGGTAGACGATCATGTCGTCTGCAAATAATGATAGTTTGACTTCTTCCTTTCCAATTTGTATCCCTTTGACCTCCTTATGTTGTCAAATTGCCCGCGCTAGTACCTCAAGTACAATATTGAAAAGATAAGGAGAAAGGGGGCAGCCTTGTCTGGTCCCTGATTTCAGTGGGATTGCTTCAAGTTTCTCTCCATTTAGTTTGATGCTGGCTACCGGTTTGCTGTATATTGCTTTTACTATGTTTAGGTATGGGCCTTGAATTCCTGTTCTCTCCAAGACTTTAAGCATGAAGGGATGCTGAATTTTGTCAAATGCTTTTTCAGCATCCAATGAAATGACCATGTGGTTTTGTTCTTTGAGTTTGTTTATGTAGTGGATTGTATTGATGGATTTCCGTATATTGAACCAACCCTGCATTCCTGGGATAAAGCCTACTTGATCATGGTGGATGATCGTTTTGATGTGTCCTTGGATTCGGTTGGCAAGAATTTTATTGAGTATTTTTGCATCTATGTTCATAAGGGAAATTGACCTGAAGTTCTCTTTCTTTGTTGGATCTTTTTGTGGCTTTGGTATCAGCGTAATTGTGGCTTCGTAGAAGGAATTGGGTAGTGTTCCTTCTGTTTCTATTTTGTGGAATAGTTTGAAGAGTATTGGTATTAACTCTTCTTTGAAGGTCTGGTAGAATTCTGCACTGAAGCCATCTGGTCCTGTGCTTTTTTTGGTTGGAAGACTTTCTATGACTCCTTCTATTTCTTTAGACATTATGGGACTGTTTAGATGGTCTAGTTGGTCCTGATTTAATTTTGGTATTTGGTATCTGTCAAGGAAATTGTCCATTTCCTCCAGATTCTCCAGTTGTGTTGAGTACAGGCTCTTGTAGTAGGATCTGATGATTTTTTGGATTTCCTCAGTTTCCGTTGTTATATCTCCCTTTTCATTTCTAAGTTTGTTAATTTGCATACTTTCTCTGTGCCCGTTGGTCAGTCTGGATAAGGGTTTATCTATCTTGTTGATTTTCTCAAAGAACCAGCTCCTGGTTTTGTTGATTTTTTGTATGGTTCTCTTTGTTTCTACTTGATTGATTTCGGCCCTGAGTTTGATGATTTCCTGCCTTCTACTCCTCCTGGGCGAAATAGCTTCTTTTTGTTCTAGGGCTTTCAGGTGTGTCATTAAGCTGGTAATGTATGCTCTCTCCATTTTCTTTTTGGAGGCACTCAGGGCTCTTAGCACTGCTTTCATTGTGTCCCATAGATTTGGGTATGTTGTGTTTTCATTTTCATTGTGTTCTAAAAAGTCTTTAATTTCTTTCTTTATTTCTTCCTTGACCAAGGTATCATTGAGTATTGTTCAGTTTCCACGTGTATGTGGGTTTTCTGTTGTTTCTGTTGCTATTGAAGACCACTTTTACTCCTTAGTGATCAGATAGGAGGCATGGGATTAGTTCTATCTTCTTATATTTGTTGAGGTCTGTCTTGTGACCAATTATATGGTCGATTTTGGAGAAGGTACCATGAGGTGCTGAGAAAAAGGTATATTCTTTTGTTTTAGGATAGAATGTTCTATATATATCTGTTAAATCTAATTGGTCCAAAGCTTCAATTAGTTTCATTGTGTCCCTGTTTAGTTTCTGTTTTCCTGATCGGTCCATTGAGGAAAGTGCAGTGTTGAAGTCACCCACAATTATTGTGTTAGGTGCAATATGTGCTTTTAGTTTTAATAAAGTTTCTTTTACGAAAGAGGGTGTCCTTGCATTTGGGGCATAGATGTTCAGGATTGACAGTTCTTCTTTTTGTATTTTTCCTTTGACCAGCAAGAAGTGTCCCTCGGGGTCCCTTTTGATGACTTTGGGTTGAAAGTCAATTTTATCTGATATTAAAATGGCTACTTCAGCTTGTCTCCTGAGACCATTTGCTTGTAAAATTGTCTTCCAGCCTTTTACTCTAAGGTAGTGTTTGTCTTTGACCCTGAGGTGTGTTTCCTGTAAGCAGCAAAATGTAGGGTCCTGTTTACGTATCCAGTCAGTTAGTCTGTGTCTTTTTATTGGGGCATTAAGTCCATTGATGTTAAGAGATATTAAGGAATAGTGATTGTTACTTCCTATCATTTTTGACGTTATTTTTTAAATTTGAGTGCTTATCTTCTTTTGGGTTTGATGAAAGGTTACTATCTTGCTTTTTCCAGGGTGAAGTTTCCCTCCTTGTATTGGTGTTGTCCTCCTATTATCCTTTTTAGGGCCGGGTTTGTGGATAGATATTGGGTAAACGTGGTTTTGTCATGAAATATCATAGTTTCTCCATCTATGGTGATTGAGAGTTTTGCTGGATATAGTAGTTTTGGTTGGCATTTGTGTTCTCTTAGAGTCTGCATGAGATCTGCCCAGGACCTTCTAGCCTTCATAGTCTCAGGTGAAAAGTCTGCTGTGATTCTGATAGGTCTTCCTTTATATGTTACTTGGCCTTTTTCTCTTACTGCCTTTAGTATTCTTTCTTTGTTTAGAACATTTGGTGTTTTGATTATTATGTGACGGGAAGTATTTCTGTTCTGGTCCAGTCTGTTTGGAGTTCTGTAGGCTTCTTGTATATTCATGGGCATCTCTCTCTTTAGGTTAGGGAAGTTTTCTTCCATAATTTTATTGAAGATATTTGCTGGCCCTTTAAGTTGTAAATCTTCACTCTCATCTATGCCTATAATCCTTAGGTTTGGTCTTCTCATTGTGTCCTGGATTTCCTGGATATTTTGGGTTACAAGCTCTTTGCATTTTGCATTTTCTTTAACTGTTGAGTCCATGGTTTCTATGGAATCTTCAGCATCTGAGATTCTTTCTTCTATCTCTTGTATTCTGTTGTTGATATTTGCATCTCTGTCCCCCGATTTCTTCCCAAGGCTTTCTATCTCCAAAGTTGTCTCCCTTTGAGTTTTCTTAGTTGTTTCTACTTCTGATTTTAGATCCTGGATGGTTTTGCTTAGCTCCTTCACTTGCATGTTTGTGTTTTCCTGGAGTTCTTTAAGAGATTTTTGTGTTTCCTTTTTCATGACCTCAGCCTGTTGACCAAAGTTCTCCTGTATTTCTTTAAGAGATTTTTGTGTTTCGTCTTTCATGACCTCAGCCTGTTGACCAAAGTTCTCCTGTATTTCTTTAAGTATTTTTTGCATTTCCTCTTTGTTGGCTTTTGTATTCTCCTGGATTTCTTTCAATGATTTTTGTGTTTCCCTTGCAAGGGCTTCTAACTTTTGATCCATTTTCTCTTGAATTTCTTTAAGTATGTCTTTCATGTGTTCCTGTACCAGCATCATGACCAGTGATTTTAAATCCAAATCTTGTTTTACTGGTGTGATGGGGTATCCAGGACATGTTGGTAGGGGAGAATTGGGTTCAGATGTTGCCATATTGCCTTGATTTCTGTTAGTGATGTTCCTGCGTCAAACTCAGTTTGCCAGGTTTTATTACGTTATCCAGGTCATTCGTAATATATTTTAGAAGTTCTTTATGATAAACGTTCATTCTTTGTGATTAATGCCATCTCTTCCAATCTACAACTTCAATGTTCATGCTTTCATTAATATCTGTTGATAATCCACAACTTACTAATTTAAACATATAATTTATCAGTCTTTCCATAGTGTTTTTCTGTCACATTGGGGACGTCTTTCCCTCTACTGACTGAAATGAACTGTCCTGTCATATTCTCCTCTTAAATGATTGGCATCTGAGGGCACTTATAAGGCTAATTGTGTGTGTGTGTGTGTGTGAGAGAGAGAGAGATCAGGATATGCTTGTCCTCTGACCTAATAACCACTTCCTGTGACCTAATTTCCTTCAGCTTAATCCCCTCAACAGCTCACTACATCTACAGAACTTTCTTTTAATATCTGTTCCTTAGTTGTGTCTTTGATAATATTTTCATTCCATCTCATCTTTTCTGCCCAAGTTCGAAAGTCCATGGGGATTTTTTTGCTGCTTGTTTGTTTTGGTTTTGATCTTTGTATTATTTTTCCAAACAAACAAACACAAAAAAACAAACAAAAGACCCTCAGAGTACTGCCTTTGTGCCATTGAAATTTATCTTCAAAAGTCCCTCCCTCTTTTGCCATTTTGAGTTCTTTTGTTAAGCATTTGATTACATTTCCACAGTGAGACATTTAAGATTAGCTGTCTTCAGAGGCAGCTTTGGTGTCATGATTTTTCTAGGGAACATTTGATCTCCTGTTGCTCTTGGGTAATCAGTTCAGTTTTAACTTGCCCCTTGAACCAAGTGTCCTATGGAAATGCCCTATGTATCCAAGTAGCTACAGCCTTAATGTTCAGTTCACTTATTTACTGTTTTGTTGGATTAACACCAGGAACACCATCTGTACAATTTCTGTTCAAAGATTTCTCAGTCTTTTTCCTCTTAAGAGGTCAGGAGATTCTATACAAACACTAAGTTACACTTATTGCATGTGTATTTTAATCCCTTTATGTTTTTTTATTTCTACAGGCTCTTCCCAACAGTGGCTATGATAAATTTAGGTGTTTCACTACTAATGATATGCTTAATAAGCTATTTTTGGATTTCTGTGTGTGTTTGTATTACCTAATGCACAGAGATTTGCCATCTGTCCACATTTTTTCTATAATTTGCCCCTTTATACCTAAGCTTCTCTTCACATTTTATTTGAAACCATGTCTCACTAATTCATCCTACCTAGCCATGAACTCACAATGCTCCTGCCGCAGCAGCTTAAATAGATGAGTTTATAAGCCTGTACGATTGCACTTGGCATATCTGTGTTCCTTCAGTTTTGCCTTTTAAACTAGCTATAATTTAAAAATAAAATTATATCACATACAATACAATGTTTTGAGATGCGCATACCTTGTAAGAGAACTAAATTAAGCTAAATAATGTACTTTTTAACTTTGTTTGGGGAGAGGCAATAAAATATAAAATACCCTAACTCTGTGTGTGTGTGTGTGTGTGTGTGTGTGTGAGAGAGAGAGAGAGAGAGAGAGAGAGAGAGAGAGAGAGAGATACAGAGAATTTATAAATATGATACATTAGCAACTATGTTAGCTTTCCATTACAATGACTCCTAAAACCAATGAATTATGAAGATGTAAACGATTATTTGGCTCATAGTCTCAAGGGTTCTCCGCCATGATTTATTAGCCCCCTCGCTCTTTGTCTGTTACAAGGTAGCACATAGTGCTGAAACCACATGAGGAATGAAAAACCAGTCACCTCATGATAGAAACACAAACAGAAGTAGGAAAGGGAAGGCAGCACCATTATTACTTCGTCACAGGCAAGACCCAATGAGCTGAGCGTCTTCTATTCACTATCAACTGTCATGTGCCACGCTGAGCCTTCAAGGCACACCCAACATCCAACGATGGCAGTAGCTACAGTTGTATAAGAAGTCTTCTACCTAAATGAGACACTGTCTACCTTAACCAGCATCTTCCCAGCTCCTCCCTCCATGCCCCGGCTCATCATTATTTAAAAATCTGCTTCCCTGAGATTAAGTTTTATGGATGTCTGATGGTGTATTTATCTTTCAGTCTTTAGCATAATGTCCTCTAAGTTCATACAGGGTGTCTCCAATGACAGGATTCCCTCTGCTCCATTTGTAGCAAATTAGTATTTTATTTTGTATATATATATATAGCCACCATATTTTCTTCATGTGTTTATTCCTCTGTTTGGAGCAATGTTCTTATCAATCACAGGTCTTTGCCATGATGAGCAAGAAGCCTGCATGTCACTGAATAGAACACAGCATGTTTTGGTGGAGAAATTTTTTTATCCTATTTAGTGTAGTTATTGCTTTATTTTATTCTAGTCTAAGACAGTGTTTATTTTCTTTTAAATTTGGTCTGATACAGCCTCAATGCTCCCCAACTACTGTCTAGTCCAGTTTTTGCTTTTGGAGGGATTCTAACAAAACACTGTTTGCAAAAAGGGTTCAGCACGTTCATATTTAAGTGGACATGGCACAAAGCAGAGTCCATATTTCCTTGGTTATACATGTTAAAGCTGACTTCATTTACTTGGTTTCATTTTGTTTGATCAATTTCTCTGCTGTGTTTTCATTTCTAAAATTTCCAATGGGTCTCTTTTCTATCATTTTTTTTTTATTAATTTGATTCGAGACAATTTCACACCAGCCATTCTCACCCCTGACTTCCCTCCCACCCTTTCAATCACCCAATCCCCACCCTGTCAATCACTCCCCCAGTCCCCACTCTGTCAATCACTGCTCCAATCCCCACCCACCCTGTCAATCACTGCCCCAATCCCCACCCACCCTGTCAATCACTGCCCCAATCCATTCCCTGCCAAACACTTTCCTAGTCCCCACCCTGTCAACCACTGCCCTGTCAATTACTGCGGCAGTGCTCACTCATCTCATCAACCACTCCCCCAATCCCCACCCCATCAACCACTCCCCCAATCCCCACCCCATCAACCACTCTCCCAATCCCTACCCCTGTCAACCACAATCCCAATCCCCACAAATCCTTGGCTCAAATTTTTCAATTTGCCTTTAACTTCAGTAGCTACATATTTTTCTGTGTTTAAAATAACTACAGCAGAGTATCTTTGAGTGATTTTTTTATTGGATTATTCTGATTATTCTTAGTGAAATTCATTTCTTGGTTGTAGATGTTACTGCAGAAATCCAATGGCATCTTTGAGATCTGCACCCTTCCTTACACATGCACTTACTCCTGTTGTAAACTATTCTCTGAAAGTAGCACAATGCCTATTTCCTTCACTAAGAAGTTCTTAGTACCTTGAGCTACCCTATGACTTTCATGTAAGATTTCTAGAATGTCTATTCTCCCAAACCTCTAATATCTAGAAAGTATAAATGTTCCCATTTTACTTATGTCTGTTTGGTGCCTGTGTTTATTTTATAGAAACATTGATACTTTTAATATTGGTTTAGAACTGTCATGTCAATCTATCTATTCAATATCAAGAATCCTCATACAACAAACTGCAGACATTTCCAAACAACCTTCTTTTATCAAGATACAATCGCTGTCTATATACAAGTCTTTTTATGGACAAGATGTTCGGTAGCCACTAAACTCCTAAGTTCCCTCTTCCCTAACCTTGAAGTTCATCCTTCTTGTCCTAGAATAGACTATTCAACAATTTAACTTTTCTAACACAATATGATAGTTTCAAATACAGGGAGCTGAATGGGTTTTTCCAAGAACTCTAATGTATCGGTACCTAGATCCTATAATTAACATTGGTCTAAAGTTTCTGTATCATATATTTATCCCCAGGATCATTTATATTTTTCCTTCTGTGTATTTCATATAACAGAATTCAATCACCTTTTCTGTAAATACTTCACTATTCACCTCACACTCAATGTTTAAGCTCTCGTGGTTGTAAATACAGTATAATACATTTCTCATCTGAATACTTTCCTTGGGGTATAATGATTATATGGTTTCTCCATTCTCTGTGTCTGTAAATAGTTTTCTATCACTCTCAAAGGTGGATTAAATCTCCCTGGATAATGGGCCCTCTTGATGAAAGAAGGAAGGGAGTATTCTATGCTGTTCCAGCTGACTCTTTCAAATAGGAGATCTGAGGCCCGTTGGATTAATTAATTAACTCTGGATTTTTCATGTCTTTATTTATTACTCTCATCTGGAATGCAGACAGGAAGTTTCTGGGGCTGAGCAAAATGTCATTTACTTATAGAAAGCAAAGAGAAATGCGCCATCACCACTAGCACCACCACCCTCCCCCACACACACACATACACACCAGGCCTCTTTCTGGATCACTGAAATAGGAATGAACTATCATCCTAAGGTTGCTGTCACTGAGGAAAAACATTATAAATAAAGATGTTTGCATTTATATAGTGGATTACTTTTTCCAGGAAAATGTCAGAGGATCTTAGATACCTACCCTAACCATGTGGGACAGAAATCAATCCCTGGGGCACAGGGAGTAGGGGGGAAGGGAGTGAAGACTGTATAGTCCAACTTTGCAGCCTATAGCTTTCTTCCTGATTTTATGTCTTTCATTAGGAACTACTGCATAATAGATATTTCTAAATAGCAAGGCATAAACTAGCCTGCAGGCTTCACTTTTAGTTCATGTCACAAGAGTCAATAAAATTTGTTCATAAATTATAATTATGCAGAAGCATAAAAGTGTCCTCTCTATGGCCCCATGGGTCCTCTGTTTTTTAAGAGGTTTCTCCATGTTCTTAAATTTCATATTTTTGCCAGCCTATACCCAGAGTAATCAATCAATTTGAAACCCAACACTGCTCTTGGTATGTAACCCAAGTGCATATTCAATACAAGGATACTCAGCGCTACCTAAACAACTGCCTTTTCTCCATATGATTCTTCCTTCCACCAGTATAGTAACTATTCTGCTATTTTTTGCATATGCGTTAATCACCTAGACATACCCTGCCTATATTTTTCCCATTATAATTTAAAATATTTATGTTACTTCTAGTTCCAGAATAATAATTTTAGAAACAGCTGAAAAGTTATTCTAAAATCAAGCTTTCTTTTCTTTATTTCTTTTGTTCTTGTTCTTCTTTTTCTTATTCTTTTTCTTGTTCCTGTTCTTTTTCTTATTCTTATTCCTCTTTTTCTTTTTCATATTCTTGTTCTTCTTCTTTTCTGTTACAACACAATCTATTTTTGTTTATGGCCCTTTCTGTTCTTAAATTGTTACTAACACCATCTGGTATATCCATTTTCCTTATTGTCTCTAGATGCCTCGCTGTTTCAAATGTGTGAAGGGTGTGTTTTAGATGGCAGAGGCAAAGGTTTGTACTTCCTTGTGTGCCAACTGACTATAAGCTGATAGACTGACAGACTCATTAGGCAGCAGGAGGGAGAAACCCTGAGTCCCTTTCCTTCCACATTCCAGGTTCTGTAGGGGAAGAACCAAACGCACTCATTCATCTCCAAGATTCTTTTTAATTTCATGTCTTTAAGGTGCATAACATGTCATTTTGATTTACATCTACATGGCAAAATGATTATTAGAGTTCCCAATTAACATATCCATCATCTAATACGGGGATCTTTTTCTAGTAAGAGAACCTAAAATCTATGCTTTTGGCATGTTTCCAATACTTGGTACAATATTCTATCATCCTCATGCTGAATATTTTGTCTCTAACGTATTGGTCCTACTAAACTGTAACTTTGTATCTTTGTACATATAGACACAAATTCCCAATTCTAGCAACTACCATTTTTTCCTATGTTCTCAACATGTTTCTTAGAATCTACATATAACAACAACCATACTATATTTTTCTATGTTGAGGTTTTGTTGAACATTTGCATAATGTTCAACAAAATGGATTGTAATATGTCACAAATGTTATGAATGCCTTTCTTTGTATGGTTAAATGTTATTCTAATTCATATATGTACATCTATAAACATAAATATATAAATATATACACATAAATACTTACATATACTCTTATATTAGGAGTAATTTGTATGAGTGTATATATATACATATATACATGTATATATGTATATATATATATATCCAGCAGTCATTTATTAATAGACTAGATCATTCCTGTCTCCTTCCTACTATGGATAATTATGCAGCAAACATGAAAGCAGTGGCCTCTTTGAGGTGCTGAAGACTGTATATATGTATATATGTATATATGTATATATGTATATATGTATATATGTATATATGTGTATACATATATATATAAAACATCAACCATAAACATCTTATTCTATATATGATCTACAAATACTTCTCTCTATTTCTAATCCAAAATTTCTTTCTATTGTTTTGCCTGTATAGCAGTTTTTGGTTAATGTACCCTCTCAATTGTTTAATTTAATTTTCTTAAATGTTCTTTGTTAACTTTTTTTTTTCTTGGAGAATTTCAGACATATATAACGCAAAACTTAACATATATCCCCTATTCACCTACCTTGGACTCCCCTATATGAACTCAAAACCTGCATCCTAACCTCATGCCCAACCAGTAGTACCTGTAGATGTGTACATGGTGCGAGGCTAGGGCCATCCATGGCAAGCGATGAGAAATATCTCTGCAGTGAGAAATGTCTTTGTAATGAGAAATGCCTTCACTGATGCTTTGCTCTTTGGATTTTGGCCTGTGGTCTCTCTCTCTCTCTCCTCTCTCTCTCTCTCTCTCTCTCTCTCTCTCTCTCTTCCAATAAATCATTATCAAAACCCAAGTGCCTTTCCCCTACTTTTTCCTATGCACATTATCAATCCACCTGGGCTTGCTTTTCACCTTCTAATAACATCCTAAGGCCTGTTGCCATCCATGCCTCTCCCTGGTCTTCTGACTTTGCTCCCAGCTCCCATAGGCACAATCAGTTCCTGCTTTCCAAGTCTAGATGCCCTGGAGGGTATGACAGTTTTTGGCTAACCCCTGTTTTTCTGGAAAGGTGGTTAGAGTTGAAGAGAAGGAAAGCACAGAGGGACAATAACAACCAGTTTCTGGAAGGAAGGAAGGAAGGAAGGAAGGAAGGAAGGAAGGAAGGAAGGAAGGAAGGAAGGAAGGAAGGAAGGAAGGGAGGGAAGGGAGGGAGGGAGGGAGGGAGGGAGGGAGGGAGGGAGGGAGGGGGAGGGAGGGAAGGAAGGAGAATGGGGAAGGTGCAGAGGAGCTGGATAAACATTGCTTCT